>NC_134403.1:173262501-173885001 GCF_038048845.1 Mixophyes fleayi | reverse complement strand
CACAACTACAGGTAAGTGAAGGGGGGAACCTGCCCTGCATATCTAAAGGGAGGGGGGGAACCTGCCCTGCATATCTACAGGGAGGGGGGGAACCTGCCCTGCATATCTACAGGAAGGGGGGGAACCTGCCCTGCATATCTACAGGGAGGGGGGGAACCTGCCCTGCATATCTATAGGGAGGGGGGAAACCTGCCCTGCATATCTATAGGGAGGGGGGAACCTGCCCTGCATATCTATAGGGAGGGGGGGAACCTGCCCTGCATATCTACAGGGAGGGGGGGAACCTGACCTGCATATCTATAGGGAGGGGAGGGGAACTGTCCTGCATATCTATAGGGAGGGGGGGAACCTGCCCTGCATATCTATAGGGAGGGGGGGAACCTGCCCTGCATATCTATAGGGAGGGGGGGAACCTGCCCTGCATATCTACAGGGAGGGGGGGAACCTGACCTGCATATCTATAGGGAGGGGGGGAACCTGCCCTGCATATCTATAGGGAGGAGGGGGGGAACTGCCCTGCATATCTATAGGGAGGGAGAGGGGAGACTGTCATACAAATCTATAGAGTGGGAGAGGGGGGCTGCCATGAAAATCTATAGGGAGGGAGAGAGGTTGATATGTGTGAAGGAGGGCAGAGGAGGGGGGTTGATATATGTAACTGGGGGAGTTTTGATGTGACGGGGGGATAGCTGCCGAGTGGAGGTAAGGAAAATAGCTGGAAGGAGGATGGATGCAGGGTGGGAGGTAAGGAAAATGGCTGTAGGGGGGGGGGTTAAAGAAAATGGCTGCAGCAGGGGTTAAGGAAAATGGCTGCGGGGGGGGGGGGGGGTGGTTAAGGAAAATGGCTGCAGGGGTTATTTAAAAAATAGAGCAGCTTTGGAGGGCATAATCTCATGATTGTGTGGTGGTCACATGGATGCTCTCTGTGGTCTCAGCAATCACTAGAATACTAAATATTAGTGAGATGGGGCTGGTAGAGGTTTGTATTTGATTGACCACAAATATTTAGATATTGCTTATATATGCCTGTACATAACTAACTAAAGGGCCTAATCATTCAGGGTTTGTTAACATTTTGCATTATAATAAATTTTTGCATTTTCAAAACAAGACACCAACTTTCCAGAAGCCAGCGAGAGGATAACAAAATTGCAAGAGAGAAGAGCAAGAACAGGTTAGAGACAATGGCACAATCTGTCTAAGTTTGAATGCTGGAGAATACACCTGAACATTCATATTCAGGAGTGAAAGCCTAGGGCGGCCAGAACCCTTAATCAGGCCCCGTGTGTGTGTGTGTGTGTGTGTGTGTGTGGCCACTGTCTGTGTGTATAATGTGTGTGTGTGAGGGGCCACTGTGTGCGTGTATTGTGTATGTGTGTGTGTGTGTGTGTGTGTGTGACGGCCCACTGCGTGCATGTATTATGTGTGTGTGTGTCTGTGGGGCCACTGTGTGTGTGTATTATGTGTGTGTGAGGGGCCACTGCGTGCGTGTATCATGTGTGTGTGTGTGAGGGGCCACTGCATGCGTGTATTATGTGTGTGTGTGTGTGGGGCCACTGTGTGCGTGTATTATGTGTGTGTGAGGGGCCACTGCGTGTGTGTATTATGTGTATGTGTATTATGTGTGTGGGTGTGCGGGGCCACTGCGTGCGTGTATTATGTGTGTGTGTGTGTGTGAGGCGCCACTGTGTGTGTGAGGGGGGGGGGGGGCAAAACTGATATCTTGCCTAGGGCCCCATGAGGTGTAAATCCAGCTCTGCCTGTCATAGAAAATGTGGAATTTCTTGAGCAGGGCGCAAAACAGCACAGTACTGAGACAACAACTCTCAGCTAAGGTAAAATTGTAGTAGTATTCAATGGCATGCACAGTATCTGCTTTCTACACAGAAGCTGGGACATATAAGGACATCATATTAAAGCAAAATTCATTCAGTTGGCATAGAAGCTCATATTTATTAATTGGATGGACTGCAAGATGCATGATAGTGGAGCATTATACTAAATGATAAATTAGATGAATTATAATGAAACACCTGTTAAGTTCATTTTTAAAATGTTATTGGGTATATTTTAGGTCTACAAAAATAACATATACAGACTGAATTCTTGGACTGTAGGATCTTATGATTGATGTTTTTGTATTTCATAATTTGCTTGAAAGCTATTAAACACTTTTAAAAATGAACCTTGACCTTCTGTGTGATGCTTCCGCCATTACCCTGTTCATTACCTTGTAAAGTAGCATTCTTTAACGTGCTTGGAGGAGGTCTCGTCATGTCCATTTGTATAATTTGACCATGCAATAGGTGCAATTGTTAATTTTTCTTAAATATTTTTTTTTATGAGTTGTGGAGCTTTCAGGATACTGGGACACATTAAATAATCACATGGACTAGGTATTAGCAAGCATAATGGTTTATAATATGTTTACTCTTTGAATCTCTGTGGTCAATTATGTGCACAACACTGGCTGTATTTGCAGTTTACTAATGACCACATGTTGTTTATACATTGTTGACACTCTGTCACTGATCCCTCACATCCCTTTATTTGAAGATATGATCTAGTGACCTCCAATTTTCCATCACTTTAAGTGCTGTGCTTACAATAAGACTGGATGTTATTTATTTTACCTTTATTAGAAGAACCAGCACTGCTACCGCTTGCATTTCTCTGGTGGTTGATGGATCACAGCTATATCAATGTAAACTGCTTCAGATGGAGGTTATTGATGTGTAAAATGTAAAATGCAATATATTAATAAAGTAAAATGAATCAATTAAGTGACTGCACTACAATCCCACTAGGAAAAAAAAATCCAAAATCATGTTACATGTTAATTAGGGCACACATGGAATTTTCAATAATATTGCAAAAGGATTAGAATCAAATAATATTGACTAGTATTGCTACAAACTAAAGCAATATATGGGATCATGTTTTCATATTGTAAATGATAAAGATATTAGAAGTTACCAAAGAGTGTTGTGACCCTATAAATGCATGAGGCCACAAGTCAGGTGCGTGTATACAGGTTATGGAAATCCTAAGCCTATGGTTCAAGGCCCTATACAACAGGCCTGGCCAACCTGCGGCCCTCCAGGTGTTGTGAAACTACAAGCCCCAGCATGCTTTGCCAGTAGACAACCTGTTGATAGCTGGAAGGGCATGCTGGGACTTGTAGTTTCACAACATCTGGAGGGCCGCATGTTGGACAGGCCTGCTATACGGCTTCTCTACTGTACTGTTACGCTATTAATTTTCTGTGAGTGAAATGAATAGTGTTTTATAATGTTTGCGTTTGTAAACTACTTTTATGTTTATTTCATTTGCAGCATTCTTTCAAAGCGTATCTATCTACAGCAGTTTACACACATCAGCATTATTAGAGCAGTTTATTACATCAGCACCACTGGAGCTAATATGATCCACACAATGAAATTATGATATGACAAATGACTTGGTTGTTGCATGTAATCTATCTTGTTGAAGGGATAAGAGCCTGAGCAGGAACATGAAATATTATTGTGTTTGGCTCTTTGCTTCTTTTCACACTTGTACCTTTTATCTCAGGCACATTTCATTCACTGACAACTGCATTGGTTTGTGACTACTCACAGACTGTAGCTTGTCTCTCAGAATGAACAACTTTTATTCTGTCTGCATTACATCAGTGCTTCCTTGTCAGAAATCTACAATACAGCAACAGCTGTAATCTAGAAATTTCTCCCGTTGCCTGTGTTCAAAAAGTCTTCCTCCATAGGAATACTCTACAGGCTCCTGATCAGGGACACTGTCATTGTTTGCCTGTTTTGATTCATGGAAATTCTTTGAACAAATTTAAAAATGTCCTTGGTGTTGTCTTCTTTGACATTGGCCAGATCCGGATTGTTGTCACTTCAGTAAGACGTATTCTCTTGTGGTAATTTCTGTTTAACTTTATTTGTTTCACTGCTTTGAGCAGCATTTGTTGGCACATCTCTCTCTATATGTTTTTATCAAAACCCCTAAATCTTTGGGGACCTAGGTGTCACCGGGCCACTTATTTCACTCTGACCACTGGTTTACCTCATAACAGTGGCGGATCCAGGGGGGGACGATCGGGGCGATCGCCCCCCCTAGCAGGGGCTTGCTGCCGGCGGCTGCACACTGTGCAGGTCTGTTCAGCAGTGACAGTGTGCTGCCCGGCTGCTCTGATTGTGTTTTAAACACAATCAGAGCAGCGGGGCAGCACACTGTCACTGCCGAGCGGACCTGCACATACTGTGCATCCGCCGGCAGCCTTAGAAATTAGAAAGGGGGCGGGGCCTAAATCGCCCCCCCCCTAAAATCGCCCGGGGTAGGACAAATGTCTGGGTCCGCCCCTGCCTCATAATGATATTCTGGGACCTGATTCATTAAGGACAGTAAAGCAAAAAAAAAATCAGTGAGTTTTCTCCTGGACAAACCCTGTTACAATGCAAGGAGTGCAAATTAGTTTATTATTTTGCACATGAGAAAATTCTGCTGCTTTTTCATGTAGTAGACAAATATTTGTACAGTGAAAAGTTGATCTAGGACATGCCTTATCCCAACTATAAATCTGCCATCACATTTTAAATTTATATCCCACTCCAATGCAACATGGTTTTGCCAAGGTTCAAAGTTACTCATTTATTGCTTTCCTTTCCTTATTGATTCAGGCCCTTTGTTTTGTTGCATTTATATTGTGAAACTGGTGTTAAAATAAACTCTGTTATGTTATTTGAAAAAAAAAAAGATTGAATATACTAAACTGTGGGGCAGATTCAATTTGCCGCGATATTCCTAGAAAGCAAACAGTAGCGCTTTACAATTGAGAGGAATAAACACAGTAATAAAATAATACAGGGTAATACAGACATACAGAGAGGTAAGAGGGCCCTGCTTGCAATCTTACAATCTATGGGATTCATCAGATAAGCCACATTTATGCTTTGCTCTGGTGTGCGAATATATATATATATTTATATATATATATATATATATATAGATATATATATATATATATATATATCTATATATATATATATATATATAAATATATATATATACATATATATATATATATATACATATATGTATATATATATATAAATATATATATATACATATATGTATATATATATATATATATATATATATATATATATATATATATATATATATACATATATATATATATATATATATATATATATATATATATATGACCTCCTGATGATGTGTGAGGAATATACAGGCGACACGCGTTGAGGACAATGAGGACTAGCGGCATTGTTTGTGGGACTTTATATACTCTGTTTCCTGATCTGGAGCTGACATTGTGGCTAAACTTCTATTGGATGTAACAGCTGAACCCAGGGGCGGATTGGGAACTTAAAGTGGCCCTGGAAAAAATTATTGAAGTGGCCTCGTGTGGGTGGGACCAAATCAACTGTAGGTGGGGCCAACACTAAAGTAGGTAGGATTTAGAACTACTGGAATATGGTTGTAGTTACATTTAAGAAATTCTAGATGTGATGACTTAAAACAGGCAGGTTATCATATTGTATACATTTTAGACAAATACACAAACAAAACTGTGTGCACAACTGTTAGTTGCACGCAGCTCTGCTTTCATGAGCAGTACAGTTTGAAGCAGGACATATCTCCCAACTGTCCTTGTTGTTGGATCAAATCCTGACTAAGCAAGACAGTCACCCAAATTCGGAACTGCCCCAACACATTCAGGACAGTTGGCAGACTATCCTGGTCTCTCCTACCTGTTGTTATGACTTTCACCATCGGTGACTGCTGGTTTCTTTAGATCAGTTGCTGTTTGTCTGGATCCTGGAATGTTGGAGGCCCTATTTGGAAAAAAAAATGGGTACATGAAATTTAGAAAACTCCAACCATTCACGGCATTAAATCAATAGCACCCACATTTAATAATTAGACCTCCCTCCAGCCCCAACATTAAAATAATAGTATTCACATTTAATAAATAAACCTAATACCCTCCCTTAAAGCCCCAGCAATAAATTAATAGCATTTATGTTTAATAATTATAACCATTTCCTACAACCATCATTAAATAATTCATATTCACAGTTAATAAATAGCCCTCCTGTCCAAACTCATCCCCACATTCAATCAATAGCCTCAAACCACCCCAGCATTAAATTAGCTATATGTCCCCTGCCATCACATCCACACATTACATTGCCATATGTCCCCCTGCCATCACACACACACATTACATAGCCATATGCCCCCCTGCCACCACATCCACACTACATAGCCATATGCCCCCCTGCCATCACATCCACACTACATAGCCATATGCCCCCCTGCCATCATATCCACACATTACATTGCCATATACTGCCCTGCCATCACAAACACACACTACATAGTCATATGCCCCCCTGCCATCACACACACACACACACACACACACACACTACATAGCCATATGCCCACTGCCCTCACACACACACACACACACTACATAGCCATATGCCCCCCTGCCCTCACACACACACACACACACACACACATTACATTTAGAGGCCCCCTACACACACACACACACACACACACACACACATTACATTACATTACATTTAGAGCTCCCCCTGAACAAATATTACATTACATTTAGAGGCCCCCTACACACACACACACACACACATTACATTACATTTAGAGCTCCCCCTAGACAAATATTATATTGCATTTAGAGGCCCTCTACACACGAATATTACATTACATTTAGAGGCCCCCTACACACAAATATTACATTACATTTACACACACACACGTACCTTCCAGGTGCGCTTCTCAGCACACATGGGACGGCACCTGTCATGTGGTGCGCATCCCATGTGACCACTGCAGCCACACAAGAGGGAGGGATCGCAGACGCAGCTACTAGGGGGAAGGTGGCTGGTCCCAACTATAATACTCGGCCAGCTGGCATCTCTGGCTGGTGTGGGGGGGGGGGTGCACCCCCATTCGGCACAGTGTTGGTTGCAGATCCGGGCACCCGGTGACTTCATGTAAAATAAAATAATGGACAAAAAAACAAACAAAAAACAAGCAGCCTACGGATGGCCTCATTAGGTCATCGGCCTACAGGTAAAATTCCCGATAAGGCCTATGGCCAATCCGCCCCTGGCTGAACCAGACAGAAGTTATCATTCTTTGATGGATGTCACAAAGAAACCCAGATAAGCATTTTATACTTTTTCTTATGTAAGTGTGATACTTACTTTCTGTGCAATAAATCTGCTGACTTTACAGTGTTACACTATGTTGGTTTTTCTTTCTACTTATTCTGGGCACTGCTGAGATGTCTCAGCAGCATCAATAGAGAATACAGCTATATAAGAAGTGCCATTGTCGGAATCATCAAGGGATGTTTGAGAAATTGCTCATTACACAGATAAGCGGTAAAGATTGTCTATTTGGTACGCATTTGCACTTTTGGAAAGGATTTCCTTGGGAATACATGAAGTCTTTGCTCACGATCTGCCACATATGTTCACACTTTCACTATATCTTTTGTGAGATTGTCATGTCCACCTATATATGATATATATGATATCAGTACTGTTAACACAACAATACTACACTATTGTGGCGCTCTATCCTATGTGTTTATTTTCATATATATATGTATATATATTGTATAAACTATTTGTCACTTTTGGTGTTTTTTTCTACCTCTTCTTTAGGTTATAAAGGATAAACATAACAGATGAACATTTAGGACAGCAGAAACATTTTACACAGATACCATTCGGCTCGATATTACTGTGATATTAGTGTGTATGCTCCAACAAAGAACGATTATCGTTCCAAAGCACATCGTATCGTTTCATTTGATTTTTAAACTGAGCTAAATATCTCATTCAACGATGGAACAATGTTGTTCCAATTCTGCAGTAAATGCGTATTCACGACTGGCAAAGACCATAGATTTCTATGTGCAGAGTCACAATATTTTCAGCCGATGGTTATGACAGATGAAGAGCACGGATCTGAAGGTAAATCTTGTAAAACGTGTTTTGTGTGCACACATAAATCGGCATGCTGATCTGGACTTTTTTTCCCGGTCTTTGGTAAAATTGTTGATGATATCGCACCAGGAGAAATTTTCTGTAGTGTGTACCCAGCTTTGGTCAACACTATTCTCAAGTGACCATGATATATATTTTGTCAATATTTCACTGTACAGACAGGATTATCTATTCTGTAGACCAAAGGTCTCATTTGTCTCTAACTTTGTGCAGATGCCAATAGTCCTCTATTATTGTTCAGTTCTTTAGCATTTTGTCCTCAGTTGTTGCCTTTAGTATGGATGTCCATTTGTCCCTGGAAGGTGTGCTATAATGTCATGTGCTTGTTCCTCCTGTTTATCTGTTTTTTTGGTTGGAATTGTTGTGGATAAAGCCTTTGCAGTTAGCATGTTTATCTGGTTTATGTTGCACATATTTTTGTAATTTTAACATCATCAGTTTTGGCTGAAACAATCCTTTAATGTGTATGCATAAAATACAGAGCTTGACACTTATACTAACTTGTAGCGATCAACTGACATAGAGTCATTTATAATAACATTGGTTATTAATGTCCATTAAAAGTTATTAATTATCTCTAAAAGTATTTGTTCAAATGGTGTTCCTAGGTGCCAATTAGACTATCAGGGCTCAAAATAAACTGAACTTAATTAAGACAGTAGTGGCTTCTTCTGTGCATAAAAAAAGAAAAAGAAAAAGAATTCTTAGCATATATCATGTAGTGTAGTCATATTTTCTTTGGAGCTTTACACACCAGAAGCAGCAAATGAGCGCTGAGACAGGTGATAGAAACAAGATCACATAGAGTAGGAATGTAAAGGACATTCACAATGTACCTGATTCGTGGTCGGACGTACATCAATTTGTGATGTACGTCTGACTATGATGTATGTCCTTGTGTAAAATAGCTCTGCGTATGCTCAGAAACGGACCTTAATCCAATTAACGCAATTGTATGCAATTTATGTCCAAATGTAAATGACCCTTATAACAGCCTATGACTAGACGGGTGTAACGGGGGGAGGGAAGAGGTGTAAGTGCGGACTGATAGTGATGACTGGCATGGCATAGGATTTGTTTTAAAAAGTACATGTATGCATGTCACTAGATAGCACAGAACATTTGATTGCAAGTAGTATAGAGCATAAAAACATATTGTATGTACAGTATGCATTAAAAGCATCTTGATTTATGTATTGAATGTAAAAAAAAACCCATAAAAAATAAAAATAAAATTATTTGAAAATCCATATTTAGGTTACTGATTATACTGTTAATACATATTTTATAATAGAATAGTTTCTGCATTTGTTGATGTGACCTTACATTGTCCATATGCTTGTGTATATACTGCACTGTTCATTCTGTCTTTGTAAGACAAGTACCATTTAGGCAGAGCATATTTACACTCAGGTTCACTTCGATTTGAATATGGTCAGAATATGCTTGTGTTCTGTGCTCTTTTTTAAAATGTATCCTGCGTGTAAGTTGCGTCCAAACATGAATCAGGTCCTGTACATTGGGGGACATTTATGAAAACTGGCGCATAGTGCAAAGATAAGTGCATTTACCCGTACAAACCAGTCAGATACTGATTATCATTTATCTATAATGGTTCAGACAATGCAATCAAACATCAGATTGGATTTTACGGTTTACAGGCCTGTTCTTTGCATAGTTAAATTTGCAATTCTGAAATAGATGTACATACACATTACAATATTAATTAATATTTTAGGTAGAGTAACCTGTAATGTTTCATAAACATTAATATAAATTAGGCTTTCTCCTGCAGTGGTATCCGACTAAATTCACCACATAATACTTCCTAGGTTCAGTGCTGTTCAAGCTGAAATCAATATCCACATGTAAATAATAAACTTGCATACAGCCTGAAACAGGTTGTGCATGAAATCCCGACGGGAGAAATATCGACACTTATCCTGCTGAGAGGAAAATGCCAACAGGCTAAATGGCGATAATAAATCAGCAATGCCAGCGGGTCCAGCGGCTGCATTTTCCCCAGGTGGTTTTCCCATACCAATTTTTAGGAAAAGCTACAAAACAAGGCATCAATGTTTTGGTACAGTGTTGGTAATTGATAATAAAATTGACAGTAATTCATTTTTGCTTTTTCAATGAATAATAAGTTCTAATGATCAGTAAAAACTGTAAGAGAATAACAAAAGGGCATCACAATAATTCAAATAATATAGAATTTGTTGAACACTGTCTATCAGAAGTTGTATTAAATTATAACAACCTCAACGGTCTAGCTCAGTGAACACTTTGGGCTAGATTTACTAAGCTGCGGGTTTGAAAAAGTGGGGATGTTGCTTATAGCAACCAATCAGATTCTAGCTTTCATTTATTTAGTACCTTCTACAAAATGATAGCTAGAATATGATTGGTTGCTATAGGCAACATCCCCACTTTTTCAAACCCGCAGCTTAGTAAATCTAGCCCTTTGACTTAAAAGTTCATAAATTAAAGGTAAGGAATATTTTGTTTCATATGGCATCTTTATTGAAATCTCTATAGTCAATTCAAGGTCTAAAGCAGCCACCGTTTTTACTTACTAAGAAAAACACTACTGTTAGCAGTTGGACACCAGTCGTTGATGGCTCAACTTTAGTATAGCTCTATTCCATGGCTCTCATGTGGATTTCTTCTCATCAAGTATAAAACAATTAAATATGAGTGAAAACAGTGGGAAATCTCTGCCAAGGAGTATTATGACACCAAGGCAGAGCCGTAAGCTAACATTTTAGAGCCTGCCTGGGCCAAGAATGAAAACTGCAGCCCCTCATAGCCCTTAATTTTAACCAAATGAACCTAAAACATTCATAAACTGCGCCCCCATAAGCATTGTGCCCTGGACAGTTGTCCCTCTCGCACAGCCCTAGTTACGGCCTTGCACGAAGGGTTGGATTGTGTCAGGTACCTTCTGGATTTCCATATCTGTTCAACTGCTAGGTCCATATATGTTGACAAATGACCCTGACTAACCAGCTGTACTAATTTCACCATCCATTATTTTGATATCTCAGGACTGCTTGCAATGTTGCTGAGACATAGAGACTACAAACAGTGCTTGGGTGTTTGATGACATATTCAATGAGAAAAAATGTTTAGCTTATTTCTGAGTCATCACAGATATAGTAGATTGCAGCTCTCTAACTATAAGTAGCTGATGGACCCATAACAGGTTAAGTCCTAGATCTCCCAGCATTAAATCACCAGACGAGTGTAGTACCCTCTTCTTAGGGCACTCTGATAAATGGATCACTGCAGATTCTAATCTATTTGGGCAGAGACAAAATTACCTTCTGTTTCATTTAAGTTTAAAAATAATGTTTATCACAGCTCCCTCAAAGTACAACATTGTGTTATATCCCAACCCTTTATAGATAAAGGATACTACTACTACTGCTTCTATTGCTACTAGTAATAGTAATAACAATCTTGCTCTGGCTGGAGAGGTAGGGAGTCTAATCCCATCTTTATTGTATGTATTCTTTCACTGTTAGGAATTTTGGAGTCGAAGAAGCGTAAACTTTCAACTTAGGAGGCATTCATCCAGCAAGCTGTAAAAGATAGTAACCTATGAGAAGATATGACTTCAGATTTTTTTACAGAACACATCAGCAAATTCATGGTATTTAGGAAGTCATTTTTCAAAAGTAGCTTAGGTCAAGCATACAATGTGAAGAAGACGATTTTAATACAAGTTCCTGTCTACATTTAAAAATAAATCATGGACATAACTAAATGGTTTCAGTCTCACAAAGCTTTTCAATGATTGAAACAAAAATAAAAATAAGGTAGGACTGGTTGTTCAGAAATAAAGCACATATATCAACAACAATATTCAATATAAGTGCACTTGAACAACTCTTATCAATAAATTTGTATAGTCCATAAAAAGAATCTTCAAGAAAACGAGAATCAATCCCCTCCCTCTTTGTATATGTACTTACAAGCCGACAAGGAAGAGAAAGTGATGTAATCAGAGTTGGTTTACTCCCACGGTTTAAAGCCCACAGAGACACTGACCATCTTCTTAATGGACAATCCACCCGCATAGTGAAGTTACTTTTGCAACACTAGAGGGAGAAAAAGGAACCCTCTACCCACATACTTACGACCACAGACACACAAATGAAATCTCGACACTCCTAACTGGTCTTTAAAAGCCACACCACAATGTTTATTTGCGGAGGTCTCGCCACTAAAGTTTTTAGTTCTGTTATTAAAAGGTTAATTTAAAGGTAGATATGTAACAATTAGAATACTTTAAACCTTGTGCAAGAATTAACAGTGCAAGAATTAACAGTGCATATGTTCTAAGACAACAGTAAAATGTATGTGAATACTTAAACACAATTGCACATTTTATACTCTAAGGGGCATTTTCAATTCCGCGCCGCAGAAAAACAACTACAAGTAATACGGTAAAATCCAGCGAGTATTTTACCATATTAACTAATTTTCCGCAATCCCGCCGACAATTGAATATGCCCGTAAGAGGTAAATCTGACCTGCTTATCTATAAACTTGTCAAAACTTGCAAAATAATCTAGTCACATAAATAATGTCTTTTGATAATAAACTCACATAAAACCTAACTATGAGCAGAGGAATATAAATCATGCAGTAAAACTTAGAAACATGTATAAATGTTCAAATCCTTGATGTCAGAAAGGGGCAAAGACGTTGATCCTTGTTACTTGCTCCTGACTTTGATGTGCACAAATGCAATATGATGGAATTAATCAATATAACAGTCCCTCTTAGTCACTGTGCTAGACAAAACACAAAAGATCAACAGCAATTACACTGTTTGTTATCTTTTCCTGATAGAATAATGCATTTCTTATGTAGGTCTATTAAACAACACTCTTTCTCTTTCACATAATGTAGTGAACAGAGGGGAATTACAGTTATAAGGATTAACCAATAACATAATTGTAGGGAATTAGGCCTAATCATAACTGCAGTGTAAATATGTTATATCAAATTAATAAAGTGATAAATTGAGCTACTAAGGTATAAAATGTGAAGTCAGAGGGGGGAAATCAATTGGCCGCGTTACGAGTAAGAGTAACGCGGCCTGCGCATTATTACCGCTATTACGGTAATAATGCGCTTAATTACCATTATTTTGGTAGTTTCAACGCCGGCTTTTTGCTCACAGCTCCCTGAGCTGCGTGCAGAAAGCCGGGTTAAAATTACCATAATAAGTACCGTCCATGTTTTAAGATATATCGACCCATGGTACTGTCATTTCAGGAAATACTCCCCATCGATTAACATCAGTGACAGAGCTAGTTTAATCTTCACATTTAGAATATGCAAGGCTCTATAGCAAAAAAAAAAATTAAAGTAGGAAAGAGAACAATGAAATTGAAAGCAAAATATGTATTAACACAATATAAATCTATTGGCAGTGTATACCATATTTTGTATAACAAAACATTTCTTTCATTTTCCCTTTTATAGTTTTACAAGAAGCAAATCAGTATGAATTTGTTTGTATTTTGATTAATTGAAATCTTTGCATCTGCAAACTCTAGTCTACTTTTCTGTGTCACTTATGTGTTACAATTGTTTTAATTTTTTTTTTTATTTTTTTTTTACAAGAACACTGCTGCTAGATCACTAGACAAAAGATTCTGCCCTCCCACTCTTGACAAGTTTTCAAGTTGTTAAATTTCAGTCTAGGCATTTTGCCAGACTAAATAAAGTCTACAACAAAGTGTTGCCATTTTTCTTACAGTAGCAAAATAGGAGTTGCCAAATTAAGCTTTTACATCTGGACAATGGAAAAAAAAAACGCAGCTTTTTAACATTTGTCTAGATAGTTATTTTAGTTACAGAGAAGGGATCTAAATACTTACATTTTATTTTAGTCGTTTTCATTAATAAACAACAATGAAACTTCAATGCAGCACAGTGAGTAGAGTTGACAATAATATAAGCAGTGATTTTATTGTTTAATCTTTCTTTAATGAGAAGTAGTCATACATTTAAAACAATATACATTTGTACATCAGTAAACAACATAAAGACAATCCTCAAATTTTCCTTTATAAAAAACAAATAGGGGTGCGGAAGTAAGAAAGAGGAGGGAAGAGGGAAGGGAGCTATCCTGTCACATGGGGAACAAAGTCCAAGTGTCCCACACCATAAAAAGAGGAGTTAATTATACACCATAAGGATACAGTATGAAAGAGTCTCCTTGAAATCTAGCCAACGGAACCATATTGCTGTAAATTCTGTAAATCGCACTTGACTGGACATGGAAATGTCATCCATGGTCATATAGAGTTGTATCCTGTTTATCCACTGCTTCAGGCCTGGAGGAGATGAGGACCTTCAGTGTATTGGGATCACAGCTTTTGCAGCATTGTCTGATTAATGATTTTTTTTTATGTTGGGAGATTTTGATGTTTGGGAGGTTTAATAACCATAAATCTGGACTCTTTGGCTCTGTGCTTCCCATAATTTTCATTGTGTAATCCCTGAGTTTTTCCCAGAAGGCATTTAGTAAAGGGCAGTTCTACCATATATGTAATGGAGATCCCACTCCCGATCCCAATCCACGCCTCAAGCAGAAACCTGACACACCAGGATGCCTATACCATCTAGAAATGGCCTTGAACTGTGTCTCTACAACAGAGAGACTAAGTAAGAGACAAAGTAAATTTAAAGATTTATGGCTGTTTCTCAGATTAACAATAAGCATGCTGTAGATGTTGGAAAAAATGGCCCTGATTCATAGTCGCCTAGTGATAAGTGTTGAATTTTGCATAAAATCGTTCTGCACATGCCCAGAACCACGTTATATGCTAGTAAACAAAGCAACATCCAATTCATCTTTGAGTGCAAAAGTCCCTTACTACAATCTATGATTTCATGGGGGAAACAGGGGGAGGGAAGTACAACTTGTGTTTACACATGGTCAATGTACAGTAAGGGCGATTCAATCCTTTGACATCTCAGAAGGCACAAGTTTTAGTGTTGTATCACTCATAAAAGCTATAGGTCAGGTGTAAGTGCTGATTACTAGTGATGACAGTCACATATACATGCTAGAACATGTGTTTGACATCAGGAGCAACTGTAAAAATGCATTTTATGTACAACAGACATTCATAACATCCTAATAAATGTATTTTTTGGAAAACGAAAACGAAAACTTTTTTGTTTTAATGTTGTGTCATTAATTAATATATTATTTTTTCTATACATTTCTGTTCTACGTATGTGTTGGTTGTATCTTGTGCTGTCTGTCAGAGCAGAGCGTATTCAGCAAGATATGTTTTTTCAGATTCACCTATAGCTGAATATAGATGTGCGCACATTGAAAAAAAGGCGCAATTTATGTTCATTTTGCGTGCCTGATTCATACTGGACTATTGAGATATCCAGCATAGGCCCTCAAAGCCTATCAGCCTGCTCCCCATACCCACAAGAATGTTTTTTATCTTGTAGATAATGTCTAGCTTGTAGGTATAGGCAGAAGGAGGGATATCCAGTCTTTGCTGTAAAGCAGAGAATGTGTATACACTTCCACTTTCCACCAACTCTCAACCTTCCCAATAGTCTATGACCTGAAAGATCCCAGTTGTAAACCCAATGGAATGTCCGGATTAAAAAATTGAAGGAGTAAGATGGGAAATTTGAGAAGATATTAATCTAATTTAAGGGTTAGGCTTAGAGTTAGGATTAGGCGGCGGGCCCTGACATTGCTCCCTTAAAAAACGGTAATCTCACTGTCACCATTTTAAGAGATGTCAATACCCACTGCTGGCATTTTCTGTAGTCGGATATTATATGAGCCGTGTCGGCAATGTTCTTTGTGCTTTATTGTACATCTGTATTTCCTTCATGTTGCGCATATAGTAATCAGAGTTATTATGTCGCTATACTAACTGTCGCAATTCTCACAATAGGAATAACGTGCCCGACAACTTGCATTCCAGGCTCTCTGGGTGCAAGTGTACCAAGGTCCTCAGCACATGCAAACTTGGAAACCAAGCTGCCTGCACATATAACAATACAATTCATATCACAATTGTTATAATAAATGAGTGTCAGACCATCTCTCAAATTAACACATTGCTAAAGTTGTAGAACTTAAATAACTATTCACATATTGTTTTCCACCTGCACCATACTGAGAGGATTCAATGGTAAAAGAATAAAGATGACTTTCTCCTTTCTCCTCCTGCACAGTTCTTATAGGGCAGTTAAAAGCAAATGATTATTTAACATAAAGTTTACTCACTTCCTCCAGGCTTTTTATAGCCCTCAGCATCCCTAGCTCTCTGTGTCACACACCCGGTTCTCAGCTGAATCTCATCTCTTTTTAAGTTGTGATGGTTCTCTGTAATCACCCTTTGTAGTTCTTATTGCCCCCTTTCTCTCTGTTCTCCTGTCTCTTAACTGACACTCCTCTTTCAGCCATGTGGCTGCAAGTCAGACCCCATCCTCCTGGACACCAGAGTTCTCACCTTTGGTCAACTAAGGACAACTTAGGTCTGTTTGATTTTTATACAGATGGAAAGCAGTAGTGGTTGTCCTCTTGCATCATGTGGGTGGCCACAAAAATGTGGCTGATTTGCCTGACTCTATTTCTCCATTTGCCCTCTGTATTGATTTTTGTTGGAGTGCTGCATTTGCCATTTTTATCATCCATGTCAATTGAATTTTAGAGAAGTTATTACGGTATATATACTGTGTCTATTTTTTCCATCCATGTCAATTGATGGACATGATTTTTTCTATTAGCTATATGTGTCAGCTGATGTCAAGTAAGTCTTTCTATTTTCCATCAACGTCAAAGGTTTTCTATTTATCTACCTACTGTAAACTGTATTATATGTAGTATAAATTATTACTCTCATGTCAGCTGTTGACCTCACATACATTGTTCTCGTTTGTATTGTATACTTAGCACTGTCAAAAAGATGGTGCATGGTATACCTATATTTATTTTTAGAGGTGCATTCTCAATGTTCTTGTGTAATACACCAAGTCAGTGGATCCAATTTACAGTACATGGTAAACAAAGAGTAACCCAAATTTTCAGGCAAGTAAAAGCTTGCCATACCATTTTCCCAAGCATGGTTCATCTTACATTGCGGGATTGTCACTCAAAATGTTTCCATACGCATATGGTGGGATTTGAGTTATATTGTCCTCTACCAGTTTAAATCTCTAGTTTGTGTCAAAAAAATGTTTGGCTGCCTCAAAGATTTTTTTTATCAATATTACACTTTCCTGATCCCTAGACATGCTTCATATTGTCATTGCTGCCCCTATGGACTTCTAGTATTTATGCATTTGCTGGAGTGTCTTCTATAATCTTGATTAAAATTTCTCTACAAATCAAGAACCCTCACTGACATAGCCTGCACTGTGCATAATCAGCATGTGAACAGAAACTTTCAATAAACAGTAACTGAACTTACTGTATGGTATTGTACAATAATCTTGTGAGCAGACGCACTGCCTATATGTGGTATATTATACTGTACAAGAATTTAAATCCTCCCTAATGTTCTGTTCACATTTAGCTATAAGGAGATGCATAAATATTGCACACTATAAACTTCTATTCACAACACAGTAAGCATTTAGACAGAAGCTCTGCCTGAAAGGCCATACACTGCACGAAGGAGAAATGTTCTCTCCACTTGCTGTGCCGATTATGTCGCTCTCCAATAGGATGAATAAAAACAACAGAACACTCCATTCATTGCATATTAAACTTTCACACAGATTTACTGTTCTTAAGGGTTATACTGTAGGGGATTGAAAAACATCCACCCAAACGTGATACAGTCTACATTGCATTATTGAGAGAGAAATAAACAGATAACAACTTTCCATTCACAGTATAATAAACTCTCAACTGGAAGCCCTATCAATACAATAGGACAGCAGTGCAGACAAATAAGAATCATTCCCTATATTGCATCACACTGTAGCATGATTGGTAAACAGAACACAAGTTTTCTCCCTGATGCAATAATTACACAAAACAAACCAACAGTCACTTAAAAATAGCGGTAGACTGGCGCCACTCAGAGGATGTTGCTAGTAACCATGAATAGTCACATAATTAATTGTCCTTTGCTGTCTTGATACAAAAAGGGGGCTTCCAATGTTGCTCCAAATACGAATTTGCAGCAAATCCTGAGCAAAAGGTCCTCAAAATAAACAAAGGTCAATATACTGTGTAACATCTAATCAAGTTTAAAGAATTCTTTTGTGTCTCAAACTTACCTAGCATAGGTGTAATCACTATGTGTAGTCATTATCAGTGTTTCCCACAATTAGTTCATTCAGTCCAGAATATGAAAAGAAAAAATGAAAACTACCAAAAGCGTTGATGTAATTGTGTAGAGGGTACTGGAGAACCTGCACTGCAACAGTAACAGTGAAAAGAGACAGATTCAGGATGGAGAAAAAATTCAATAGGTAAAGGTAGAGAGATTAAGAGAGACTGAGAGAAAGAGGAAAACTCCTGAAAAATGAAGGCGAAAATGACACAGAAGGTAGAAAATTACAATGGAAGACAGAGACTCATTAATAGTACATTTAACTTCAAATAGGTTTCTTCAAACAGATGCGTTTTTATTACATAGTAAACTGCCCCAAAACAAAAAAAATTAGATACACCCTGTACAGACGAATCGGAAAGACTTGAAACTTATGTTTGTATGAAATATATAAGAAAACTCAGGTTGGTGTTGGCATCATGGGGAAAGGAAGATGAGACTATTGCCAACATAATACCAGGGGGTAAATGTATGACGCTTCGATTTCTGCGAGTCCCAGGAAATCGGCGAACTTTGCAGGGGAAATTTAAAGCGGCGATGGCTTGTAAGGGCTTTCCTTTACAAGCCATTACCATTTTAAGTTTCCCCTGCAAACTCGCAGATTTCCGGGAACTTGCAGAAATCGGAACCTGATGCATTTACCCCCAGGTCTCTAAACATAATACAAAGAGGACCATGTGATCTAGGATTAAAAAAACAGCTACCAAAAATATAAAATAAATAAAGATTATTACAAATCAATAAACTATTTTAACATGCTTTGAATTTGCTTTACTTATTTCATTTCTAGAGATTCAACAGTTGGAGACAGTGCATTTACAGGGGTCTTCCCTATTTAATAGGTGTGGTAAAAAGTTTTTACCTTGGTAAATGGATTTATCTTTTACAGACCTTCAGAGGTCAGGGGCGCACACAGAGGGGGTTTCTGGGTCTCCAGAAACCCCTCCCCTCTGCTAAAGAAGTGCCCCTACATAGCGGCACTGTACTATATAGCAGCTGCGGCGCTGTCTATACAGCACCGCCGCGGACGCTTCTTGACAGCGCCGCGGCTGCTGGATAGTACAGTGCTGCCGAAACGGAGCTGCCCCCTTAAAAATCCTGCGTGCGCCCCTGGAGATAGTAGAGATGGGGCCTCGACCAATACTTTCAGTGGGTATGTCTTTTGCACCTTCCATGCATCTATGCAATAATGCTTATTTTAAGGATATCATAGTGATAGTGGATCAAACCCACCTAATTAAAATGTATACAACATATTCTTCTTTATAAATTACCTAGGGGGTGAATTATACATTATTTAAAATACATGTTTAATACACTAACAAATATTTTTCATAATTAAAATATTGCACAGTATGCAAGGTAAGCATATGTGTGTATTAGTTTACATATAGTAATATACTACATTACAATTACATTATGTTTTTCTTCAGCAAAACGTGTTCACTTTCATTCTTCAGAACATCCAGTATGTTTCTATTACGTGAACCTGTGTACACAAAGTTCTTTTCCATTTAAATTCAGTACGACAGCCTTAGCAAGTTTACTGACTTACTGTGCAGTTCTGAACACCTTGGCACTTCTATTGAATCTGTTTTTATTGATTAAGAAAAAAGACTTTGATTGTCCAACCAACAAGCTCTTTACTTGTGAAACTATGACAACTTGGAATAAGCTACAAATCAATGAACTATTTAGATGCAGTCCTACAAAGCTCACAAATAAATCTTGATAAGCCAACAACTGGAACAACTGAAACCTTTATCTTAACAAGCAGGTGATCGCATTCAGCTTGTCGGCCCCATTGTAGTCTATTGATAAGACTATAATACCTAAGGGATGACATATTGGCAAGACTAAAGAACCTTGTCTGGTACATGAAGTATCTATTTTTTCCCTTTAGGGAATACATTTATGCAATTAAAGGTTTCTTAGCAAAGCAGTTTATAGGAGGAATGTTATTAATGCATGCATATAAAATGCAAATATTTAAACTGAAAAATTCTGTAATGTACAGTATACTCTGTGTTATATATAAAACTCTTCCTTTACTTTGTTTTTGTGTACTTTTTACTTGAATTTCAGTATCAATCCCAGTAATTGGTATATCAATTTTAATATTAACCCATAAGGTGCTCCAAACACCTGTTTCCTTCTTCCAACTGCCTATCTTACTAATATATTGGTAATAATAGAATAATAATAAATTAGTCATAATAGAAATATAGGAACAGTCGGTCGCCTCCTCTGGGACCCAATGTCAGGTAACTAGCCTGCAACATTGATGGCCATACCGCTAGACTGTTATACCTCACTAATTCTGGTTCTTTTTTTACCAATATTTTTATTTTCTTTTTATCTTGTATTTCCCCAAACAACTTTCATATAATCAAGCTGAGCAATTTCAATGCAAAAGTCTTTTTGAAAGCTGATGATGTTAAAGCAGAATGTTTAACAAAAACATAATTATCAATCTGTTCACATTCTAATGAAAACCAAACCAATCTGTAAATTTACTGATTTGTTTACACTGATTTGCTTGTTTTATTATCCATTCCATTTATCCTATGCTTCAGTATAACAATTACCTTATGTTAATGGAATTTCCCTTTGTGCACCTTAGTTTTTCCCCCAGATGTGGCTGTGCCTGGACCACTCCCAATCGGTATTCTTTAGCTTGTCAGGTGAGGAATTGGGAGAATAAATTATGACCATAGCAGACCTCATAAAATAAGTGGCATGTCTAAGAATACTAAGGCACTTAAATATTGTGATCAAACAGTGTAGATGGTTATAATACATAACCAATGTAGATGGCTATAATACATAAATTGTTATACTAAAGCACCTTTAATCCCCAAATTGAGCATAATTGAGCATAACCATTAAGCAGCATCAGGCGGCATTTATATGAAAAGCACATTAATTAAAGTGCACAGAAGAAATACAAAAAGCAGCTATCAGCTAAATTTAATACACAATATATAGATAATATTTACTGAAAGAGTGTTTTAATACGTAAACTGATAATGTTTGGACAATAAAACTAGACCCAAATATTAACTACACAGAGATTGTATGGTATTCTCCTATGCATTTACATTTCAAAGGTGGGGCTTAGACTAATAGTCTGGAAATAAGAAACCCTGAAAAGTAAATACAAAAATAAAAAAAGAAATTATTGCATGCTGCGTAAGCTGCGTATATTTACAATTACTACACTAAAAATCTCCGCTAAGTTTTCCTCGCACCTCTATGGGGTAAGAGAAAAAATGAGCTGGAATTTCTGTTAAAATCTCCACTGCAAAGTGTCTCCTGAATGCCTGTGAGGCACTTCGTGGCTAAATGAAATCTCCCCATGGTGGTTCAAGTCACTTTGCCACAGTACACAATGGAGATATAGCTGGAATGAAACATATCAAATCTACCTTTAGAGGGGGAAAGAGATTCAAGATATTCTGTAAAAGAGAAGCATACTGTTTCTATAATATAAGATCTTGATTTCCTAAGGACCTAAAAGAGGGCAACGGATTGAATAACCTATAACATCTTAATTAACATATTGGACTTACTGTAATGGTTCAACCACCGCACCAAGTGATCATATCCCCGATGGTTTAATTAGCAGTTTAAAAATCAGCAATGATATCAATTATCGGTGGTGCACCCAGACCATGTATAATGTTGAAATATGTACAACAGACTATGGGTTTGTTTATATGCATGTAGTTACCATGGAGGGTCAGCAGATGGCGCTGTATTCATACAGAGGTGTATTGTTTGTCTGCTGTATATGCATGTACTTGTTTGTATATTTCCTGTCTCAACTCTCTGTGTTCTAGAAGAAACTCTCTGGGAAAAGGAGGTGAGCTGAGCAGCTCATGTTACTGATATGTTATGTTAAGAAGCTGTTACTGAAAGCTGTTGTTATACTGTTATACTGTTGTTATACTGTTATACTTAGTACTATATAAAGAAGATATACATCTCAAGACTCGTTCTGTCTGAATATAAGGTAACTCCTGAGGTGATTCTTTATCTATGAGACCTCCTGCTGCACACCTATGGTATCATCCATCGCAGAATGCCAATATATAATACATATTAACAAAAGCCAGATAAAGAAAACATGACTCACTGGGACATTCGATGATTCAAATTAATATTTATTAAAACAAAATCCTTTATTGGTATATTATTAAAAGAAACAGAGGAAAGGAATTCCCTTATTGTCCCTGAGCCTAACTAGTAGTGAAATATAAAAACAAGTGATTGGGATTTATAGTGAAAAAGATAAAGGTGATTTAAAATGGTGACTCTGCCACCAAACCTAACTGTGTCAACTCTATATTATAATAATTTTAGTGTAGATAGCAGCAAATTGTATTATATTATTACCATTGATAGTAATTATTGAGAACCTATGGATGGTCATCTATCATTATGTAATAAAATTATTCAAACCACCCTGAGAAAATTTGTCCAAGTGACATATTAATTATGTCGCTTGTAAAAGTAAAGTTGGTACTTTTATTGTCCCAACAAAGAGGCAATATCTGAAAGAAATCATGACCTGACTTATACAGTCATACTCCTGGGGTTACAAATAGATGGCATAATAGAGATCTGTAACCTACAGATTCATCACCACAGGCACAAAGACAGAACACATATAGAGATATTCCACACAATAAGATAAGTTATTTCATGATATTATTTTACATGCACTTATAAAGAAAGGGGTTTTTTATATATACATTTGGTATCCCGAATCTATTGGAAGTACTACACCATATTATATTTTCTCCCTTTTTTCTCCTCTATTCTGAGGGTTATTCCATTGTTGATGACCTATAAAAGACTCTTGTTTTTGAAAAGAAGAACAGAGACAATATTTGAAACAAATTGATAAAACTGAAAAGATCTTTAAGAACGGACTATGCTTAAAAGAAATAACTTATATTATTGTGTGGAATATCTCTATATATGTTCTGTCTTTGCGCCTGTGGTGGACACAATATTTTTTGTTTTATGTTCTTATTTAGTTGTTCCGTAATTTGATGAAAGAGAGACTCCTCCTCCTCCCACAATATTATTACATCATCGATGTATCTTAGCCATAGAATAATATGCTCAGTATACATCTCATGATCTTTGCTGAAGACTATTTCCTTCTCCCACCATCCAAGGAACAGGTTAGCATATGTTGGGGCACATGCTGTGCCCAGTGCCGTTCTTCTGCTTTGCGGGTAATACTTCTTATCAAATATGAAATAATACTTTATTAGTATAAACTTCAGGAGTGATGTTATAAAGTCATTATATTTGCTTTTGTTCTCCATACTTATACTTATAAATATTTAACTGCATTAATTCCATCTTGGTGGGAGATGTTTGTGCAGAGGGACTTCACATCAAAGGATACTAGTTTAGTGTTATGATTAACTGAGATGTCATTCAAAGTGTCCCTCGTGTAAGATGGTAAACTTGGGACAAATTTGCGTAAGTATAGGTCGACAAATCTGCTTGCATTTTTATTATTAATATTATTAATATTTATTTATAAGGCGCTACAAGGTATCCGCAGCGCCGTACAGAGACAAACAAAATCACAATACAATGGGAGACAGCACAGTACAGTAAACACAGCAACTCAGTACGCTCAATGCACAGCTAGAGAGGGCGGGGAAAGGGGAGGGAGGATCCGAAAACGACGGGGCCCAAGAAGGGGGGCGCGGAAGACGTGGAGACCCCCAGGGGGGAGGAGGGAGCAAAAGTGAACGTGGGGTGGAGGACCTTTGAGGAGGAGGGCTAAGTAGCTGGAGAGCAGAGTTAGAAGTGGTGGAAACAGGAGGAGAGATGGCCCTGCTCAGAGGAGCATACAATCTAAGGGGAGGGGTGGACAGACAGAGAGACGGAGGGGAGAGAGGGAGAGTAGGGGGACAGAGGCAGAAGATAAGGTAGGAAGTTAAGTGGGAGACAGAAAGGCTTTAAGAAAAAGGTGGGTTTTTAGGGCCCGTTTGAAGCTGGACAGATTAGGGGAAGTTCTGATGGAGGGAGGGAGCTTGTTCCAGTGGAGGGGGGCAGCGCGGGCGAAGTCTTGGTACGCGCGTGGGAGGAGGTTATAAGGGGGGAAGAGAGGCGACGGTCAGAGGCAGAACGGAGAGGGCGGGATGGAGCATGAATAGAGAGGAGGGTGGAGATGTAGGGCGCAGTGGAGTTGGCGAGGGCCTTGTAGGTGAGTGTGAGGAGCTTAAAGAGGATTCTGAAGGGGAATGGGAGCCAGTGAAGGGCTAGGTAGAGGAGGGAGACAAAAGAGGAGCAGCGAGAGAGGAAAATAAGCCTAGCTGCAGCGTTAAGGACGGATCGAAGGGGATCGAGATGAGAGTGGGGGAGGCCAGTGAGGAGGAGGCTGCAGTAGTCCAGGCGGGAGATTCTCTGTCAACTGCTAATACCCGAGACAATGGGTCTGCCCGGTGGATTTTTCTCACACTGTGGGTACCCTAGGCTTTTCTTCTTTCAGAAATTCGTAATCTAGTTTCAATATTACACCGTTCCTGAATGCATTGGTAATTAATTTGCTATAGGCAATTAAAAAATTGGCTGTAGGATTAAAGATTAGTCTTTTATAGCAGCATGTTGATTAATTGTCTATACACTTCTTAAGTGGATTTAGATACAGGCCATAAAACAATATTACCATCCTTATCAGAGGGCTTTATCACTACATTCTCCCAGCTTTCAATCGCTTGTAGAGTCTTAAGTTCCTGTTCACTCAAGTTATTATTAAACTTCTTCAATTTGTTTTTCTTAGAGAATAAAGTATCAAAATCTTTGGAGACAAGGTCCCAAAAGATTTTAACTTGTGGACAAATTGATATGTCTGGAGAGAATGTAGATTTCTACCTCAATTGTTTTAATTTACATTAATCTTCATTTAGTTGACCAACCTCATGGATAGAATATTCTAATTCCTCTAATATAATCAAAGTTTGTCTCTCCTCTTCTGTTTGAAAAATCAATTTCACCTCATGCTTTTCATCCTTCTCAGATAGAACCTGTTTTATTTGTTCCTTATTTACACTTGAGCTGTTATAAAAAAATTTGAGTAGGAGTTTTTTTGCGAACAACATTAAATCTTTTTCCCACTCAAAACGATCCAAGCATTGAGTAGGGGAAAAAGTTAAATCTTGACTCAGTATCTCAATATAAACAGAATCTAATTGTCTAATTATTAAATTAATGACCCTTAGAGAGTCCTCTAGTGTTTTAGGTGTCTGGTATTCCTCTGGTAGGGTAGGGGACCCTCCTGTCCATCCATCTATATTATTTTACGCTCTTTGGGTTTTAATCTGGACAGAATAGAGAGCTAGATTTAGCATCCTCAGATAAAATCAGTCTAGCCAGTATATTAGCTTTACAAGCATATATGAGGCTTACCTCTGCCATTACAACATTCGATTTTATGGTACAATGGGGCTGATTGATCTGAATTGATCTATCATAATTAATTATTTATGATTAAACAGCCATTAATATTTGATAATGCCAATATAGGGAATACATTAACCTTATCACAATCGATCAAGATAATTGGTTTCTGAGGTGCTAAGCTGCGATACGTACTCTAGGCATTACATCTTGTAAGACTGGTTTTCATAAAGTGGGGAGCATCTAGCTATAAATACATAAGATTAGTTACTTCTGATACATGTCAATGATGAATCTGTAGGTTACAGATCTCTATTATGCCATCTATTTGTAACCCCAGGAGTATGACTGTATAAGTCAGGTCATGATTCCTTTCAGGTATTGCCTCTTTGTTGGGACAATATAAGTACAAACTTTATTTTTACAAGCAACATAATTAATATATGTCATTCTGACAATTTTTACTCCGACAAGACACGGGTGGTTTGAATAATTGTATTACATAATGATAGATGACCATCCACAGGTTCTCAATAATTACTATCAATGGTAATAATATAATACAATTTGCTGCTATCTACGCTAATATTATTATAATATAGAGTTGACACAGTTAGGTTTGGTGGCAGAGTCACCATTTTAAATCACCTTTATCTTTTTTCACTATAAATCCCAATCACTTGTTTTTATATTTCGCTACTAGTTGGGCTCAGGGAGAATAAGGGAATTCCTTTCCTCTGTTTCTTTTAATAATATACCAATAAAGGATTTTGTTTTAATAAATATTAATTTGGATCATCGAATGCCCCAGTGAGTCATGTTTTCTTTATCTGGCTTTTGTGAATATGTATTATACATGGTCTGGGTGCACCACCGATAATTGATATCATTGCTGATTTTTAAACAGCTAATGAAACCATCGGGGATATGATCACTTGGTGCGGTGGTTGAACCATTACACTAGATCCAAAATGTTAATTAAGATGTTATAGATTATTCAATCCCTTGTCCTCTTTTAGGCCCTTAGGAAATGAAGATCTAAAATTAAAGATTCAGTATGCTTCTCTTTTACAGAATATCTTGAATCTCTTTCCCCCTCTAAAGGTAGATTTTATATGTTTAATACCAGTTATATCTCCATTGTGTACTGTGGCAAAGTGACTTGAAACACTATGGGGGGAATTCATTTAGCCACGAAGTGTCTCACAGGCATTCCGGAGACAATTTGCAGTGGAGATTTTAACAGAAATTCCAGCTCATTTTTTCTCGCACCTCATAGAGGTGCAAGGAAAACTGAGTGGCTGATATTTACTGTAGTAATGGCAAAATTACATAGCCTCCATGTTCTGAGGAACATCCATAAGTAATATTTGGTTATTACATGCAACGCTAAATACTCAAAAACGGAGCAGAGCTGACCTCCACCAATTCTGAGATGGAGGAGGGTTTTGAGACACAGAGATGGGCATGAAGCGACGTATGCAAATGGTATGACAAAACAGTTTTTGTATTGTACAAATGATAAAATTCAATAGCAATTTTTTATTCTTTCGAAGAAATACTAATTATTTATCAATTACATTGTTCAAATTAAAGAAAATAAAAAAATCCATCCCATTATTTAGTGCAGTATATGGAGTGAAATTTTCTCTTCTTGGACTTGAGCCTCATATTCAGTTGAACGTATGCCTGTTCTACATGCTTCCATACTCTACATGAGCTCCAAAAAATGTGTACGCATACGTCCATATGCAGATTAAGTTGCATTTACACTTGCTACTCAATATGACCGGAGAGGCAGAAAGGTGTAGGCAAGCGTAGGTTGCATACAGTAAAAATGTGTTCACGTAATTGCAGCTGAGAGAGACATGTATATAGAAGCACACCTGCATATCTGTTGTGGGTGCCGGAGGGCTGGTGCAACAAGTTTCAATGATGATGACGATCAACATCACAAACTAACCACTGATTAGTTGTTTGTGGATTCATCTCTCAAACTGATAGCACTTAATTCATTAGTGTGACTGCTATATTAAATAAAATTGCAGCTGTCTACACGCATTACCTAATTGATATTTATACTCCATCAGGAAAGGATTTTAAAATGGGGAAATGACAGATGTTTGTATTTAATTTGATTTCCAATGCTTTACTTGGAATTGATGCATATGTTAGTGTTGAAGAGCTGAATGCATTGTTAACTTTTTAATTCCTGTGTTTTCTTCTTCTACAAATGTGTCCAACGCAACATGAGTTCCTGTGTGAGATTGACTCTTTTAAGGAAAATGTTATTTCTGGATAGATCAAACAATAATTTTGCCTGTTTTCTAGGAGCAATCTTGTCTACTCCTATGGGAAGGTCTTGTGCAGAATGCCATGCGGTCAGGGCCGGATTAACCATAGGGCTAACTGGGCTACAGCCCAAGGGCCTATGGCATCCAGGGGGCCCTTGAAAGTGCTCAGCAGCAGTATTGATCGGTCGGGGGCGGGGGCGCCCCCGGCGCGATCAGTGCTGCTGAGCACTTTCCCTGCAGTCCTTCCCCGGCGCGCTGTAGTCTCCTTACTGAGGAGATATCGTGAGTCTCACTCTCACGAGATCTCCTCAGTAAAGAGCGTACAGCGTGCTGGAGAAGGAGGTAAGTGCCGGGGGGAGGGGAGAGGGAGGGCGGGCAGCTCCGATCATAAGGAAGGGGGGCCCTCACAGGGGAATGGAGGCCCCCTTAGCCCAGGGGCCTCCACTCCCTTAATCCGGCACTGCATGTGGTGCCGGAGCAATCAATCACCAGCGCTTTCTAGCAATGCTCAAAGGTCGACTTTTGACTAAAACTTTAGCAACAAATCATACATTTGCTTTAATTGCCGACTTGCACCAGACTAACAGAAGATAAATGCTCATTGGTTTGCTCTGGCAAATAATACATATTCTTTTTCTGAGGAAACATAGTTAAGAAGTGATGTTTACTGATGTAGAGCAGGTACCTCTTGTTAATAACAAGGTAGAAGATAATGGGCCTAATTCAGAGCAAGACAATCGCATAGCGTATTTTCAGCTTTTTTTGCGCGCTGGCCAGGCTTAGAAAGAGAACGTATTCAACTGCGACTATTCAGACATGTGACTTTTTGGCACTTACAACTCCTTATGCCTAAAGAAGTGTAACAGAGGAGGGGAAGGTTCTAATGTAGACAATCTGCAGTAAGGGCGTGGTCAAGCAATTCAATATGGTTTCAGACTGGGATGTAATCCCAGATATGGCTGAAAAAGCAATTTTATTTGCTGGTGTTCAAGGGCTGGTGTAAGTAACATATGATGATGATGATGAACACCTGAATTAGGGAACCGCTTGTAATTAGGGGTTAGCGAATGATCCACAAACACTTATTAAGACTATAATAGTCGCTTGGTCATAGATTAGGATCTGCCAAGTGTGCCTTAGCAAAGTTTTTTTTGCAGTTATTCAGATGGATATCCTATGAGGTCTTAAACAGGGGCCATTGATAACTGTGTAATGTGCCTAGAAAGTTGGCCAGGCAAGACTATTTGTATTGCATGACCACTTAAAACTAAAGTTTGATTGCGCAATTGAAACTAAATCATTATTTAAAAATAAACCATGTTTCTCAGCAACCTTAAAGTGTCACATTAATGACACTGTAGATGCCACTGACTGGTATTGGCACAACTAAACAGGGAGGCACGGAGTCTAAAGCACCCCTGGTATTCACCAGGGACCCCCGCAAGGAGGTATGGACTTGGCTGTATGTGGTGACAGGTCGCGTTTCTCCAAGTTAGTTACAGTGCAATAGATAGACAACAGGAATGGTCATACAGTCTGGGTCAGATACCAAATGATGGCGCGATACACAGGGAGAATCCAGAATCCAGAAAAAAGGGTAGAGACAAGCCAGAAGTCAGTATCCAGATGAGCTTAGCAGTACCAAACGCAGGACAAAAGAATAGTCAGGAAGAAGCCAGGAGTCAGGACCAAACAACAATTATAGGAACAGGGAACAGGAAACAGGAATGCTGGAGCTGTTAAACCAATACTCTGCCACCAGAACAGGGTTAGGAGAAGCCTTAAATAGAGGAGAGCAGCTCCTGATAGGTGGCAGAGGATTTCAGCCCGTCAGATGCACCTGACTGTCGACAGAATGAAAAAGAGAGCTTGGCAACAGGACACGGGCCATAATGGAGGATAAGCGTCCATCCCCGGCACCTATGGGCAGTGCGGGGACGGCGCCTAACATAAAGGAACAACTTGGATTAGAAGAAAAGAGAGATGCATGCTCAGTTGTCCATCCTACACACATTAGCTATATATAAAATAAGATATAAGATTATAAGCATTGTTGTGAAGGACTACAGCAACATAAGCTTTTTGAGCCTTTACACATTGTCATTAATACTTTATAAAAAAAAACCAGAGTTATTTCATTTTCCTCTCTGCAATCAATATTTATCTTAATTAACTTTGTCCACTGCAGAGCAAAGCACTGCAAGAGTGATTAAATTAAGAAGGATTGTTCCTTTGCTGAAATAATGAAGCTCATTTATCGAAATACAAGCATTTTAAACCTTCTGTTTGCTTTTTTACTGGAGCAAAATTGAAGGTTTGATTTTTTTAGCTGTCTAATTTAAGTTCAGTTTAAAAAGTAATACAAATTCTATGATACTCTTTAAATGATAAAAATATCTGGTAAAACTAGAGCAAATATCCTCAGCAACAAAACTTGTTGCATTATATAATAAATAGTACATACATAATTTTATATCAATTACACAAATGTAAACATATGCAAAAGTATGGAGCCACTATAGTAATGAGAACCCTGTTCGGAAGACCTGATAATCTAACTGAAAAAATCCAGAAACAAAAGGTGAGGAAATAGGTGAAGTAACAGTGTGAATATGCATTTTAAATTAGATTGTGGTGGGAAAAGATCAGATTAGTTGGGAGAAGCAAAAGCAGAAGGTTATATTAATCTAGCTAGAAGTTAAGTATCAGAAAATAGATTTTTGATATTAAGCCCACCTGAAGTGAAGAGCCCACATTGTTTAAATATTTGCTAATAGTCATACTACACCTAATGCATACCAAGCATCAGTGCTTAATGTTTACATCAGTGGTTCCCAAACTTTTGCAGTCCGCGGCACCCTTAGAGTCACCATAATTTTTTCAAGGAACCCCTCCAAAATAATTACTGAGCAGTCCTGTTTTATAAGTAGTCAAAAAATTGTAATAAGTGTTTAGGTCAGGACAGAAATACTTATTTAGTTGTATGCAAAAATGCCCCCTCTGCATCCAGACACTCTGCCCCCTCTGCATCCAGACACTCTGTCCCCTATGCATCTAGACACATTGCCCCCTCTGCATCCAGACACAGTGCCCCCTCTGCATCCAGACACTCTGCCCCCTCTGCATCCAGACACACTGCCCCCTCTGCATCCAGACACACTGTCCCCTCTGCATCCAGACACACTGCCCTTTCTCACACTGCCCCCTCTGCCCTCTCTCACACTGTCCCCTTCCTCTGTCACGCTGTCCCCCTCCTCTGCCCTCTCTCACACTGTCCCTCTCCTCTGCCCTCTCTCACGCTGTCCCCCTCCTATGCACTCTCTCACGCTGTCCCCCTCCTCTGTTACGCTGACTCCCTCCTCTGCCCTCCCATGCTGTCCCCCTCCTCTGCCCTCTCACACTGTCCCCCTCCTCTGTCACGCTGCCCTGCTCCTCTGCCCTCTCTCACGCTGTCCACCTCCTCTGCCCTCTCTCACGCTGGCCCCCTCCTCTGCCCTCTCACACTGTCCCCCTCCTCTGTTATGCTTTCCCCCTCCTCTGCCCTCTCTCACGCTGTCCCCCTCCTCTGCCCTCTCTCACGCTGTCCTGCTCCTCTGTTACGCTGTCCCCCTCCTCTGCCCTCTCTCATGCTGTTCCCCTCCTCTGCCCTCTCTCACACTATCCCCTCCTCTGTAACACTGTCCCCTTCCTCTGCCCTCTCTCACACTGTCCCCCTCCTCTGTCCTCTCTCACGCTGTCCCCCTCCTCTGTCATGCTGTCCCCCTCCACTGCCCTCTCTCACGCTGTCCCCCTGTCAGAATTACTCTGTGGAATTGATGATACCTGCCAGCAGTTGGCGCTACTGAGTACTGAGGCGCGGAGTATAACACGCCCCAGGTTTTCTCCAGGAACCCCCGCAAGGAGGTATGGACTTTGCTGCAAAGGACGCGCAGGTCGCGGCCCTCAGTATCAGTCAGCTGGCGAGGTAACAATTGAGGCAGCGGTGACAGCTCACCAGGATGCAGGATGGAAGAGTAGTCAACAAGCCGGGTCACAACCAGAGGAATGGATACAGCCAAATCAGAAGCAGGAGAATGGTCAGGAAGCTGGGTCAATACCAAATATCAGTCTAAGCCAGAATCAGGAACCGAAGGAGAAGTCAGGAACAAGTCGGGTCAGAATCCAAGTAACAGCAACACAGGAACAAACGCTGGAGCAAGGCTGAAGACCAACACCGGACACAATAGATCCCAGGAAGTGGACCTGAGATGCTTCAAAGACACACTTCTCCAGCTTGCAGTAAAGGTGGTTGGAACGTAGTCGAGAAGTCTTGGATAAAGTGCTTATAATAATTGGCGAAGCCAATAAAACGTTGGATAGCCTTGAGACCCAATGGTTGTGGCCAATTGAGAATGGCAGCCACTTTCCCAGGATCCATGGAAAGACCAGCAATCCTTAGCTTCCCTCTAGATTATCCATTAAGTCCTCCTAAAATGAGGTTTACCTGCGAGATGTTTCATCCAAACATATACCCAGATGGCAGGGTGTGTATCTCCATCCTACATGTTCCAGAAGATGACCCTATGGGGCAGAGATAGCGTCCCGCTGCTAGGCAATGGGACGTGGTTGCTGAGAATATGAAGGCGTCCGTCTCCTGCACCAAGTGTCAGTGCGGAGACGGCGCCTGACAGTACTCTCCCCTTTCTTCTTTTTCAGAGCTTGCAAGGTCGCCTCTCTCTCCTTCTTGAATTTGGCCAATAAGCGAGGGGCATGTATGTCTTGTACATCGATCCAAGATCTCTCCTCGGGGCCATAACCCTTCCAGTCAACAAGATATTGGTGGCGACCCCTGGAGATCCGGAAATCCAGAATCCTACTGATCTCATATTCCTCCCCATGATCAGTCTTTACTGGGACCGGGGGTGGGGTTCTTTTGACAAATCTGTTGAGAACGAGGGGTTTAAGTAGAGCAATATGAAACACATTGTGAATCTTGAGTGATGGAGGAAGAAGGAGATTGACTGTCACGGGATTTATAACTTGAGTGATTTGAAAAGGTCCGATATAACGGGGTGCGAGCTTCATGGTGGGAACTCGCAGTCTTAAATTCCTTGTGGATAACCACACTTTGTCCCCAACTCGAAGTCTGGGGACTTGTCTACGGCGACGATCGGCGTTAGCTTTGTAGCATTGGGAGGATTCCAATAATTTGGACTTCGCCAGAGACCATATTTGAGAAAAGTCCTGAATGAGATTCTGCACGGCCGGAAGCGCTGAACCAGGTTGGGAAACTTCAAGAAGGAGAGGGTAAAACCCATAGATAAGAAAAAATGGAGACGAACCAGTAGATACATGCACCTGGTTATTATGAGCAAATTCTGCCCAACACAAGAAACAACTCCATTCAGCCTGATTACCTGAACAGTAGGTCCTGAGAAATTGTTCCAAGTCTTGGTTGACCCTCTCCGTTTGGCCGTTGGTTTGAGGGTGGTACCCTGAGGAAAACTTTAGATTGACCCCCAACTCTTTGCAGAATGATCTCCAGAACTTGGACACAAACTGTACTCCTCTATTCGAGATAATATCCTGGGGACAGCCGTTAAGACGGAAAATTTCCTTGATGAAGAGGTTAGCAAGGATAGAAGCCGAAGGAAGTCCCTTGAGAGGTATGAAATGTGCAAACTTGGAAAATCTATCCACTACCACCCAGATAGTATTGAATCCATGGGTAGCTGGTAAATCGGTGACGAAATCCATAGAAATACTAGTCCATGGTTCCTCTGGAATAGGAAGTGGTACCAAGGGTCCTGCAGGAGACTTCCTAGGTGTCTTGTGTCTGGCACAGATTCCACAAGCGGCAACAAAGGCTTTAACGTCCGCCCGGATAGAGGGCCACCAATAATGCCTAGAAATCAACGAGAAGGTCTTCTTGACACCCGCATGCCCAGCAAACAGAGAATCATGGGCCCACTTGAGAGCCTTAGGCCGAAGCCGGGAAGTGAGAAAGGAGCGACCCGGAGGAGGAACCTTGGTTGAGGTTCTAGTGAGGGCCACAATGGTAGTAGGGTCTAAGATGGTTCTGGGGGTGGGGGCGGGTTGAAGATCTCTATCATCAAATGACCGGGAGAGAGCATCTGCCCTTATATTCTTAACCCCAGGTCGAAATGTCAAAATGAGATTAAAATGGGCAAAAAAAAGGACCAGCGGGCCTGACGTGGGTTCAGACACCGAGCTGTTTGCAAGTACGTTAAGTTCTTGTGGTCCGTGTAGACAGTAACAGGATGCTCAGCCCCCTCAAGCAAATATCTTTACTCCTCTAGGGCTGTTTTGATGGCCAATAATTCTTTATCCCCGATACCGTAGTTTAATTCACTGGGGGAAAATCTTCTGGAGCAGAAACCACAGGGATGAAACTTTCCATCAGAATCTTTCTGTGAAAGAATGGCTCCTATGCCAATGGAGGATGCATCAACTTCAACAAAGAACGGCCCAGACAAGTCAGGTTGTAGCAAAATAGGGGCAGAGGAGAATGCCCTCTTTAATGACTGGAAGGCACTGAGGGCTTCGGCAGACCATGATTTTGCTGCTCCCTTGCGGGTGAGAGCAGTAATGGGAGAAATGAAAGTCGAGAAGTCTTGGATAAAGTGCCGATAATAATTGTCGAAGCCAATAAAACGTTGGATAGCCTTGAGACCCAATGGTTGTGGCCAATTGAGAATGGCAGCCACTTTCCCAGGATCCATGGAAAGACCAGCAATCCTTAGCTTCCCTCTAGATTATCCATTAAGTCCTCCTAAAATGAGGTTTACCTATGAGATGTTTCATCCAAACATATACCCAGATGGCAGGGTGTGTATCTCCATCCTACATGCTCCAAGAGATGAACCTTTGGGGCAGAGATAGCGTCCCGCTGCTAGGCAATGGGACGTGGTTGCTGAGAAGATGGAGGCGACCATCTCCTGCACCAAGTGTCAGTGCGGAGACGGCGCCTGACACCCCCTCTTCTGCCCTCTCATGCTGTCCCCCTCTTCTGCCCTCTCACGCTGTCCCCCTCCTCTGCCCTCTCTCACGCTGTCCCCCTCCTCTGTCACACTGTCCCTCTCCTCTGCCCTCTCACGCTGTCCCCCTCCTCTGCCTTCTCTCACGCTATCCCCCTCCTCTCTCACGCTGTCCCCCTCTTCTGCCCTCTCTCACGCTGTCTCCCTCCTCTGCCCTCTCACGCTGTCCCCCTCCACTGCCCTCTCACGCTGTCCCCCTCCTCTGCCCTCTCTCATGCTGTCCCCCTCTTCTGCCCTCTCTCACGCTGTCCCCCTCTTCTGCCCTCTCTCACGCTGTCCCCCTCTTCTGCCCTCTCTCACGCTGTCCCCCTCCTCTGCCCTCTCACGCTGTCCCCCTCCTCTGCCCTCTCACGCTGTCCCCCTCCTCTGCCCTCTCACGCTGTCCCCCTCCTCTGCCCTCTCTCACGCTGTCTCCCTCCTCTGTCACACTGTCCCCCTCCTCTGCCCTCTCACGCTGTCCCCCTCCTCTGCCCTCTCTCACGCTATCTGCCTCCTCTCTCACGCTGTCCCCCTCTTCTGCCCTTTCTCACGCCGTCTCCCTCCTCTGCCCTCTCACGCTGTCCCCCTCCTCTGCCCTCTCACACTGTCCCCCTTCTCTGCCCTCTCTCATGCTGTCCCCCTCCTCTGCCCTCTCTCTTGCTGTCCCCCTCCTCTGCCCTTTGTCATTCTCCCTTTCAATCTGTCCCCTCTGCGCGTGCCAGCCATAGAAAAAACAAAGAACACAAAAACTTACCAATCCATGTGGTGCCGGGACCCAGCATCCTCCTGCCTCACGCAGCTTGTCAATATTCAGTGACAAGCTGCATGAGAGAGGAGGATGCTGGGTCCTGGCGCCACGTGGATTGGTAAGTTTTTGTGTGCTTTGTTTTTTTCTTTGGCTGGCCCGCGGCACCTCAGTGACAGCGCCGCGGCACCCCAGGGAGCCACGGTGCACACTTTGGGAACCGCCAGTTTACAGGGTTTTCCTTAGCAAGTACACTTTCTGATGAGGGCCACTAACTTACCAACTTGTGCTGAGTAGACAGACCACTTTCAATAACTTCATGATGTGAACAGATAGCATATCATGCAGCTTATGTTCCTTTCTAATTTCTAAGACAAGACTCATTTGCATCATATTTGCCTACTCTCCCGAAATGTCCAGGAGGCTTCCAAATTTCTGGGAGTCCTCCCGGACTCCCGGGTGAGCAAGCAAACCTCCCGGATCCTGGACGACCATTATTTTAGTGATGGGGGGTGGGGTTTATGATGCAATTTACGCGTCATTGTGGCCCCGTCTCCTGCTGTAATTTGCTAAAACTGTGTGATGTAATTTAGGGGGCATTGCCAATGACTGGCCCCCGATTTCCCAGGCGCCAGCTTGCCCAAGTCGACAAGTATTATCTTACATAGACTATCAGATTTGATTTGTGTAAAGTTTCGTCTTGCATTATATGCATGATGTTGAAAGTTTTTTTGCATGCAATCATGTATATCTCTATTAGTGTGTATATGTAAGAGGAGACAGAAAGAGCAAAGGGAAAAAAAGGAATATGTTTTCTCCTGGACAAATCATGTTACTATGCAAGGGGTGCAAATTAGTTTATTATTTTGCACATAAGGAAAATACTGGATGCTTTTACATGTAGCACACAAATACTTGATAGTTTTATTTTTACACTGAAATTGAAAGTTGATCTAGGATATACCCTAATCCAACTATAAATCTGTTCCTACATTTAAAATTTACCTCCCCCCACAATACAACATGGCTTTGCCAAGGTGCAATTTTTTCTTGTGTTAGGCTTTCCTCTCTTTAATGACCCAGAGAGTGCAGAGAATCAATGTATTTTTTGTTTATACAATGCAAGTTCCAAGTCTCTTGCACCACATTTCTAGTTATGTACATTAATTAATTCCAACTTGAGTCAGGTATCCCATGGCTGCTAATGATTGGGAAGACATGCTTTTAAAAGCTGTGTGCAGGTAAGTTTTGACCCAGATAAAAAAGCAAAGCATTTGATCATGTTACGACTGGCCAGTAGAGGAAGACATCGGGGTAAATGTATCAAGCTGTGAGTTTTCGGCAGATTTGCAAAGTAAAGATGTTGCCTATAACAACCAATCAAATTCTATCATTTTGTAGAATGTACTAAATAAGTGATAACTAGAATTTGATTGGTTGTTAAGGGCAACATCTCCACTTTTCACACCCATCGAAAACTGGCAGCTTGATACATTTATCCCTTTGATTTGAGTTGGGCAGCTTAACATATATTGCAATATGTGAAACTAACATTTTCTTAATATAGAAAAGCAGAACAGCAACAACTGTGTATTTGGTGAGTGAAGAATATCCATGTTTATTTGTTATATATAGCCAGTAGTATGTGGGCACTACAATGTTATTGCATGCTTTTGCAGTATAGAAGTTTAAACTTCACTGGAGCTAAAGGGCCCAGGTCAAACCATGAAAAGCAACCTCAGATAATTATTCCACCTCCATCAATCTTTATAGTTGGGTAGGGATCATTTTCCTGGCATCTGCCAAACCCAGATTGTTCCGCTAGACTGCTTGATAGTGAACATATTTCCACTTCTCCTGAGTCCATAGGTAAAGTGCTATGTGTGTTGACAGTTGGCATTGAGCATTGTGATCTGAGGCTTGTGCGGCTGCTTGGTCATAGAAACCTAATCCATGAAGCACCCGGTTAACAGTTTTTCTGCTGACATTAATTCTAGAGGCAGTTTGGAACTTAGTAGTGACTGTTGCAACCAGATCAAAAATGATACTGAGTGGTCTATCACTTCACAACTGAGCTGTTTTTTCTCCTAAATATTTCCCCTTGACAATGACAGCATTTACAGTTGACCAAGGCAATTATATCAGGACAGAAATGTGATAAACTGACTTTTTGGAATGATGTCATCCTATGAAAGTGTCATGTTGAAAGTCACTGAGCATTTCAGTACAACCCATTCTACTGTTAATGCTTGCCTATGGAGATTGCATGTCTATATACTTGCTTTTATGTACCTGTTTGCAGTGATAGAAATGGCCAAACACACTAACTAGAAGATAAAAAGAAACGGAGAAAATATGTCGCGCTTCCCTGGAAAGGAATGAAATATAAAGCCAACAAAAGGGAAATGAAAATGGAGGTGGAACACCTACCTCTACAAAGTACAAACCACACAAAATAAATTTCCCAGGTGCAAATGAGATATATGAATACTGATATGTGAAACAAATATTTAATAAAAACTACCAAACATGGATAGTATACATAAAAACCCAAATACATATATAAATATACACATATACAAGGCCCGGACCTGCAAATATACAATTATGTATCCATAAAGTGTATCCAAACTGAACCTGTAAAAACAAAATGGAAACTGCCTTCTTGAATCTAATGAAAATAGAGACACACAATACAATTGTGTATGGGCAAGTAGCAGTAGCAAATAGGTGAATACACAATCATAAATAGATTAAAGTATTAAAAAGCTAAAACAATAAAAATGGGTGGAAGTTCAGAAAAATAAGAGGTAATTGTGGGGGTATTGTACTATTGACCAAACGTCTTTTCAAATTGTCAGCTATCAATATTAAGGACTTAGGAGTTTGGACACATCAGATATTATTTCTGGAGGATTTCTTTACACCATTAGGTTCAGCTGCCAATTGTAAATCTATATTTTTTCCATTTTTCAATATCCGTTTACCAGCATACTGTGGGAAGTATCGCCCATCGATCATATTGGAAACTTTAACTCTTATTTTTCTGAAATTCCACTCATTTTTATTGTTTTAGCTTTTTAAGACTTTGATCTATTTAGGATTGTGTATTCACCTATTTGCTACTGCTACTTGCCCATACAGAATTGTATTTTGTGTCTCTATTTTCATTAGATTCAAGAAGGCAGTTTCCATTTGTTTTTACAGGTTCAGTTTGGACACACTTTGTGGATACATAATTGTATATTTGCAGGTCCGGACCTTGTATATGTGTATATTTATATATGTATTTGGGTTTTTATGTATACTATCCATGTTTGGTAGTTTTTATTAAATATTTGTTTCACATATCAGTATTCATACATCTCATTTGCACCTGGGAAATTTATTTTGTGTGGTTTACACTAATTAGAAGGGCTGTCAACATACTTTTGGCCATGTAGTTAAGTCCTTGAAAAAGACTGCATATGACAGTCGAAACACATCGGGCAGGAGAGTGAGGTGTAAAGGATCAAGGACTCCTCCTTCAATATTCAAATAATATCTTGGAGAAAATTATGGGTCATTTTACTAGCAGAACCCCGGGACAATAACATTGGAAACCAGCCTGTGCGATACTCATTTGACTTTATTTTCTGGTGGGAATACACATATATACCTTCATATAAGTTCATTTAATATTTTAATGTGAGTGGATTTTCAGATTGGAATAAGTTACGTTTTATACATAAAAACAATATCACGCTAGGATCCTGCCTTTGCCTTTCATATTTTGGGTATGATATGAAAAGCAACCTTCAGGGAAGGTACTCTCAGTGCAAGACTTCTAAGTGATCCATATAAAGAAGCCATAATGGACATTGCCCAAGAATTATTCTAGTAAGTGTTTGGCACGAGGGGGACATGTGTGAACCATATCTCTTCACCTGCACATCTATAAGGCTAATAGAAAAATAATCTCTAGTAAGCTCCTACTTCACAATGATTTACAAACACTATGGGACTGTCATTCATTATATACTCTATTCTCTACATACTTATATGTAGTATATTCTAGTATACACAGCCTGCACTAGATCTTTTTTTATTGTCTTTTTTAGTTTTCTTATGGAATCATGAATTAATGAATGAAGATTAAGGGGATATTAAACTACATGTATCACAATACAACACTGCAATGAAAATTAAATATAATTTTTTTATCTTTTATTTTGAGTTTAAGGTAACATTAGCACTGAAAAACTTCCGAATTTATATTTTCATCATCATCATCATCATTTAATTATATAATGCCACTAATTCCACAGCGCTGTACAGAGAACTCACTCACATCAGTCTCTGCCCCATTGGAGCTTAAAGTCTAAATTCCCTAACATACATACACACACACACACACACACACACACACACACACACACACACACACACACACACACACACACAGACAGAGAGGCAGACTAGGGTCAATTTGATAGCAGTCAATTAACTAGCCTTATGGTCTTATCTGTGTGCAGTTTGTATGTTCTCCCCATGTTTGCGTGTGTTTCCTCTGTGTGTTTGTTCCTTTCAGGATAACCCCACCCTTTCAAGCACCTGCTATAGCCTATAAATTGATTGAGCAACTTCCACTTCTTTATTTGTCTGAGAGGCATGTTGGTGTCAGTAGCTGAGGGAGAGTGCTGACATTGGATTGCTATTTGGAGGCTTCTGGGGTACCTCTTTGGTAAGTTAGCTCTCAATTTAAAAACACATATGTATGGCCCAAATATATGGGACTCTCATTGTTTAGAGTTAGGACCACCCTATTAGCAAAAGCGCTGTGGAGTGGCGAGTGGCTTTAACATACATTTGCAAATGTGTGCAACTAAGACTTTTGCATTTTTATCTACAGTAGAAATGGCAGATCTGTTGCTGGCTATAGCAGTGTGCTGGGGGATCTCTCTGTGTGTTTGTTCCTTTCAGGATAACCCCACCATTTCAAGCACCTGCTATTTTGATTGATTGAGCAACTTCCACTTCTTTATATAGTTACTTACTTCTCATCTAGGACTCCCACAAGGATTAGAAACCTATGCTAAACTGGATAGCAACCCCATTTTATTGAAATGGGCTGTTAATAGTATAACAGATAGGAAATCAGGAGAGGGGCCAGAGAGGAAAAGTGTATTTCCTGCAATACAATAACATCCGCCCTATGTTTATGGAAGGAAGGTGGTGAGAGCTAACCAGCATTTCTTAGGGGAGATAAAGCCCCTGACGTTCAGAGAGAAGAATTTAACCATAATTGAAGCAAAAAGAATTGATACATCTGGAGTAGTGCAATATGTAAAAGAAATAATGGCAATGTAACTAAAGGAATGGGGAAAGAGGGTGGGGTGAGGAAGGACAGGAGAAAAAGGAAAAAGAAAACAGAAGTATTTCTGGGCTAGAGCATTTGCAACAGAGGGAAAAATGTGGCACAGCATTTAACACATGGGGTGTGGTGGAGGAGTAGGGCTCCACTCATGGAATACTGTGCGCTAGAAAATAAGCAAAACAAAATAAGCACAATGCAATAATGTGCGAAGACCCTTATTCAATAAGACATATGATCAAATATATTGTGAGTGTACCAACAGAAATAATAGACCAAATGATTTGTCTTAATTACACTATGTGAGAACCACATATTAACTATGTTGCTGATCAATGAGAGGGAAGCAAAGCATCTCACAGGTGAGCAAATTCTGATGTGAACCTAAACAGAATATACCCAGAGGCACAAGGACATGAGCAGAGCATGACAAAAATAGTGTAGCTCACAATCAAATTGTGCTAATGGTAATTCTTGTAACAAACATGAAAAAACAAACTACAAATATAACACTGCACATATACTTACTTAACATTGTATATACAGGAGTGAGAACAAGTCGCAGGAAAATGTAGGCACACTCAGTTCTTCCCGACATGTGTCTATTCTGTGTGTGGAAGGTGGGTGTCCCTAGGATAATTCCTTGATGCTGAATGTGGATATGGCAAATGGTGATTATGGTCAATGAGTAGATCATTGTCTTCTGCAGAGGGCAGTAACTTTTGAAACAGTGATAATGCATAGTCCTGAAAGTTGAAACCAGTCACCGATATAGGTACCCCCTAGATATTGATTCTGCCAGAACAGGCCTCCACATCAGCCACTTTATACTTAAGTAAGGAGACCTCACTTTGTAGGTGATTGAGATAAGAAAGAAGATTATTATGGGAAAAGACAAGCTCTTCCATCATAGTCTCCAAGTGGTCTGTACGATCCCACAGTTCCACAATATCAGATTTCAGATACCTAACCATCGCTTTCATTTCACTAGTTAAGTCGGATCTTGAGACCGTTAGCATCTGGTACAAAATGCGCACATTAATCAGGGCATTAAGCTCTACATTAAGGCCCAGGTCAATGGGAGGGGTAGTATCTGATGTTGGGGCGGCATCAGAGGCCGAAGCAGCTTGAGATCTGTCCTTCTTGTTAGGAGAAGGACCCTCATTAATCTGCACTCTTGGCAGAAAACAGGAAGGTCCGCAAACCCGTCAGCAGGTAAATGAGCAGCCGCGCTGCCAGTCCACAACTTGTCTCTTGTACCCCAGAGCCCAGCAGACACTGTGCAAACACTCATCGGGACACAGGGGACTCAGTACGGCAGTGGAGCAGCTCTCAGCTGCAATGCGGCAGCCTGAGTAAAGGATCCTGTACACTGGCTACCATGTTCGTTAGCAGCAGGTTCCTTCCCCTGTAAACAATCATGGGATACTGTGGGAATGGCAGGGCCAATCAGACAAGACAGTCATGGATCCAGTGGGTAGTAGAAGGCAGAAAAACCCCTAGGGAGCTCCAGAAATTGATGTAAATAGGGAGAGCTCCTGCACCATGTGTCTACTCGTGATGGCCGCCAAAATAAGCCCCCCTTGTCTTGTCTTGAAAGTATAAAATAGCATATAGGTGTAAATATAATCCTTTAAACAAATACATTTTTCCTTACAGATGCAATTACAGATGTGATCATACATCATTTATGAAGATCTGGCTATTTAATAATACAGCTGTGATTGCATTGGGTTCCTAAGAAGTAACATTGTTAAGAAACATTTTGCTGCGCGATACCTACTTCATTATATATTCTTTCCTTATTAAAACTGCACATTGCTTATCTTTATAATGCACTGCAGCAATAAAAACCTTTATGCATTACAAAGTTTAAAATGAAATATTTTTTTTAATGCTCTTTAGTAGGGAAACTCAAAAAATGCATTTGAGTACTTATGATTGCTATAGTATAGTACATTATGCATAATGTTTCTCTCACCAGAACATCAATTTTAGTTACTTATAGATGTTTCATAATGTTTCATACTTGTCAGATTTTGGACATCATTACTATATACATAAAAAATATGTCTTACTGTCAAAAAATTATTCTATATCCATGCAAGTGTTTTATTTTTAATTAATTGAGAGTCAATTTCTGGTACCATATGTTACATTAAAAAAGTAATATATTCTTCATGAAATTGTGTCTAAAGAACGTTATGGATTTTTCCTCAAATGTGACGATAGTTTGAATAGAGGAGAGTTATGTCTCTACAAAACATAAAATCCAGTTCTGGCTACTGACCAAAAATGACAGGTTTCAGTTTTTGTGGTGCAGTAAATATTTGGAAACAGAGACTTTGCAAGAAGCTGACAGTCTAATATACATTAGCTATTTTGAACAATAATATTCAAACACTGAAAATCAGAAAATCAGAATACAACAATTTAGGAAATGTTTGGAATGTATAATATTAGTCTGAAATTTACATAGATTTGGAAGAGCCTATGCATATCAGATTTATTTTCCCTTTTATTTGTGATTGTTTGATGATGTTATCAAGGACTATTGTGATCATTTTCACATATAAGGTTACTGGTGGTGGGGAGGAGTGCATAATTAGTATTTACTAGCATAATTTAAAAAGGACCATATTTTGACAAATCAAGACCCATATTATGGTATTCCAAGCATTACCTTAGAGGAACACATGTAACAAGTTTCACATGAGTCCACAGAGGAGGGTGATACTTTTTAAAAATTGCTTCCAGAAACGAAACACCTTCTGAGCATACTCAGTACACACTAAGCATACTCTGACCACACCCAGTACACACTAAGCACACTCTGAGCGCACTCTGCAACTATTTCTTGTTTTCACTCCTCTTATGCCCCTGTTGAGGCCTGATTACTACCCTTTAAATAGGAGGCTTTGTGCTAGGTCATTGTTTGTTAGCACACAGCAATCTATAAGCCTCACTGCTGCACCCTATGGATACCTGAACATTGGCGAAACTCCTGATATTATGTATCTTGAGCGCAATCCTTTAGCTCCTGTTACTACAGTGTGTTTCCAGGCCTGCCATTACTCAGCCTAGTTACTTGTATAACTATATAAGTGACTCTAGCCCTTTGTGCTGCCCAGCTTGTCTGTTCCCATGCTCATGTGACCACAGTGTTTATTCAGTCCTGCTATTACTCAGACCGGCCTTGTTCTCTGCTCAACTTTTTACCATTGTGTTCCTGTATGCAATCCCTAAAGTCTTATACTGGTGTGTCTCCAGCTCTTATACTCATGTAGGCAAATACTTAATTCCTATTTACTCCTGCTACCTTTTGCAGCTTGGCCTCCAGCCACTGACATCCATCCTTTGAACTCGTATATCATTATTTCTGTACCGGTGACTTTTTACACTGCATGCCTGGATCATGTCTACACTGCAATAAAGAGTTCTGGGGGTAAATGTATCAAAAAGTCCTGTAATCGAGAATGGGAGGATGTGATGAGAGTGAAAGTGAGACGCAGATCTTGTGCAGAACAGAGGTATCAAGTTAGAAGATATTTTGAGACAAGTGAGGGGATGTATGTTAAAGCAATTTTGTTGATGGCCTATGTTAGTAGATATATATCCTCTCTTAGAGGCCTGTGGAAAACCACTCCATTTGGAGTGTTTTAAGGGGAAATTTAGAAGTGGATTCATGGAAATTTAGAAGTGACAGTATGGAAAATGTAAGTGAATGGAGTTTTAAAGTTTTCCAAGCAAAGCAATAGGAGAGGTGGCAACATGGCTTACCATTGTATACTGGCCCACTGCAACCACTGTATGTGTATATATATATATGTATATATATATATATATATATATATATATGTACAAAAAAAAATGCCCTACTAAGCAAAGTATACAAAATCAATTACACATGAAAATCGTTTTAATGTTTTAGAACCTGTCAGCCTCTTGTCCATTAATGCCATAAGACAGCCTTTTTAAGAGAAAGAGTCTATGATTATAAAGACCAATCAGAAGGCATGAGTTCAAAAGCCTCTGCGGATGAAAGAAAATTTCAGGTCAGTGTCCATAAAGTGTCAAAAATAGATTTGTAGAAAAAAGGAAAAAAGAACAGCTAAGAAGGACTGCAAAAATTAGGACTCTAGTAATATAAACCCAGCTACAGGAATTTTTAATATTTCTAAGGTTCCACTAAATAAGTGTGAACTAAGTCTTTTAAAAAGGGTTTTTCTCCATCATATAATGTGAATAAAAGTAACCTATATATTGATCTAAATCTTTTTATTCGTAGACTTACATTGGAAAGACACTTTATACAAATGGATAATAAATCAATGGAAACTCAAAAAATTGGAAAACCAGGGAGATTGGGGTATTGCTTAAAAGAGTTGGAGGTATTATTACGAAAATGTAAGCAGTTGAATTGTTTAAGCTTTGATGAGTATAACAGCAACTATCTATATAAAACTGTGCCTAGAATAGCCACTTTTTTCTTATGCTTAAAGATCCACCAAAATTTGCTAAACTCACCTAGATGCCCTATAGTGTCAAGTATAGGGTCAATTAACTTCAAGGATCTCAGAATATTTTGATATCTTTATTAAGACAAATGGAACAAAATTATAGTCAAGTGTATGGGACTCAACCCATGTGTTACAGATTTTAGAAGATGTCTCGTGGAAATTATAGTTGATGTACTATAGATGTACAATCATTTTATACTGCTAGCCCACATTCTAAGGGCATTTCAAGCATTTTCAATTATCTAGGGGCTGATGGTGTCCTGCAAGTGATAGACAATAGTTCATTCAGGACTGTATTCTATTCTATTTGCTTTGGAACATAATCATTTTATGTTTCTAGAGAATTCTTATATTCAGACCTATGGGACGGCAATGGGAACAATTTTTGCACTTAGTTATGCAAATTTGTATATGGGGTGCTGGGAACATGAAAATGTGTACATGAGCAATCCCTATTCAAAACATGCCATCTTATTTGAAAGATTCATAGATGATATACTATTGATCTGGGACAGTTCTCAGAATGATTTTGAGTCATTTATGGAATACATTAACATTAATGTGTATAATTTGAAACTCATGTCGTACTTTATTTGATACATAATAGAATTTCTGGGCTTAGTATTGAACACATGGGGGTAAATGTATCATAGTCCGTTTTTTTTCAACTCGCCGGATATCGGCGAGTTGACAGCTAAAATTTAAAGCGGCGCTGGCTTGTAAAGGCAAACTAGTGAGATAGTACATATACACATTTTAAAAACATTGACAGCAACAGCTATATAGAATATTCCACTTGTCCTTACGAGAATTGAAAAAAGAACATCCCATATGACTAAAATTTAAAATTCACGTCCGACTTTATTGGTGACATAATAGAATTTTTGCCAGTATTGAACACAAGTGATTAACTGAAATCTAGTGAGATAACCATATATACACATTTTAAAACTGTGGACAGTAACAGCTATTTGGAATATTCCATTTGTTATTATCAGAACTGGAAAAAGGACATCCCATATTTACAATTTGCTAGATAAAGGAGATATTGTTCCTCACTGGAAACATTGCTATCCAAAAATATTACTTTAAATTCAAGGGAAAGAGCAAGGAATGCTGAGATAATCTAAACAATTACTGGTATATACTTAAAGTGGATCCAGTCCTTTCTGAACATTTGCCTCAGAAAGAAAATGTGGTATACAGTATAAAAGAGCTAAAACTCTGAAATCATTTTTTATCACCAAGTTATTTAACTGTAGAAACCCCAATTAGTAATAAGTCCTATGAATGAAAAGGCTTTTTTCCATTCTCATATTCTTCAATATGGAAAAACATCATGCATTGAAAAATCAAGTATAATAAAAACTAAATGAAATACATAGTATCATTTTTTTTTTTAATAAAAACCAATCAACCCTCTCGGGATGTGAAGGTGAGTTGTCGACTTATCATGCATGTGTCTTAAATTTCAATACTACAGCTTTATTTTATATAAGGCAGTCCACGAGAATATACACCTTTCTATCTTAACAATAGTATCTTCCAAAACCCCATATCAAAACTAACTTCTCAGTCAATATGAAAATCAATATGTTATACTCAGTTCACCTATGTAATTTGAAATATTATTTGATATAATCAAACTTATGTCTCATTCTTGTAATTCCATCCTCATATTCTTCAATATGGATAAACATTACATATTTATAATAGTTAGGTCATAATTAATAGTGCTTATATTGTCCAGACAGATATTATTCTTATTACATAACCAATTACCAGCACATTTGTTGAGCCATCAACAGAATAAGAAATGGTTCACCTAAAGTTGAACTCCAAGGTTACATTTAATCCTTCTGGTGAAAGGGTACGTGACCTGAAGATCCAGTATATCTCTTTCTCACAGAGAATCCTGAATCTATCACTTTCCCTAGCAGTAGGTTTAATCGATTGAACAATAACAAGATAAAGGGTGGTTGGGTTCGCACTATGTCTAATGTGTCTCTAGTTTATTAATTACATTGCGCCAGTGCTCATAAAGGTCTGGTTGTACGCCCAATCTACTGCAGACCACATGGGCACTGCAGTACGTATATAACGTAAAATGTATTACAATTATAAAAACTCAAAATGGATAAACTTTTTCTTGATGCCTTAGAGGTAACCTCCTTAGATTTGTTTTTCATATTCTGAAACGTTGTACACCTAGGTCTACAGAATTTGTAATTACCTATAGGTTTTAAAAAAAATAAACTTGTGTTGTATATCTCTATCTTCTGTTTCCTTTTTTATTTTCAAAAATCCAACCACATTTTTAAATTCTTATTCTTTTTGAATATAATGTTAGGTTTTTGAAGGAAAAATGTTTTTAAAACATGATCTTGTTTCAATAAATGATAATTCTTCCTTGTAATGTGCTTACTTGGTATTGTACTTAATAATCTTTTTACTAGATAGCATAAAATCTCTGTCTAGACCCTTAAGTGTCCCCCTCATAAGCGTCTTTCAAAATCCCCTTTGGATATCCCTTTTCTTTAAAAATATTAACAATTTCATGTGCTTGTCTTTCGAAAGAACTATCTACATAACAATTTATCTTGATCCAATTCAGTTGGCTCTTGAGAATATGTTTGAGTACTTTTATGATTGCTTGTGAAATCAATAGAATTATTTACATCTACAGATTTTTGATAATTTTTGGCAATAATAGAAGGGCCCTGAGATGAGTGGGTCAGGTCCAAAAAATGGACTGCCTGTGAAATTCAGGTGAGCATGAAGATTAAATTATATTCCTTAATATTAAGACATGTGACAAAATCCTGAATTGATTCTACAGTGCCATCACAAATAATAAAATGGTCTTCAATATATTGGTCATAGAACACCAGGTTTGCTGCAAAGGGACCATCCCAAATGTTCAAAATGCCCCATGTAGACATTGGCATATCTGGGGACGAGCCTGGTGTCCATGGCTGTTTCGTTGACTTGAAGGTAGTACTTAGAGTGAAAAATAAAATAATTGTGAGTGAGAATATAGATAATGGAATCAATAATAAAACCTTGCCGTCCCCCTCTGTTCCTATGAATGGTGAAAAGAGTTTCACGGAAGACTTTCTTGTATGGAATGTTAGAGCCTGATTCATTAAGGAAAGTAAAGCAAAAAAAATGAATATCTTTGAACCTTGGCAAAACCATGTTGTATTGGAGGAGGAGGTAAATTTAAAATGTGAGGACAGATTTATAATTGGGATAGAGCATGTCCTAGATCAACTTTTAATGTTAGTGTAAAAATTAAGCTATCAAGTATTTGCATCTTACATGAAGAGATAGCCAGTATTTTTCTTAAAATAATAAATTCATTTGCACCCTTTGCATTGTAACATGGTTTTGCCAAGGTTCAAAGTTACTCATTTCTTTGCTTTACTTTCCTTAATGAATCAGACCCTTAGTGTATAATGCTGCCACATCCAGTGTGACAAAGTGATAAGAAAGTTTCCATACCAAATCTTAAAGTAATTTCAAAGCATTCATGGTGTCCTTAATGTGGGATCACAGGGAGAAAGCAAGGTCTTGCAAAAAAGAATAAAAAAAAGTGACAAATTTGTGCTTAAAGAACCCAGACCCAATACTATAGGATGCCCAGGAGGTGAAGTAAGAGATTTATGTATCTTGGGGAGGTGATAAAAGGTGGGTACAACTGGGTGTGGAACAAATAAATAATGCCAACAATCTTTGGAGATGACCCACCCCCCAGCCAGGGCAGTATCCAGTAGAGTTTTCAATTCATCCTGATATAATTTTGTAGGGTCACCATCAAATATCTTATAGAAATTAGTATCTCAAAGTTGTCTGAGGACCTCTTTTATACATTTAGTAGTGTCTAGAAAAAACACCCCTTCCCTTCTCTGCAAATTTAATGGTAGTACTTATATATGCTTGTATGTTTTTCAGGGCAAACCATTCTTCCTTCGTTACATTTTATTTCTATTTTTAATATCATCATCATCATCATCACCATTTATTTATATAGCGCCACTGATTCCGCAGTGCTGTACAGAAAACTCATTCACATCAGTCCCTGCCCCATTGGAGCTTACAGTCTAAATTCCCTAACACACACACAGACAGACACAGACTAGGGTCAATTTTGATAACAGCCAATTAACCTACCAGTATGTTTTTGGAATGTGGGAGGAAACCGGAGCACCCGGAGGAAACCCACGCAAACACAGGGAGAATATAGAAACTCCACACAGATAAGGTCATGGACGGGAATTGAACTCATGACCCCAGCGCTATGAGGCAGAAGTGCTAACCACTTAGCCAAGGCTATGGCTAAGTATCCATATCTGCTCTTGTTTTTATCACAATGGCATAACCTATTGAAATCAGCCATAGTTGATTTATAAAATCATTGAATGGCTGCGCTTTTCTGTTGTATGGGATAAAAGTTTGACTTTAATTGAAATGTTTAAGACCTACTTTCTGATATATAAATAGTGGTACCCCTTGTTGCATTGTTATAATATTGTGAACTCCTTCCTATCTTAACAATAGTATGTTCCAAAACTCTATATCGAAACTAGCTTCTCAGATAATATGAGCATCAATATTTTATGCTCAATTTACTTATGTAAGTTGAACTATTATTCGACACATGAAGTTTTAATCCAACTTCATATGTCTAATTTAGTCAGTTCTTGTAATTCTATTCTCTTATAATGTCCAGACAGACCCAAAGTGGGTTGATAGGTTTCAAGCGAGATAGTTTTCATTTTGTGATATAGTGAGAACTTCCACTTTTTGTTATTAATGTATTAAGAAGTAGATTTCCCAGTCCCCAGTCGCTTAAAATGAAGAATAATGATTTATTATCTTTATGTGCACATTTTTACCATATACAAGTTGTTTTGAAAAGAATCCTTTTATTTATTTGTTAGAGTGTTGCTTACTGAAGTGTATGGACACCATCATTAACATAGGTGTTTGGGCTACTGAACAGGACACAGCATTTGGAGGATCCCTGTTAATATTACTATATAGAGGAGCATTTATGATGGTTTGTTATCTTTGATAAAATCATAACAAATGATGAAACGTGTCAATTTATTAGGTCTACTAAACAGGACGTGATTTATATGATTTTTGCTTCATGATATCATTGCTGTATAATCAAAGTGACTCCTTATCAGGTGCGGGCTGGCAGAGTTCAGCCCGGGGGGCGCCCAGGCGGCCGCATCACATGACACGCGATCCGGCCGCGTCCAATGACGCGGCCGCATTGCGTGTCATGTGATGCGGCCGCCTGTGCGCTGACGCAGCCGCATCCCGTTTCATGGGATGCGGCCGCCGTTAAAAAGCAGCCAAAATTGCATCCAAGGGGCGGCCGGCCGCCCCTAACAGCACTGAGGATGAGCGGCCCGGGGGACCGATGCCCCCCGGGCCAGCCCGCTCATGTTCCTCATGATTATTTGGGAACTGTGTTAAACAGATTGTGAATTTTTCATGGAGAAACCCTGATTAGGAATTCACTCCCTGAGCTGTGTAGATATCAACAGGGGAACATTTCTTCTAAACAGATACCTCCACTAGGATTGGTGGGATTGTTCCACACCTTTTGTTTTCTAATTGAGAAGAGTTCACATTTAACTATTAGGGATTAAGCTTTGCATTAACAGCATTTAAGAACATTGGAATTGCAATATAAAGCATAATTAATTCATTTCCATACAGGTTTTACCATGTGAACTCACTTTGGGAAACAAATGTCATTTGCTTATCTACATGAACAGTATATGATTTGGATTTATGCACTTTTTTTTAGTTTTTTATGTGGTAGATTTGATATTGCATGATATTAACTCTTCCCGTTTGTACTGGAGATTTGTGGTTCATTTATTATATTAACATCTATATGTATATATTGAATATGTTTTTATTGTGGCTAATAACTTATTTGTTATTTGAGTCTGGTTAACCTATTTGGCAAAAAATTCAAATAAATTAGTTGTTTATATACAATTTTACATACTCTGCTTTTCCTTTGCCAGGTTCAATATATTAGTAAATTTTAATTATATTGAGTCAGACCTTTGGACCCCTTTCTTGGGTTTCTTTTTCCCTTATGGTGCTGTATTTTGATGGCATGACGCCAATCAGTTAAGTAGCGATATTCGTCTGCTGTTTTATACTATAAAATTATATAGTCTAATATAAAAATCTTCTTTTTAGACTAAGTGTGCCTTAGAGCTTTTTTTGTTTTGAATTGTTAAACCTTCTTGCTGCCTCCATAAAAGGACGCTTCCTATTGGTTTTTATGTACACACTTTTTACACAGCCATTGGTCAGGTTGCAACATCATCACAGCCACTATGATTTAGTACCGACAGTGCTGGGAGGACACCAGTATGATGAATATGGAAGTAAGAAAGAGAGATTTATGATTATGTGATGAACCTTAATAAACTCTTGAGTTTTATCGTGGTCGTTTACATGGATCCGTTAATCAGAGATTTGAAACTATGTCCTTCTCACTATTTTGAAAATAATTATCTTTCCTTTCTGTAATAGTTTTTATTCAGATAAAAATTGCTTTTATGTGTGCTTTAAGAAACCAATGTGCTATAGGAATATTGCTATTTATTATTTTTATTAATATTTTTACTATTATTATTATTATTATTATTATCATTAACATTTATTTATACAACATCAGCATATTCTCTACCGCTTTACAATTTGGAACAAACACAGTAACTTACACATCTTAACACTTTCCATCCAGGTATACTACTCTTACAAGAAACTCATTGGTGTAATTCACAAAACTCTTCTTTGAAAAATGATTCAATATATGAATGTATCTCAGCCCCAGTTTGCAAACAAAAAAATAATGTAGCAATCCTTTTTGGAAAAAATCTACATTATATTAAAGGGGATGTTGTTTGAGATATGGAGAGTAGGTATATTTTGGTGAACACAGGCCTGGAGGGCGCAACAGAATTGGAAATTAATTTTAAAACTGTGCGGCGACCGCTGACCATACCTGTCACGGCCGCCGCACAGCATTCAGATGCATGGGGAGGGGGGAAGAGGCTATTGCTCACCACCGCCGCCTCTCTGCTCCGTCTCCTCCCCTCCACTCACTAGTGTCAGTGAGTGGAGGGGAGGAGACGGAGCAGAGAGGCGGCGGTGGTGAGACAAGGTAAGGAAAGACGGGGTTAGGGGGGAGAAGGGAGGAGGGCGCCGATTTTTGCGGGGGGAGTGGGCTGCGCCGATTTTTGCGGGGGGGTGCGCCGATTTTGTAAAAATGCCTAGGGCGCCATGGACCCTAGCATCGGCCCTGGGTGGACAGTGTTATAAATGGTCAAAAATTTACTATTTTTAACATCTATGTACCAAATGCTCCCAACCATTATTTTTGTTCTAAAATTTCTCAAATTTGGATGCAACGTAGAACTCATAACCTGATTATTGGTGGATAGTTTAATGTTATAGACAATCCAGACTCAGATAAATCTACTAAACCTCCAATTGCTTGTATTAAAACCATACAAGCAATTGGAGGGTATCCGTATATTGAAATCCCAGCATGATTTGGTTGATCCTTGGCAATTACAGGATAGTTCTGATAGGTCTTATACTTATAACTCTAAAGTGCATAACACACTTTTTAATACTTTATTCTCACAAATCACACACACTAGTATAGAAAATATTCTGATATTTGGTCATGCACCTGTCATACTGGCTTCTGCAAAGTTGGAACATACCCTCACTGACCGCCTATCCAGGGCCGGTGCTAGTCTCCATGGCACCTTAGGCATTTTTACAAAATCGGCGCCCCCCCCGCAACAATCGGCGCCCTCCTCCCTCCTCCGCCCTCACCCCGTCTTTTCTTACCTCACCACCGCCGCCTCTCTGCTCCGTCTCCTCCCCTCCACTCACTGACACTAGTGAGTGGAGGGGAGGAGACGGAGCAGAGAGGCGGCGGTGGTGAGCAATAGCCTCTTCCCCCCTTCCCCGTGCATCTGAATGCTGTGCGGCGGCCGTGGCAGGTATGGTCAGCAGTCGCCGCACAGTTTTAAAGGAATTTTCATTCTGGAGGGCGCCCTCCAGAGCCCGGCGCCCTAGGCAAGTGCCTAACCTTGCCTAATGGGAGCGCCGGGCCTGCGCCTATCGCGTTTTCCATTGTACCTAGTGCAAACCAAACGTTAAGTGGGCTGAACATGTAGGAGACAACTTACAACAATGAGGTAAAACCTCTTGCTTTTTTGACCGGCCTCTAAGGCGGTTACAAGGGGCCATATTATAGCATATTCTGCAAAAAATACAGTTATCCATGAATGTTTGCTATGATTTGTTTAAGAACCAGCAGAATGACTTTACTGTAGAGAATTCTAAAAAAAAAGAAACGTAAACAACTGCTTGAAATATATATTGGACCATGCAAACAGTAGAATAGCTTATGACAATATTAAATCCTATTGTGGTAATAAAGCAGGGGGGCTCTTAGCACATATAGCTAAATCACAAAGGCCAAGATCTTATATTACTTCTATTGTAAATTGGTCCACTGGGGGAAAGATGTAGTTTTTCACAAGATTTTGCTTCACAAATTCACAAGTATGACACTGATTTATATACAGCACCTCCTTTTGATGACAACCTTTTTCAAAAATTGCGCACGGTTGTCAAACTTCCTAAATTGATCACTTTTCAGAGAGAAACACTAAATAATGCTATTGCTGACATGGAGATCCAACTTGCTTTCCAAATAAAGCTCCAAGTCCTGATGGCCTTACTGGAGATTATTATAAAACCTTAAAATTAGATGTTACACCATTTCTCACTAATCTTTTTCAACAAATTCACAGACATCAGATTTCAGTGCCAAAGTGTAATGAAGCATATACGATTCTGCTAGCTAAGCTAGATAGATTGATTCAGAATTTATTTCCTCTTATAGGCCAATCACACTCCTCAATCAGGATTTCAAACTTTTAGCCAAAATAATGGCAAATTTTATTGAAAACTATTATGCCCCATCTAATAATGGAACATTATTTAGGCTCTGCATCTACTCATGGTAGAGATGCAGCTAAAGGTAGAAGACCAGCTATTGCCGCTGTATTATACATCCAAAAATACACAAAATATTGGCTTGAGTCTCAATGCGGAAAAGACTTTCAATAAAGTTTTGTGGTCTTTTCTTTGAGATGCTGGCATTTGGAACTCTTTTTTTCACATACAGTATTTATGCTACAATCCTAGAACAGAGATTATTATTAATAATAGAAAAGGTGATAACTATGGATACAAGACAAGACTGCCCTTTACACCCATTACTTTTTCATTAACTATTGATCCCCTTATCCATTTTCTTAAAAATTGTGATATTTTTAGAGGTATACAAATTAAAAATACCACTATTAAACAGCATTTGGAGACGACCTGCTGTTCTTTATTTCCACTTCTAGAAAATATCTTCACATAATTCTTCTTCTTTTTTTGGGGGGGGGGGTTTAGAGTTAATATAGATAAATCTGTGGCATTGGCCTTGGGTCCTTATAGTCAACCTTTCTGAAGTAGGGCAATACCTATATAAAATATCTTGGTATCAACGTGCCTAAAAAAATAGCTGCTTTATACAAATTTAACATTGAGTGTATAATTTCAGCCATCTCTGAATTGAGATCATGGCAATATCTACTACATATTTCCATTGTGGACAGGATAGATTTGATCAAAATGATCTCTTTTCCTAAAATACAATACTTATTGCAAGCTTACTGCTACTTTTATCAAAAGAAGTTGATGCTTTTTTTTATTCTACATTTCAGTAATTCTAGAATAATAAAAAGCTAAAATAAGTATGATGACTCTGCAAAAATCTAAAGAGGAATGTGGATCAAATTTCCCAAATGTTACCTTATATAATAAGGCTGCTGTCTGTAGATATATAGGAGATTGGGTTAAGCAGCAAAACAGTTTTACAAAGGTCATATTGGAACAACAATTTATTCCGCATTTGGATCTTCAAATTTTTTACAGCATTTTTTTAACATTCCTCTGAGATACCTTTAGAGATTTTTGATAATTCTGTATTGATTATAACCTGGAATAAGTTAGACTTAAATGACATCAGTACTCTCTTTTCTTATCATTCTTACCCTTTTTGAGGAAAGTTGATTTTCAAACAGCTTATAACCAATTTTGCCTATTGTTAGAGATTTTACCAACCCAATAATGTAAAAGATCCTATCTTTTCTGGAATATCTTCTAAATTTGAATACATACATATTCCTTTGTTTTACAAGCACAACATTATGTGGCCTGTGTTGTGTCTAATTTTTCCTCAAAGGATTGGGATAATCCTCCTGACTTTGCCCTGGTGAAAACTAGATTCATTTATATTTATGTATACCTCATTATACTCCTAATAAAAAGACAGTGATGTCCCAATGGTTATTACAATTACCGCACATTCAACTTTCATCCATAAAGGAAACATTTTTGTATTCTACTCTTACTTTGACTTTGAATATGTATCATGAAAAGCTTTTTAAACTCTATTATAGAGCCTATTTGTCACCCTCTAGATTCCATATTATAGGTATTAATATTGTCTGTAATTGCCCAAATAAATACCCAGAGGCATCATTATACCAATGTCTATAGGATTGCCCATATATCATAAAATTTTGGATTGAAATGAAAGAATATGCTATGGATAAATTAGTAAATTTTGTCTCATTATCGTGTGAATGGGTGATGTTGGGGATTTTGAAAAAAATGTTTAAGAGCACAAACTGTAGCAAAAACTTGCTTCTCATTTCAGCAGTAGCTAAAAAAAAAATATTTTAGAGTTTAGGATACAAGCTCAATCTCCATTTTTAACTTTATTCAAATGAAATGATATGAAGCCATCATTTTAATGGAGGACCCTCCTATCAAAAAATTACTCTGATATACAAATATGATTATGACTCTTGACACTAGAGTATTGGAAGCTATTGGTTAAATTAGATCCTTAGGGTTTATTAATATTTAGGTTTATATTAACAGTATGCACTTTGAAGAATTGATTTCTTATTATCAGCGTAGTGTGAGATTTGCTACTTATATGTTTATTATTGGACATTGCTCTATATTGTACCTCTTATGTATTGTTTTTTGAGCTCAATAAAATAGGTTCAATTTTATGTAACTGTAAAATAACTTCGAATAATTAAACCTTATACTTATGTATAATTCAATTATTCACTAATGAATATTATTCAGATGATATAATGTATTTATAATGCAATATACAAAATAGGGAAAAATATCTGTTTTAAACATAAGTGAGTTATATTCTTATAGAAGTATTTCACCCAAAGTCAAGGTGTATATACATTCATATAGACCATGTGGTTGTAAGGTACACAATTGATGGATCCAAAAGGATTCTCTGAGACACAGTCAGTTAACTCTATTACCCCCTCTGACTATGGGGGTGAGAGTTGCAAGTCCTATTAATTTTTATTCCTTTAAAATCACTATCATGTCTCTTGGGAAAATGATGGGGCACACTATGATTAGATTTATTAAGCTTAATGTTTCATCAATGTTCTAGGAAACACATTTTTAATTTTCTAGTGGTTTGTCCGATATATTGAAAGCCGCAAGGGTATTGCAACATATAATTAACATATTTTGTGTTACAATTAATCAAATACCGTATAGGAAAATTTCTCTTGGCTATAGAGGATTCGAAGTAATCCTGGCATTGAACAAAGCCATATGTTAAGCAGTTATTTTTTCTACATTTGAAATAATCTGTATTTCTCAATGATTTTGTAAGCTAGTTATAAGATTTTTCATGCTGAAAAGAGGCACCTTTCTCTGTGAAATGGCTAGAAAGTTACCGAGATGTTTTGCTTCTTTAAACACCATTTTCGGACCTAGATCAGATCTTAATAAGTGTTTTAAACATAAGATATCATAATTACAATCAATAATCACGCTCCTCTATTGGTAAATTGAATAAAAGGAGTTTACACTCAGCACTCTGGAGTATGGTCAGATATATGTTGAGTGGTAGTTCTAGTATGATTAGCATCTTAGTTGTGCCTTCTTATCTGTAAAAGATATTAGTGGTGCCTATGACATGGTATGTGGATTGGGCCTTATGTGTAGCGGGGTATTAGCAGTGTTTCTCCTTAATGTATCCTAATTCAAATATTGCTGTGGTATATATATATTGTATGTGATAATACTCTCACACACACACACACAGATATATGTATATATATATTGTAGCAAGAGCCCGCTACTGGTGAAGCACACGCGTACAACTTCATCCTTTTTATGGTTCTTTATTGTCAGGATGGTAATAATTGTTTGACACCGTATACTTGCACAGCAATTATGGAGACCCTCAACGCTTACTATACATAGTCCAGCTCTCTGTCCACATCAGCCAGCTATCCCAGCGTTGATCTCACTGAACAATAAAACAAGCAGGGTTTTATACCTGACACTCCTCCCACAGGCCTAGCTTGATGGACAGGTGACACACCCACCTTCTCTTTAAAAAGGACACGCCCATCCCTGGCTCTTTTTAGACTTTCAGATACACCCTGTCTGTTTGCTGAGAGGAAGCAGCTTTTTAAATCTTGTAAGTAAACCAACTTTTACTACACATGTTTTTACCTGGTTTAATCTCTACCTAGGTACATAACTGTGCCAATGTTTTACTCTACTTCCCTGCTTTCTCTGCATATTGCCAGCTAAATGCCTCCTTTTGTTACAATATATATATATATATATCTGTATTATGTTGAATATATGTGATGCTACACAAACAATGGATGATATCTCATCAAAACTTCCATTTATGCTTTTGTAAAAACATTTTACTGACGTATTCTCCAGGTCTAGCCGCCCGTGTTGCTGAAACGATCAGCATGGAACGGAATGATCACAGTCAATACTTTGCCGACACATAACCCAACATCAAGCTGTCACAGATTAGTTTGATATGACCTATCCCTCACAAATCCATGCTGAATCCCACTAATAATCTTATTGCACAAAAAGTAATCCTGAATACTATCCCTTAATATACCTTCTAGTAGTCTCCCCACTATTGATGTCAGGCTTACCAGTCTATAATTCCCTGTTTGTGATCTCATTTCATTTTTAAACAGTGGCACCATATCAGCTACTCACCAATACCTTGGTACTGAGACTGATAAAATTGAATCTATGAAAATTAAGAATAGCAGTCTAGCTATTTTTGAGCTTAGCTTCCTAAGAACACTTGAATGTATGCCATCTTGACCTGGAGCTTTATTTATCTTCAATTTATTCAGTTGCCTTTGGTCTTCTTTTGTCAGCCAAGTATTATTTAATGGTATGGTTGCATTTCCATTTGTATGTATTAATCCTACCATTTGTTCCTCTCTAGTAAATACTAAGGAAAAGAGAGTGTTTAATACCTCTGCTTTTTTCTTATTTTCATTAATCAATCCACTCATCTCACTTCTTAGGAGTCCTATATTGTCTTTTTTTAATCTTTTTGCCACTTATATACTTAAAAAATGTTTTTGGCTTTGTCTTTCTTTTGCAACTTGTTTTTCAGTTTCTAATTTAGCCAATCGAATTTAATTTTTGCATGTGTTATTAGATTCCTTGTAGATACAGAAGAACTACTTTGTTCCTTCAGACAATTTAAATGCATGCTTTTTCCATTTCCTTACCTTTTTATTTAGCCACATTGGTTTAGATTTGATTATTTTACATTTGTTTACCATCGAATGAACTTATATGTATATGTTTCCAACATTTTAAAGACAGACCATTTTTCTTCTGTATTTTTACCATCAAAAACCGTGTTTCAGTCTATGCCCTTTATAGACTAATTTAGCCTATTTTAATGTGCCTTTCTAAAGTCCTAGTTGATTCCTTATACTGTTGGTTCTTGAAAATAATTTCAAATGATCACTGTTTCCCAAGTGCTCCATTACTTGTATATTTGATATTATGTCCATATTATTTGTTATTACTAGGTCCAGTATAGTCAAGTTTTTAGTTGGTTCCTCTATTATTTGGGACATGTAGTGGTCTTTTAGTGTGCTCAGAAACCTGTTGCCCCTAGCTGTACCACAAGTCTCAGGACTCAAATCAATGTCCAGATAGTTTAAATCCCCCATAATTAAAACTTGACCTAGTTGTGTAGTATTTTCAATTTGCTGTAGGAGTTGAGCTTCTTCAATCATACCGCGGTCATAGCATATCCCTATCAGCAATTTCTCTGATTTTTTTTCCTCCACTGGATATTTCCACCTATAATGTCTCTATATTATCACCAATACCTTTGCAAATAACTTGTTTTTAGCACTGGCTTAATATAAAGACATATTCATCCTCTCCTCTTATTTACCTTATCCTTCCTGAAGAGAGTATATCCTTGCAAGTCAACTGCCTAGTAATTTGACCCACCTTGTCTCAGTAATACCTATAATATCATAAAGCTCATTCATTGCTACTAGTTCTAACTCCCCCCATTTTACCTGGCATACATTTAAGTCTATTGCCCCCTTTCGATAATCCATTTTGCTTTGAAATTACTGGTTTTCTTATTGGTTTTAATAAGGGCCTCTCCTTATCGGCTACGCTTCCATTTTCCCCTCTCCACCCCCTTGACTCTTGTAAAATTCCCCCTACTACTCTCAATGTCTAACCCATCAATACTTTCTTGCCCCCCTACCCCGAAGCCTAGTTTAAAATCTCCGACCTTCTAAACATCCTCTCCCCTTGCACAACAGACCCCTTTTCATTCAGGTGCAATCTATCTCTACAATAAAGAAGGCATCTGACCAAGATGTCATGCACCAGGATCTCAGGTCTTGTTACTTATGCCTCCGTTGTCTTTATAAGCGGTCTCTGCGGTCCGCAGGCTCTGCTGGTCTCAGATCTCTCTGCAGGATGCTGCCTGACTTCACTACAGAAATCCCTCCAAAACCAATGCATGGGGCTGCTATCTTGGATTCATTCAGTCATTCAGAGTGCTTTTCCAGCGCAGCGAACCACAGCCTCCAATTAGAGGATAGCAGTCTCAGAGTTCTCTCCAAAATCAGTGCCTGGATGCCGCCATCTTGGATCCAATCAGTGGATTCCTCTCAGCCAGTCAGAGAGCTGCTTCGTCTCACCTGACCACAGCCTCCAATCAGCAGATAGTTACTATAACAGGACTTCCTGGTGTCCTAACCTGTTGCCCGTGCAACGTTGATAACTCAGATGCCAACCTGGTTTCTAGCAGTCTACTCAGTTCCTTCTGCCCAGATAGCGCAGCCTGCATTCCGGTTCCATTCCAGTTCAGTGCCGGTCCAGCATTTCGGTTCCAGTCCAGTCTCCATTGCTAATCTGATCACTATCATGCTACTTTTAATTCTTGACAGTCTCCTGTGCCACTCATACATAGTGATCTCCTGAACTCTCAGCAACCACCAACTGCACTTGTTCTTTCCTTCTCATGCAAAAGGACATAATCAGGCCTGCCAGCTTTGTGCACAAAGACACCAGTTCAGCTCCAGAGTCACAACCCAGTTTCGGTACAAACAAATATCCAGGACATGACACAAGAAATCAACCCAGTGTTCTACGAATCCAAAACCCTCCTTCTTACACCAGTCTCTTAGCCACGTATTAACCTCACTAACCTCCCGCTGCATCCCTGGACTAGCACGTGGCACAGGTAGTATGTCCAAAAATACTACGTTGGATGCTCTTGCCTTAATTTTGAGACCCAGGTCCATGAAATCATTCTTTAGGACACCCCATTTCCCTCTAACTTGGTCATTGGTGTCAACATGCACCACAACCCCCAGCCCCTCCCAACAATCTGTCCACGCAATCCGCAATATGCTGAACCTGAGAACCCGGGAGACAACACACTGTTCGGCATGCAAAGTCTCGGTAACAGATTGCCTTATCTGCCTTCATAATAAATGAATCCCCTACCACCACAATCTGCCCTGGTTCCTGAGTAACTTTGTTTCCATCTACGCTGAAGAGACCATTCCCCTGGTTGCAAGTGGAAGCAGTCTCACCCAACTCTGCCAGTTCTGAACTGCCTTCCACAGTATCTTCATCCAATCTGACATTTCTGCTGGGATTGATCAACTCAGAACTGGCCTGCCTTTTCCTCCATCTGCTAGCCTTTGTAACTGTTACCCATCTGCTTACCTGTGCACCCTCCTCTTTCTTTGCTCCATCCGACTCGGCTAGTGCCTCAATGGTGGACTGTAAACTCTGCTTTAGATTTGCAATATCACTCATTATTTCAGACCAATTTCTCACATTTCTCACAGCGGTATATATCTTGGAGCAATTGCTCCAAGTGTGCATATATATGACAAGATATGCATTGAGTGAGATCTTCAATCTTGCTATCTCTCATCTGATTATGACTAACTTAACTCCTTATAACCTACTGTGGACTCGAAACTACTAACCTTTGCTAGCCCCTTACAAGATTCAACTCCTTCGTGGGTTAAACTCCTTACTGGATATAACTCCACACTTTAAACAAAATGCACTTAAAATCAAAATGCACTTGAAATCCCAAGTGCAATGAAATCTATTACCTCTTGGGTCCTTTCTCCCCATGTTTCGGTATTTCCCCTGGCTGCATATTCAGTTTCAATAGGAAGCGGAATTTCTCCCTACTTTTCTATTGTTCAATTTGTTTCTTAAGGTAACAGGGAGTTTATGCTGCATCCTACACATACTGATTCTTCACAGATCCCTCCAGGTCCATCACTTATAACCATTCCCAGACTGACCAATTCAAACAAACCAATTTTAAAAATCAGTCTACCTTCTATCCAAGGTATATAAAAGGCCCCTTTTTCACCACCTTTGAAAAATTAGTGGAAAGGGACTTAGAAGATCTGAAAGTCCACATTACCACTAAAAGTTCCATTATCACAAAATCAGAAAGAGTGGCTGTTAAACAACTCGAGACCAACCCAGATATTATTATAAAGCCAGCTGACAAGGGGGAAAGTGTAGCCATCCTTAATAAAGCTGATTATTTAGCAGAGTTAGATAGACAGCTGAACAATGTTACTACATATGAGCCCCTGCCAGGAGACCCAACTTTAACTTACCAAAAGGAGTTAGAAACTCTTCTGAGTAGAGGCGCACTGAATAAAAATGAGTAGCAATTTCTCTCAATCATTTACCTCAGGCTCCCGGTTATTTATCACATACCTAAAATACTTAAAACACTTGTCAATCCAGGTTGGCCGATTGTGTCTGGGATTGGGACCCTAAAAACTAACCTATCCAGCCATATAGACTTCCTAAAACCCTTAGTCTCACAGCAGAAAAACTACCTCAGAGACACTGGCCACTTATTAGAGATTCTTAGCGACATTAAGTGGGAACCCCACTATGTCCTCTTAACTTGTGACGTGGTCTCTCTTTATACAATTATTGAGCATCAAGCCGGATGCGAACATATTAAGGCCATTCTAGAAGCTCAATCTGACCTCCCACCAGAACAGATAGCTATCCTTGTAGATATCATTGCCTTTGTTTTACATCACAACTATTTTTGGTCTAGTGGGAAGTACTACAGACAGGTTCTCAGGACTGCTATGGGCGCGAAGTTCGTGGCCAGTTACAAGAACCTTTTTGTAGCCCACTGGGAACAGCAAAATATCTGGAACAACAACCTTTTCTCTGCCCACATCCTCAAGTGGTGTCGTTATATAGACTATATTTTTTGTATTTGGATGGGAGACCATACTATACTAGAACAATTCATTTTACACATCAACAATAACCATCTCAACATTGTGTTCACCAGTAACATCAGTGATAAAAGTGTTGAATTCCTTGACCTCTAATTTGTTTTATCATAGATGGGCAACTGGCAACCAAAACCTTTTTTAAGAAGGTTGATTGTAGCTCCTGCATTACTACCTCAAGCAGCCATCATGCCAACTGACTTAATAACATCCCCAAAGGGCAATACACTAGGCTGAGATGCAATTGCACATATTAGTCCCATTATGAGGAACAAGTCATTACTCTCAAAAACAGATTCCTTGAAAAAAACTATGACTCTGGTACTGTAGATAAAGCTTATTTGAGCTTGAGGAATACTGGGAGAGATGTTCTCATAGGAAAAAAAGGTAAAGGACCATAATGTGGGAAGAGCACCAGTCCTTCCCTTTATTACTACATATAGCAAAGACTCTAGAAAGATTGAATCCATTTTCAAGAAACATTGGAATATACTATTAGGGGACAGTGAGCTTAGAGATATTTTGCCTTCAAGACCAAAATGTGTGTTCAAGAAGTCTGGCAACCTTAAATCTAAACTAGTTAAGAGCACAATTCCCCCTGAAAGAACAGTCAAGGAAGGTACTTGGCTTAATGAAAATACAGCAGGTTAGCCTGCAAGACTAGCAAGGTTCAAGGGGCCAAATCAGTCACATTCTTCACTTCATCAGTTACCGGGGAAAATTTTGAGTTCAAAGAGAGATTAACCTGTGATACAGTTGGCATTATCTATCTCTTGGAACGCCGCCCATGCAGAAAACAGTATGTGGGGAGTACTATCAGGAAGTTATCTGTTAGGATTGCAGAACATCAAAGGAATATCAGAAACCAGTTTAAGTCACATAGGGTCCAAGAACATTTTTCAAAATATCACAACCATGATTCAAGCTTACTCAAATTTATCGGTATTCACAAGATAACAAACCATGGCGAGGGAGAGATTATGTGAGACTTATCTCTCAGGAAGAAGTCAGATTCATTTACAGTTTAAAGACCCTTACACCAAGTCTTAATATATATTTTGATTTGAATACCTTTTTATGATGCCTGATAGTTATGATTATCTATACCAGGGAGGTACTTGCCTCTCCAGCTGATATCCACGCTTATACATATTCCTCCCCTCTTCTACTAGCAATGCACCTCTTTCTCCCCCATTATTATTATTATTATTATTTTTTATTGTTTTCATTCTTATTTTTGAGCTCGTTATTCCTTAACTTTGCATTTATTAGCTATTATTATTCACCCATTTATTGTGATGGACAGTGTTTCTATATATTGAACTTTAACCAGTGAGAAATGAGGAGGTGGATCTGCCTGTCACTCACGGAGAGTTCACCAACTGCATGGGAGATTTGTTAATCGGGATCTCCTATATTAGTAGGAGACAAGAGAAGGCCTACTCATTGCTTATTATCCCTGAGGAAGCCCCTTTCGGGGCGAAACGCGCTTGTTATCTTTTCACTAACACAGACACTTTGTTTCCTTTTTGCCATCTACACGGACTATTTACTAGCCGGCTGGTGTTTACAGACAGTGCATTTCTGCCTCACGTGCAACTAACGTCCTGTACAGCCGGAAGTTTAAAACGACGGTGGGATAGACTTGACGGCGACAGGGAGCTCCTGAGGACCAGACCATTCGGGAAATCCATCGATCAGGAAGAATAGGGTAAGTCCATTTTTACTCATCTCTCAGACTGCTGACTAGCCGCCGAATATTGTCTCTTCTTCTTTTCTGTGGACTAAGAATTCGTTCCTTAGCAGGACCTTATTACCTCCTGGGAAGTTTGGGAATAGAAACCGCCAACCCTTATCCCCTTTAGACACTTTCGGGGTATTAGCCATCCAGGACTGTGACCTAAGCCTGGCGATCACTTTCCCACGAGGACACATTACCCTATTAGAGGAACCAGCAATACTATTCCGTTTATGTATTTATATTTCTGATCTGTGTGTTTTTTCATAAGCTGTTTTTTTGCTATGCTTTTTAACTCTTGAGTGATCACTCAGTTTGCTGTGATTTTTTGTCTAACCACTGCAATTTGATATATAAACGATTTTGTTATTATTACATTGACCTATCTGTTCTAACATTGTGCTGGGGAATTTATTTATTTTACCTATTGCAATTTAACCACACCCATTAGTTCTAAAAGGCGGGGGGAAAACGTGATTAATAAACACACAGAAAAACGAATCCTATTCTATATGCACTCAGATTAATTCCTCAATGTATCTCACTTTCTCAGCACAACACTCTTTACTGGATATAACTCCACACTTAAAACAAAATGCACTTGAAATCAAAATGCAGTAGAAATCCCAAGTGTGTGCCTTTTGTAAAGAGGGGTGGGTAGGAGATAAACATGTTTCCATTCTATGCTAAAGGCATTAAAACCAAAGCACAAACAATCGAAGTGGCTCTGATGGCTTTGGTTGCTAGGTTAATTAATGAGATCCCTAAAGATGGCAGTTATAAAAGCTCCATAGTACACCAGTGTAATATTGGGCTACCCTTAACCATACCAACCAAACCCAGGACTAGTCTCTATGGAATGATTAATTTTAGCTGGGTCACTACAATCACAAGTGCCAGCTCAAGGGCTGCATTAAAAAAAGACACACAAACAGCATACATACTCCAGTCATTCTAAGGCAGGGGTCAGGGAACTTTTTTACCTTTTACCCCAAAATGTATTTAGATAAGCCGACGTTACCCCCTTCATTTGAAAGGAAGGAAATCATATATTATTAATTATTGGAATTCAAAATTTTATTGAATCTATTTAAAATTTCTTTGAAAGCTTCAAATTGAAAACTTCAGGTTTTGTAGAAATGATGTTGCTTCATTTTTGATACGAGAGCATCAATATTGGGGCATTTTGATGTCAGAACAATTTGGATACAGTCTTCAGCGTCCAATCGATTTCTCTGCTTTGTTTTTATGTTCGTTAGAGTAGAAAATCCTTGTTCGCAAAGGTAGGTTGTTGTAAAAGGCAGCCTCCTCATGTGCAATTTTGAATGCCTTTGCAGCTGTTGACATCCAAAAATATGACAGATCTGCTTTGTTTTCAAATGCAATACGTGCTTCATTAGTGCATCGAAGCTCAAGAAGTGCCTCTGCCAACCCTTGAGGCTCTTCTTGTACAACAGCAATTTCACATTTAAAGGCGTCTACAATCCAACTGACAGCATGTGAATCGGCCGCATTACCCCCAGGAATTTCATTTTTACCCCATTTGGGGTAATTTACCCCTGTTCCCTGACCACTGTTCTAAGGGGTCTCAATTCAGAGCCACTTTATTATACTTCAAATTACAAACAGGGCATACATGGCAGGGGCTGCACTGTGTTTGTAAGATGCTCATTTTGAAGACTTTGTTGTGGAGGAGAATTTTCATGCTGAGTATGAGTGCTAAGGGTTAACTTCTCTGTCAGCTCAAGGGCTACTCATTGCTAGGCTGTTTGCTTTGATAAGAGGGGTACAAGAATAAGTGGAGGTCTCCTCTACAACTAGGAGTTAATACTTCTAGGGCTAGATTTACTATCAGGCGTGATGCATGGCGGCTTCAAACCGCCATGCATCGCTGCGGTTTTCCGGCGTGTTTGCATTGCAAACAGCCGGATTTACTAATGGGCGCTTGTCAGCTTCAATTCGAAGCCGCCGGCGATGTAACGGCGGGATGTAATGCTCAAAGCCGCCGGCGGCTTTGAATAGAACATGGCGCTTTTGCTTTAAATGACGGCGCTTTTGTGTAAAGGCGGTTTTTTTGAAAATTACACCTGTCTCCTGGCCTGTTACTATTGGCTATTTTAAAAATCAGGAGATTTGACATCACAAGCCCTATATAAACCACTGGCCTGACACTTTTTCTTTGATAGGGGTTTGAGGAGTTTTTTGAGAGGAGTTTGGAGGATAGTGGTTTGCTGAGAGTTGGTGAGAGTTGGAGTTTGGTGGATTGGTGGAGCGATATCTGTTTGAAGTGTGAGTAGTCCTGTGGTTTTTTCCTGTTTTGTACATTTATTTTCTCATTTATTTTCTGTCTTGTATTTTTTGTATTTGTCCTTTGTCTGTGTTACTTGTGTGTGACTGTGTGGAGAGTGTGTCTGTAGGTAGTGTAGTTTGTTCTTTGTGTTTGTAAGTCCTTCAGTGTTTTGTGTTTTTCTGTCTTCTGGGTAAAAATGTCCAGAGATAGGAGGGGAGAACAGGCTGAGGAGAGGGAGATGGAGGTTGAGGGGTCAGAGGAGGGAGAGGGAGAGGTTGAGGAGACAGGACAGGGCAGGAAGACCAAGACAGGGAGGAATGTGCGCTTCTCACATGATGAGAATTGTGTGTTGGTGCACAACATCATTCCCTGCTACGAGGTCATCCTAGGGAACCTGGCAGCCCGGACTCCTCTAAGGCGGCGTCACCAACTGTGGGGGAGAGTCTGTGATGCCGTGAACGCGGTGGGCCCACTGAAGCGGACAGTGGCACACTGCCGCAAGCGCTTCTCTGATATTAAGAGGAGGCTTAAAGAGAAGATGGCCCAGGAAAGGAGGTCGACAAGGCGCACGGGTGGTGGCCCCCCACTTCGTATGGAGTACACCACGTACGAGGAGGAGCTGCGCCAGATAATGCCGGCTGAAATTGTAGAGGGCATAAATGTCCAGGACACCGACTCGCCCTCTTTTGGCCAAGTAGTTGGTGAGTTATTTGTTTTTTTTACCCTAACAGTATTTTAACTGCTTTTCTCTTTTTAAAACTGCTTTTCTCTTTTTAAAACTGCTTTTCTCTTTTTAAAACTGCTTTTCTCTTTTTAAAACTGCTTTTCTCTTTGCAAACGTTTTTTTTTTTATTTTTTGTTTTCTTTTTCAAAGTGTATATTTGCCTCTAATAGTTTGTAAAGGTTTTTTTTTCTCATAGAAAAAAAAAAAAAATTGTAAACACATTTGTGCAATAAACAGTATATTTGGAAATTGTTTTTTTCTGGAAATACATTGTATGCTTTTTCTAATACATCCAGAATCGCCAGGACCGCAGTTCAGTCCCAGTGCCAGACCTACACCTCCACCTTCAGCGAGAGATTCGGGCACAGACGAGCAAGCAGGTGCGTGATTTCTGTTTAGGAGAGAAATAATGGAGTTACTTGATTTTCTGTGCAAATGTTGCTGTCAATGTTGTTTTTTTTTTTTCTTTTTATTGTTTGCAATGAGAAGTTAGGGCTACATTTTACTCAACTGATATGTTGCCTATAGAAACCCATCAGAATATACCTTTACTTTATTTATTGCATTCAACAAAATGACAGCTAAAATCTGATTGGTTGCTATAGGCAACATCTCCACTTTTGATAGCATGCACTTTAGTCAAAATAACCCAGCATGTACTACACAGTCCTAATGATAATGGGTATTAAAAGGATAATAAGTGCATCCGTAAGCAGGTAGCATAGGACTAGAAATCAGGAATGCAAACATTGTGAAAGAATCTGTAGTTGCTAAAGATTATTCTTTCCTATCCAGTGTTCAGAATGCAATATACAAACATATTATATACTATATACTTACCGTCATTTTTCATACACAGGGCCCTCTTCATACCAGCCACCTCAGGCGGAGTCCCTGGAAATGTCCCCTGAGCCAGAGGATCTAACAACCATCACCCTGGTAACAGTGGATGCCCCTGTGTCTGGCCTCCAGGAAGTTTCACCTGGCCCTGATGAACCATCACACCAGCAACCTGCACCTGCACCTATGGACCCAGCCAGAGAAATGGCGCTGTCTATTGGCGCATTCCAGCAGCAACAGACATTATTCATGGACAGGCAAACTGGGCACATGTCACAAATTGCGGCCCAGTTGAGGCGAATACACCGCTCCATGAGCCAAATCCCTGCTGCAATAAACCGGCTGGCGAGCGCTTTGGAGCAGACAAATGTGCAGCTGGCCCAAATGTCTGGGTCTGTGGACGCCATGCATTCCTCCATTCGCGAGGGGAATGCCAACGTTATCCGGCTGGCAGGCCAACTCCAGCAGGAACTGATTGCCCGCTTGCCGGCCCCTTTTTCATCGGCCTCCACCAGTGCCGCTAGCACGCCTACCACATCTCTACAGAGTACTCCTCCAAGGAGAGGTGCTCGCACCAGGGGTGGGCGAGGGAGGGGAGAGAGTGGCACCAAGCATAGCGATATGCCTGCAAAAAGACATCGCTAGCACAATGTTTGTTATTTATTAATGTTTTGTCAAGTTTCTATAACGATTATACGTTTTTATTTATTGTGTTCTGCAATAAATGCAGTTAAATTTCTATTGTGTCAGTCTTTCTTTTCTGCACATTAAACAAGAGTATTCTGATTTTTTAACAACTATGCACTAATTTCATGTAAACATTGACCTCTGACTGTCACATTCCAGGGATGTTCATATTTACCACATGAGGAGTACACACTATCCTGTTTTTAAAGGTTCCAATGTACAAAAAATTTACAATAAAATACTAAAATTGCACTCACATAAAACACATTTTTGAGCAAAAAATGTTTTTCATACTATGTACTTACAAGTAAAGTAGTTTGCAATTAGACGGTCTCTAATCTCCCTTCCGCCCTCTGTGCTCTGCACATCACCAGATGTGACACGGACCCCTTCTTCTTCACTGTCTACTGCAATAATCGGTGGGGTAAGTTGATGTATTGCTAGATTATGTATCAAACAGCCAGCCAGGATAATTTCAGACCCCTTTTCAGGTGCATACATAGCCACACAACCCGATTATTCTAGTAACCTGAATCTAGTTTACCAAAGTACAAAGGTACGCTATAACACACCTCTACTAAATCAGTAAATAAATTGCATGGTGGGAAGACACAAGAGAAAAAGAAACCAAAACAACACTGCAATTACAAGACACTGGCCTTTTAACATATACAATCCCAAAGTAAAAAAATTTGTACATGAAATGGCCCTTTTCCTTCTGTTCTGATTGCCCAAATATCAGAAACAGCACACTGTTTGAGCAATCTCGCCGCTCACAAGCAGCGCTTTCATTTTGGTCTATTGAATGGCGGTTTTCCGGCGGCTTTATAAACCCCCTAATAGTAAATCCGGCTGTTTGTATGTTGAACATTGTTGAAACCGTCATGGCGCTTTATACAGAGGCGGGTTTGAAAACATCTTTTCTGGTCGTTTGGACGGCGGGTTTAGCCTTAGTAAATCCGGCGATGGCTAAACCGCCGCCAAACCCGCCAAAATTCGGCGGGTTTACAAACACGCCTGATAGTAAATCTAGCCCCTAGTGTCTTAATCTGAAAGACCAAGCTGCAATTGTGCTTTATTTCAAGAAATTATTTAATTCTGGAAATAGAAGTGCATCTTACTACAGGTTTAATTTTCATAGGAATTGAGAAAAAAACAACAATCTGATGCTCTCTAAAAATAGGGGGGAGTGGAATTCGAATTGATATTTATAATGACTCCAGTAGATATTTTTCACTTGTGCCTTTATGTACTCATCAAGCCAATTACTTTATAGAAAAGAAAATAATGCACACACACACACACACACATATATATATTGGTACTTATCAATGTCTACTGCACTTGAGGAATATTCTGGTTAAATTAACACACGTGTAGTTTAGCTTTTAATTATTTTATGTATTACAATTTGTTAATAAGTATTAATTTGAAACCCAATGGTGGGATCAATTTTCCGAACATTACTCCTTACAACCATTCAGCCATATTAAGACACTTCAGAGATTGGCCACACGAGACAGAAATATACATAAACACTTCTTTGGAGAGTGGCTTCCTCTGAAATATCTTATTTCAACCTGCATGACCAGGAAATACCCCAAGACATAAAAGACAACCCTCTCCTGTGGACCACATGCAAGGTTTGGCACATCCTAAGACACAAAACTTATTTAGATTCTCATAGAGCTATATTTCAGTCACTCCTATTGAATTTCAGAGAGGCTCACCTCCTACCCTTCATGGTCTGAAGAGAGAGGCATCACCAAAATAGGATGCTTGTTTGTTACCTATGGCAGTTGCCCTCTTACACATGCACAAGCACTGGACAGATTCCCTTTTCTTAGTCTCTTACCCTTTGCATATTTCCAGGTGCAACATTATATTAACAGCATAGTTAGAGGTTTCTCCAAAGTAGACTGGCAGAACCCTCTAAACACAATCTTATCCAAGGATATGGTCTTTCACTGTCAATTTATTAGAGATCAATTGGATTACTCAATCATAGCAACAGGCCTCCCACAATGGCTACAATTATTTCCAAATTTAACAATGGAAACCTTTCTTAAGAATCTATACAACTCTAGTTGCCTGATCCCAGTGAGTATGTACACTGAACGATTTCTAAATACATATCATAGAACATATTTAAGATACTAATATAGTTGGCCTATGTGTTTTTTATTTGCAATTATATATACAATTTTAGGTTCAAGTGCTGATATACTTTCTAGCTTTCACATGCATATACTTAGCGTAAGGTAAATTGTGCCATAAGTATAGTAATAAAGATGTATTTTGCAATCATTTTCGTTACGTTGAACTCTGAAATTGTCTTAACATTTAGAAGATTTCGATAGCAATACATTTTCTACTGTATCATTTTTATTTTCAAGCATTCAGTTTCTGAAATGTTAATGTATTGGTTATGTTCAATTCTAGGCTTAGCAATATAAAATAATTCATCCAAAATTAGACACAATAAATGTATATTTAATATATTTCCTTTTAAAATGGGGAAATATGCATTGGTTTAAAAATTATAGAGGGATTTTCCTTTTGGGTACGTAAGAAAACAGCCAAGCTAAAAAGTAAATTCTTTAACTCCAGCAGGCTTTCAGCTTTGACTTTAGACTTCTTTACTTATTATATTTTAACCTATAGCTGTAGGCAAAATCATTCTTTTGACTATCTTCCTAGTATAAAACACCATTTTGACATCAAGTGGTTTAAAACATATACTACAAACAAATCTTCAACTCTCACAGCCTCCACAATTCAATATGTTTTCTTATATAATGTGTGTTTTGTGGAACTTCAGAACAAAATGATATTAAGAAAACCCTCAATAATAACTCATTGAACATATATACATTATACACAACTGTTTAACCCTTAAAATGCAGGTAATAAATTATTATATATCAATTTCCTAAAAATAGAACCACCAATTGAAAATTGGCCTTTAAATTTAACTGCAAACAAATAAGGCTTTTTTGAAAACCAATAATTGATTTACAGTAAGTTAAAAAAACAAACAATTACATAGTAGGGATGTGCACCGGCCACTTTTGGTGTCTCATGTTTTGTGTTTTGGATTCGGATTTGCTTGAGGTTTTGGGTTCGGATTTGTTTCGCAAAACACCTGACGAAAGGTTTTGGTTCGGATTTAAGGTTTTGGATTCGGATTTATTTTGAAAAAAACATAAAAAGTGCTAAAATCAAGTTTTTTTGTTTATTTTAACTCCTACGCTGTTATTAATTTCAATAACATTCAATAACAATCATTTCCACTAATTCCCAGTCTATTCTGCAGAATCAGTGAACTTTGTAATATTGCAGTACCAATGGACTTATACTGCAGGATTGTTTTTGGATATTTTTTTTTAATTTCTTTTTTTTATAACTTTTTTTAAAAATTTTCGTGCTGTGCTGTGCTGTGCAGTGTCCTTCTAAGGGCATTGTTATTTCCCCAGCACAGCACAGCACAGCACAGCACGAGATATAGCAGGACAGAGGACCACCTAACACAACCTCCCTCTACCCTGATCAATGCCCGAGTGAAGATGGCGGCGGCTAGCGGGGAATTTATAGGATCCGAGTATCGCGAGATCCAACAGCGGGATTATGACTCAGAGCCTCGGTTTCAGTTTTGCAATTGGCGGGAATACCCGGATCTGGCTCGGATCTGGCTCGGATCGGCAACGTTCGGGTGGGCTCGGATTTCAGATATCCGAGCCCGCTCATCTCTATTACATAGAGTTCATTATCAAGTGTTCATCTTCTATAACTAAAGAATTATTGTTAAAAATATATATCTCAAAACAAATCACTCAACAGCATTAAACAGCACTCAAATATTGTCTGCATATGTATTTTAATTGTAATTTATATATTTAGCTATACACATGTGAGAATCATTTTTCCCCATTATGTTCTATTTCTATTATTTTTCTTATGTTCATATTTAATGATTTATTTTATTTTTTTATTTATTTACTTGTACATTTTTACATAAATTCACTGAATAAATCCAATGTTTACTTAAATAAAATGATTTGCGTTAAAACTTTGCAGTCTGTTAATTATGCCTTTTTATTTTTTTTACTTATGCTCGAGTGCTCCACCCACTGGCAACTTTTTACTTAACATATTCTTTCTTACCCTATTGTTTAAATATGCTTATCTTTTGGGTTGCTGGTTTTTCCACTACCATATTTCAATAATGCAAGCGTCTCCAATTTTGTTTTGAATCATTTTGTTTACTGCCTAAGAAGTATGATGTGGGGGTATCTCCCTGATAATTATTTCCTTTTTAGTGGTGAAATGCTGTTACTGTAAACAATGCTTACTTTTTTATGGTCACTTCTGGATTTACCGTTTTTGGTTCCTGAGTGTTTCCTTTGTGCAGTGTAGCTGATTGATCATGTCTTTGCTACATTTTAACATCTGTCTACTAAGTTTATATCATTATGTATATTTGTACATTTGGTGCTCTATGTCAGTGTTTGTCATCTGTGGGCATTCATCCCAACAATATTTCCCTGCATGTACTTGATGGTTCCAGTGGTCTTTTAAAAGGAAATTATACTCACAAAATTAAGTGTTTTTATATTACGACAAAACCAATTGAGACTATTCCCAGTTGCAGATGTTAATAAGATGATCTGGATTTCTACCCCACTGACTATCTAAAGCTCTTCATCTGCTGACTACTGGAACATTTTTGTAACTATATTGTAAATGCGATATTGCAAATCATCCAATCCTGATTGTGAACAGCAGGCATACACAGTCACAGTAACAAACTATACATCACATCACATTGAAGACCCAGCAAAATTCTGCCTTTTCTTGTGTGACATGGAAATCTGGTAATTTCATTGTAAACTATTTAACATCAGAGACAACTACATAAGGGTAGATAAAATGATATCAAGGTCATCCTTTGTAATGAAACAAGGACACCAGGCTATGTGATAAAGGTCAAGCCTGCAAGGCAATGCTCTAATGATCAAGGCATTTTTTTTCACCCAAGTTACTAAGCACCCATGTGTGCCCCCCTCCCCCCCTTCTCCAAGAAAGATGACCCTTTGATTGAGACCTGTTAAGTGGAGAGTCCATCGCATTAGTTTCATTTTACTTTCTTTTCAGATGAGTGTTTTGCTCTCGCAAAGGAATGCACCTGATGCAACAATGTTCACTTTTCTTATGACTTTCAAAGATTGTTCTAATGGTATCATGACAACTGTGATATGAAACCACACTGTAAGGCTAGGTACTGGAGAATTTCCAACCAATCTGTTATCTACAATGATTGTACCTGCGACCAGTCTGACCAGTGGGGCGATTCATGCATATAAACAACACATGATTTACGTTCGGATCTGTGCTCTTCATCTGGTCCTCTAGTCGTTTAGAGAATGACAACACAATAGTCACTCATTTATTCGTTCCTGTTACACTGATTAAAACTGCCTATTTATAGCTACCCACGTGTCCTTATGAATTTCGTTAGCTTCTGTGACTCTGAATCTAAATTTCCAGTCTCAGAACGAACAAATTAACAAACTATTCTATCTACAGCACTCTTTACATTTAAATAACCGAGACATGTTCATTGCCGGCATTGGCTGAAAAGACCATGACTCTGTCTATGGAGACCGTGATCGTGAGTGTATACACACTACACGATCATAAGGTGATTGGAATGAGATTAATAAACAGTACGACTAATGGAATGAAACGACAATTAGGAATTTGGAACGAATGTCGTTCATCATGTGATTATACACACTAACGCGATGGGTGGCCGAGCGGTCGTTTATCAGGAGATTGGCCCAATAATCTGCTGAAAAACCTCCAGTGTGTACCTAGCCTTAGGTATAAGTATAAACTCTTGTATCCCTTATGTATGTCTATTGCAAACACTACTGTTTTTCAGCTGGATGCATCTTGAGATATTTTCAACATATACAAATACATTTTTTTGTGTATACCTTTTTATGTATACGTTTGGGGTGCAAATGTGTAAATGAGCCTCACTGTATTCCTAATTGTGCTCCCATGGCAATGACACCCTTTCTCTCTGACAGAAGTAGTTGTTGACCACTATAACCCACTTATGAAAATATGTGACTGATTGTGCTTTCTGATATGCCTCTTTTTGTCCTGCTGCTTTAGTCAACTGATCACTGAATAACTGAACATCTCTAACTCAGTGCAAGTTAGTTCATTCTTGTTAGTCATTTGGCACCAATGTTCAGTTTCCACCCACAGCAGATTAGTTGGCAAATCATTGCATGAATAGGAAGCTCAGGAAGAAAAAGAAAGCCTAGTAATAGAACATTGATGGACCATTGGTGCCCGATCAGACATACACTGCACTGCAGATAAATAGATCAATATTTTATTATAACTGAACCTGATCAAAATCTACATTTAACATGTTGGGCAGAGATTGCTGACTAGTATGCTTGCATGTACAGTATGTATCTATGTATATCTATGTATACAGTTAGAAAATAAGTGTTTCTATTCACATTAGTGTTTCGCTTTGTTATGAAATGAGGTGGTCCCCTAACCTTGCTACTACAAGATGTTTCAACATAATCTGGCATGTCAGATTCAAATCATGCAAAATCAGACAACATTCACATTCTAAACATGAGACCTATTACATATTGTTTTGCAATTTCTGCAGCTGTAATTTATAAGGACATTATAAGTCACATGGGAGTTCAGAGACCAAGGCCAAAGGCCAAGTGCTTTGGTCACAGGTCACAGATTTACGAGTTAAGGGCATGTCTTCAGTTACTAGTTTTTTATTTTAACAAGATTCAGAAATGATTACTGCATTCATTTTTTTTTATTTCTGCTCTGGTGAATACTTTACCTTAAAGAAATGTGAAAAGCAATACAATCATTTTGACACCTGTGAGAAGAGCTTGTCATAGAAAGTAAGCTACCTGTCCATCTTACATGCAATCAGCATCTCAGTGTGGAACTGATACAGACTATTCTTTATCTCTGTAGGAAGGCGCGATTTAAGAAATGTAAGATTCATTTATCTATAGAGATAATGAAAAAATGATAGTGACTATTATCAGAAATATCACACAACTTAATTTGCTAGTACTGTTTAAGAATTGTTACTATGACCTTACTCCAAGAAATGGCAATATGAAAAATGTATTAGGGATGTAAGTGAATAGAATTTGATAGTTTTACTATAAAGCCAGTAGGAGAAGTGGCAGTATGGTACCCCACCATATACACCACCACTATAACCACTGAATGTTACTAAAGTTAACGGATTCAATAATCAGGCTACATTTGGTCACTTGCCAGTGGTATACTGCTTATTTCTTAAGTTATTATTATATACTTTGACCATACTTGCCAACTCTCCCGGAATGTCCAGGAGACTCCCGCATTTTGCGAGAGTCTCCCGGACTCCCAGGTGAGTGTGGCAATCTCCAGAATTCTGCCCACTTCACTAGGAAGTGCCCCACTTCCTTGTGAAGTGGGCAGAATTAGGTCCCCGCTGTCAAATGACGAGGTTGCGTCATGACGTCACAGGGGGCGAGGCCAAAATGACATGATTTTGGTCGCCCCGCCTCTCTCGCGCCCACCTCCACTGGCAGGCTCCCGGAAGAGAGCTGAAGAAAGTCGGTAAGTATTACTTTGACTGGCTAAAGGATTGCAGATATATTTTCTTAGACAGCTGCAGTCTTGACAGTTCCTTCCTTCTATTCTATATTGAACATTGAGGGTCAGAGTTGTGATGAGCAGCAGCTTCTTTTCAAAATATCCTTTTTGATATAATTTAAAGCTGAAGTGAATTACTAAAATAAGAGGTTCTCAATCATTTCCAATCTAGACCTGCATGTGACATTTCTAGTGCGCATTTCTGTATAAACGGTGCGTAAATGTTAACCAATTGTGACCCACCTTGAAAATTAATCCCTTAAAATTATTTTTAAAATTGACAAAACTTTGGCAATTACGCCCCTCAATTTAGCAAAGTTTTCGTACTTTTTTACTCACTGGTATTCTCCAAAATAATTTGGCGCTCCAATCCATCCATTCCTTCCTTTCTTTCTCAAGTTTTAACCATAATATTGTTTGCTCACTCGTAAATGCAGTTGCAGGGCAAACCATATTTTTTAATGACACCGAAATGTTGGAAGCCAAAGCCATTATTCATATAAAGAAACTTTATATACAAATGCTTTAGTAGTTAGTTAATTATGAGATAGGGAGTAAACCCATCTTAATTTATAATCTATGGAGGCAGGAAAACTTGGTAAATACAGTTTATAACCCTAAATGCATATTTCAGTGCAGGCTATCCTTGTGTCTGTTATTCATATACTGGCAGATGAAAGTGTTGAGGTGACCTTCTTTCTTATCAAACCCTGCATGTGTCTATGCTTTGAAGATATTATGTTTGGAAGCTTTGGGCTCTCTGGTGACTTCTTCAGATTTAATTAGTCTGACCTTCTGTGATAATCCCTCCACTTCTGAATCATATTCAGCTTCTGCATTCATCGGCAAAAGACCAACTGCTACGCAAAGCCCTTAGCATAATTCACAGTTTGGCTCTTAAAAATGGAAGTTTTGCAAATAGGGAACCACTTTCAGCATTAAAATTGGGTTATGCTGGTGCCAAGGAAAGTTTATCTAGGAGTTTAGACAAGTTCTACTGCTCCAAGTCAAATATTTTCTTTTTTATGTAAATGTGGTAAATGGTGAGTATTTCATTCTTTTTTTCATAGATGATGAAACTAGTATTTAACTGAAACTATTATTAACAATAAATGTTTAGTTTTTCAGTACATTGCAGCAAGTTGTAATGTAATTAGAAGTATGGTACATGAATTTCTATTTTTTTCACACGTTCTTTTTAAATAGAAAATGCACTTCTATGTGTATATCAAAAGTGCTGAGCTATCTCACTACTGCTATACATTTAAAATGTTTGTATAAGTGCTAAAAACCCTTGAACAATATGTTTTTGTAGTTCAGTGTTGGAGCTGCTTATGACAATTGGACATAGGCTACAGCAGTGCAAAAGATGGTGACATCATAGCTGCGCTTATACGAGGATTTGCACCCAAAATATCATAAATACATGCAAATACAGTGGTCATCATTTGCAAAGAGCAAAACTGCTTAGTGCAAGGTGATTTGCAGTGTGCATTCAGTGTGCTATGTAAATCAGGTCCAGTGTCTCTATTTATCTATTTTTTTGATGACTTTTATTGACTATTTGAGAATAATACAGGAATGGGAGGAGACTGGTACAGTAGAGAAACAAGTGGTAGGAGAAGGTTGGGGAGGTATATAGCATAATGCATGTCAGAGAATATCATATGCAGAGTGCATATAACATTTAAACCACAAAGTTCCTAGATCGCCATTAACAGCTGCTATATATTCATTCTAGTCTCTATAGAGCTTGAAAATATAATTCACAAAGAATGTCTTATTGTGAGGGGGAAGTGAGCGAGGGGAAGGCAGGCGGAGGAAGGTGGTGAGGGTGTGTTTGAGTCACTCCGTTTCCAGGCCTGTGATTGCAGTAATATTATAATCCAAGATTTAATGGAGGTGAGGCCCATGATAATACAGCCAAGGAGTCCAAACAACATTAGAGCTGGTGATGATACAAGTAATGTGCTCCATCCTATGCACACACTGGGCCTGATTTATTAAGGAACATAAAGCAAAAAAAATGAGTAACTTTAAACCTTGACAAAACCATGTTACATTGGGGGGGGGCTAAATTTAAAATGTGGGGACAGATTTATAGTTGGGGTAGTGCATGTCCTAGATAAACTTTTAATGTCAGTGTAATAAAGCTATCAAGTATTTGCGTCCTACATGAAATAACAGACAATATTTTCCTTATGTGCAAAATAATAAACACATTTGCACCCTTTGCATTACAACATGGTTTTACCAAGGTTCAAAGTTACTCATTATTTTGCTTCACTTACCTTAATGAATAAGGACTACTAAATTCTCTCTAATATTCAGAGCAATGAGGGTGTGTAACGGACTTACCTGATCCCCGCCGCTCCGTCCAGAAGCCGCACTTCCGCATCCAGGACCACGTGACCGTACCCGGAGGCGGTCACATGACCGCAACCCAGAGGTGGGGATTTTGAATCCCCTTCAGCATAAAAACCTCACTCTGACACTCGCTGAGTGTCAGAGCAACACTTACCTGTTCCTGGCTCCTGTTCCTCGTGGATTGCAGTGTCTTCCAGTTTCCAGTGTCTTCCTGTGTGCTGATCTCTGCCTGTTTGACTTCCCTGGCTCTCCTATCCCTGTGTACCGACCCGGCTTGCTGACCATTCTCCTATTCTTGTGACCCATGTACCGAACCTGGCTTGTTGACTCCGAGTTGCCTTCTGATTCTGCCTGACTCCATTCCTGTGTACCGAACCGGCTTGTTTGACTCCGCTACCTCCACTTCACTCCGCTGTACTACATCTTGGGGCGAACCTGGGGACCGCGACCTGCGACTCCTGGCAGCGAAGCCCACCCCGCCTTGCGGCGGTCCTTGGTGAACACCGGGGAGATCGTTAGACTCCGCACCTCAGGTAATCCAGCGCTAATCAAGATTAGTAATATAGTATCCAGAATCTGTTACAGTTTGCTCTGACCATGGATACCACAGCTAAAGATCTGTTGGAGCATTTAGTAGGAAGGATGGATAAGCAAGAAGCTAACCAAAAGCAACTTTTAAAATTCCTCAATAGTTTATCTACTCGGTTGGATGTTGTCCAGAACACCCTAGTGGCTGGTGGATCACCTGGGCCGGCAGTGGCCCCTGTACCTCAGGCCGCAGCAGCAGCTTCTTCCTCACAGTTACGGTTACCTAACCCACCCAAGTTCGATGGAGACCCCAAGTATTGCAGAGGATTTTTAAATCAATGCTCCATACAATTCGAGCTTTTACTAGGGAACTTCCCTTCCGAAAAACGAAAGTGGCCTATGTAATTTCATTATTGTCCGGTCAAGCCTTAGCTTGGGCTTCCCCCTTATGGGAGAGGGACGACCCCATTCTACATAACTTCAGCGTCTTTTTGTCCACTTTCAAGAAAATATTTGATGAGCCAGGAAGGGTGTCCAATGCCGCTTCCGGCTTATTACGTCTCCGCCAGGGAAACCAGTCTGTGGAACAGTATGCGGTCCACTTCAGAACTATGGAACGATGAAGCCCTAGTAGCTACGTTCTGGCAGGGCATTTCAGACCGAATCAAATACGAGCTGGTATCTCAGGAACTCCCCATGTCTTTAGATGATATTATCTCCCTCTGTGTCAAAGTTGATTTGCGTTTCAAGGAACGTAATTCCGAGAAGGAACAGTCTCGGCGTAGTATGATTCGCTTGGCCCCCAACTTCCAAACCCTTGTTCTTCCTTCTGAAGAGCCCATGCAACTGGGGAGGACCCGCCTGTCAGCCAAAGAAAGGGAGAGGAGATTTTGGAACAAGTTGTGTTTATATTGTGGAGAGAGCGGCCATCTTCTGAGTTCTTGTTCTAAACACTCGGGAAACGACAGGGCCTAACTAGTTCAGGAGCTGTATCGTTGGGCCTCTTTTCTCAGTGTCAGTCAGTTCCCAGTAGTAATGATTGCCTGTCTATTTCCATTTCCCTTCAGTTAGGACAAAAGACTTTCCCGCAGTCGGCTCTTCTTGATTCCGGAGCCGCAGGAAATTTCATCTCTGCCGCGGTAGTTAAACAATTTGCTATTCCCACACAAGCTTTGGAACAACCCATCTCTCTAATAGCCATTGATGGGGGAAGAATTCCTGAGGGGTCCATTCTGGTACGCACTATTCCCCTACTGCTTCAGATAGGAGCGCTTCATCGGGAGAAGATTTATTTTCTAGTAATTCAAAGATCTACCAACCCAGTCATCCTAGGACTTCCATGGCTTCGTCTCCACTCCCCCACCTTGGAGTGGAAATCAGGTCACATATTGTCCTGGGGACAGTCCTGCTTCTCTCACTGCCTACAGAGAGTGGTTCCTCCGAATAGTCCCAGACGTTCCCAAGAATTTCCTGTGACTCTTTTGCCTGAACCATACCAAACCTTCTCTGATGTTTTTTGTCAACAAGAAGCCACTAGACTTCCCCCTCACAGAATCTGGGATTGTGGCATTGATCTGATACCTGGTAAACCCATTCCCAGGGGCCGTGTTTACCCCCTTTCCCTCCCGGAGTCTAAGGCTATGGAGGAGTACGTCCAAGAAAATCTAAAAAGGGGCTTCATCCGCAAGTCTGCCTCCCCAGAAGGATGGGGCCTCCGCCCTTGCATTGATTACAGAGGCCTGATTGCCATTACCGTTAAAAATCGGTATCCACTGCCACTGATTTCCGAATTATTTGACCGGATTAAGTGTGCCACCATCTTTTCTAAACTTGACCTCAGAGGAGCGTATAACCTCATACGCATTAAGGAGGGGGATGAATGGAACACGGCGTTCAACACCCGAGACGGCCACTTTGAATACCTGGTCATGGCCTTCGGGTTATGCAATGCCCCGGCCATCTTTCAGGGCTTTATGAATGAGCTGTTTCAAGACCTCTTGTACCAATCCGTAGTCATCTACTTGGACGACATTCTCATCTTTTCTCAAGATCTAGTATCCCATTGCACTCATGTATTGGAGGTCCTCTCTTGTATCCGAGAAAATCATCTATTTTGCAAATTGGAGAAATGCACCTTCGAGCAGAAACAAATTCCCTTCCTGGGATATATTATTTCGGGCACCGGTCTACAGGTGGATCCCACGAAATTGAAAGCCATACTTGACTGGCCCCAACCTTCGGGTCTTAAGGCCACTCAACGCTTCCTAGGATTCTCCAACTATTATCGTCAATTTATCAAAGGGTACTCTTCTCTCATGGCTCCCATCACAGCACTGACCCGTAAATCTGCTGATGCTGGTATTTGGTCCACTGAGGCTATCCAAGCCTTTATATTATTAAAGTCTCTTTTTTCATCTGCACCAATTCTTCAACAGCCGGATTGTTCACGTCCTTTTGTCCTGGAGGTAGATGCCTCTTCTGTTGGCACAGGAGCCGTACTATCACAGCGAAGCCCTTCTGGAAAACTTCATCCCTGCGGATTCTTTTCCCGTCGCTTTTTACCTGCTGAGAGGAATTATGGGATTGGCGACATAGAGCTCCTGGCCATCAAGTTGGCTCTCTCCGAATGGAGACATCTACTAGAAGGAGCGCAATTTCCTATCACCATATATACCGGCCATAAGAATTTGCTTTACTTACGCACTGCTCGATGTCTAAACCCTCGACAAGCAAGGTGGTCCTTATTCTTCTCACGTTTTGATTTCAACATCACTTTTCACTCGGGATCCAAGAATACGAAGGCAGACGCCTTATCTCGCTCTTTTGATCCAGCCGACATGGAATCCTTGGAAGATAATAAATTCATTGTAAATCCATGTCAAGTATTGGCAGCTACACACCTGAAAAAGGGTTGTCCCCCAGGCAAAACATTCATCTTGCCACATCTACGCACCCGGCTCCTTAACTGGGCTCATCACTCACTCTTCTCTGGGCATGCCGGCATTCGCAAGACCTGGGACTTATTGTCCCGAAGTTACTGGTGGCCTTCCTTGCTGGAAGATGTGAAGAGATTTGTTGATGCTTGTTCCAAATGTGCTCAACACAAGACCTCTAGGAAGAAGCCTTATGGATGCTTGCTCCCATTACCCATTCCTGATTACCCGTGGTCACAGATCTCCATGGATTTTATCACAGACCTTCCTCCTTCCAAATCCTGTACTGTGGTGCTTGTGGTCACGGATCGCTTCTCTAAAACAGCTCACTTTATTGCTCTTAAAGGCCTTCCTTCTTCCTCCTCCTTAGCCAATATTTTTATTAAAGAAATATTTCGCCTCCACGGCTGTCCTCAACATATTGTCTCCGATAGGGGATCACAATTCATATCAAAATTTTGGCGGTCTTTTTGAAATAAATCCGGATTAAGCTTGACTTCTCTTCCGCATATCATCCCCAGTCCAATGGGGCTACTGAGAGAACCAACCAAGAATTAGAGAAATTTCTAAGAATATTTATCTCAAGTAACCAAGACAACTGGGTGGACCTTCTCCCTTGGGCCGAGTTCGCCCATAACAACCATTTCCATGAGGCCATCTCTAACTCCCCCTTTTTTGTTCTTTATGGCTGCCATCCTAGGCTACCCACCTTCTCTCAAATTTCATCTTCTGAAGTTCCAGCGAAGGACTCTCGGTTTCGTAACTTCTCCGCTATGTGGGAACAGACCAAGACAAATTTAAAGAAAGCAACCACTCGTTCCAAGAAATTCTATGATAAAAGGAGAAGAATGACTCCAAGTTTTTCAGTCGGTGACAGGGTATGGCTATCCACCCAGAACATTCGTTTAAAGGTTCCCAGTAAAAAAATTGCTCCCAAGTTTATTGGCCCATTCGCTATTTCTGAAATTATTAATCCCGTAGCCTTTAGATTGAGTCTGCCTCCCTCTTTACGCATACGTAACCAACAGATTCTCCACCTCGTCCAGAACTCCTCCTCCTGTTGTGGATTGGGATCAAGTCGAATACGAGATTAAAACTATCCTAGATTCTCGTAAAGTTCAAGGTGCCATACAGTTCTTGCTGGATTGGAAGGGTTACGGCCCTGAGGAGTGCTCATGGGTAAGAGCCATTGATCTGCATGCTCCCCGCCTGCTTAAATCCTTCCATAAAAAATTTCCTTTGAAACCCTATTAGTTGTTCGGAGTCCACCTTTATGGCAGGGGGTACTGTAACGGACTTACCTGATCCCCGCCGCTCGTCCAGAAGCCGCACTTCCGCATCCAGGACCACGTGACCGCACCCGGAGGCGGTCACATGACCGCAACCCAGAGGCGGGGATTTTGAATCCACTTCAGCATAAAAACCTCACTCTGACTCTCGCTGAGTGTCAGAGCAACACTTACCTGTTCCTGGCTCCTGTTCTTCGTGGATTGCAGTGTCTTCCAGTTTCCAGTGTCTTCCTGTGTGCTGATCTCTGCCTGTTTGACTTCCCTGGCTCTCCTATCCCTGTGTACCGACCCGGCTTGCTGACCATTCTCCTATTCTTGTGACCCGTGTACCGAACCTGACTTGTTGACTCCGAGTTGCCTTCTGATTCTGCCTGACTCCATTCCTGTGTACCGAACCGGCTTGTTTGACTCCGCTACCTCCGCTTCACTCCGCTGTACTACATCTTGGGGCGAACCTGGGGACCGCGACCTGCGACTCTTGACAGCAAAGCCCACCCCGCCTTGCGGCGGTTCTTGGTGAACACCGGGGAGATCGTTAGACTCCGCACCTCAGGTAAGCCAGCGCTAATCAAGATTAGTAATATAGTTTCCAGAATCTGTTACAGGGTGGTCCTGTTTTTTAAAGCATTTAGCATTTAGACATTTTTGAAAATTACTGCATTTAGTATGTGTCAAATTAATATTTATTGTGGGGATGTTTTAGTTAGAAATATTGAAACAGGTGTTACATTTTTTTAAACATAATTCCTAGTTATACCTGTATGTTACACCTGTTGACATGATTACTACTGTTTACGTAGTTGTTAATTATACTTACTTGAAATTAAATAAAAGTAATTCTCAAAAAATGAATAAATAAAATAAAACACTCTGGGCCTGATTCACTTTGGAACACAAAGTCAATGCAATTAGCGTTTTTTTTTAAATATCAGATGGAAGTTGCACATATGTCCACCCGTATTCAAGAAACCTTTCCATGTCCATATGAGTATAAGTACAATCTGGCTAAATGGTACTTATCACATGCAGACAGACAGAACGCACTGCAGGATACACACAATGCGTTCATGTAATATAAAGTCCTATAAGAACAGGAAAAATGAATAAACACAATAACAACCCTTAAATGATAGATGCATTAAAAAAAATACATTTAAAAGATATTTCAGGTTTCTTTTTACTTGAATCCATATATCAGGATGTTATTAATGCTTACTGTACAGAAAATTCATTTTTACAGTTGCTCTTACTTGCAAACACGTGTTCTGGAAAGGCATACACATCAGTCATCACTATCAACACTTACACCTGCCTTGTAGCTGGTGCAGGTAATACATATATATATATATATATAAATTTACCTGAGAGATGCCCAGAGCTTGAATCGGCCGAATGTGCATGTGCTTAACCTACATGCACCTGCCCCTTCCCTCCCTGCTCCGCCCTTCAATTTATAAGCAGTCGGAAGTATCATTTGTGTTTGGATTTGAATTGCATGCACTTACGTTCACTGGCATAAAGTCAGTTTCTGAGCACGCACAGCACAATTTCACGCAAGATTCAGCACGCAATGGAACTTTTTAGCACTTTCACTCAGGCCTTGACTGTACAACATGTTTTCTTGCTGTGCAGTTGAGATTTTAAGCTTTGCCTGACCTGTCTTACAGGATATTGAGTTTGGCCTATTTTGTCTTGCAGGAACCTTGCTAAAAATTAAGGCAACCATTACACTTGGTGCCCCTAAACAGTTTTATAAAAGAAATAAGCCTAACTCAAGAACTATATAAATATTGTTATGCCTCTTAGACAATATTTCTCCCACATCTACTAAATACCAGTTAAATATACTGTATGTTCCATTAAAATGGGAAAACCAATTGCTTCCAAATTACGTTTAAATTCATTTTATTGTCATATGAGTTGTTTAGGCTTCCAGTCCAAAGGGGATCAAACGAGAAGATGTATCACATTTGCAAACTGTGGTAGCTTGAGTGCACAATGGCTAGCATTTCTGCCTCACAGTGGTGGAGTCATGAGCTCGATTTAGGACCAGGGCCTTTTCTGTCTGGAGTTTGTATGTTCATCTTGTGTTTGCATGGGTTTGGGGTGCTATGTTATACTCCCACGCTCCAAAAGCATACTGGCTTCTGACATCATTACCCCTAGTATGTCTGTGTATAGGAGAGGGAATTTAGACTATATGCACTGCGTAATTAATGGCGCTATTGATATAAACCACAATAATAAAATAACAAGCAAAGCTTATTTTCAATACCTTTTTTCTATATATATTCAGTAAAATTTGTAGTATTAATTATATGTGAAGAAATTCTTTGTCCCTAATTTATATTTAGTAATGTAACTTAGAATTTCTAAATGAAATTGGGGAGACTGGCTTAATCAGCTTCCACTTTGTGTGGAATTCAATGAGTTAATGTAAAAAAATAATTTGTACTTACCATGGATGAGATGGAGCAGCGACACCTGCTTGACTTGCTTCAAACATATCAAGCTGTAAGAGGAGAGAGAGGAGAGTGTTGGATCCCTGGACCTTTTTTTATTACCTCTAATGTAGTACCTGGAATTTATTTTACAAGACAGATAACAGCAATGCATATTTAGTGGACTACAGTAATCTAAATCGTGTCAGTCCTTCCCATCTTTCTCTCTTTCTCTTCTCTGAACCTATGAACATATTTGTACAGTTTCAATATTATTGAATATTACAAAGATAGCTATTTCAGCCACTGTAAGAGTGCAAATGCAGTTAACAGGGCACATAGCTTCTTAATATTCAGTATATTTATAAAATTATCCTATTTCTTAATATAATACAAATAATTTTCTTCACTTAAGTTTTCAATATACAGTATATTACAGGGTGTATAGCTACAAATCTGAAAAGTAAAACTTTTAGATGTCCTTTTACACATACTGGGCTTAATACACTAAGGCATGCAAAAGGAACTCATTGTGTTTTCTTTTTAAAACTCACTTAATCGAGCATATTCATGTCTGTATTCACCTTGGTGTGGATCTAAGTGGATCTGTTGCTGAATAGAGGTCTAGGTACACTCTGATCTAACAGACAATACACTGCAGGATACATTCATTTCATATGTGGAATATTAAGTCCCAAAAGAATGCACAGAATAAAAACATTCTATTAATATTGCCTTTTAATAATATAGTCATTAATAACATTAAAAAAGTATTTTTTTTTATCCTTCCCCCTGATAAAATACATTTATTAGGTTGTTATGAATATCTACTGTACATAAAATGCATTTTTACGCTTGCAAACACATGTTCTGGCAAACATATGTGAACATCATCACTAGTAATCAGCACTTACACCAACCTGTAGCTCGTGCAAGTAATAAGACAGAGAAACATGTAGCTTTGAAAAACCCAAAGATTGATTCAGACGTTCTTACTGTACATTGACTACGTGCATACGCCCAGTCCACTCCACATTCTGCCCATGAAATCGTAAGCCATAGTAAGGGTCCTTTGTGCTCAAAGCTTAACTGGATCTCGCTGCGTTCATTGGCCTATTGTCTGGTTCTGGGCTTGCGCCGAGCGATTTTACATAAAATACGGCACATATGGGCATATATGTTCTTTAATGAATCAGGCCCACTGTATGGGGTGGGGTACACGCTTTATGTGTGGAATATTCCGACAGCAAGAACTCCTCCAATTAAAAGACGAATGTGTAAGAAAACGATGTCAAGAAAAGCAGACTTACCTGTATACCGAAGTTGCAGCTGTCCAATTGGCGCAGGACGCTGACCGCAAGTGAGTCCAACTACTGAGGTGTCCGTCAGGAGCCTTTAACGTCAGTGAGACGTGTATTCATTTTAATTTAAAGCGGCAATGTGAAACTCCGCAGGTTAAGTGTTGAAACACTTAATAAAACATTGACGCTTTAAATTAGAAGGAATAGAAGTTACAGTGACGTTAAAGGCTCCTGACGGACACCTCAGTAGTTGGACTCACTTGCGGTCAGCGTCCTGCGCCAATTGGACAGCTGCAACTTCGGTATACAGGTAAGTCTGCTTTTCTTGACATCGTTTTCTTACAGATTTGTCTTTTAATTGGAGGAGTTCTCGGTGATGCTATGGATTACCACCGCACTGTATGAGTAGCTATTCACTGGAGCTTCTGTCCAGCCAGTTAAAATTGTGGTCAAGCTTACTTTGATGAAAAAGTAAGAGAACTAGTTATACCCAAATATCTCACTAAAAGTCATGTTAAAAATAATACATTTGATATAAAAATGAAAAGATTTTACATTTTTTAAAATACTTTCATAGTAATCACTGATCATTATGCGTCATGCAGTATGGGACAGTTACAGCTATCGGGTCTCCATCTGATTCGATCAACAGGATATTTACAATAGGTACAAGTTTGTTTTTAGATTAACTCCTTAAACTCTACATAAAACTAAATTTTAACTTTGGGGTGAAATTATACTTTAAATTCTAGAAGCCAAACACATTGTAGCTTGTGTATCCATCTTTACACTCTACTTCTTTTATCACCTGTGGATTTTAGCATATTGTTTCAGCCCCTTGAACTTTTGCAATCTGGAATCCTTATCATGCACTTGTTTCAAGCCTACTGATAATAAAAGTAGGAGATAATGTCTACTGATATATAACACAGCTGAGCACGTTATATTTGTTTTCTGTGACCTTCACTTCTTTATTCTCTGTAATAGCTAAATGAAGAATGTACTGTGCTATCAAACGTATATTGGATTACATCCTCTCTGCATCCTATAGCATAATAGTAATCTGTTAGCTGTTTATTAAATCAATAAGTATATACAGAAGAGGGCATGAGTTGCTCTCATTTGTATAATTATGTTTTGAATTAAGGCTTATATTATTGAAGAGCACATTTCATTTTTTATGTGTTGTTTTTCATTTTCTATGTGTTTTATGACATTCTTGATTACACACTGTTCTAGGAGAAAGTGATCACAACATATAAAAGACTACTGAGATGTCAAGTGACTGGCTACTTAAATAAAGCAGCTGCAGTAACCAAATGAACTCCAGTGCTATGCACACTATTTAATGGTACCAATGACATGTAATTATGTTTCTATGAATAAATATGGTTGTATTTTGTAAAAGTATAAAGTGATTTATTCTTACTGATGTTTGCTAATTGCCCTAGAAGCACAAACATAGATTACTGAATTGGATTTAATCAAGGATACAAGGTTAGTTAACCATATTGAATTCTGCAAGCAGGGAGCTCAGGATTATTTCTTTTTGAGCTTTATTTATATTCAAATTTATCAAGATTTCTATTGCAGAAATGTGTATTGGCCCACATTTAACAATTCGCTACATTTGCAAATGTGTGTGAGGAGTAAGGAAAAATGAACACAAAGAAGAGGGAAGGTAGAAATCCAGAGAGAGAGAATCCCATGAAAGGTTTTCAAGTCAAAAGACCAACTTATTGAAAATGAATTCAGCATCCTAGGACATGGGTTTTGTGACTCACGTGGGCAGCCACATGGTTGTGTACTCGTCGTCATCATCATCATCAACATTTATTTATATAGCACCAGCAAATTCCGTAGCACTTTAAAATAGGGAACAAACATTAATAAAACAATACTGTGTAATACATACAGACAGAGAGGTAAGAGAACCCTGCTCGCAAGCTTACAATCTATAGGACAATGGGAGTTAGAAACACAATGGCATGTGCTATATCATATTGCACAATGAACCAGCTAGAATGCAAAGGTAAAAGTATTGAGTGGGCTGTGTGTGTGTGGCAATGTTGGTCAGAGGGTTGTTGTCTTGCGTTAGCTGTGTATAGGATGGCAATAGGGTAATCTAGGAAAATTAAGATGGTGGTTGAGGAATATCATAACCTTGTCTGAAGAAGTGGGTTTTCAGTGAACGCTTGAAGGTTTGAAGACTAGAGGAAAGTCTTACTGTACTCACTTGACATTACATACATGTATTATATAACATAATATCTGTGTGCATCATCATGTGACATCAAGTGAGTGGCTGATCCATAACACTACAGCAGTCACCCATCCACCCTACATGTCTGTGCGGCAGTGTAGGTCACACAGACATGCAGGACAGTGAAGGAGAACAGTGAGCTCTGGGGAGAGCCCCTAAAAGCAAAGGATTAGAGCATGTTATCTTTGCACCCCCCTTAATTCAGCTCTGACAACTTATGGATGGCCTCTCGGATGCCATAACGTAACCCCTGTAGACCGATGTCCATGGGCAAATCTTCAGTAATTTATTGTGATCACCTAAGGTACGAACTTGTTAGTGATTTTCATCTCCCCAACGTAAGCTACCCTACACAAGTAGATGAGCAAACCGATAGCTTGGCAAAATAGTCATCACTATGGTGTATGTTTTTCATTGGTCTTTTACACGCATATTAACACATTTAGCAGCCAGGAAAATAAAATTGATATATTAATTTAAATTAGAGAACATTTAAAACCACAATATATTTGTTGATATACTGCTAAAAATGTGTGTCTACTTGTCATCTTGCACTACCGACTGGTATACATTACATTACCACACAACCCTTATAACTATATTATATATATGATCAATCTTCTTTACATATCTGTTAAAGCTCTTAAGCATTCTCAGAAATATTCGAAAGCCAATAAATTTTAAATAATACCATATATTTTTCTTTTACTGAGTAGGTCTAATATAATTTTGAATCAAGACACTGGAAATGTATTCATTTCATTAAAGGCACAATATGCTGTGTGTGTCTATATTTATTATTGTCACTGCTAACCTTACTTTTCCGTGTTAATATCTTAATGAGGGTCCAATGAGCAGTGTTTATTTTTATTAGCAATACTTGTTAGCAAAGTTTACATTTAGCAAAAGAGTTCTAAAATGTTGCACTTGTACACTTTTGTGCATATATAAATGTAAAATGATTTAATGGGTAAATAAAAAAAGTAAGATAAAGGGCTGTTCATCATACAAGTTTTATTTAGTTCCTTCATTTACATATCGGTCCTTGCACCAGTAAAGCCTATAAATAATATTCCCAAACACACACACAATTAAATTTTTGTTAGAAGCCAAATAACCTTCCAGTATGTTTTTGGAGCATGATAGGAAACCCACATAAACATGTAGAGAACATACATATTCGACACAGATGGAACTCTTAATGCAATTGAACGTATGGCCACATTGCTCTGATGCATGAATGCTAACCACTGTGCCGCCACGCCACCCAGAGTCATGAATCTATAGTGATTTAAGTTAACATAGTAATGTTAATGGTACAAACAGAGAGAGATTGCAGCATGGCTGCTGATTTAAGAGGTGTGATTTGTATTTGAAGTTAGATATACTGAATTTGGAAGCAGAAGTACAGGGGCCTATTTATGAAAGAGTTCTAGCCCATAAATCCTGTGAAAACAGCCATTTTCAAAGTATTATAACAAATTAGAGTATATGACAAATGTATGAATGTTCCTACACATCTCTGGCATTCAATACAATTGTTATCACTACAGCCATACCCACTGCAAAACAGACTTATTTATCAAGCTCTGAAAGACATCGCTCTTCTGAGCTTGCTCACGCAATCTGAGAATGATGTTAACAGAGATGATCAATGTTAAAAGCCCCGCTTGACAATGTACAATGCAAGGCAGAAAAAGACTAATGTGACGTGAAATATCTGCAGAGAATTTTAGCTGTGCATGTAGAGTATGTAAATTCCAGGGGCGGTACAGACACTCAAGCCTTTCACACTGGAGGACATCTCTTCGTCGGGATAGCCGGTCCTGGCGAAAATAATTGTTAAAGAGCAGTGAAAGATTGGTGGTAAATAGATTCAACAAGTAACGGAACAAACAGACTAAAACATTGCATATAGGTCCCACAAAGTCACAAAGTTTAGGAGCACCCAAGGAAAACATTTATGGTGTTAGCTTTTCTTTTATTTAAAAAAAAAATATGGAATTGTGGAATCTATATTGGAATTATTATTGGCATTCCTCTGTCTATTTCTTCACTCCTCCTAGAGACTCAGCACAGCTATATTACATTAAAAAGGAATTACGAAGTTTGCCTGTTACTTTTTTAAAGAAAGAACCCGTTGTGTTGAGGCCTTTTATTTGTTCATTTTTACTTCAGTTCCATTTGCAATATGTCACCCTCCCTCCCCCAGTCCAATTTTGCTGTATGTCTATGTTTTATAGACAACATCTATTAAGTTACAGATTCTGCTGTTAAAATGTTTCTTTCCATGTTTGTCTAAGACTGACATTTTCCTGATTTTCTTCAGTTCTGGCCATACTCCCCATATTTACCTAATAATTTGATCCACTGGAAAATCAGGCCAATTATAGTCTATGGAATATAAAGAAACAAATCAGGAGGCATCCACAAATATCACATGTCTATTGCCTGTAGATGTTATCTGTGACACATGACATCTTTACTTCTGTGTGCAATGAGGAGGTCATTTTCAAGCACAAAACATCGGGCCTGATTCATTAAGGAAAGTAAAGCAAAAAAGGAGTAACTTTGCACCTTGGCAAAACCATGTTGCATTGGAGGGGAGGTAAATTTAAATTTTAGGGACAGATTTATAGTTTGGATAGGGCATGTCCTAGATCAAGTTTAAATTTCAGCGTAAAAATAAAGCTATCAAGTATTTGTGTGCTACATGAGAAAACAGACAGTATTTTCCTTACGTGCAAAATAATAAACTAATTTCCACCCCTTGCATTGTAACATAATTTCCAGGAGAACATTTACTCCTTTTTTTTGCCGTACTTTCCTTAATGAGTCAGGCCCATCATATACACATTGGACAAGCAACTTGATTTGTGCAAGGGCAGCCAGATTTACATCAACTGTTTGCAGATCACATTTGCAGTATTAGTAGAGGAGCAGATAGTTGCACAGGGGGGAGATGTGCAGATTGTGGCCATTCCATAATGTATGCTCTAAGGCATCCTGTAAAAATGTGATTTCAGTTTGCATATCTAGATAATTAAAATGAGAAAAAGGGATGGAGAGTATGCATTTTTATAGGCATTACTTGCTGTGCAGAAGGTGGCACTCTACAACAACACCTTGCTTCACAATGTGGGTTTCCTGGATGCTGTGTGAGTTAGTACAAAATACTGTATAAGATTTAGCATATATGTAAAAGTTACATTTTAACTTAATCATAAAACATATAGTTTCAGGCATTGATAAAGTGCCCAACTTCTCTCAATACTTTGTGAAATATGGTTTACTCCTTATTGCTTTACAACATTAAAATATTATCGGAATTTTTTTATATTGTTTGACCTGTCTTTGCATATTGTCATAAGTACTTGATACATTTTAGTTTTAATTTTGTGGAATGGGCTGTCATGCAATCAGGAATGGAGCATTCTATAGACTTTTGTTATAATCTTGAATCCTAGTGATATTTGTGTTTGTCAGCTATAGATTTCTGATGGTAACTCTTTATGAAACTTGACATTAAGTAATTAAGTAGATTTTCGCCACATGTGATTTTGTGATTCTGTTTCAAATCAGGCAAGATATATTGAACAAGTTTTAGTTACCTGAAAAGACCGAATAAAGTTAGACATATCCTTAATGGCTAACTATAAACATATATAAGATAAAGGCTAAAAAACTCACTTCTATTTAATCAAATGCTATATTTAAAAAGCACAATAAAGTACACCGTTCCTTTTTAAAAGCTTCCAGATCAAAGTAATGGACTATACTGTCCAGTGGTTGTTGTCATGGAAACAGTGAATGAAGGGGGCCATTGTGGTTGAAAGTAAAAGATCTAAAAGTATCCTGTCAATATAGGTGTAAAAAGGAAGGTGTATTGCTTTTATCCTTTATCAAAAGACTGTGACACAGATATTTGATGCTCACAAAACTTTGTGCTGCTCGTAAGATGAAAAATGAAAATAGCGTTTGAACAGCGGATATAGTTAAAATAAAAAGATGGATGTCTATGTTACCCAAAGATAGCATTTATTTATGATCAGTAGAAGAAGCATCAAATTCAATCAAGCATTGTTCTACAAAGCCTTTTGACATATTGTTCGTTTCAGAAATGACTGATTTTTCATTTCAGTTTCTCTCTATTACTCTACACTCAGTTATCACTTTGATAGAAATAAAAGGGAGAGATAAATAGAAGAAGAGAGACAGAGAGAGTATGCAAAGCCTGGAAAACATGTGCATCAGTGGGTATGTTTAAAAATAGAATAGGATTTCAATTTTATGCTGCCTAAGGGGTATGTAATGGAGAAAATGCACACCTTAACTTATTGATGGAGTTTGAATTACAGTGTGGTAGCAATGACCTTTATTATTGCAAAGTAATGTGATGCGCTGCATTTGTTTCAGGCAGCTGGGTTATTAGGAAAAAATATATTATTAAAAAAAATCACATCAGTAAAGGTGATAACGTAAATGGTTCTCTAAAGTCAATTTTCCTAGAATGTATTCATCATAGATTTGTTTAAAAATAATATATAGTAGAATTTGACAAATCTTGCTCTTCAAGTGTAGCTGATACAACTGTTGTTTACATTTAATTCAAATGGAACACTGCCTTGTAGTGGTCTCCAAATGTATGGGGATTTAGCATTTTTAGATTAGACTATAATGTGGTATTAAAGTAGTGCTTATCTGTCTTATGTTTTTCCATATAGTAAACGATCTTCCAATGTGGTACTCAATCTAGTACTGTATGTCCTCCACTGAAATGTGCATTGGAAGGGTGCACGCCAGGGGTGCAGTTTTCTGAGGGTACCAGCAGGATAGCCCCAATTCCTCTGCAAAACATAGAGGCAGAGTGCAACTATTCTGTTTACATAAGGGGTGCAGCCCCTTCCTGTGCACAGTGCACACGTGCATAACCTGACCATATCTCTATCCCTTATATACTGGGTGTGCGATTTCTGGAAAGCTTTTCTCCATTCCCTGCTTCCCTCATTATTCTGCTGTCTTACCCCCTCCCTCACCACCCCGATTGTGGGAGTCGGTCATTTCTTTCTCCTCTTTGTGTTTCTGTCTGTTTCCCTGAAACCCTCTTATTATATCTATCCCCCACATCTTCAAGCATTTACACACATAACCCACTTTTTGCCTGTGCCCCTCACAACACACTTTTTGTCATGCTTTGCGCTTCTCCCTTTTCTACTTCTATTTCTTCCCTCTTCGCACTTTCCTCATCCTCTTCTTCTGAAATTGGTTTAGTCCTGTGGCTGCTGATCATAAGTGCCATGGACAAACCAGAGGCTGGTAGGTAAGCATGATCTTCTGATATTAACATCGTTTGCTGAGCTACTCAATAGGAAACTTTAGGTGCATTACGGATCTTATCAATCAAGCTCATTTTATGACAACATGAAATAAAATGAAACCTGATGAAAAAAAAAGGTTAGCGTATTTTGGTAGAAAATGTATTTTTTTTTTTAAAGAGAGGCAGACCATATGTGATAGTAGGGCATGCTCAGTGGCGGATCCAGGGGGAAATCTGCCTGCAGCTGCACACTATATTCTTGACCCCGACAGCTGGGAGGCAGACAGAGATCCTGCCCGGCTGCTCTGATTGTGTTATAAACACAATCAGAGTGGACGGGCAGCTCCCTCTGCATGGTCTCTGTCGACAGGGACATGTATATATTGTGCAGCTGCAGGCAGAGCACTAAATTACCCCCCGCCCCTAAGAAAAAACCTACGTCTGCCCCTAGGCATGTTTAGTGTTTTCCTTGTGCTCTCTGGCATTCCACCTCCTTAACCACAATGACTACACACCTGAGATGCACAAATTGAAAAAAACTATGCACAATGGACCTCATTTTGAGTCGGACACAAAGTCCGTTTAAGAAGTGTAGGAGTGGGAGTGTGCCGCAGCTTGGTAGGGTATTACGAGTGGCAAGCAACCCCAGTTGCGTCCCACTCTTAATACCCTATTGAGCTGCGAGCAGTTCCGACAGCTAGCTAACGCTTACGCCACCTAATTCCTGCCGCACAGCTTTAGCCCTGCTTTGACGTGTGTTGAGTCTGCGCCTCACTGCGACTAGGATGTATTTGCATGGTCACGCCTTCACAATTCCATGTTCCTCCCATTCTTTCATAGTGAGTCGCAAGCTGTTGCAAGTGTTAATTGCGTCCAAGATGCAGGCGGATTTGGTGCTTTCTGCACATGCGTGGTAGTGTTTTTTTTTTTTATTTTTGCATCCGACTCTAAATGAGGTCCAATATGAGGATTATCATGTGTATGTACTGACCCATAACATTAGACATACATTGATATACTGCCCAAAGTAGGTTGTTATGTTATTTTTTTATCAGACAAAATTATGTTTGGAAATACTGTGTGAACAAAAATCCTAATAAAATAAGTACAAATGCATCAAATTTACTTTTTATACCCTTAAAAATCTAAATATCACAGTGAATAAAACATTTTTAATAGATTCTCAAATAATTGAAATAATCATTCAGCAAAATTGCTCTTTTCCACTCTTAGGGCTAGATTTACTAAGCTGCGGGTTTGAAAAAGTGGGGATGTTGCTTATAGCAACCAATCAGATTCTAGCTATCATTTTGTAGAAAGTACTAAATAAATGAAAGCTAGAATCTGATTGGTTGCTGTAGGCAACATCCCCACTTTTTCAAACCCGCAGCTTAGTAAATCTAGTCCCTAGTGTTGCTGTTGAGTAAAGTGACCCTTAATTTCATAAGCTGCAATGTGTTACAGTGTTTTCTCACAGGTAGATTAGAGAGGACACCATAATCTATTTTATATACATCAATAGCAAGTTATAATAGTAAAAACATAAAATAAAACATGTTTGAATTTTCTTTAGTACACAAAAGTGAAATAAAGCTTAGTAGAAAACGGCCAGTTGAATTACTAAACTTCCAATACATTTCTTGAAGTGCACTCAAAATCATTAGCAGAGCAATGAGAGTTCAAATATCTAATATAAAAAGTGCTTTCCAAATCTATTCATTATCATACATTAGCAATAAGAGATAACTTATTATGCATCAAGTGCTTAAAACATACAGTAAATATTTCTTAGAGCAGGTTAATAAAGATAAATAGATTGTTAAATTGTGATTTCCCAGGGAACAAAGATAGTAATTGAATGAAGAATGGGATGTACATTTTACTTAAAAGATTTCAATTATAATTTAGATTTCTTTAAAAACAGCACATTTTTACACACAGCTGTACAAATAGGATCAAATAGGGTACAACAGTGGCATACAAATACAGACCTGTGCCTACAGTGGAGAGGTCTCTGCTTCTTAAAGCTTTATCAAGGATATTACATATTCTTCTTTTTGAGCTGTTTTAAGCATTGTAAATATTACTTAACGTTCATAAAAAATTAAAATATAAAAATAGTTATATTGTTGCCATGTTTTCTTTGGATAAAAATATGATACTTAAGAAATATACATTTACATTAATTTTATTTTATACATTACAATTATGATTTAATTTTACAGCAAAATGATGTATCCCCAGATAAGATATGAATATTGAGAATAAATAAGGTATAATTTTTTTTATATATATATATATATATATATATATATATATATATATATATACCAATCAGCTACAACATTAAAGCCACCTATTGCCAAGATGTTAGCAGCTGATTTTTCAGGTCCTTGCGTGGTGGGACCTCTATGGCTAGGACTTGTTTTTCCAGCACATTCCACTGGTGCTGGATAAGGTTGAGATCTGGGGAATTTGGAGGCCAAGTGAACATCTTCAACTCTTTGTCAAGTACCTCAAACCATTCCTGAACAATTTTTGTAGCATGGCAGGGCACATTATCCAGCTGAAAAAGGCCACTGACATCAGAAAATATCGTTTTCATGAAGGGGTGTACTTGGTCTGCAACAATGTTTGAGTAGATGATATGTGTAATCTACACATGAATGACAGGACCCAAGGTTTCCCAGCGGAACATTGCCCAGAGCATCATAATGCCTCCGCCGGCTTGCCCTTTTCCTATAGTGCATCTTCTGGTGCCATCTCTTCCCCAGGTGCACACACATTCGGCCATCAACATGATGTAAACAAAAGTGGGATTCATCAGATCAGGCCACCTTCTTCCAATGCTCCATGGTTATGTTCTGGCTCTTACGTGCCATTGTAAACTTGTTCAGTGGTGGAAAGTGGTCAGCATGGGCACTCTGACTAGTCTGCAGCTATGCAGTCCCACCTTCAGCAAGCTGCGATGCACGGTGTTCTGACACCTTTCTATCATAGCCAGCAATAACTTTTTCAGGAATCTCAGGTACAGTAGTTCTTCTGTGGGATTGCACGAGACAGACTAGCCTTCGCTACTCTCGCGCATCAATGAGCGTTGGGGGCCCATGACCCAGCCACCATTTCACCGGTTGTTTTTCATTGGACCACATTTGGTAGGTACTAACTACTGATTACCGTGAACACCCCACAAAACCTGTCGTTTTAAACATCCTCTGACCCAGTCGTCTAGCCATCACAATTTGTCCCTTGTCAAAGTCACTTAGGTCCTTGCAGTTGTTGACAACACATCGACTTCAAGAACTGATTGTTCATTTGCTGCCTAATATTTCCCACCCCTTGACAGGTGCCATTGTAACAAGATAATCAATGTTATTCACTCCACTTGTCAGTGGTATTAGTGTTGCAGCTGAACGGTGCATATTATAATTATATACTTATGTCCCTTCTTATAATACTGTAGCTTACTATCTAAACAGTATAATCTATATTGTGTTATGTATTGTTGATATATTTCACATTTCCCCCAATATGGTGTTGCTTAAATGTTCTCTATATAAACAATATGCTTGAAACATGTTGTAGATGCAAATATTTTCATCCTGAATTCTTTCTGTTCCAAGACTGACTAAACTAGTTAGAAATTACATTGCCACCTTTCTTTCTTACCAGCTGCACACTAACAAATGGCTGCAATAATTAAAGAGCTAAATAATGAGGCTTGATTAAAAAGTCATTGTAAGATTCAATTTGTCTGACATCATTACTCATGTGTGGCAAAATAGTCACAATAGGAAATATCCTTCAGGATATTGATATAACCAGGCTACAATTTAAAAGTGCTCAAAATATCTTACTGTCTAGTTCTATAGAAAATTTGTAAAGTGAATCAGTTCCATTGCATACCAAAAAGTCAACCATTGTAAAGGTCAAATCAATTTAGCCAACCTAATATGGTCCACAGGTCAAACTAAGACTTTTTTTAAATATAATTTCCAAAAGCCCTAATAAAAATGATCCTGCTAGTGGATTATAGGCTTATTTTAAAACATGATGAAAGTAGCACACATGTAGTGTAATCTGGTGTTTTTTTGTCATTGGTCCTCAGGACCCACTAGCATTGCATGTTTTCCACATCTCTAGAGCTCAGATATATCAATTAGTGACATACTCATTTTGACAGACGGACACGGCAGCACTGTGAGAAGCCTCAAACACGGCAGCACTGTGAGGAGCCTTGGACATGGCAACACTGAGTAAAAACTCGGGCTGCACCGCCTTAAACAGCAACTCGGCCTGGACCACACTGACTTATACTAATTATCTCATCTATCATTCTGGGAGAAGACCAGGGAATTATGCACCATTAGACAGCTGTGAGGATCAAGAAACACTGGTACAACCCATACTATAGCAACCATATATCATCAGACTGATACTGTCAAGGTCTGTTGCTGCAGTGATCCTTAGGTCTATGTTTCATAAACTTCTTCTAAATTATTATGTTGTTAAAGCTAGTAAATACCACTGCCTTTCTAAGAAATATGATTCACCAGACTAGCACAGACACTGGCAAATAGAAAGGAATACTGCATACTTCCCAACTGTCCCGATTTAGCTGGGACAGTCCCGATTTGAGGGCTCTTTCCCACCATCCCGATTAGGATGACTTTGTCCAGTGGGTGTCAAAGTTGAGAGAAGTATCTCCTGTATAATGTTGCTCTGCATGGCACAGCAGCGGTGAATGAGTGCCGTGCACACCACAACAATAATGGAAGAGGGGATCACTAGGCATGCCCTTGGGGTGTGGTCCCGCTCCCAATATGATATAGCAATGCCCCCTCTCACGAGCCTGCCTACTCAAATTATGGGATGTATTATACTGTTAGAATATGGTAGAAAGGTAAATGCAGATGGACTTCACAGGTCGTTATCCCAATTCTTGTGGGTTTAGAAAGTATGGTGCAATATGATATACCACAGCTCAACCTGTTTGATCCAACCTTTATTTTAGAGAATGTGTGCCTTATGATATTTCATAAAGCTGCAATTTTCATTCCTTGAAGCTTATTTCAATCTCTTATTCCACAACATGAAATCTTGCTTTTGCATGTGAGCTTAGTGTGAGGTACAGTCAAGTCCATAAATATTGGGAAATCGACACAATTCTCATATGTTGGGCTCTATACACCACCACAATGGGTTTGAAATGAATATGTGCTTTAACTGCAGACTTTCAGCTTTAATTTGAGGGTATTTTTTATCCAAATCAGGTTTCTATATGTGCCTCACACTTTTTAAGGGACCAAAAGTAATGCGACAAACTAAACAATCCTACATCAAACTTTCACTTTTTATACTTTGTGACAGACGTATGGGGGGCAGAGGTGTGTTTTCTGCACTGTTTTTCTTACAAAGTGTTTAGATACAGTTAAACAACGCTGAACAACTTCCTACTCTACCACCTGTCCTCTTGATACCTACACCATCACAAATTGGTAGATCCCTGTCTCCTAACTAAAATCTGTAATCGCTGTCATTCTACTAGTATCTTTCCTCCATTATTCAAGCAAGCAGTGATAACTCCTTCTCTGATAAAATACAATTCTGAATCAAACTCTCTAAAGTTAGTGTCCCATTTCTCAGCTCCAATGCCCCTCCAAGCTTCTTGAGCGACTTGCCTACACTAGCTTCACATGCTTTTTTCCTCACACAACCTATTGGATTCTCTTCAGTCAGGCTTTCATTCTCAATTCTCCACAAGGACTCAGTTGACTAAGGTTACTTATGATTTGATCACAGCTAGATCTAAAGGTCTTTACTCACTTCTAACTCTCCTGGGTCTGTCTGCATTTGGCACTGTTAATCCCTCAATTCTCACACAAATACTACAATCCCTAGCTCTTCAAGAGACTGTCCTACCCTAGTTCTCATCATATCTATCTAATCACTCTTCAATGTTATTTTCCCTGGATATACCGATGCTCCACTTCCTTTATCAGTAGAAGTACCACAAGGCTCAGTACTGGTTCCACTCACCTGCCTAAGCTCCCTGAGCATCCTACCAGCTCCGTGACACAGCAGCTACCTCTGACACCACTAGTCTGCTTTTCAGGACTACGCATGTGCAGACCCAGCTTTTATCACCTCCTCTTCTCATTCATTCGGAGACTAATTATTCCTCAGGATATTTAAGGCACCTATTTCACATGTAAAGTGCCTGTTCTTTGAGTCAGCTCTCCTCAGCGCTAACATGGGGCTCACATTGCTCTCCTACTCCTTGGATCGCAGATTATTGCTCCTGTCTCCAGCAACTCTGCAGCTAACCACAGATGTCTCCATATCTGCCACAGAGGAACACCCCTGTCTCTAGTAACCCTGTAGCTATCCACAGTGGTTTCTATATCAGCTGCTAATGATCGCTATTGTCCCCAGCCATTCTGCAGCTGATCTCAGTGGGTTCCTTACCTTCGCAGAATATCTTGCCTTGCATCAGACAACTCTATTGTGCTCCAGCTCTCCTAATCTCCAGCAGCAACTTCATACCATCCAGCCTTCTCCTTTCTCAGTTGGATCATCATCTTCTCCCAGTCTCTGGGTTCTCACAATTGGTCCTGCCTGGCAGTTACTCAGAGGACCGTGACCTGCAGGGCAGAGGCCGCCAATTCCACACCTCCTTGCAGGGGTCCCTAACGAAAACCATCTGCATCTTCAGACCTCTGGGCTGAGTAGGGCTTAGCCAGACATGTCCCAAGCATCCGACCATTATAGTGAATCTGACACTAATAAACTCCTTTGGATTTCAGTATTGTCTCAGTTTGGATAATACACAAATGTATCTATCCTTTCCTGGTCTCTCAGCATCTGTCTTGGCCTGTGTTACTGACTGTCTTTCTGCCATTTCATCTTGGAAGTCCTCTCGCCTTCTCAGACTCAAGGCTAGATTTACTAAACTGCAGGTTTGAAAAGGTGGAGATGTTGCCTATAGCAAACAGTCAGATTCTAGCTGTCATTTTGTAGAATGTACAAAATAAATGATAACTAAAATCTGATTGGTTGCTATAGGCAACATCTACCCTTTTTAAACCCACAGTTTAATAAATATACCCCTCATTCTTTCAAAAGAACTTAATAATATTCCTACTTGCCAACAGAAATTACCTATCTAACATATATTTCTGTGGAATAAATCCCACCCCACAAGCTTGCTGTATAGTTGTAATTCTTCACTCAGAATTATCCTCTGTTACTCCCATTGACTCTATATCTAAATCATGTTACATACATCTAAAAAACATTTCCAGATTATGCACATATCTCACACAAGACACTGCAAAATCTTTAATTAACGCACTTATCATCTCCCGAATTGACGCAATCCCTATCTACTGGTCTTTCCAGGATCAGATTCTCACTGCTACAATCTATTTTCCATGCAACAGCTAGATTTATTTTCCTTGCAAATTGTTCATCCACTACTGATCCACTACTGTCAGTCGATCCAATGCATCTATTAACATATAAGGACAAAACTGTTCCAACGTACATCTGAAAATATCTCCTAACTCAACACCTCCGTTCTGCACAAAATCTGCGTTTCTCTTCCACACTCATTACCTGCTCCCTTTCCCAGTTACAGGATTTTTTCAGGCTGCACCCACTTTGTGGCATTCTCTCCCTCACACATTAAGACTTTCCTCTAGTCTTCATACCTTCAAGTGTTCTCTGAAAACCCACCTCTTCAGACAAGTTTATAAAATTTGCAATATGTAGCACTAGTAACAGACATGCTTTTACAAGGTGTGTCAGATTTGTATGTCAAATCAATGATAATACAAACACATAATAAGATCAAAATATGCCAAATGTGATCATCTTTACTGCTGCAGAGATGAACATAGTTTACAGAAAAGAGCTGTAAATATTTAAATGGTCCTTTGGTGAAATTTAATTAAAAACTAGTTTTATATTTTTTATATGCCCTTTTGTTTTTGTTTCTTTTTTTAAATACAGATGTTGTTGGACTAGTGGTCCTAAGAGCACAATGAAAAAAATATTTTGTTTATGGAAGTATAAAAGTTGGTCACAATATCATCAAACATACCTTCACCCGCTCCAAAAAGTGTTTAAAGGAAACCTAATTGATAAATCAAAATGCTACCTACAGCCATTGCTATTTGAAATGAAATTTCCGTAATTTGACTGCACTTTGTTTTAATGCCAAGATTATTTGCTTATCTCTAATTGTACATTCACCGCTTAGAGCAGGAAGGGAAATATTCTCTTCATAATTTTGCATCCCGAATTCCTGAAAGGTTTCCAGATAACAGAGGAAATAAAAGCTATAATTCAGTTCCCATGATTCTTCTCTTGTAGAGAATGCAATTAAATTGCTAGCTATTATTTTTGAGTTGTAAAGTTAACAAAACCAGTACATGCCTTAGTAATCATAAAGAAAATACATACTGTGTGAATAAGTGCTTTGAACAAATGACAAGAAAATGCTAGGCTTTTTTTTTGCTAAAGGATATAGAGGGAATTGAGACAACTGTTAAAGGTGGTCTTATGTATCAGCAAGGTACCATAACAAAGGTATGATTTAGTACAGCAACATGACTAGTAACTCTGTGGGATTACATTCCTAAGACTTTTCAGACAATGCAAAAATTGAAAACATTTTGGGCACTGCACCAGAAACAATTCTGGACAGATGGTGATAATTTTGACTAGAAGAGAAAAATACAAATTTCTGGTATTTTGCTCCTCCGTGCAGCAAGATCCGTGGAGTTGCTTATTATAGACATAGCTTTGCTGCCTAGCAATGTCAATAACAACCCCAAAGAACGTTCTAAATCACACCATCCTTCTTCCTTCAATAGGTCCTCCTCCTGTGGGGAGAAAAAACAGGACACCACCAAAAGCTGAATCTACTAGTTTGACAGGGGCTGTATCCTCTGCACTAGAAAAGTGAGAGTACCTAGAGGTATGAACAACAGGGGCAAACGCAGGATTTGTAGAGGGGGGTTTCCACACCACGCCACCAGTGGGCGTGACCAGCATGCATGGGGACATGGCTATAATATTATACAGTGCTTGGCTGCTCTCCAACTCTTCCTATCCCTATAATATACATGGGCAATGCTGCATGCACTACTGTTAGGTGCACACAGCTCTTCCTTTTCAAGCAGAGCTGTGTGAAGCAGGGTCAGGGTCCAGCCACCTCAATTATACAGTGCCCCAGGCATGGCGGGGGGGGGGGGGGGGGTTTCCAGGCACTAGAAACCCCCCTCTTGGTTTGCCTATGAACAACTTACTGTCATCTAGGGCCTGATTCATTAAGGATCTTAACTTGAGAAACTTCTTATTTCAGTCTCCTGGAGAAATACATGTTACAATGCAAGGGGTGAAAATTAGTATTCTGTTTTGCACACAAGTTAAATACTGCCTGTTTTTTCATGTAGCACACAAATACCAACTTTAAATTTCAGTATACAAATAAGCTATCAAGTATTTGTGTGTTACATGAAAAAACAGTCAGTATTTAACTTGTGTGCAAAACAGAATACTAATTTGTATTACAAGCTAGTATTTTGTGTCCGGCATGCAATATTGATTTCAAACAGCAAGTGGCTTTTGTGTAAAACTGTAACTACTCATACTTGCCTGCTGTAAAGCAACCATCCCGAGCGCTGTTCAGTTTATAAAGTAATTTGTACATACACCAGAAGCGCTGCATGCATATATAATTTATGACGTGCACTGAGAAAATAAAAAAAAACAACAGATGTGTCAGTCTTGGATTTCCCGCTCACCTCTTTTCCCCTCCTCATGTCATGAATGCCTCTGTCACATGCAACCCTGCCCTTAGGAATAATCACACAAGTGATCTGAAATGTTTATATTTATTTACATTAGCCACTTATGGGGCCTTAAAGACTGCACAATGTTCTTGTGTTTATGGTCATTGCTACTTATTTCATGTGGATAGCATTCATGGCATGGCATAGGGGTCAAATGCTCTCAACTCTCAATTATCTGGGGTTTACACATGAAGCAATCAAAAAAACATTTATCATGATTAATCCTTTAGAAGTTTCATAATAAACTATGAAAAAAAAGAGATAAGGCTTTTCTGGCTCCCTTCATTTCAATGTCATTTAACTGTAAGATCCAGTGGGTATGGAAAATACATCATACACATAATATAACAATGCATTCAGGTGTAAAAGTATTCTGTAATATTGTATTATACTGTAATGTAGATGGATCATACATGTGTGGTGGTCGAGCTACTGATGGGATTTCCTTCCCTTACCTGGTCTCCCAGATACGAGTCAGGTTCTTTTTTTTTGTCGGATATCCGGTGGTCAGGAGATAAATACTTCAATGAAAGGGACAAGGATTGGTCAAATAACTTGGGTTTATTAATAATGCGGTAAATATAATTTTGGTAAGCCACCGCGCCACTGACCCCTTCAACTCAATGGTAATGACAAAATATTCATTTGATCAACATAAAGCACAATAGCATTTAACATATAATATACAACTGGTGAGTATAAGGCACAATAGCGATAACATCTTCAATAACAATAAATCAATTTTTAGGTAAATCACTTAACATTAACATTCATCTAAAACATTTGGTGCACCAATATTATCCCTGGCAACGTTACCATATTTTACACTCAGCCTTGGGCTGACCTGTGCACAGGAATTTTATAGTACATTAAATCTGTCAGCATGGAGGAAAGCAAGTGGTGGAATCTGTGACAAAGGTGATTTGCAGACCTACTGTACTTTCAACTAGAGTTCCTTCATATGATTGACTTCCAGCAGTAATACCTCTTATCTCTCTCAGCCTGTTCCTGAGGTAGTGAGCAGCTACCTGGAAAGATTCAACTCAGATTTCTTATCTCTCGGTCTGTCTTCTTGTCACTCATAAACCTCATCTCTCTCCCTCAGAAGTCTAGAACTTTCCTCTCCCCACTGCCTTCTGGGAGTTCACAGTTATTACCAAACTCAGTGGACTTGTTGCTATGACACACACTCCTGCACATTATCCTGGGCCTCTTCAGTTCAACTGTCAACTGTCATTCCCACTGTGTCTCTCAGCCTCTATTAACCCCTTGTAGCCCTGCATTTCAAAAGTGTTTATGTACTTCCTCTGTGCTGTATAACAGGGTTTTGGGGCACCACACATGGTACATAACACAGCACCTACATTCATGCTAATGTATTTTAAGGAGCAGTGCAGTTATGGTTTTTAATTATGTTTCCTTTTGGATAACATTGTACTTCAGAAAGAAGGTGCCTTTTGGAATTAACTTTTTAATATGGTATACCAGGATTTTTGGGGTATTTTGTATTTAAATTAAAATGCTTTTAAAGTCTGGGTATATTTTATATTAGGTAAGTTTGTGGAGCTACATGCTCTAGCAAGCACTGGTTGATTAGTCGGGTTGCTACTTGTATTTCCTCATGCTCCAGCATGTTCTGACAGCCATGACTTTTAGTTCACAAAACATACCTAAGGGCATATTTACTAAACTGCAGGTTTGATAAAAGGGAGATCATGCCTATAGCAACCAATCAGATTATAGTTATCATTTATTTAGTGCATTTTACAAAATGACAGCTAGAATCTGATTGGTTTCTATAGGCAACACCTCCACTTTTTCAAGCACACAGTTTAGTAAATATATCCCCTAATGTTTTAAACAATATAACCCATTACCCTGACATCCACTGTACAGGTGTATCAGGGTGAGCTCTAGTGCTATTAAGCACAGAGTTTCCACTAGAAATTCAGCCATGGGCTGACTAAGCTTTGACTGGTATCACATTTCATGGGGGAACCCATGCTGCAGGTCTGCCTGTTATAGTTTGATCAACCCAACCTAGCATAGTGTAACGGATTTCTGGATGTTCTACAATCTAATATAGCTGGCTTACCTGAGGTGTGGAGTCTAACGATCTCCCTGGTGTTCACCAAGAACTGCCGCAAGGCGGGGTGGGCTTTGCTGCCAGGAGTCGCAGGTCGCAGTCCTCAGGTTCACCCTTAGATGTAGTGCAGCGTAGTGGAGCAGGAGTAGAGTGGTCAATGGGCCGGGTCGGTACACAGGAAGGCAATGCAGACAAATCAGAAGGCAAGCTCGGAGTCAATCAGGCCGGGTCGGTAAACGGGTCACCAGAACAGAAGCGTAGTCAGCAAGCCGGATCGGTACACAAGGACTGGAGATGAAGAATAGTCAAACAGGCAGGAGTCAATACACAGGAGTCAGCAGAAGTCTAGGAGTCAGGATTCTACAGGGAACAGGAGCCAGGAACAATAGATGTTGCTCTGACACTCACCGAGTGTCAGAGTGAAGATTTTATGCTGGCAGGTTTGAATTCCCCGCCCCCGGGTTGCGGTCATGTGACCGCCAAATCCGGAAGTGCGGCATCCGGACCAGCGGCGGAGAAGGTAAGTCCGTGACAGTACCCCCTGCCCTAAGGGTGGACTCCGGACACCTAACAGGGTTTCAGAGGAAACTTCTTGTGGAACAGCCTGAGTAGGCGAGGGGTGTGCAGATCAACAGCTCTTACCCAAGAGCGCACCTCGGGGCCGTAACCCCTCCAATCCACCAAGAATTCTACCGCACCTCGAACCTTGCGAGAATCCAGAATAGTCTTAACTTCATATTCCACCTGGTCTTAATGTACCACAGGAGGAGGAACCCTGGATGGGGTGGAGAATTCGTTGGTTACCATAGGTTTCAACAAGGATACATGAAAGTAACCTGGTATGCGTAGGGAGGGAGGCAGATTTAATCTATATTCTACCGGATTGATAACTGCAGAAATCGTGAAGGGACCAATAAATTTGGGAGCGAATTTCTTACTGGGAACCTTTAAACTAATGTTTAGCGTGGACAGCCATACTCTGTCACCAACCGACAATTTGGGAGCAGCTCTTCTTCTTTTATCGTAGGATTCCTTGGAGTGAATAGTTGCTCTCTTCAGATCTCTCTTGGTCTGTTCCCAAATGGAGCAGAAGTCACGAAGCAAAGAGTCCACCGCCGGAACCTCAGAGGGTGCAATTTGAGAGAAGGTGGGAAATTTCGGATGACAGCCATAAAGGACAAAAAAGGGGGAATTAGAGATAGCCTCATGGAAATGGTTGTTATGGGCAAACTCAGCCCATGGGAGGAGATCCACCCAGTTATCTTGATTGCTTGAGATAAATATTCTTAAAAAATTTTCTAACTCCTGGTTAGTTCTCTCCGTTGACCCATTGGACTGGGGATGATATGTGGAGGAAAAATCAAGCTTAATTCCGGACTTGCTGCAAAAAGACCTCCAAAATTTGGAAATGAATTGGGATCCTCGATCGGAAACAATATGTTGAGGACAACCATGGAGGTGAAATATCTCTTTAACAAAGATATCGGCTAATGAGGAAGAAGAAGGAAGACCTTTAAGAGCAATAAAGTGGGCAGTCTTAGAGAAGCGGTCAGTGACCACTAGCACCACTGTACAGGATTTGGAAGGAGGAAGGTCTGTGATGAAGTCCATGGAGATCTGCGACCAGGGATATTCAGAAATGGGTAGTGGAAGCAAACATCCATAAGGTCTTCTCCTGGGGGTCTTGTGTCGGGCACATTCAGAACAGGCAGAAACAAATCTCCTTACATCCCTCAGTAAGGAAGGCCACCAGTAACTTCGGGACAACAAGTCCCAGGTCTTGCGAATGCCCTCATGTCCGGAGAAAAGAGAACGATGAGCCCAGCCTAGAAGTTGGGTACGTAGGGGTGGATGGATGAATGTCTTGCCTGGGGGGCAACCTTTTTTAAGGTGTGTAGCTGCCAACACTCGACAAGGGTCCAGAATGAATTTACTCTCCTCCAAAGGTTCTGTAAGAGTCCCGTTGTGAAAGTACAGCTCCTGTGCCAACTGAAGACGCATCCACCTCTAAGACAAAGGGACGAGAACAATCAGGCTGTTGGAGGATGGGTGCAGAGGAGAAGAGAGATTTTAGTAGAACAAAGGCTTGGGAAGCTTCAGCAGACCATACTTTAAGGTTAGCAGCCTTGCAAGTCAATGCAGTGATGGGAGCCACTAGGGAAGAGTAACCTTTGATGAATTGGCGATAATAGTTGGAGAATCCTAAGGAGCGTTGGGTTGCCTTAAGGCCCGAAGGTTGAGGCCAGTCTAGTATGGCCTTTAATTTGGTAGGATCCATTTGCAGCCCGGTGCCAGAAATAATATATCCTAAGAAAGGAATTTATCTATGCTCAAAGGTACACTTCTCTAATTTACAGAATAGCAAATTTTTCCTGATGCGGGACAAAACCTCCAGTACATGTCTGCGATGGGATACTTGATCTTGGGAAAAGATGAGGATGTCGTCCAAGTAGATGACTACCGAATGATACAAGAGGTCTTGAAAGAGCTCATTCATAAAACCTTGGAAGATAGCCGGGGCATTGCATAACCCAAAGGGCATGACTAAATATTCAAAGTGACCATCCCGGGTATTAAAGGCTGTTTTTCATTCATCCCCTTCTTTTATGCGTATGAGATTGTACTCTCCTCTGAGATCGAGTTTAGAGAAGATGGTGGCACCTTTAATCCAGTCGAATAACTCAGAAATCAAAGGCAGAGGATACCGATTTTTAATGGTGATAGCATTTAGACCTCTGTAATCTATACAAGGACGAAGGTCCCCATCCTTCTTTTTCACGAAGAAGAAGCCAGCCCCAGCCGGGGAGGCAGATTTACGGATGAAGCCCCTTTTTAAGTTCTCTTGGACATACTCCTCCACCGCCTTAGATTCAGGAACAGAAAGTGGGTATACACGGCCTCTAGGAATGGGTTTGCCAGGCAGAAGATCAATACCACAGTCCCAGATCCTATGTGGAGGGAGTCTTGTGGCCTCTTGCTTGCAGAAGATGTCAGAGAAGGCTTGGTAGGGCTCAGGTAGAAGAGTCAAGGGGAATATTTTGGAGTGTTTAGGACCATCTTGAGGAACCACCTTACGGAGACAGTGGGAGAAGCAGAACTGTCCCCATGACAGGATATGACCGGACTGCCAGTCAAAGGTGGGAGAATGGAGACTGAGCCAGGGAAGTCCAAGGATGACAGGATTAGTAGATCTCTGGATGACCAGGAAGAAGATGTTCTCCTGATGAAGTGCCCCTACTTGAAGCAGAAGAGGAATTGTGCGAACCCGGATAGAATTCTCAGGGATCCTTCCTCTGTCGATGGCCAAGAGAATAATAGGTTGATCCAAAGTCTCTGTGGGAATGGGAGTTGTCTCACCAAGGCGGCTGAAATGAAATTACCTGCGGCTCCGGAGTCAAGGAGGGCGGCTAGAGAGAGGGTGGAAGAACCCTGATGTAAAGAAACGGAAATGTTGAGACAATCGTTAGCTTTGCAGGTAGAGGGGGATTGACTAGAGAGGCCCAACAAAATCCCTCTTGAATACGTTAGGCCTTGTCGTTTCCCAGACGTCTATGACAAGAACTCAGGAGATGGCTGCTCTCCCCACAGTACAAACATAGTTTATTGCAAAATCTTCTCTCTCTCTCTTCAGCTGAGAGGCTGGTCCTTCCTAGTTGCATCGGCTCCTCAGGAGGAAGGACTGGTATTTGGAAACTTGGAGCTAGGCGGACTATGCTGCGACGGGTTTGTTCTTTCTCAGCACTGTGTTCCTTGAAACGAAGGTCTATCTTGACACAGAGAGAAATTAGATTGTCCAAAGATAAGGGGAGTTCCTGGGATACCAACTCATCTTTAATATGGTCAGAGAGATCCTGCCAGGAGGTGGCCACCAGAGCCTCGCTGTTCCAGCGGAGTTCCAAGGCCAAGGTTCAGAATTGAACCACATACTGACCCACAGTCTGTGTCCCCTGGCGCAGACGTAACAGGCCGGTGGCGGCATTGGAAATTCTTCCAGGCTCTTTGAAGATCTTCTTAAAGGTGGATAAAAAGATGGAAAAATCGTGCAAGATAGGGTCATTCCTCTCCCATAAGGGTGAGGCCCAGGCCAGGGCTTGGCCAGAAAGTAGGGAGATTACGTAAGCTGCTTTGGATTTCTCAAAAGGGAAATTTCCCGGCAGAAGCTCAAACTGAATGGAGCATTGGTTCAAATATCCTCTACATAATTTAGGATCCCCATCAAATTTGGGAGGACTAGGGATATGCATCTGGGAGGATGAAGCAGCTGCAGGAGCCGGAGGGACACTACGGGTGCTGGAGGTCTGGCGGCTACTAAGGTATTCTGAATGGTGTCCATCCGCGTGGATAGGCTCTGAAGGAATTTTAAAAAATGCTCCTGATTTGCCTCTTGTTTCTCTACCCTCCCCGCTAAATGCTCCAGGAGGTCCCTCGCTGCAGGATCCATGGTCAGAGCAAACTGTAATGGATTTCTGGATGTACTACAATCTAATATAGCTGGCTTACCTGAGGTGCGGAGTCTAACGATCTCCCCGGTGCTCACCAAGAACCGCCGCAAGGCGGGATGGGCTTTGCTGCCAGGAGTCGCAGGTCGCGGTCCTCAGGTTCACCCTTAGATGTAGTGCAGTGTAGTGGAGCAGGAGTAGCGTGGTCAACGGGCCGGGTTGGTACACAGGAAGGCAATGCAGACGAATCAGAAGGCAAGCTCGGAGTCAATCAGGCCGGGTCGGTAAACGGGTCACCAGAACAGAAGCGTAGTCAGCAAGCCGGATCGGTACACAAGGACTGGAGATGAAGAATAGTCAAACAGGCAGGAGTCAATACACAGGAGTCAGCAGAAGTCTAGGAGTCAGGATTCCACAGGGAACAGGAGCCAGGAACAATAGATGTTGCTATGACACTCACCGAGTGTCAGAGTGAAGATTTTATGCTGGCAGGTTTGAATTCCCTTCCCCCGGGTTGCGGTCATGTGACCGCCGAATCCGGAAATGCATAACTGTTGACCAACCCAAGCCATAATACTGCTGCTGGTTATTCATTATGGAGGTCCACGCTGTCAATTTGATTTATTTATTATTTATTCATAAATGGGAACTACAGTGCTATGACATTTAATGCTAAAAAAACAGTACTTACTGGTCATTTATCAAAGGGGGAATAAGACCAAAATCCTGCAAAATTGGGGACTTTCACAGGATATAGGGTTTCTCCTTACTTACCAAAGGCACCAGCTGGTGTAGACTTTTGCCGGCTATTGCAGTAAGTAGCTATCACAAGGGGCCTCCTGTATGTTTCTCCATATAAAGCAAGTACTGCCTCTGATCTCCAATTGCTAACACCAGTTCAGACCAAGGTAGCCAATAGAAAAAAAATATTTATTATTAAAATAAAGCCTTTTTTCAGGGTTTTTTTTTAATAAACATACTTTAAGTTTTTTTTTTAAATCTTTTTTTTTTATTTTTAAAAGAACAAAACAAAACTGTATTGTATTTATTTTAAATCAGTAACACAAAGCCTAAGTCTGAGCTTCCATTTCCTGTGCACATGTGCAAGCTGGTATATGCAGACGCACCCTTTGCCCTGCATAGTGGTAAGACTTCTCCTACTGCTGCTGGCCAGTGTTATAGGGGAGCTGAGCATCACTCAGCTCTCCCAGTGGCATTGTTTGTTAAATTTCCTAAAAAAATTCTTGTTATCGGAGGAGTTGATAAATAGACCCTTAGACCTGAATCATCTTCGGATGTAATTTTGCATAAAATTGCACTGTGCATGCTCAAAATGGAGCTTACGACTTGAAGAGCAAAACAGGGGTGGGAAATTACCGATGAATGTAGGCAATCTACAGTAAGGGTATGCTGAGGGTATGCCAATGCGCACACAGCTGGTTCTAGCCCTGGGCATCTTGTACCTACATTTTATTTTAGCTGTATCATTTGCACCAGCTCCTGCTGTAAGTTCGACTGCTAGTGATGAGTGTCACAGCATTTTCTTTGTATTATAGAATAGTAGAATGTCCCTTGGTGCAAGGGTATGCAATGAAGTGGCGTAGTGGTGGTGATATTTATTAGAAACACATATTTCAACTACCATAGGCCAAATGGCAATAAAGGTTACAACCTGTTGTACTTTACAAGTCATATACAGTGTATGGTATCAGATAATTAATAAACAGTATATATTGTTCCAGACATCAATCGAAATGCCAAGAAATATGTAAAGGATATGGCCTTTTGGAGAGCAAATATTAATGAAGTTTCTGAACGTGAGAGGTATCGTCGTGATTTGAGAGACCTTTAAAGTAGTAGTAAACTGCTAGTGATAAAAATCCACATAATCGCAGTTTTTTTTCAAATGGAAAAAATCAAACTGAAAGCCAAAGAGATATCCAGATGGTCACAGTACTCAGGAATGGATCAATTCAGAATGGATGGCAATTGTACAATGACACTTGTTGCAGTTATTAACTTGCATCTGAGAGATGTATTAATAAGCATAGTAGGGTACCGTGACAAAGGTCTGTATGTCAGAGTTCTTAGACAGAAGTATCCAAAAAAAAACACAATATGTAATTGATTGTAAACAAAATCTGAGGATATGAGTCCCACAAGTCAATAGGGTATTATACCAGTTGTAACGGGCTGTATTGCCGCAGTCTCATATGTTCAGTGTAGTTCAGTTAAATATTCCATCCAATAATGTAACAACGGTAGTAGTTGGGGAAGGTGAGACTTACCCTTCTAAGGGCTGTAGAGATAGCGCTCACCTTCCTGATGACTTCCGCAATCATCCAGGGAGCTTGATTGTTTCCGTGGTGATGGAACAGTTGCGGACACGGCTGAGTCCCGAGTGCGCATCTGTAAGCAAAGTTATGCTGTTCTCCGTTCTGCTTTGGAAAATAGTGCAGTGGGGTTAAGCAAAGGTGCTGGGGTTCTCTTCTTAAGAGTAATAAACCCACGTATCAACATGTAAGCAATGCACTAGATAGCACAGAACATTTGTATTTTCAAAGTGGAAAATAATTGATTGCCCAATCATAGCTGCTTAAAGGGAAAATAAATACATTTATTTATTCAACAAAACATTAGTTTAAGATTGAATTACGCAGTGCAGCTTACATGTTAGCTTGGAGTTTCATTACTGAACCTGCTGACCATAATCAGTGGAGGGAAGTTTTTTTACAATATACATAAATTATTAGTGTTATGCAATGTTCCAAAAATAAATAAATAATAATATGAAATAAGTTCTGTCTCTCTCTTGGCGGATGGAATGGTGTCTTTTCTTTTGGCCCCATTGACATCTGGATCCTTGGTCAATTAATTACAGCTAAATTAATTACAGCTAAATCTTAAACAGAAATAATACAATTAATGAAGTACTATTTAGTCTTAATTTAATAAAGATTTCCCAACAACTATGATGAAATTTTCCTAGACTCTAAAACTTATACATATCTTATTATTGTTATTGAACATTGATTCCAGTCATTCTGAGAACGTCAATCAGAAGTTGATTTCCTGTTAGAAATTACTTTCCACACCTTGGTGGTTTATATATGATTTGTGAATACAACAAAAGACTGTGTTTATACTAATTATGGGATTGATTCACTAGGGCACATATCTACCAGTTTTGAGTGTATCATTCGCAAAATCACTTTGCGCATGCTCAGAACTGGCGGATACTTTTTCTATGCTCTAACGCATGGAAAGGGTTATACCTACTTCCTACATTAAAAGGGGTGTTCTGAGCGGGGAAGGGGCATGTGGCTACAGTGTGGGTATGCCAAACTAGAGTTGAACTGGGAGAACCACAAGTGCCACCATGCTCTGATACCCAGAGCTTGCTGAGACATATAGTGCCACAAACTAAAATGTAAAAAAAACACAACAACCTCATTATTACCACATTACTTTAATAAAAAAAAGTAAAAAAAAGACAACTCTCTTGTTAAAACCACATCTTTTTATTAAAAATAATATGGGATCCAATCTTCAATCCAATAAGGCTTGTAATCATACCAAAAACAAACCATAAAATTCCAAATGCCCTGTAGCTGACCAAGGTCCTGGAGTAGTCCAAAAAAAATATATAGCCCCCAAAAAATTATATTCCAATAGTCCATGAACAACATCTTCTTTTCTTGATTCACAAAAACCCCATATTGTGAACAAGTCCATGTAAAAATTTTCTTTTCTTCGGTCCAAAGGACTCCATATTGTGTCCAAAATGGCTTTAAAAATCATCTGTTCTTCAGTCCAAAGGACCCCAAAATAAATCCACTGGAACAGGCTTGGCAAAACAAGTAAGCAATAACACACTATGGAAGAAGACGCAACGCTGAATGAGAAATCAGACACAAGGTCTATTTATACTGAAAGGGTTTTCCCATGACAGCACTAGCCTATCAGCACTAGGGTTAGTACTGTTTAGAGGGGGGGACCCCACACATTTTTTTTTAATCTATTTTTTTTTACACAGTAAAGAGCCGGACGATCCGCCAGCTCAGCAGGCACTGACAGGAACGTAGGTACCTGCAGCGCCTGTATTGTAGAGGAAGAACAGAGCAGCCCTGCATCTGAATTCAAGAGGCCACTGTTCTTGTGATCTGTGGCTTAATGAATTCGGGCACATACAAAGCCGAAATATTGTTGTAATATTCTGATCGCTGGTTACACTCAGAATACGTGCCTTAATAAATTAGGCCCTATATGTGCAAACATAGTGTTTACATATAAATTAGGAGTCACAAGTTTCATATGAGAATCTAACATTCAGAGTAGCTAACTTTAGCACAGACTGTCTGAATGAAAAGTATTTTTGAATTAATATAGCAATCTTAGCTTTTATTTATCTTACTTATTAAAAAAAATATAGTGTCATAGTAAAATACAATGAAATGACAATTAAAGATACAATCATATTGATTTATTAAAAATTACACTTTAACAGTATGCAAGTGAAACAAACTATGAAAATGGATTGCATGCATCAAGAACATCCTGATTTATGTATTTCATGTTAAAAAACGAAGTTGTTTTTTTTAAAAGCATATTTTTATTAATGATTATAGTAATTTGAGTTTGTACTTTCTTTCATAATTTTTTTTTTTGCATGCATTCTGATGGGACTTGATATCTAATATATATATAAGCCTAGCGGCGTGTGTTAGTGTGTGTGGAAAAAAATATTTTCTCAGAAAGGGCTCATCCAATTGACCTGAAATTTGGTATACTAACATTATTTGACAAAAAAATTATAATAGTGAAGTCAGTTAACTTCCATCATCCCCCCTTCCCCCCGTGGGAGGGGTAGTAAAGGCTAAATTTACCAGTTGAGGGCTCAAACTCTTGACCGTGTGGGTATTTATTTACCAGAGCCTGTGTTTGGTCATGGACAATTGTATGTTGCAATTTCACTAGTACGGAGAAGCAGTGATGTGAAAGTGCAGGTTATGAATACTGGCCTTCAAGGAAGACTGATTGAGCACAGCGATAAGGTGTTTAGCAGAAACGTTGTGTATCGAGAGGTTTTAGAACAGTAAGACGATGGAGATTAAGGATGTGGCGATGAAGATGAAGGATGAGGTGATGGAGAAGAATGATGAGGTGGTGACATGTTGACAAAACCACGTTAAAAAAGGGTGCTTACGTCGGGAAGTAACGCTCTTCCCCTGAGGAGGCCTGGCCTAGCCCCAAATGCATGACAAGAACCTTTTTAACACCTTAAGTAGCTTGATTTGACTAGAATGCATGAGTATCATGCACGGGTTAACTTGTAGCACATATACATGTGCATATTCTGTAGTCTGTTCTGTCTGTTAACATACGAAAAACTGTTTAGGAAGAGCGTACGCTCAAGTTCCCTATTAGCATGCAGGCAACGTGATGTGTTTTCTGAAAGTACCTTTGCATGATACATGAATGGCAGGGTGATGCACCAGCTGTCAATATAAACCTTGCTGCATCTGGAGGTATAAAATTGCAAATAAGCTATATCCTTAGTGTTGTCACTTGCTACTTGACTATAGCCTACTACATCCATGTGTTTAGTTACAGCATATGTGAGTTACCCTGTTACTAATTATTTTCTTTTTTCTCTAGACACTGCATATAATACTGTAACATAATGGATTAAACATGATTTGTACCAAGGTCTATGAAATTGCTTTAGATAAAATAATTAGTTTTTTTCACTGTCTCTAACAACTTGTGCTTTTGTTGCTAGTAGCTAATATACATGAAACTATATAAAAAGTGTTTTGAAAACTTTAAGTGTTAAGCCTCATCAAGTTCCTCACTGTTTTGCAGGTCCCACTGCAGCTTTTCATGCCGTGCATCATCTTAGAAGCTGTTTCGCTTCTGCTGTGACAACTCATTTGGGACCATAGGAGGGAATTTAATAAATCAGAATTGAATAAGTTACAGCAATTTAGGCAATTCTTAAGAAATAAAGTAAGTAAAACATAAAACCTAAGTGAAAGGCTCTAGCAAGTAGCATTGTAGGGCTGCAGGGGTTTGTGACAAAATAAAATAACTGCAAAAGAAACAGCTTGCCCATTAAAGAATAATATCCACTCATGTGAAGAACTTGATGGAAATTGAAAAAGGCTTCATAATATTCCTGCATCAGCAGGCTCTAAGTGTCTTACATTTTCAGTTATTTATCTATGTGTATACAGTGAATGAACATATAGTGTTTCAAAGGAAAGAACATACAGTGATTTAAAGGCATTTCCGCACCTTCACTGAAAGTGCCTATATTGACTGTGCCGTGCTAATGAGTACGATTTCTTTTCTTGTGACCCTGCACAGATGCTACAAACCCATTTAACATTATATTGGTGACAAAAAAGAAACAATTACAGTTCACCACACCATTTTTTTGCATATAACTGAGTCAGTATCTGGTGCAACAGAAGAGATTAGGGTGCATTCATTGCTAACTGTTATATAAGCCAGACAAGTGACTACTTATTTATAGGAGGCTCAGTCTGGCCATTGAGCTGGAGGATTCAACATCAGGCCTCAAGCTTATGTGTCTTTGACCACAAGGGATCTTATCTGCAAGCCTTTAAACTGTTTTAAACACTCACTTGCATTATATTAGAGGGCAATATATTTTTAGTACAAATTGCATATAATATAATATTTTAAGTTTGACTCAGTATGGCTCTCTATAAATAAGGGATCTGGAGTACCTTTCAAGATCCAGTTGGATTCAAATTGAAATAAAATTAAATGAACTTCAAATTAATCTTTTGGATTCACAACTTTATCTAGGGAGTTACTAGAAAGCTTTTCACTGTGATGCTATCTGTTGTTACAATGGGTCTCTTACTCTATGATAACTGTGTTCATAACAAATAATCTGCCTAGCTTTATAAGTAAACATACACACTCACACGATCTGACCATGCTCTGTGGGGAAACTAAACTTTGCAAACAACGGCTATAACCATAGCAACTGCACAAAGGTGTACGGTGTAAAGCAGGTACCATAGGTTTCCTACTTGATGATAGAAGCAACTGCTTCAAGGTATAAGGTGTCCAGCAGGTACCATAGGTTTACTACCTTATGCTAGAAGAGACTACCTGCAATTAGTCTTTATACAGATAGGCTTGCAGTCATGACAATTGGATGAGCAGCTGATCTGGGAGAAATGCAGATCTTGAAATGGAAGGTCAACGCAAAGCATTGGTTTCTTTGCAATAACTGTCACAACATTTAATAACAGGAGGAGGTTGCATAGTGCTCTGGGGCCTGCGTACAGCACTGCGTAATATAAATGCACTATATAAATAAATAATAATAAAGGTGCTAGTATGCACGCCTCAGCTTTTTAGTGTTGGAATACCCTAATGTTGCCTTTTACATAATAGGAGTTCCAATCTTATTAAGATGAAAATTAAATATAGCAGGGGTTAAAAAAGCATAGGGGCTTATGCTGAGTTGCACTTATGCCAGTTTGTTTAGTGTAACATATGCAAATTATTACCGCTCATGCCTTGGAGAGGCGGAACGGGGGAGGGAAAGGGCTGTCTAACTTAAGTCAAGTTCAGTAAGGGCAAGTTCAAGTAATTTCAAATGAGACAGGCCAGCATGATTATGCATATAAAAATAAAGAGTAGGGCTTCCCGTAAATTACTGCCGTTAAATACTACCATACAGTCATAGGCAATAAACCTGCCTCTTAGATATAGTATTCAGGAATAGCAGTTATCCAAGCTGCTGAACATAAACCAAAGTATATCAAAAATAGTGTGCGCATTTGTGCGTCATTTGTGCCTGGAGTCACGGACATTCGAATAGGAGGACCCTTGAAGAGACACTATTAGAAATGTGAGTACTCACACAACGTTGAGTGCTAAAGTGGATCTGACAGAGGATCCAGTGTGACGATTAGTATTTACATACCACTGACGAGTGTGTATGTGAATTGGAAACATCAGATATAAGTTAAATTGGACTATCGTAGATTCACAGGCTGAGACCTGCGGACATTTAAATCAGACATTACTTTATGTGATTTGATAATTTTTTGTTATTGCAAGGTGAAACATATGAGCTCATGCACAAATCTATATGTGCACAGCAAATTTACTATTCAGATATTCTATTAAGTAAATTGTTGGATTCAGTCGTACACTGTCTTTTTACTGATATGATATATGATTATGCATATGCCTCTATCACTAGCCGTAATTCTTGCAGCTGCTGAAAGGCAGGTGAAAATACACACTGATGATTGTCACGATCTAGCACTCATCTGAGCCTGTGTGACATGTATGGGAGAAAGGGTTAATCAAAAACAACTATCTGGTCTGTTCAAAATGATTTAAACTTTCTCTATCTGTCCCACGCACTAGCTTTGCCTTATCAAATCATGCCACCACCAAGGTTTTTGAGAAGAGCTGAAACTCTTAGTCAGGAAGCCTTCGGTTTCCCCCTTTAAACTAATCTATCACAATTTAATTTCATCAGAGTTATCATAAACCAATTGATCTCCTGTGACCCAGAGTTATCATAAACCAAAATATCTCCTCTGTTTCAACTATATAGCATTCTAATACCAAGTCTGACGAGTGAATTCGTAAGAACACAGAGACCTGAACTTTTAAGTGCATTTTAATATGGAAAATAAAGCCAAAATGCTTAAGATGAAAACAATTAACAAAATGACATACAAAGATATAATACAATAGTCTCTGGTAAAAAAAAAACCAGGAATAAACAACAGAAAATGGTAAACTCACAAATAGTGATCTGTTTTTGGTTTGTTGGGAGAAGCAGGAATAAAGGGAAACTTCTCAGTATGAAATTGAATACCAAAAATGAACAAATCTGTTATATTTACAGGACATTTTAAACACGCTACTAGTACCCACAGCTTTGCTTCTACTGTGATGTCAGAACTAGAAAGTCTGTGTAGAGTTGTTTATGGCCTCTGCTCAATCACCTTTCAAGTAAAGTTTTATTTAAACTGGTCTAACTTCTTACCAGAATGTCCTACAAAAATGATTTTACCTCTACACAACAGATCTTTAGTTTTTTTTCATTTACATACCAGACTTGACTCCTGTAAGTATGACATTTTTGAAAATATTACATTTTTCTGTGCCGTTATCATTCATTCTTTTCCCAGCTGCTCTGGCCCCCCAGTTGAGAGGCATCACAGAATCACCAAGAATGTTAGAAGTCTGTTTGTTGCATATCACTGATGATACTAATGTAAACATAAAGAGAGTTTAGAAAGACCTCAGGTTTTACAACCTGTGCCATAAATTGGCAGTGGGCACTCATATGTTACCACGTGTCTGGAACTCTCAATCCATATATACCTCATGGATAGAGCAGAAAAGTTCAGAAACTAAATCAAAGAGGTAAAGTAATTTAGCCTCTCCTTCAGGTTTTAACCCATGGCTTGAAACAGAGTTCATCTGAGCTACATCAAGATAATACCATGAACTAATTCACAAACACATATTTGCAGTTTTATATGACTAGTAATTAAGTTACATATGAATATGATCATTGGTAACACTAGCTGGTTACTTCTGTAGCATTGTTGCCCATTTTTCTGGGAGTACCCATAACTCCTTTCTTATAGGCAATCAGTAATATGTCATTGATTATCACAGAGGCAAGATGGATATGCAAGGCTATTGTCAGACGCCGTCCCTGCGCCTCCTCCTCGAGCAGGGACGGACGTCTGTCTTTGGAGCGCCCCATTGCCAAGCAACGGGGACGCGTCTTCCGGCGACGTAGTGCGCAGGCGCACCTGTTGCCATAGCAACGGGACGCGTTTCCAAGTTCCTGTGGGCGGTCAGAACAGCTGACCGCCGATCCTCTGCCCACCAATGAGGAGTCATCACTTCCTATTTAAAGTCTGCTCTGACACCATTAGGGTGCCAGAGCAACTGGTTTATCTAGTCTCCAGCGTTCCCGTATAGTGTTACCTTGTCTCCTGTGTTTGACCCGGTTTCCTGACCTCGCTTTCGCATTCTCCCTTTGTTCCATCCTGATATTTTGGTTTTGACCTCGGCCTGCTGACCATTCTCTGTCTCCTGATTCGGTACCTCATCTGCCCGGTTGGTTCCTGACTCTGCCTGTTTAACTACGTGTTTCTCTATATCTCGCAAGTAGCTACCTGGGAGGGCCGCGACCTGCACGTCGTTGCCGCTAAATCCAAACTTCCTTGCGGGGGTCCCTGGTGAACACCAGCGGCGTGTTAGACTCCGCGCCTCCTGGTGTAGTAGTACCAATACAGGTACTAAGGTCACGTCTGTGACAGCTATTAGGTAAAAGTGTTTTTTTAGTAGAAATGAGTGACTGCAAGAATATGTTAAGGCATGGCTTCATCAGCGACAGTCAAACACAGGAGGAGGAGAGACAGCATAAAAAGCAGGACATTGATTATTGCGTGCTGTTACTCTCAGGAGTTCATGTAGGCGATAGTGAGCAGCAGGATTCCTGCAAGAAGCTGTGGAACCTTTCCCCATGGAATTTTCGAGACTCTGTTATTTAACAATACTCCAGTTGTAAGTGTAAAATAAAAGGATATATTGTGAAATCCAAAACAGCATATTTTCCCATATTCTATTTGTAACTTAAACATCTAATAATTGATTACCTCAAATAATGAATTAAATAAAAATTAGCTCAATTGTGTATATGTGAGCATAGAATAAATGCTGGTTAAAAATTTTGCTGAGATGTGTTTGTAAAACATTTTGACACATGTTAATTCCCCAAAACATATTCTGAAGTCTTGATGGATTGTCACAAACATTACGTTTGTCAGACCCTCTTCATTTGCCTAGCTTAACCTCACCCAACCCAGATGTGTGGAGACTAACGAGGTAGATGGTTTTTGCCAGGGACTCCCACATGGTGCAAAGAACCTTATGGCTTCTACCCTGCAGTTCGCGGCCCTCCAAGGAGGTGCTAGGCATATCCAATGGGAGAATCTGGATGCAAAGAGTAGAGGTGGTCAGACTGGAAGTGAGAGTGATCCGTCAACCTAAGCAAGTGGAAGAAGCCTGAGGGCAGCTTGGGAACTTGCTGGATACAGGTGAATGCTGCAGAAAAGATAAACTTGAGAGCAAAAGCAGGATCCTTTTGGGCAGCAGATAACAGCGGCAAAGGAGTGGATACCCCCAAGGCTATACATTACAGGACTGGATGCTCAGGAGTCAAGACAGTCACCGCAGATACTTCAGGCATAACAGTTGTGTCAGGAAAAGTCATCATCTTGAAGGCTCAGGCAAGACAAATGTCTCAGAGACAGCAGCTGAGACCCTAAGCAAGACAGTAATTGGAACCCTGGGCCATACAATCATCTTAGAGACCTTGAGCAAAGCAGTAATTTCAGATACATTGAGCAAAGCAGCGGTCTCAGAGGCAGTACCTGGATCCACAGACAGGTTAGTGGTGTCGGAGATCTTGGGAAAGGCAGTTATCTTGGATACCTCAGACAAAACATCCATCTCAGAGATCTCAGATGAAGGAGTCATCAAAGAGTTATTGGGCAAACCAGTCATCACAGACACTTCAAGCAAAGTGGCCTTCATGAAGACCTCAGTATTCAAAGCTATAATCTCTGGAACATCAGAACAGGCTGTAATTTCTGGAAACTCTGAACAGGCAACTAGGTTGAAATCAGGCCTAGAGGCCGGAGCAGCAAGATTGTCCTTAGGTCCAGAGGCCACGGGAGAAAGTTTATTATCATTCCCAGAGGCAAAGGCAGAATATTTATCCTCATGCCTGAAGGCTAGGGCAAAATGTTTATCCTCTGGTCTGGAGACTAGGGCAGAACAGATATTGTAATCTCAAGGAAGTTTAACAATGCAATATTCAGGGCAGGCCAGAATGCCTGGAATGCACATCAAGGTGAATGCAGCAGAAAAGAACACAGGATCCTGACATGACTATCACCATGACATCAGAGAAGTGACACAGGGCTTCCGGCTTTTGGGAGTAGCGTGATTGAGTGCCAGCGACGTATTTGAATTCATCCGGGCCTTAAAAAATTGAAGTACCAGTAATAGCCAAGGGACAATGTCACAGGTCCCCCAACATGTTGGACCTGTCAACTTGTGTCCTCACTGTCCCACCCTATGGGTAGCCTTGCATGCAGGATTGCCTGGGCAAGATTTATATATACTTTAAAAACTTTGACCCCACAGGGTCTTAATATTGATTTCGATTTAAACCATTTCCTTTTAACCTGTGATTTCCATCCTATTTTTCCAGTTACACTCAAGAAAATATTTATTGCCACTGTCTTTTATTTTTTATTATTTTTTCTATCATCTATATGTAAAAAGACAAATTGTGTAAGATCAATCAAAGATTGAACAAGAATGGTGTTTTTTTTATCTGTTATATTTGTTTACATTTTGCAGCTATTCTAGATGGGAATACAGTGTAATATCATTTTACTATCCATTCATTCATGGATTTGATGAAGAGGCTCAAGGAGGGACTTAAGACCTGCAACTCTGAGAGCCCAACCAATCAGAGGCGCTTGAATTAAGAAAAGACCAGTATTTAAAGACTCACTAAACCACCATTACACTATTGCTATTACAATATCCCTGAGGAAGCCCCTATTGGGGTGAAACGCATAGGGTCACCATCTCTGTACCCTCTGTTTACATTTACTCATCAAGCGGAACTGCAGATTCAACTTATGCGCATGCTCGGACTTTTCCTTGCTGTCCGGTGGGTCGTGAGAAGAAGCTACCGTCTAGGAGCGGAATCGTTACCTGGAAGGCGGACCCTCGAACAGATTATCCGGACAGATCTTCTGGGGAGGAAGGTAAGTGCACTACCCAACCTTCATAGATTCTTGAACAAACCTTTTTGCGACTTTTATTCGCGGCGATACTAACTATAGATTGGCGGCTGGTGCCTTTCCAATAGAGACTTAAAGACTTTCAACAAACAGCTCCATTCTTCATCACGTATTCATTGATAAATAAAGTGTATATTTCAAATGGTTTTATCAGCAAGTTAGCTCATTTTTTGATGGGCTTGCCTCTGACTACATTGTCTAGTTTCTTTTTGGAAGAATGTAAAAGCTTATTAAAAATGTAAAAGCTTATTGAAAAAAACATTTTATTTAAAAGAAAATGTAAATGGAGATTTTATTTTTGTTTAAATCTCACTACATATAATTAAGTGAATGTAATATTATTAAACAGTTTGATTAATGTGAGCTTTTAGTTTTGCATTGACAGTACAGCATACATATACTGAGGGCCGCTATCAGGAGGGTATTGGCGGTACTGGTTGAAGAGTTCCCAGACTGACAAGGGGCCCCTTGCTCATTGATGACCCCAGTGGCAGCGACACAAACTGTATTTATTCCCTTCTGTATTGAAAGGAAATCACCAGCGTCGATGTGGGAAAGACGCACTGCCCACACCAGTTACAATTATGGTCATGTGATGATGTGACCTGACATTGCAGTCATCTTCTGCCACTGTACAGAGAGGAGGGTAAAGAGAATCATTGGCACTGCTGGCTCTGGCTGCATTGTTGCAAGTCAGAAGTCTGCATCGGATCTCTTGTCAGCTATATAACTAGCAACAGACAGTGATAGTATGGAGGCGTCTCAATATGTGACTTGTTTACTAACACCTCATTCTCTCTCTTGTTTGCTCTGTTTCTCTTTCTCCCTGGCTGTTTTCATCCTCCCCAACCTTACTCTCTCTCCACAGGCTTTGACAATGAAAATCAGTGGACAGTGACTTCTTATGACAGCCTCGCATGTAACTAAAATAGTGTTAATAGTGAAGGTAAAACTGTGTTATTGGTTACGCATGAGTCAGTCATACAACATTATCAATGGCCAATACACAAACAATCAGTACATAATACATTAAGAATAATCATGTTCCAAATAAACCAAATAGTTCTTAATGGGACAGCACACCAGAAATATGCAAAGTTTAGGTAGCATTGCTGTATTCAATATGATGCAAAGGGTACTTTCTTAATTGCGAGCAGTGTTATTTCAGAAATACAGCATACACTACACTCTAAATTTTCAAATGCGCATTCCTTAGGATATACTCACCTGTATGTTCAGGGTTGATTTGGGTTTAAGTGTATCTGATGTATGCTTGATGTAAACCTGGCGCATACATCTCCGCATATGGGTGTAAATCCCCTATTTTCTGTGCATCTTTTTTAGCGGCATTTTTTACATATTGGCATCCAACTCAGCATCAGTCCATAGCATTTAAGATGAAGATAAGTGACAGTGAAATATCAATAACAGTTTGAACAGTACAGTTTTGATTTGAGTTTGGCTATGTCAGTAAAGTGTGAGTAAACCACCCATAAATCCTAAAAAAATGGTTGCAGAGTAAAACAAACAAAAGTTAATACAAATAATGAATTGATAAAAACATAATAAAGGGCCTAACCTCCAGTAATAACATCTGTTTTGCTCTTATTAAGATGTCTCTATTACATATCAGCATCTGCGCTTTTGATAATTCAATAGGCATAATCTGCCCTCAGTGAACTCAGAATTAGAAAGAAGAGTGCATTTGATAATGATTACTGGCATATCTTTACCCCAGATTTTTATTAAAATACATGCAACTTCAGATACAGATGTCGGAACACATTTTTGTGTGTATATTCAAGGTGCATCTTTATATCCAACTCTAAATTTTGAAGCACAAATTACCTACCCTAATTATTATTTTTTCTTGGCGAAAATGATTTTCTGAAATCCACAAAGAAGTGACAGTGGGGTTCAGACAAATTTGTCAACGTTGTACAATGTTGTGCTAAAGGTAATTTATAAAGTGCAGAAATACGGACTCACAATATTTTTCACTATAGGCAAATGTGACTATAAACCTCCACATGCATACTGTACATAGGTGCACACTCATATTCTGCTTTTGGAACGACATCTGTAAAATCACTTGTAAAATCACATGGAAAGTATGTCTATTTTTGCATAAATGTGAGTCTGACTAGATTTGTGAATAGTGGAAAGAGCAAGAAATATCACTTGAAAGTTCTGTCTACTACCAACTAGAACCACCAACTTCATTAATATTTTTTTCTCCTAATATACAGCTATTTCCAACCTTATTACATAGGTATTTGTGTGCATATAAATGAACCACTACAAATGGTCCCATTAAAAGGATGCACCTCCTAAACACATTAAAAAGCTTTCGTGGGATGGGAGAATCTCTGTGGCCCATTCATTAAATCTATACAATGAGAGCCATATGCACTCATGCAAATTTAGCTAACAATGTCCCACAGCTCTTCGGAAGAAGCAACATTTTGCAACCTCCCTGTAGATGCCGTCATTTTGGGACACCAATTCTTAAGCTTCCATGTAAATGTGCCCATTTTCACAAAAATAACCTTATTGTGTAACAAAATGATATATTCATTTCACAAGTACATATTTGTACATCAGAAATAATTTTTACTGCCTTTAATCTCTGAGCTATGCAGCTATTATTCTCTGGTATATGGTGCTCAAAATGAAAAACAATAGCAGGTACTAAAGTACAAGGTAAGTTGAGCAAATCAGTATGTCACTTGTGTAAGAATATCACAAAAAATGAATACTGGGACTGACTGTGAATGATCAAAAAAAATCAAAATATGCTAAGCACTAAGCATCGACGTGGTGTTCCCATATACATTCCAGAACTAGGTCAGGAAACGCTAGTCATAGGTAGGAACAGTTGGTTATGTACTTTCTGGAAATATATATATATTTCCTGATTATTATGTACCTGTAAATTTTGGAGTGAACTGAATTAATCTATGAAGACCTTCTCTCACACCAATTCACTTTTGGGGAAAAATATTGCTGGAATTATAACCATGATCACCCCCTCAATGTGTGTGATCTGTATGATTCTCACCTGATAATAATGAGTGTGCTTTCTGGGACCCGTAGAAGTTTCCATGCCTCTCGTGTTCTTCCTCCATTCAGCTTTTTACCACTACTTCTTCAGTGACAATTCAGCTGGTTTGTGGATAAGTAAAAATTAAATGATTCTTTAACTTCAAGCTTTGAACTTTTATCTGTAACTGTCTTTACCATATAATCTGTATCTTTAATCTTCTATCACCCTCCATACATTTCTGTTTGACAGCCAGCTTTGGTGCCCATAATTGGAAACATTAATCATCTTCTAACTTTTTTCTTTTTTTCTTATGAGAATTGTTAATCTGAGGGTATTACAGAGTAATATGTGAATGTCTGGCTGAAAGCTTTTCCCAGATGCTTAGGCCTGATCCCAGACACCCAAGGGAAATCTGACTGCTGATTCCTAGCATATATATTTATTCTCCTTTTAATAAATGCACTGTAGTAATATATACTTGTATGTTCAAAGCCAACCAAAATAATGATATGAAAATTAAGAAGAGGCTACATTGCCAGACCTGCATTCATACATGGTGTACTGCATGCTATATAAATGCAAATACAAATTAAGCACTACTGGTATGGTGTTTTATAATCAACTAGCAGAATACCCGGCGTTGCCCAGGATCTAAAGAATTTTAAGACACAACTGTGTTACAAAGTGTTTCTCTGAGTTTGAAGAGACCAGTTACTGGATGAAGCGGCATTAAACCATTCCCAATATTTAACAAATGATCAGCAAACTGACCGTTCATTGTGTTGCCATGCAGAGAAACTCTCATATTTGTGGTTAGTCGCAAAGTGCGAACATGCCTGCAAAGATGTGATGATTTAAGGCATGCATTAATTTCATCCGCCATTGTTCCTTTTAGAATGACCGGCAATGTTTGTGGAAAATCTCCAGCCAATACAACAGTGACTCCACCCATTAGTAAATCATTGCCTCTTAAAAATTGAAGTGTTTGATTGAGGGCCTGTAAAGCATTTTTGTGTGACATGGTGCATTCATCCCATACAATGACCTGACATTGCTGCAGAATCTGAGCTTTTTCTGTTCGTTTAGTGATATTGCAGACGGGAGTTTCACTTCGGGCCAGATTAAGCGGTAACTTGAAAGCTGAATGTGCTGTTCTTCCACCTGGGAGCAAAGTTGCAGCAATTCCAGAAGAGGCCACAGCAATAGCTATTTTGGAATGTACTCGAATTTTAGCAAGTAACAACTTGATGAGAAACGTTTTACCTGTTCCTCCGGGTGCATCCAGAAAAAATATATTTCCAATTTTTTTTGGAACTTCTTCCAAGACATTGTTCCAGACATTCCAGAGTTATGGTCGTTTTCGATGATTTTTAGGTGTTACCCCCTTCGCCACCCCCACCCTTAGAAGTGCTAGGGGTGTCTTGCCCCACAATATATGTTGTCAGACTGTAAGTCATATGTGTACCAGGTTTGGTGTAAATTGTTCCAGACATTCCAGAGTTATGGTCGTTTTAGATGATTTTTAGGTGTTACCTCCCTCGCCACCCCCACCCTTAGGAGTGCTAGGGGTGTGTTGCCCCCACAATATATGTTGTCAGACTGTAAGTCATATGTGTACCAGGTTTGGTGTAAATTGTTCCAGACATTCCAGAGTTATGGTCGTTTTCGATGATTTTTAGGTGTTACCCCCCTTCGCCACCCCCACCCTTAGAAGTGCTAGGGGTGTCTTGCCCCCACAATATATGTTGTCAGACTGTAAGTCATATGTGTACCAGGTTTGGTGTAAATTGTTCCAGACATTCCAGAGTTATGGTCGTTTTAGATGATTTTTAGGTGTTACCTCCCTCGCCACCCCCACCCTTAGGAGTGCTAGGGGTGTGTTGCCCCCACAATATATGTTGTCAGACTGTAAGTCATATGTGTACCAGGTTTGGTGTAAATTGTTCCAGACATTCCAGAGTTATGGTCGTTTTCGATGATTTTTAGGTCTTATCCCCCTCACCACCCCCACCCTTAGGAGTGCTAGGTGTGTCTTGCCCCCACAATATTTGTTGTCAGACTGTAAGTCATATGTGTACCAGGTTTGGTGTAAATTGTTCCAGACATTCCAGAGTTATGGTCGTTTTCGATGATTTTAAGGTGTTACCCCCCTCGCCACCCCCACCCTTAGGAGTGCTAGGGGTGTCTTGCTCCCACAATATTTGTTGTCAGACTGTAAGTCATATGTGTACCAGGTTTGGTGTAAATTGTTCCAGACATTCCAGAGTTATGGTCATTTTCAATGATTTTTAGGTGTTACCCCCCTTGCCACCCCCACCCTTAGGAGTGCTAGGGGTGTGTTACCCCCACAATATTTGTTGTTAGACTGTAAGTCATATGTGTACCAGGTTTGGTGTAAATTGTTCCAGACATTCCAGAGTTATGGTCATTTTCGATAAATTTTTATGTGTTACCTCCCTCGCCACCCCCACCCTTAGGAGTGCTAGGGGTGTGTTGCCCCCACAATATTTGTTGTCAGACTGTAAGTCATATGTGTACCAGGTTTGGTGTAAATTGTTCCAGACATTCCAGAGTTATGGTCGTTTTCGATGATTTTTAGGTGTTACCCCCCTCGCCACCCCCACCCTTAGGAGTGCTAGAGGTGTCTTGCTCCCACAATATTTGTTATCAGACTGTAAGTCATATGTGTACCAGGTTTTGTGTAAATTGTTCCAGACATTCCAGAGTTATGGTCGTTTTCGATGATTTTTAGTTGTTATCCCCCTCGCCACCCCCACCCTTAGGAGTGCTAGGGGTGTCTTGTCCCCACAATATTTGTTGTCAGACTGTAAGTCATATGTGTACCAGGTTTGGTGTAAATTGTTCCAGACATTCCAGAGTTATGGTCATTTTCAATGATTTTTAGGTGTTACCCCCCTTGCCACCCCCACCCTTAGGAGTGCTAGGGGTGTGTTGCCCCCACAATATTTGTTGTTAGACTGTAAGTCATATGTGTACCAGGTTTGGTGTAAATTGTTCCAGACATTCCAGAGTTATGGTCATTTTCGATAAATTTTTATGTGTTACCTCCCTCGCCACCCCCACCCTTAGGAGTGCTAGGGGTGTGTTGCCCCCACAATATTTGTTGTCAGACTGCAAGTCATATGTCTACCAGGTTTGGTGTAAATTGTTTCAGACATTCCAGAGTTATGGTCGTTCTCGATGACTTTTAGGTGTTACCCCCCTCGCCACCCCCACCCTTAGGAGTGCTAGGGGTGTCTTGCCCCCACAATATTTGTTGTCAGACTGTAAGTCATATGTGTACCAGGTTTGGTGTAAATTGTTCCAGACATTCCAGAGTTATGGTCGTTTTCGATGATTTTTAGGTGTTACCCCCCTCGCCACCCCCACCCTTAGGAGTGCTAGAGGTGTCTTGCTCCCACAATATTTGTTATCAGACTGTAAGTCATATGTGTACCAGGTTTTGTGTAAATTGTTCCAGACATTCCAGAGTTATGGTCGTTTTCGATGATTTTTAGTTGTTATCCCCCTCGCCACCCCCACCCTTAGGAGTGCTAGGGGTGTCTTGTCCCCACAATATTTGTTGTCAGACTGTAAGTCATATGTGTACCAGGTTTGGTGTAAATTGTTCCAGACATTCCAGAGTAATGGTCGTTTTCGATGATTTTTAGGTGTTACCCCCCTCGCCACCCCCACCCTTAGGAGTGCTAGAGGTGTCTTGCTCCCACAATATTTGTTATCAGATTGTAAGTCATATGTGTACCAGGTTTTGTGTAAATTGTTCAAGACATTCCAAAGTTATGGTCGTTTTCGATGATTTTTAGTTGTTATCCCCCTCGCCACCCCCACCCTTAGGAGTGCTAGGGGTGTCTTGTCCCCACAATATTTGTTGTCAGACTGTAAGTCATATGTGTACCAGGTTTGGTGTAAATTGTTCCAGACATTCCAGAGTTATGGTCGTTTTCGATGATTTTTAGGTGTTACCTCCCTCGCCACCCCCACCCTTAGGAGTGCTAGGGGTGTCTTGCCCCCACAGTATTTGTTGTCAGACTGTAAGTCATATGTGTACCAGGTTTGGTGTAAATTGTTCCAGACATTCCAGAGTTATGGTCGTTTTCGATGATTTTTAGGTGTTACCTCCCTCGCCACCCCCACCCTTAGGAGTGCTAGGGGTTTCTTGCCCCCACAATATTTGTTGTCAGACTGTAAGTGATATGTGTACCAGGTTTGGTGTAAATTGTTCCAGACATTCCAGAGTTATGGTCGTTTTCGATGATTTTTAGGTGTTACCTCCCTCGCCACCCCCACCCTTAGGAGTGCTAGGGGTTTCTTGCCCCCACAATATTTGTTGTCAGACTGTAAGTCATATGTGTACCAGGTTTGGTGTAAATTGTTCCAGACATTCCAGAGTTATGGTTGTTTTCGATGATTTTTAGGTGTTACCCCCCTCGCCACTCCCACCCTTAGGAGTGTTAGGGGTGTCTTGCCCCCACAATATTTGTTGTCAGACTGTAAATCATATGTGTACCAGGTTTGGTGTAAATTGTTCCAGACATTGCAGAGTTATGGTCCTTTTCATTGATTTTTAGGTGTTACCCTCCTCGCCACCCCCACCCTTAGGAGTGCTAGGGGTGTCTTGTCCCCACAATATTTGTTGTCAGACTGTAAGTCATATGTGTACCAGGTTTGGTGTAAATTGTTCCAGACATTCCAGAGTTATGGTCGTTTTCGATGATTTTTAGGTGTTACCTCCCTCGCCACCCCCACCCTTAGGAGTGCTAGGGGTGTCTTGCCCCCACAGTATTTGTTGTCAGACTGTAAGTCATATGTGTACCAGGTTTGGTGTAAATTGTTCCAGACATTCCAGAGTTATGGTCGTTTTCGATGATTTTTAGGTGTTACCTCCCTCGCCACCCCCACCCTTAGGAGTGCTAGGGGTTTCTTGCCCCCACAATATTTGTTGTCAGACTGTAAGTGATATGTGTACCAGGTTTGGTGTAAATTGTTCCAGACATTCCAGAGTTATGGTCGTTTTCGATGATTTTTAGGTGTTACCTCCCTCGCCACCCCCACCCTTAGGAGTGCTAGGGGTTTCTTGCCCCCACAATATTTGTTGTCAGACTGTAAGTCATATGTGTACCAGGTTTGGTGTAAATTGTTCCAGACATTCCAGAGTTATGGTTGTTTTCGATGATTTTTAGGTGTTACCCCCCTCGCCACCCCCACCCTTAGGAGTGTTAGGGGTGTCTTGCCCCCACAATATTTGTTGTCAGACTGTAAATCATATGTGTAGTAGGTTTGGTGTAAATTGTTCCAGACATTGCAGAGTTATGGTCCTTTTCATTGATTTTTAGGTGTTACCCTCCTCGCCACCCCCCACCCTTAGGAGTGCTAGGGGTGTGTTGCCCCCACAATATTTGTTGTCAGACTGTAAGTCATATGTTTACCAGGTTTGGTGTAAATTGTTCTAGACATTCCAGAATTATGGTCGTTTTTGATGATTTTTAGGTGTTACCCCCCTTGCCACCAACACCCTTAGGAGTGCTAGGGGTGTCTTGCCCCCACAATATTTGTTGTCAGACTGTAAGTCATATGTGTACCAGGTTTGGTGTAAATTGTTCCAGACATTCCAGAGTTATGGTCGTTTTCGATGATTTTTAGGTGTTACCTCCCTCGCCACCCCCACCCTTAGGAGTGCTAGGGGTTTCTTGCCCCCACAATATTTGTTGTCAGACTGTAAGTGATATGTGTACCAGGTTTGGTGTAAATTGTTCCAGACATTCCAGAGTTATGGTCGTTTTCGATGATTTTTAGGTGTTACCTCCCTCGCCACCCCCACCCTTAGGAGTGCTAGGGGTTTCTTGCCCCCACAATATTTGTTGTCAGACTGTAAGTCATATGTGTACCAGGTTTGGTGTAAATTGTTCCAGACATTCCAGAGTTATGGTTGTTTTCGATGATTTTTAGGTGTTACCCCCCTCGCCACCCCCACCCTTAGGAGTGTTAGGGGTGTCTTGCCCCCACAATATTTGTTGTCAGACTGTAAATCATATGTGTAGTAGGTTTGGTGTAAATTGTTCCAGACATTGCAGAGTTATGGTCCTTTTCATTGATTTTTAGGTGTTACCCTCCTCGCCACCCCCACCCTTAGGAGTGCTAGGGGTGTGTTGCCCCCACAATATTTGTTGTCAGACTGTAAGTCATATGTTTACCAGGTTTGGTGTAAATTGTTCTAGACATTCCAGAATTATGGTCGTTTTTGATGATTTTTAGGTGTTACCCCCCTTGCCACCAACACCCTTAGGAGTGCTAGGGGTGTCTTGCCCCCACAATATTTGTTGTCAGACTGTAAGTCATATGTGTACCAGGTTTGGTGTAAATTGTTCCAGATATTCCAGAGTTATGGTCGTTTTCGATGATTTTTAGGTGTTACCCCCCTCGCCACCCCCACCTTTAGGAGTGCTAGGGGTGTGTTGCCCCCACAATATATGTTGTCAGACTGTAAGTCATATGTGTACCAGGTTTGGTGTAAATTGTTCCAGACATTCCAGAGTTATGGTCGTTTTCGATGATTTTTAGGTGTTACCCCCCTCGCCACCCCCACCCTTAGGAGTGCTAGGGGTGTGTTGCCCCCACAATATTTGTTGTCAGACTGTAAGTCTTATGTGTACCAGGTTTGGTGTAAATTGTTCCAGACATTCCAGAGTTATGGTCGTTTTCGATGATTTTTAGGTGTTACCTCCCTCGCCACCCCCACCCTTAGGAGTGCTAGGGGTGTCTTGCCCCCACAGTATTTGTTGTCAGACTGTAAGTCATATGTGTACCAGGTTTGGTGTAAATTGTTCCAGACATTCCAGAGTTATGGTCGTTTTCGATGATTTTTAGGTGTTACCTCCCTCGCCACCCCCACCCTTAGGAGTGCTAGGGGTGTCTTGCCCCCACAGTATTTGTTGTCAGACTGTAAGTCATATGTGTACCAGGTTTGGTGTAAATTGTTCCAGACATTCCAGAGTTATGGTCGTTTTCGATGATTTTTAGGTGTTACCTCCCTCGCCACCCCCACCCTTAGGAGTGCTAGGGGTTTCTTGCCCCCACAATATTTGTTGTCAGACTGTAAGTGATATGTGTACCAGGTTTGGTGTAAATTGTTCCAGACATTCCAGAGTTATGGTCGTTTTCGATGATTTTTAGGTGTTACCTCCCTCGCCACCCCCACCCTTAGGAGTGCTAGGGGTTTCTTGCCCCCACAATATTTGTTGTCAGACTGTAAGTCATATGTGTACCAGGTTTGGTGTAAATTGTTCCAGACATTCCAGAGTTATGGTTGTTTTCGATGATTTTTAGGTGTTACCCCCCTCGCCACTCCCACCCTTAGGAGTGTTAGGGGTGTCTTGCCCCCACAATATTTGTTGTCAGACTGTAAATCATATGTGTACCAGGTTTGGTGTAAATTGTTCCAGACATTGCAGAGTTATGGTCCTTTTCATTGATTTTTAGGTGTTACCCTCCTCGCCACCCCCACCCTTAGGAGTGCTAGGGGTGTCTTGTCCCCACAATATTTGTTGTCAGACTGTAAGTCATATGTGTACCAGGTTTGGTGTAAATTGTTCCAGACATTCCAGAGTTATGGTCGTTTTCGATGATTTTTAGGTGTTACCTCCCTCGCCACCCCCACCCTTAGGAGTGCTAGGGGTGTCTTGCCCCCACAGTATTTGTTGTCAGACTGTAAGTCATATGTGTACCAGGTTTGGTGTAAATTGTTCCAGACATTCCAGAGTTATGGTCGTTTTCGATGATTTTTAGGTGTTACCTCCCTCGCCACCCCCACCCTTAGGAGTGCTAGGGGTTTCTTGCCCCCACAATATTTGTTGTCAGACTGTAAGTGATATGTGTACCAGGTTTGGTGTAAATTGTTCCAGACATTCCAGAGTTATGGTCGTTTTCGATGATTTTTAGGTGTTACCTCCCTCGCCACCCCCACCCTTAGGAGTGCTAGGGGTTTCTTGCCCCCACAATATTTGTTGTCAGACTGTAAGTCATATGTGTACCAGGTTTGGTGTAAATTGTTCCAGACATTCCAGAGTTATGGTTGTTTTCGATGATTTTTAGGTGTTACCCCCCTCGCCACCCCCACCCTTAGGAGTGTTAGGGGTGTCTTGCCCCCACAATATTTGTTGTCAGACTGTAAATCATATGTGTAGTAGGTTTGGTGTAAATTGTTCCAGACATTGCAGAGTTATGGTCCTTTTCATTGATTTTTAGGTGTTACCCTCCTCGCCACCCCCACCCTTAGGAGTGCTAGGGGTGTGTTGCCCCCACAATATTTGTTGTCAGACTGTAAGTCATATGTTTACCAGGTTTGGTGTAAATTGTTCTAGACATTCCAGAATTATGGTCGTTTTTGATGATTTTTAGGTGTTACCCCCCTTGCCACCAACACCCTTAGGAGTGCTAGGGGTGTCTTGCCCCCACAATATTTGTTGTCAGACTGTAAGTCATATGTGTACCAGGTTTGGTGTAAATTGTTCCAGACATTCCAGAGTTATGGTCGTTTTCGATGATTTTTAGGTGTTACCTCCCTCGCCACCCCCACCCTTAGGAGTGCTAGGGGTTTCTTGCCCCCACAATATTTGTTGTCAGACTGTAAGTGATATGTGTACCAGGTTTGGTGTAAATTGTTCCAGACATTCCAGAGTTATGGTCGTTTTCGATGATTTTTAGGTGTTACCTCCCTCGCCACCCCCACCCTTAGGAGTGCTAGGGGTTTCTTGCCCCCACAATATTTGTTGTCAGACTGTAAGTCATATGTGTACCAGGTTTGGTGTAAATTGTTCCAGACATTCCAGAGTTATGGTTGTTTTCGATGATTTTTAGGTGTTACCCCCCTCGCCACCCCCACCCTTAGGAGTGTTAGGGGTGTCTTGCCCCCACAATATTTGTTGTCAGACTGTAAATCATATGTGTAGTAGGTTTGGTGTAAATTGTTCCAGACATTGCAGAGTTATGGTCCTTTTCATTGATTTTTAGGTGTTACCCTCCTCGCCACCCCCACCCTTAGGAGTGCTAGGGGTGTGTTGCCCCCACAATATTTGTTGTCAGACTGTAAGTCATATGTTTACCAGGTTTGGTGTAAATTGTTCTAGACATTCCAGAATTATGGTCGTTTTTGATGATTTTTAGGTGTTACCCCCCTTGCCACCAACACCCTTAGGAGTGCTAGGGGTGTCTTGCCCCCACAATATTTGTTGTCAGACTGTAAGTCATATGTGTACCAGGTTTGGTGTAAATTGTTCCAGATATTCCAGAGTTATGGTCGTTTTCGATGATTTTTAGGTGTTACCCCCCTCGCCACCCCCACCTTTAGGAGTGCTAGGGGTGTGTTGCCCCCACAATATATGTTGTCAGACTGTAAGTCATATGTGTACCAGGTTTGGTGTAAATTGTTCCAGACATTCCAGAGTTATGGTCGTTTTCGATGATTTTTAGGTGTTACCCCCCTCGCCACCCCCACCCTTAGGAGTGCTAGGGGTGTGTTGCCCCCACAATATTTGTTGTCAGACTGTAAGTCTTATGTGTACCAGGTTTGGTGTAAATTGTTCCAGACATTCCAGAGTTATGGTCGTTTTCGATGATTTTTAGGTGTTACCTCCCTCGCCACCCCCATCCTTAGGAGTGCTAGGGGTGTCTTGCCCCCACAGTATTTGTTGTCAGACTGTAAGTCATATGTGTACCAGGTTTGGTGTAAATTGTTCCAGACATTCCAGAGTTATGGTCGTTTTCGATGATTTTTAGGTGTTACCTCCCTCGCCACCCCCACCCTTAGGAGTGCTAGGGGTGTCTTGCCCCCACAGTATTTGTTGTCAGACTGTAAGTCATATGTGTACCAGGTTTGGTGTAAATTGTTCCAGACATTCCAGAGTTATGGTCGTTTTCGATGATTTTTAGGTGTTACCTCCCTCGCCACCCCCACCCTTAGGAGTGCTAGGGGTTTCTTGCCCCCACAATATTTGTTGTCAGACTGTAAGTGATATGTGTACCAGGTTTGGTGTAAATTGTTCCAGACATTCCAGAGTTATGGTCGTTTTCGATGATTTTTAGGTGTTACCTCCCTCGCCACCCCCACCCTTAGGAGTGCTAGGGGTTTCTTGCCCCCACAATATTTGTTGTCAGACTGTAAGTCATATGTGTACCAGGTTTGGTGTAAATTGTTCCAGACATTCCAGAGTTATGGTTGTTTTCGATGATTTTTAGGTGTTACCCCCCTCGCCACCCCCACCCTTAGGAGTGTTAGGGGTGTCTTGCCCCCACAATATTTGTTGTCAGACTGTAAATCATATGTGTACCAGGTTTGGTGTAAATTGTTCCAGACATTGCAGAGTTATGGTCCTTTTCATTAATTTTTAGGTGTTACCCTCCTCGCCACCCCCACCCTTAGGAGTGCTAGGGGTGTGTTGCCCCCACAATATTTGTTGTCAGACTGTAAGTCATATGTTTACCAGGTTTGGTGTAAATTGTTCTAGACATTCCAGAATTATGGTCGTTTTTGATGATTTTTAGGTGTTACCCCCCTTGCCACCCCCACCCTTAGGAGTGCTAGGGGTGTCTTGCCCCCACAATATTTGTTGTCAGACTGTAAGTCATATGTGTACCAGGTTTGGTGTAAATTGTTCCAGATATTCCAGAGTTATGGTCGTTTTCGATGATTTTTAGGTGTTACCCCCCTCGCCACCCCCACCTTTAGGAGTGCTAGGGGTGTGTTGCCCCCACAATATATGTTGTCAGACTGTAAGTCATATGTGTACCAGATTTGGTGTAAATTGTTCCAGACATTCCAGAGTTATGGTCGTTTTCGATGATTTTTAGGTGTTACCCCCCTCGCCACCCCCACCCTTAGGAGTGCTAGGGGTGTGTTGCCCCCACAATATTTGTTGTCAGACTGTAAGTCTTATGTGTACCAGGTTTGGTGTAAATTGTTCCAGACATTCCAGAGTTATGGTCGTTTTCGATGATTTTTAGGTGTTACCCCCCTTGCCACCCCCACCCTTAGGAGTGCTAGGGGTGTCTTGCCCCCACAATATTTGTTGTCAGACTGTAAGTCATATGTGTACCAGGTTTGGTGTAAATTGTTCAAGACATTCCAGAGTTATGGTCGTTTTCGATGATTTTTAGGTCTTATCCCCCTCACCACCCCCACCCTTAGGAGTGCTAGGTGTGTCTTGCCCCCACAATATTTGTTGTCAGACTGTAAGTCATATGTGTACCAGGTTTGGTGTAAATTGTTCCAGACATTCCCGAGTTATGGTCGTTTTCGATGATTTTAAGGTGTTACCCCCCTCGCCACCCCCACCCTTAGGAGTGCTAGGGGTTTCTTGCCCCCACAATATTTGTTGTCAGACTGTAAGTGATATGTGTACCAGGTTTGGTGTAAATTGTTCCAGACATTCCAGAGTTATGGTCGTTTTCGATGATTTTTAGGTGTTACCTCCCTCGCCACCCCCACCCTTAGGAGTGCTAGGGGTTTCTTGCCCCCACAATATTTGTTGTCAGACTGTAAGTCATATGTGTACCAGGTTTGGTGTAAATTGTTCCAGACATTCCAGAGTTATGGTTGTTTTCGATGATTTTTAGGTGTTACCCCCCTCGCCACCCCCACCCTTAGGAGTGTTAGGGGTGTCTTGCCCCCACAATATTTGTTGTCAGACTGTAAATCATATGTGTACCAGGTTTGGTGTAAATTGTTCCAGACATTGCAGAGTTATGGTCCTTTTCATTGATTTTTAGGTGTTACCCTCCTCGCCACCCCCACCCTTAGGAGTGCTAGGGGTGTGTTGCCCCCACAATATTTGTTGTCAGACTGTAAGTCATATGTGTACCAGGTTTGGTGTAAATTGTTCTAGACATTCCAGAATTATGGTCGTTTTTGATGATTTTTAGGTGTTACCCCCCTTGCCACCCCCACCCTTAGGAGTGCTAGGGGTGTCTTGCCCCCACAATATTTGTTGTCAGACTGTAAGTCATATGTGTACCAGGTTTGGTGTAAATTGTTCCAGATATTCCAGAGTTATGGTCGTTTTCGATGATTTTTAGGTGTTACCCCCCTCGCCACCCCCACCTTTAGGAGTGCTAGGGGTGTGTTGCCCCCACAATATATGTTGTCAGACTGTAAGTCATATGTGTACCAGGTTTGGTGTAAATTGTTCCAGACATTCCAGAGTTATGGTCGTTTTCGATGATTTTTAGGTGTTACCCCCCTCGCCACCCCCACCCTTAGGAGTGCTAGGGGTGTGTTGCCCCCACAATATTTGTTGTCAGACTGTAAGTCTTATGTGTACCAGGTTTGGTGTAAATTGTTCCAGACATTCCAGAGTTATGGTCGTTTTCGATGATTTTTAGGTGTTACCCCCCTTGCCACCCCCACCCTTAGGAGTGCTAGGGGTGTCTTGCCCCCACAATATTTGTTGTCAGACTGTAAGTCATATGTGTACCAGGTTTGGTGTAAATTGTTCAAGACATTCCAGAGTTATGGTCGTTTTCGATGATTTTTAGGTCTTATCCCCCTCACCACCCCCACCCTTAGGAGTGCTAGGTGTGTCTTGCCCCCACAATATTTGTTGTCAGACTGTAAGTCATATGTGTACCAGGTTTGGTGTAAATTGTTCCAGACATTCCCGAGTTATGGTCGTTTTCGATGATTTTAAGGTGTTACCCCCCTTGCCACCCCCACCCTTAGGAGTGCTAGGGGTGTCTTGCTCCCACAATATTTGTTGTCAGACTGTAAGTCATATGTGTACCAGGTTTGGTGTAAATTGTTCTAGACATTCCAGAGTTATGGTCATTTTCAATGATTTTTAGGTGTTACCCCCCTTGCCACCCCCACCCTTAGGAGTGCTAGGGGTGTGTTGCCCCCACAATATTTGTTGTTAGACTGTAAGTCATATGTGTACCAGGTTTGGTGTAAATTGTTCCAGACATTCCAGAGTTATGGTCATTTTCGATAAATTTTTATGTGTTACCTCCCTCGCCACCCCCACCCTTAGGAGTGCTAGGGGCGTGTTGCCCCCACAATATTTGTTGTCAGACTGCAAGTCATATGTCTACCAGGTTTGGTGTAAATTGTTTCAGACATTCCAGAGTTATGGTCGTTTTCGATGACTTTTAGGTGTTACCCCCCTCGCCACCCCCACCCTTAGGAGTGCTAGGGGTGTCTTGCCCCCACAATATTTGTTGTCAGACTGTAAGTCATATGTGTACCAGGTTTGGTGTAAATTGTTCCAGACATTCCAGAGTTATGGTCGTTTTCGATGATTTTTAGGTGTTACCCCCCTCGCCACCCCCACCCTTAGGAGTGCTAGGGGTTTTTTGCCCCCACAATATTTGTTGTCAGACTGTAAGTCATATGTGTACCAGGTTTGGTGTAAATTGTTCCAGACATTCCAGAGTTATGGTCGTTTTCGATGATTTTTAGGTGTTATCCCCCTTGCCACCCCCACCCTTAGGAGTGCTATAGGTGTCCTGCTCCCACAATATTTGTTATCAGACTGTAAGTCATATGTGTACCAGGTTTTGTGTAAATTGTTCCAGACATTCCAGAGTTATGGTCATTTTCGATGATTTTTAGTTGTTATCCCCCTCGCCACCCCCACCCTTAGGAGTGCTAGGGGTGTCTTGTCCCCACAATATTTGTTGTCAGACTGTAAGTCATATGTGTACCAGGTTTGGTGTAAATTGTTCCAGACATTCCAGAGTTATGGTCGTTTTCGATGATTTTTAGGTGTTACCTCCCTCGCCACCCCCACCCTTAGGAGTGCTAGGGGTTTCTTGCCCCCACAATATTTGTTGTCAGACTGTAAGTCATATGTGTACCAGGTTTGGTGTAAATTGTTCCAGACATTCCAGAGTTATGGTCGTTTTCGATGATTTTTAGGTGTTACCTCCCTCGCCACCCCCACCCTTAGGAGTGCTAGGGGTTTCTTGCCCCCACAATATTTGTTGTCAGACTGTAAGTCATATGTGTACCAGGTTTGGTGTAAATTGTTCCAGACATTCCAGAGTTATGGTTGTTTTCGATGATTTTTAGGTGTTACCCCCTCGCCACCCCCACCCTTAGGAGTGCTAGGGGTGTCTTGCCCCCACAATATTTGTTGTCAGACTGTAAATCATATGTGTACCAGGTTTGGTGTAAATTGTTCCAGACATTCCAGAGTTATGGTCCTTTTCATTGATTTTTAGGTGTTACCCTCCTCGCCACCCCCACCCTTAGGAGTGCTAGGGGTTTCTTGCCCCCACAATATTTGTTGTCAGACTGTAAGTCATATGTGTACCAGGTTTGGTGTAAATTGTTGCAGACATTCCAGAGTTATGGTTGTTTTCCATGATTTTTAGGTGTTACCCCCCTCGCCACCCCCACCCTTAGAAGTGCTAGGGGTGTCTTGCCCCCACAATATTTGTTGTCAGACTGTAAATCATATGTGTACCAGGTTTGGTGTAAATTGTTCCAGACATTCCAGAGTTATGGTCCTTTTCATTGATTTTTAGGTGTTACCCTCCTCGCCACCCCCACCCTTAGGAGTGCTAGAGGTGTGTTGCCCCCACAATATTTGTTGTCAGACTGTAAGTCATATGTTTACCAGGTTTGGTGTAAATTGTTCTAGACATTCCAGAATTATGGTCGTTTTTGATGATTTTTAGGTGTTACCCCCCTCGCCACCCCCACCCCTAGGAGTGCTAGGGGTGTCTTGCCCCCACAATATTTGTTGTCAGACTGTAAGTCATATGTGTACCAGGTTTGGTGTAAATTGTTCCAGACATTCCAGAGTTATGGTCGTTTTCGATGATTTTTAGGTGTTACCCCCCTCGCCACCCCCACCCCGTAATGAATTTCAATTTTTAAATTTTTTTAGTTGCCTCCGTCATGTTTTAATACACTCGTATGCAAAATTTCATGATCTTCGCTTGAAAAATGTGGATTTGTATAGAAAGACAGCCAGAAGGACAGAGGGACAGAAGGACAAATTTTCTCTTTTATATATTAGATATGGCCAAAAGTTTAAGTATATGTTTGTCTTTGTCTCATTTTGTTTCTAGAGGAGACTGAGTTTATAAGATTCAGCCATTGGCTCAGTGATGGATCTTCAAATTGCCAAGGTTAGAACAATCATGCTCAATGGGAGACAGGAAATGTCATAGACAGGTTGTCTGCTGCTTGGCAATGTTGTTTCTCATGCCTTTCAACAACTAGTGGAAAACTTGTTTATGCTACTGTCAAGATGTCTCAGTATATTGTAGTATATGCATCGCTACAGACTCTGTTTGTGTATCATGGATTTTATGACGATTTCAAACACGAGGTTGTAGAGGCTGTTAGGCATGAAACTCTAACATTGACAGGAATGAGAGGTCATGCATATGGGCAGATTGGGAACTTAAAATAGCAAAGGAAAATATTCTGAAAGTGACCTAATAATGTAGGTGAAGCGAAAGTGACAGTGGGTCGGGTCAAATTGGCAGGAGGCTATGCAGCAAGACATATTAATCCTAGAATAAACCACTATTCACCACAAAATTTCCTCTCACCAGATCCATCTTAACCTCTCTGCCTCTCACCCTGCCACACTCAGTTCCTTCCCTAGTGTAAGTGATTCTGAGTTCCTCACTCTCCTCTCTTTCATTTCTCCCTCAACGTGCCCCTGATCACCCACCCTTTGCCTGCACTTTGCATGTCTCTTTAACCTTTCCCTCTCCACCAGTGTATTCCCCTTCACCTTCAAATATGCTCTTATCTTCCCTATTCTCTGTAAACTATGTCTTAACCTTTCCTCTCTCTCCAACTATTGTCTCTTTCTCTGCTCCTCTTTGCTTCCAAAATTCTTGAACAACTTGTCCTCTACTGTCTGATCCACTTTCTCTCCTCCCACTCTCTCATTAACTCATTTCAATTGTGGTTTCTGCACTTTTCACTACACCAAAACTGCCATTACCAAAGTGAACACTGACCTACTTTTAGCTAATTTAAAAGGCCACTTCTGCATTTTCATATTCCTTGACCTGTCCACTGCTTTTGACACTGCCAATCACTCTCTTTTCCTTTACTCACTTCACTCCCTTGATCTTCATGACATTGTCCTCTCCTGGTTCGCCTCCTAACTTTCAGCTCTTTCCTCCAGCCTCTCTTCTTACGATTCTTGCTCTCCTCCTTTTCCTTTCTCTATTGATGTCCCTAAGGCTCTTTTTTAGGCCATCTGCTTGACTGTTTAGTCACAAAAGCTGCGAATCAGGAAGTTGTTTTTTTTTTTTAAATTTTTTTCACATTGTTTTTAATGCTTATATCCTTTTGGATTATGCAATAATCAACTATAGCCTTATGCAGCAAAGCAACAATTATTCATAGCTCTACTTTATAGAGCAGAAAGCATCAATTCTGTTTCTATGCCTAGAAAATGCGGACATTTTGCACACATATATTCTACTTGTCTCTTATAGAATGCCAACAGAGTGTACTTTGCAAAGGTTTACATTTGTCCCTGATTTGCTTCTGTAAGCAAATATAGATTCTTTTTTTTGAAGTCAAAATTGTGAAAACACAAGTTACACCAATTTGGCCAATATTGACTCATCTGAGGCCTTCAGTGTTATCACAGATTCTAACACCGCACTAAGAAAAGTCATTTGTCACTTCTTTTTGTTTTATTAGACTATGACTAATATGCATAGTTTCTTTTGATGAAGGGAGGTGCACCCACACATATATTGATATATAAAAAGGACAAAAAGAAAGAAAAGAAAATGTGTATATATCAGGCTCTCAATCACTTTATTTATTTATTTATTTGTAATAAGTAAAATATGCATTTCACTTTATTGATATACATTAAAAATGGAGAGTAATCTTTTATAATTCTGAACTAGCTAAATATTTAATAAAAGATTGTTGAAAATAGTATTGGATAATATAAATTTTACTGTTACTTCAGTGTTATGTCTACATAAACAAACATGGCTTTCAAATAGGATAAGATGCTACATTTATAATCCTTCATCCAGGTTCACACATGATGAGCGAGCCACCTCCATGGGCATTGCCTTCTCCACTGGCCACACTACCGCTAGAGCTGCCTCTTATTCCACCTCCTCCTGTTGTCACTCCTAGTTCAGCACCTCTTTCTGGGCTTCCTGTGAGGACTGCTCTCTGCATCTCTGCTCTGTGAGACAATCAAGCAAAATAGAGGTACCAATGTTTTGAGGTTTTTTTTTAAAGAAAAGAAATAAAGTACTGTTTTACTACAATCTTTATATTATACAACAAACCTTGATCAAACGTTATAAGAGGTGGCCATAAAAATAGTTACAATAGCAGATTCTAAAACTGTTGTATATTGTTTGCTTACAGTTTTTAATCTTGAACTTGGCACTAGCAATTACAAAGAATTTTTCCCTTTTCTTTTGGAGGGTGGGAGGTGAGGACTTCTAACAATCACACATTATTTTAACTTCAATATTCCAGACTCTTCTTGGATTTGCGCCTACTTGACAAATTCTAAAGATAACAAATATTTTCTTGAAAATTAACGAGTATAGAAAAGTATAAATATTAGTTGGGTAATTTCATAACTTGTAAAATGTGCATTGTTAGTAGCTAGGTTATGCATTCTTTCATAATTAGGTTAATATTCTAAGGCTATGTTTGCAGCAGCCTTATGCTTAATACTAATTATTCAGTCAGGCCTTGGTCAACATTCTATTGTGCAGTCAGCAGCCTGGATATTGTTTGCACAGTGTACAGAACCACAGGAGGTTCTGCTAGTCCTGATAGCAATTGAATAACAAAATCTCTGCCTCAGTGTAATTAATAACAAACGGTATTGAAAACCAATAAGGTATTGTGTTGTACTGTGTATTAAGGAGACCTTATATGGCACGACTGTAATGCCAGAATGTCTTTTAGAACTTCACTAACTGAATAGGTTATAATAATGTGTGAGTCCTTGACTAGGGTAAAATGAGTTTAATAATTTTAACCAAATACACATCTTGATAGTAAAAGTAGGTATTGGGAGTAAATGAGTGTTTTGAATTACTCAGATAAGAGAAGGCTATTTCTGAGCTTATAAAAAATATGCAGGCCAGAGTATGGAGGGGTGCAATTGGAAGTTCGAGGCTTCATTTCAAATGAACATAATTCTAGTGGGATGCTAGTTTGAAGTGATGGATTGAAGATGTCATACTCTGGTCTGAGTAATCTCAACATCTGGGAACAGTGGTAAACTAGCATTGTCTGGGATTTGGCTAGCTTGTTACTATATTGGGACTTTGCGAACATGTTACCATATTGGGACTTTGCCTTGTCACTTGCAGGACAACTGTTACCCATCTGGTAAAGAGAACGTTTTCTGTTAAAGACTTTTGTATTTTCATTGCCATACATTGTTACTTAATAAAGTAGATTGTATCTTCATCTGTCATCGATTTGCATGGACTCAGAACCCCATAGCCTCACACTCTCCATGTTTGGTGCCACCTTTTTGAAAAAAAAGAGGATGTTGTACACTGTTCAGTAGCTTGAAAAAGAGTATAGGCTCACAGCAACATAGGAAATGTCTCTGCTTACTCAATTTAAGTTAATCTATTTACCACAATCACGAGTGCCATCTCTCCATATCACTTATATTGAAGCTTCAAAGTATTTCAGATTTACCAACTAACAATATCCTGTGCAAACTTGTGTGCAGATTGTACACCGGTATACCACATGGAGTCGGTATTCCTGCAGTTAAATACTATTGAACAATAATCCTAGATACCAAGGCATCATTATTGAGGTTTTTCTTTAATTGCTAGAGCTCATACTCATCAGAATTTACTTTTTCTTTGGCAACCATTACTATCTAACAACAATCTGATTGTGCAATGGGATCTAATGCAGCTTAATTTTATGCAAATTTGTACATGTTCAAGGTTGAAAATTATATATATTTTTTAAAGATCCTCTCTGTTGTATTATAGTTTTGATGTTATCTTCATCATCATCATCACCATCATCACCATTTATTTATATAGCGCCACTGATTCCGCAGCGCTGTACAGAGAACTCATTCACATCAGTCCCTGTCCCATTGGAGCTTACAGTCTAAATTCCCTAACATACACACACAGACAGAGAGAGGGAGACTAGGGTCAATTTTGATAGCAGCCAATTAACCTACTAGTATGTTTTTGGAGTGTGGGAGGAAACCAGAGCACCCGGAGGGAACCCACGCAAACGCGGGGAGAACATACAAACTCCACACAGATAAGGCCATGGTCAGGAATTTAACTCATGACCCCAGTGCTGTGAGTCAGAAGTGCTAACCACATACACAGGTCTGCTATCCACATGACCATTGAAGGAAAAATAGTGACCAGCTGGTAACAAGGCATTTTGTGAAAGCCAAACACAGTTTTGCCCTGCTCAAGTATAAGATCATTGACCATGTACCAATTTCTACTAGGAGTGATGATAGAGAGAATTTGTTATTATACTTAGAAGCTGCATGGATAAACTGTTGTAACATGGTGTCCTCAGGTGGCCTTATTTAAAGCTTACCCCTTAATTATTTTCTTTAGTGTAAAATGTCCAGTCAGACATAGGCAATAGTACATGACACTGTATAATCACTGAAAACTGGCACAGATTGCTACACAAATCCTCAAACATCCTTACAGTATATGTGTTTGTCACTGTTGCCATAGACTGGCATGGGACTCTGCCCTGTAAATTGATATATCCATTGTGAATTTGTTATGTGAATTTATTATGTGATTGTTATACTGACACAAAGTGTAGGTATCTATGATATGGCTCATATGTGTTACATTTCTGTGATCATTAGACTTAGTAGGTGTTATGCTGATGTTGTTTGACAAAATCATCTTCTATGCTGTAGATTCCGCTCTTTTTGGTGCTTCACTACATTGATTTGGATTTTATTACACTTGCAGTGTTAATCTCTTTTCATACAGTGGATTACCATAGTTACCTCTGATGGTGACGTTTCATATCACATGCGATTGAGAAGGTGCTTCTCTGATTGGATTCAGGTATATACTTGTTGCATCCTTCACATCAAGGGGTGGGCTAACAAAGATAGAGCTACACACTTACACTCCATTTAAGAGGGCTTTACTTCTCTAATTTAGTTTATTTTAAGATCAAGTTATGCCTTCTTCTTCTATGTATTATAGAAGAAAGTTATACAATATAAGTGGATAATGATACAATAATTTCCACGTTCACTTCAAACTCACAAGTGAGCCCAAATTGCTTGAGTGCCACCTTACATATTTTTCCAGCACGCAGTATTCTTCATCTGTAAGAGACAGTGATGAAGCAAATTCAGCCAAAAAAGATCCACGTCTAACAAAAGGCCCCTTTTAGGACTACCAGGGCTGGAGTAGGTGGCCCAAGAATAAGCCCACCTGAAAGAGGAAGAGGCAAAACAGTAAGATTTCTGAATCCACTGAGAGTTTAATTTTTAATATTTCCCCGTATATTCTCACTGATGCTAAAACATACAGTGCCCAATAGAGGATTAACTTTTATACTGACTAATATACAAAATAATCTAGTATGTAAAATCGATGTGGCCAGATTAAATCAGCAACTCAAGTTGAATTTTTAAATAAAAACAAAAATGTGGACTCTGTCCAGGATAACCATATTTATCAAACATAATCCACCTTTGATCCATGTTCCCATAATGCCTCTATAAGGAATTTTACCCAACTATTGGAAAACTGTGTGCATATCGAGGGAAAATGCAGTACAAAAACCTGTTCCAATATAACAAGCTCTGAGGTTAAGGCACTCAAGGATTTAAAGAAAAATAGTTCAGGACACTGTGAAGTATAAGTTAGAAATTTACCAGCAGTTGAGTGATACCCGAACATATACAAGGAGACCCCACATTGACCTAAACAAAAGCGTTGCACTTTATACTGTTAGAAGCTCACAAGATGAATATCATATCTAAATCTAAGTGTGACATGTTAATTCAGAAATATCCAATGTCACCCATTCTATACACAGTACCAACTATCCATAAAGATTCAACTGAACCACCAGGTGTACTGATCATTTCAGCTTGTAATTCATTGTAACATTCTATAGCCACTTAATTGGATTATTGCTTCCAATCATGTATCCAAAGAGAATGAACATATTTGAAGGACACACCTTCAATTATTTTGATGCTAAAAATGTTTTCCTTCTTACCTTTACATACTATTGTTTGCACTAGGAGGGTCTAGCTGCACTTAGACACTTATTGGTCAATAATCTGTATATGAAGGTTCTCGGATTGAATTCTTTATGCAACTGTTGGCACTTACTCTGACTGAGAATTTCTTTTACTTAGATAAGTAGTACTACTTACAGCTATTAGGCTGTGCCATGGGCTTGAACATGGACCATGTTATGCCAATGCATATCTGTTTCAGATTGAAAAAGATCTTTCTTTACTGATGATGAAATGGCTTCTAAAATACTTAATTCTATACAAGACATATAGATGACCTGTTCATAATCTGGAGAGGCAGTAACAAAGAATTTTGTACTTTACTGGACTCTATCAATGCAGTCAACTTACCAGTAAAATTTACCTATGAGTATTATGGATGTGTGGGCCAAAAAACAAGTTACCAGTCGTACTACGACTGATAGAAACACCATTTTATGAGCTGATAGCCTTCATCCTTCCGCCTTGAAGATAGTTTTACATTATTCGCAGATGTTTAGAGTCCACCATATCACAAGTTCCATGGAATAGACACATCGCGCAATGGATCTTATGATTGCAAAATGTTTACAACAAGGTTATTCCCAGCAAACCTTGCATAACATCAAAAGAATAGTCTGACGTTAAGGACAAGAAGAATGATAATTCATCAAATACCTTCCTTAAAATTAGAAAAAGATGCTTTAAGTATCCAAATTGTATTACATGTAGATATCTATAGACTGGTAACACCTTTAAACATCCTAAGTCAGGAAAAGTATTTAAAATGAATTATATACACATGTAGTAAATATCATTATGTACCCATGTATTATGTAGGAAAAACTTCTCGTCTCTTTAAGGAAAGGGTGGCCTTGCATAGATCCATTAGAAAAGCGCTGAAAAAACAATGCATTGAACAACCAGTGGCCAGAATCCTTGAAGTGGAGAGAGAGACAACATTAATTGAGACTCGAGTCCACCTGGATACCCTGTTTGAATATGGTGGCACCAAATGGCCTCAATGAGAAACTTCCTCCAAATTGTTTTTTGTAAACCTGTTAGGATATATAGAATCTTGGCACATGACAAAGGCTGTTTTATATAGAGAATATTTAAGTAGTAGGTATTTCTGCGCTGTGACCAGAAATGCTTTAATTGGTTGATATCTATCTGTATTGTAAATGTAGTGAATTAATGGTGTCCAGTATGTATATTCTAGTAATCTCACTCTTAAAGAACTAAATTTTTTTAGAATGCATTTGTTATGCTGTCTTATTTTATACCAAGGGCCACAACGAGAACTGAGTCCCTGATTGTTTGTTGGGAGGGCCCCACAAGAGCCACCTGTCTATTTTTTGACTGATCAGAGGGGGAGACAAGAGCAGGCCAAATAATGTTCTCCGTTTTTGTGGCAGAATTGGCCACTAATGTTTACTTCCACCGTTGACTCTTGTGGATTCCAGAAGAGAGGCAGCAGGACATGTATTGTATTTCATGTGATGTTTTAAAATACTGTGTTTTATCTGCTCATGTGATATACATGCAATGTGTCTGCCATGTGATTTTTTCATGCTTATTTGTTATGTCCACTTTGGTGTCATGTGTGAGCCGAGTGTGCGAATGTGTGTTTGAGTAGCTAGTTATGCATAGCAGAGATACCTAGGATATGGGTAAGACGTTAGTATAGTCATGTGCGATCCTTGTAATGGCAAGTGAAGGCAGCTGCAGGTGCCAAGGGGGAAAGGCCTGACTTCGGTTAGAGCCGGTGGTGCTAAGGACTGGACCTTGGTATACTGGTCTGGAGCCACCAGATGGGACAACACCATACCCACTAATGGTAGCATTTGGTGGTGTTGTGCTAGTATTTTGCAGAAGTTTTGAAACTCCTGTCTGCTATATTTTGCATTCAACATCAGATGAACACATTGGGGGGTATTCAATTGTGAGCGAGACGGGTGAAATACCCGCGCTCGAAAAATATTACCGTTAATACGGTAATTACTCGCTGAAATCCAGCGAGTAAATTACTATATTAGCGGTATTTACGCGCAATATTACCGTATTAACAGTAATATTTTTCGAGCGCAAGTATTTCCCCGATCTCGGTCACAATTGAATACCCGCCATTGAGATCAATAGACACATGTTGTCACTGGCATTTGTTATTCAGTTTTTTAGATGTTAGTGGGTACCTGGTCTGGTATGTGAGTGAAGAGGCCAGAAGACCATGGTTAAGGGTCTCAGCAAAGCATTTAGACAAAGAGAGGAGTTGATGAAAATAGAACTGTGGATAGACAGAGAGAAGTGCTTATGATACAGCCAACTGTTTTAAAGGTGTCAAAATCTTAAAAGCATTAGTGACAGTCAGGCAGAAAGCCAAAGCTGTGGTACTCATTCATATGTCTTTGTTTCAGTGTTGTTGACAAAGGGTGACAATATCACTAAATATATCTCGTCTTGACTATTTGGTTTAAAAAAACAAACAAAAAAACTTAGACACCAGTTAAATAAATGAGTCTGTGTTAACAAGCAGAAAATAAGTTGGAGAAATGGAAGTAAACAAATGTGTCCAGGTGGATATGTTTTGACACACTCTACTTTTGCTTAGTCAGCTATATGATTCTACATCTACCATTTAATCTTTATTGCTTACAAGTGGACAGCAAAATAAAATTTGCTGTCAAAATGTGTAGTAGAATGTCCTTTTACTACATACAGTAACGTGTATATAGTCCAGCAAATTAGCATTAGTCAGTATTCAAAAATATTTCTTCTTATATTTAATTTCATTCTAAATAATAGAAAATTCAACAATGTAACATATAAGGTGATGGAAGAAGCATGTTTAAATAAAATTACTGACCTTCTGTTGAGTTACATTTGGATAGCAGTGTGTAATCAAGCAAAATGTGCAAACAATATATTAATGTCACTTCCGATAGAGAGGTTGACGTTTGTTTGTAATTGCAGAAGACAGCTGTGATATGAGAGTCTCAGAGGAGGAAAACCTCATCATTCATTCTCTCTTACTATAAACTTCACTGAGCTGAATCCATTTTAACTGAACAAACAAAAGGAAAAAGACTTATTAAAAGACCAAATGAAATGTGACTTCACATTAGTCACTTTGATTGTTATTTCTATTCAGGATTTTACAGGAAACTATAGCTATCTATCTATCTATCTTAGATGACTGAATTTATGGCAAAATTTTCTGTGAATTGAATTTCGCTGGGGAAAAGGCCGTTTGCAAAGGTGCAAAGCTTTGGCGATATAAGCTTCGAGTTCTCTTTTTGCAGGAATGGCATTCTGCCCGGTCTTAATATATTCTCCATTTGTGGTATGGATAGTCTCTATATATAAGACTATTAAAAAGAAAAAAACTGGCATGACAATGATGTCATGAGGAATTCTACACGAAACACTTAAGGCCAAATTTTGCCAGAGAACCCTGTGAAATTCCACATCCAATTGCAGAATAAGATGAATAATATCTACACTATCTCTAAGTGAAATGTTTCCCCAACTTTTTAGTTTCTATTAATACAATTGAGTTGACAATGATCAAGGTAAAAAATTTTCAATCTATCTACCTCTCTCTGGTAATTGCCTCCCAGCTATTCATTTTAAAGGGCGGGCATTATCCCCCTCATTAAAGCAAGTGCTTATTGCTACCATTTTAAGTAAATTAATTTAACACAAGTGAATTTGCTGTGTTAACCAGCAAGTCTGGCCGTTAGGCCGCCTAGCAGTGATTTCTGAATATGGCTAGTTACATCATATGTCACATAGCCGATTAATGGACACACATTGGCCCTAGATGTGCGGAGCATGCTTGCACTAGGCGTTCACCACACGTATATGACCATTGTGGTACAATGAACGGAGAGACTGTTGCTTGTTGTCACCTTGGATGGCAACATTTTAATTGAAATAAGAAGCAGTCCACAAGGAAATAAACTACATAAAGACTGCCTACCTGTATTCTGCCCCTAAATCAATCACTCTGTCATTTGAAATAGATAGAGAAGATGATAATTGCACCATATGGTACAGCTTCCTGTAATCAATTATCGCAGAGGACAATGACCAGAGCTAGTGCAGAGGGAGGGGAATCAGTTTGGGGTTCAGAAAGTGAGATGAGAATCTTTACTATGACTTCACTATGACTGTGTTGCCTGAATTGGAATTCTTATCTCGTCCCATGGGTGGAACATACCTGTGGGTTGTATCTATAAAATGATGCATCGCTGCCAAATATATGTTTACCCTTTTAAATGTCATTCAACTTTTATATCATTATTTGTGATTGTAGCTGCTCATATAGTGAGCTGTATTTCATGATGATTTCTACAAACAATCCTGCAAGTGTGTATGTTTATGTGTCTAGAAATGCATGAAAAGTGGAATTTAATACAAAAATTCTGTATATATACATATAGGGCCTGATTCAGCTTCGGACGTAAGTCCCGTTGTGTGCCATAACTTCTGTGAAATTGCTCTGCGCATGCTCAGAAAAGGACTTTAAACCAGTGAACGCAAGAGCATGCAGTTCAAGTCCTAATGACAGCCTGTTATTTGAAGGGTGGAACTGGGAATGGCAGTGGCGGACATACATAGGCAATGTACAGTAAGGAAAGCCTAGGTTTAGTGCATGCACATTCGTCTGAATCAAGCTCTCTGCGACTCTGATGTATGTGTTTTTTAGCCATATCACTTGCACCAGCTACAAGGCAGCTGTAAGTGCTAGTGATGAATGACACGTATGCATGCCAGAACATGTGTTTGCAAGCAAGAGAAACTGTAAAAGTGCATCCTGAAATATGGTTTTCATGTAAAAAAAAAAAATATTTTTATTAATAATTAAAGTATTAAGAATTGATAAGCCAGTGAATTTTCTTCCATGTGCTCTGATGGAACTTGATATTGTACCGATACATGTTTGTATACTGCAGTGTGTTCTGTACGTCTGCATATGACAAGTACCGTATAGCCATAGTGTACTTATTCCCGTATTCAAATGGAAACATTTCTTGAGATCCGCTTGTACTTGAATACGGGCGTATGTGTGTGCACAATTACTGTCAGATTTTAAAGAAAACGCAAATTGCGTTCAAAGATTAATCAGACACATAATCATCTGTTAATTATTTCTGTATAAACCATGATCTCTGATGTTATCACATATAATTAATGAGTTGTGAGGTCAACCCATCAGTGATAATTAGGATAATTAGTATTTAAAGGAATAATGCCCCCATATTGCAAATGTTTATTAATATTAGAAGTCACCTTGTATTTCTGAAACTTGTATAAAAGCACGCTTCCAGCGGTGTTGTATTTTTATATGGCCCCGGAATTAACCTGTGACATCAAACATGCCTTTAATTTACAGCAGGGAGTGCTTAATCCATATAAAAATATTCTATTCTAATCCGTCTATTGTGTTTCTGCCCATGCCATGCAAGAAATCCCCATTAGGATCAATGCTATTTTTATTGCTATTAACCATTCCTAGTATTTGCAGATTTGCTACTTTAATGTACAGATGAAGCATTGTTTGCAATGACACAAATTATCTCCTGTCATTAGCCATGCCAATCACATTTCTGGGTGTTTTAATTTTTTTTTAAAATGTATTTGATAACTCTTTTTTTTAAACTAGGGCACTATAGGCTCCAATAAGTCTCCAATACTGTTAGAACTAATACATCCAATGCAAGCTTGACCCAATTATAACATTTATTTTCCAGTTATCATTTTTTAATTCATTTATTATTACTGGCTGGTAGTAGGGTAGTAGACAAATATATTGCTCCTATCTTGCTAGGACTATATCGTTTTTAAAATATGTCTGCCAATATGCTTTAAGAAATTCCATAGTCATTTTTTTTTTTAAAATACTCCAAACTCAAGTATCCAGTTTACCTTTTTACAGGCACATTGCCTAAAAGTCATCACTTTGTTTCCTAGGCAGTGCAGTTGAGACTCTCTATGGGAGTCATGTTAAAACATAATCCAGATGTCTGCCACATGTCAAAATGTGACACAGGATTTTATTTTGCAGTCTTTTACAATGTGCTGTATCCAAGCAAAGCTGTTTCATTTCACACAGATTAGAAGTTAATTCAGGTCAAATAAGGATTAATTAGGCTATGTAAACCAGCACTAGACATGAGCGTACTACTGGAGAACACTTTGAATTTGGTTGTTGTTCTTGTAAATCCACCTAGTCTGATGTCTAGACCTCTACTGTATTATTAATTCCTAATCAGGTTCCCCATGGGGATGAAAAATTAGGAATGCTGAAGTTTGAACTGTAAATTTAAATGAATCTAAAGTTTCAGAGTTTTATTTTAATAAACAAATGCAAAAAAGATATATAGGTCGTGTGCGCCTATTTTGGCATCACAGAAGTTCAGCAACAGCTGAGCGCCACATGCTGTCCACATATTTTACAAATATAATCATGCAAATTATATATTAAGAATTTTGCAAGATCGGAGTAAGAATATTTAAAAAATAATAATATGCAGGTAAATAGTGAACATACAGCTGGTGGATATAACAACTTCTGATTGCATAAAGGCATACTTTTTATTTTTTTAAACTTTTATTTTTTTGTTTGTGGCTCGCATAGGACAGTAGTCTGATGCTCAGGAGATGTAAACTTGAATATGTTGAGCACCTTGATGTAAATGTATATTTCTGGTGTTTAAACATAATTTTCCTGCAAGATATAATTTAGCTAAAATGATTTAGTTTGAAGTACATGCTATTTGTTTTTTTAAATCCATTCTCTTTGTGTGTTGTTATGATCTATCACCCCCCCTTGACCACAACACAAATTATTTGAACATTTCTTTGCATGGCACCCTCACTTCTTATCTAACATCCCCACCATCATCATGGCTAATTTCAACATCCCAATTGCTAATCCATGTTCCAATTCTACTTCCAAATGCTCTCTCTAACCTCCTCCTCTTGAGCCTCTCCGAGTGGGTTGAATCCTCTACTCATTGGGATGGCCTCTGCCTTGAGCCTGTCTTCTCTAGACTATACTCAGTTTCTGATTTTCTTTCCCCCTCTCAGATCAGTATCTTTTCAGCTACACACTCATCCCCACTACTTTAATCTCTCTGCTATCAAACACTACCCAGCTGCCACCTGCAGACATCTTAACTATATTAATTTTCAAGAGTTTTCAAACCTCTTTCCAATACCTTTTCTCCCAAATCTCTACATTCTTCTACACTGATATGGCAGAACCTCATTTTCACCAAACTCTAGCAACAGCCCTTGATCAAGTGTCTCCAGTGAGTCTTAATATTCCACGTCAAAGTTGTCAGCCGTGGCACACTAAAGTAACACGAAATCTTAAAAAGTTGCTTGAAAAACAGAAAGTAACTGGTGTAAATCTTGTACCTAATGATTTGCTCACTTATACTGCTATCACTCCTATTAAAATGCTCTGGACACTGCTAAAAATACCATTCTTCAAACCTCTCATCTCTGCTCAGGCTTCTAACCCCAAATGCTTTTTTCACAAATTTAAAGCTCTTCTAAACCCTCCCACCCCAAACCCTTCAACTAATATCAATTCTTGTTTTTTACTTCCTCAACAAGCAATCAGCTCAATTCCTTCTGACAACCATCTTCATTTGATCTCACAGATGAATATGAAGTATCTACTCTCTTCTTATCTCCCTACTTTACCTCCCGTCCTCTTAATTCTATACCCTCACAAATTGGTAGATCCCTGTCTCCAGTGCTAATTTCACCTCTAATGACAATCTGTAATCGTTCTATCTACTGCTTGCTTTCTGTCATTACTCAAGCACGCAGTGATTACTCCAATTCCGAAAAAACTAAATTCTGACTCAAACTCTCTGTCTGACTCTCCCATGCCCCTCCAAGCTTCTAGATAGAATTGCTTACACTCAACTCGTACTTTAATTTCACAAACAACCTATTGGATCCTCTTTAGTCAGGCTTTCATTCTCAATACTCCATTTAAACTGCATTGACTAAGGTTGTTAAGGATTTGGTTACTGCTAAAACTAAAGGCCATTACTCTTCTAATTCTCCTGGATCTCTCTGCTGCATTTGACACTGTTGACCACTCTCTTCTCATATAAATCCCTAGGTCTTCAAGACACTGTTTAATCCTGCTGCACAATCTATCTATATAATTGCTCTTTCAGTATTAATTTCTCTGCTCCACTTCCCCTATCAGTTGGAGTAACACAAGATCAGTGCTAGGTCCTCTGCTATTCTATATCAATACAAGTTCTCTTGGAAAACTAATAAGCTCCTTTGGATTCTCTCTATGCGGATAATACCCAAATGTGTCTATCCTCTCCTGATCTCTTACCATCTGTGTTGTCCTGCGCTATTAACTGTCTTTTTGCCATTTTATCTTGGATGTCCTCTCGCCAATATGCAATATGCAGAATCACAATCCAGTAGAAAGGTCAGGCTAGCCGAGGTCACAATAGAGAGGCAGTATGCAGGGTCACAATCCAGAAGAAGGGTCAAAGAAACAGCAGGTTGAAACCAAGGGAGCAGCAAAGGTAATACACAATGGAAGTGCTGGAGACAGGAGACCTGATACTCTGGCTCCCTAATGGTGCCAGAGCCTAGTTTAAATAGAGGAAGTGGGGCTCTGATAGGTTGGGAGCAAAGGGAACGGTCAGACACGCTGTCCGCTGAATACAGTAAGAGCATCACGTTGTCTAGCAACAGCATGCATTACTGCACATGCACCCAATGGCGCAAGGAATGCCTGGGGTGCTGCATGCCTCTTGCCTATCAACAGGAAGCCCCCAGCCGGAACTGACAGATGGCCTTCCCGCTCCATGGGAGCAATTAAGGGACGGCGCCTGACAACTTGTCTCAAAATATCTCCCAACTCAACATATCCATTGTGCACAAGATCTGTGTCACTCATCCACTCTCATTACATGCTCCCATTCCCGGCTACAGGACTTTTTTTGGGATGCACCCACTTTGCGGAATTTCCTCCCTCGCACAATAAGACTTTCTTCTAGTCTTCAAACCTTCAAATCTTCTTTGAAAACCCACCTCTTCAGGCAAGATTATAATATTCCTCAGCCACCCTCTTAACCTCACTAGTTTACCCTATTGCCACTCTTTACATAGTTCAAACAAGACAAAAACCCACTGATCCTCTGACCAACATTGCTGTGTGATTGGATCATATAGCATACTAAACACTTTTTACCTTTGCACTGTGGCTGGATCAATCTGAAATATGTAGCACTTAACTTCATGTATGAAACCCCCATTGTTCCATAGATTGTCCCAAACCCCTCTGTCTGTCTGTATTTCACAGTATTGACTTATTTGCTGTTTTTGTTCCCAATTGTAAAGCGCTACGGAATGGGCTGGTGCTATATAAATAAAAGTAAATGATGATGATTTAGTTAAGTTTTATAAAATAAAAAATACAATGAGAACTATTCTTATTTTAAACATAAACTTATTTCTCTGTACTTGTAATATGAGTGGAACATTTTATATTGCTATTTTTGCTTTGTTCTGTAGTTGTCAACATTATCTCTTTGAACAGGGAGATAATTGTTTAGGGAAGAGGCATTTATGTGCAAGAGACAACTATTCAATATTGCACCCTCCACCTTTCAACACTAGCTAAAAACCCCAGCTTCTCTTCCGTTATCTTAGAAGTGGTAGTAATATTCTTGACTGTAACAGGGGATAACATTGAAGTGTACCTGACAAGCATCTTACTGGATGTAAAGAAAATTAGGAGGCAAAAATAAAAGATTCTGGCTACGTGGGTCGTATAACGAGATCCCCATAACTCTGCGTCTAAGGCAAATACATTGCATGCCCCACCTTCATCCTGGCTGTGGCTTAAAATTAACAGAAAAGTATAAACACAACAATTTGAGATCATACAATTATCATTACTATGTGCGTGGCACACATATTATCTTAATTGAAAGATCTTAATCAGATCTTTCATGAATATGATTGTTTCATAATTTTGTGCACCCAGTATTTGGAAACAATTGTATTGTTAGGTATTTATGGAGGTCAAACAATTATAAATAAGATGTGCCTTTTCTGAACATACGCACTATATGAAGTTTATCATATGTAGATAATTCTTTGTGTATTCAAATTGTTTAATAAAAAGATTGTTGCATGTAGTACGACCGGTATGAGTTTTTTAGTATCTGAGAGGATCGGGAATATTTGCCTTCATTTCTGATTCCCATAACATGCACTAAGTTCAAGTAATATAATATTCAAATTCTGCTTTTGCTTTGCCATTTTTATCCAATTAGGCCTTATGAGCTAACTTTCTTTCCAATTTCTCTAAGATAAAAGCCAAGTCATAGCCCCCAGACTGAATTATAAACTATAAGGACCTTTGTCTTTGATCTGTCATAACCATGCCTCTTTGCCACCCATTCCAGTCATGGAAATTCAAAGCCCTGTCTCGCTTTTGCAGTGGAGTAAACAGGAGATCTGAGGTCAACCCAGTAGTATTGGGGGGCAGCCTTGCTTAATCTGGGAAAAACGTGGTCTAGAACACTTGGACATATGAGCTAGGAGTAGGATTTTTGTTTCAGTGACAGGTTGTATCCAGTATAAACTTGCCAATACAAATACTAAGACAGCAACTTGGTGTCCTTAAACAGATTAGTCTATGAAAGTGAATATAATTCTATTTTATATAATTTGTAAGTTAAATGACTGAAAAGAATGTAGGGGTTGTGCTTTGCAGTTCACAAACTGGAATTATTAGGGATATATAGGAGGTGCTGTTTCCATATCACCATATTCCTAGAACCAGCAAGCCTTTAAGTACTTCAAGTGACAAGAATTTACATTTAGAGAAGTAAGTTTAATATCTAGCACTGATCATGTTGGAAGTATTCTAAAGAACCTTCTCATCTTCATACAAGTAAAATTAAGTAAACCATTTTAATATCTACAAAGAAGACTTGTGCTCTTTCTTCTTCTTCACAGTAAGATAGCTAACTTTCATTATCACCTAACTAAAAATTGTGTATGCTGACAGGCCTGTCCCTATATTACAGTGCAGATTGTCACCCTGAGGCAACTTGTGATCCCAGTAGGCTTTGCCTCAAAGCAAGTATTAAAATCCTATCATTACTGAACACGAGTAGCAGAATAACCCAGTTTTGATCGGAGGTCAAGGCTGCAGTGCTGAGCCATGAGAAATATAACTGTCCATGTGATCCAATTGGACAGGATTGGACTGCAAATGTGTGGTTTGGGGAAATTGATTCAAAAATATTTTACCAATGGTTCAAACAAAAAGTTTGTCTAAGTCATTTACATAAAAGGATACAACTGCATGTATTGCTATGTCTAGGCCTTTATGTTTTAGGCTGCTTATTTGTACCCAGGTGTATTTTGTTTCACACATACAAATGTATTTTTGTTACTTTTGGATTTCCATTTTAATATACACTCAGTAGCATGCACATCATTTATTATATTCCACATATATATTTTTGGGGGCTATGTTTGGTCCCATCCTCTTATGTAATTACTATGAAGTAATAAAAATTATTCCCAGTGAAAGTAATTTATACATTTATACAATTGTTCTGGTTATATGGGGCAAACACGTTGTCCTGAACAGTTAAGGAAATATATTAAGGTGAAAAAGAAATTGTTTATAATGTAAATTTGTTCAATTTATGTTTGATAATGTAAAGAAAAAAAGCATTTCAAAAGACAATTTTGTTTAAAAACTGCATTTTAAAAGGCACTTTGGTTCCAAATTCTGACATTTTATCAACCAGACCTTTATGACCATTAAACACTGATATTTGTTGAAGTGTTTAATTTGCTGAAATATGTTATACATATTTAGTGCTCCTTTATTGCATGATCATAGATCCCATGTAATCAGGTACCACATTCACTTCCTCATCCATTCCCATCCTCTCCAAATGAACGGCATGGACATCTCCGCCCCACAAGTTGCAGTCCTGCCTTCTGCGGCCCATCTGATTGCTTTAAGTAAGTAGTAAGGCAATTTAATAAATTGTTACTTTCTAATGTCCAGCAAGAACTTTGGCATGCCACGATAAATATTAAAATATTATAGTGTGCAATATGCCTTTTGAAATTGCTTTGTAAATTGTAATCTATTTGCGGTAAATCCACACAACAGCATAACTGCCAACAGGAGTTGTTCTGTATTTGATAATAGTCTGATTCTGCTTTCCCCACTTCCTTTCCTGTTGCAATAACCTGGCATAAATTAGTTAATGACGTTTAAAAAGAACAACTTTAAAGTGCTCCTATCACTTCTACCTATTGGAAGTAGACATTTTTTTGGCAGGAGTAGACTCGCAAGAAGAGCTGGGGGCTTTTGAACCCCAGGCTACCTTCCCATCTTGCAGAGTGCTGCAGCATATAGACTGTCCATCATAGTTTAGATAGTAATGCTCCCTGGCATCTAGTGCTGCTTCTCTACAGACTGGGTATGATTATGAATGTGTTCTGTTTAGCTTGGTTGTGGGATTTTCAAATATAGAACAATAAAATAAACAGGTAACAAAGCTTGAATGTGTTCAAGCAGTCACATGTGTGAAAACCAGCTTGCTTGTGTGCAACCAACTTGTTTGTGTGTGAGCTGGCTCGTTCATGTGCAAACTGACTTGATCATGTGCAAACCGGCTCTACCATGTATGAACTGGCTTGATCATGTGTGAACTCGCTTGAACATGGTTAAACCAGCTAGAACATAGTCAGATATGTTCAGCTTTTTCACTCTTGGCTAGATTTTCTATTATTTACTTTATCAAAAAAGTGATAAATTCCAGCTATATTTAAATTTTTGTTCCAATACGACGAAATACTTCATGAAGCGGTACAGCTGGTTCACATATCTCTTCATGAGTATGTAACCTATTAATCTGCTTCAAACCACTGACATTACAGCGACATTCTTGGTGGTTTTATAAGATGAAAAAGACAGGCCACTAATTCTCATTTAAAAAAAGATAAGAAGGAAAGAAATGCACAATTTACAACAACAAGTCCACTGCTATATACCTTAACAATAGTGTCTAAATGTATACACTGATATCATGGTCAACAGTGTTAAGAGATAATTTGCTAGTAACAGCTGTGGGTTGATGAAAAGCATATGTGCTACCCTGGTGTGGTATTTTTTCCACCTGAGTATCATTAATCAGTAAGCATCTGTTATACCTACCAATGCATACAGTCCCCACAGTACGTACATCAAGCCAGCTGAGAAATAAGATATGTTGGTGTATATCATTAGCATATTTTGAAGCCTAACTGTTTTAACACTCCAAGGTATTACAATATATGAAGTATGTGCTAGTGACATTGTCAGAAACAGTATGGAAGCTTTCATGTGAGAAGTGTGCTACTCTCAGGTCATGTGTAGTTCATATTCATATTCGGTAAGAATATAAGCAGACAGAATGTGTGCCATATTGTATCCTATGGTAACCAGGCAGATACAGTAAACAGAACTACATGCACATTTCATCTTACCAATATATCAATATACAGCAATTCAATTTAAGAATTCAAATTTTCACAAATAATATTTGTTTAATACATTTATAGATATATTAATCTGTCCAACATTCTTTTTAATGCACCTAGTACCCTGAATTCCACTTTTAAGAATGAGTAGCTCTTTCTTGTGCAAATGTGAATCATAAAATATTCTACTGTTTGTATGTAATCCAAAAAGTAAGGTATAGCACTGGGGGAAGTTAGAAAGAACAGCAGCTACAATACAGGGTAATAACGAGAGGCAATTTCAAATTCATAGAAAGAGTTGGATTTCAGATATGGCAGCAACATGGCAGTCTACATAAAGCCATTCACTTTACAATCCAGTTACTTAGTCCACTTGCCACATGTAACAGGCCATCTTGCCATGTAGTCATCACATGTGTGACAAGATCACACTGTGGGCCAGATTCTGAATGCAACTTGCATGTAAGTTGCATTTAAAAAAAGATCACGGAACTTGTTCGTAGTTGTGACCATTTCAAATCCAAGCATATCTCAAGATATGTTTCCTTTTGTGTATGGAAACATATTTCTACCTACAGAGTACTTGCCATACATAGACACACAGAACGGACTGCAGTATATGTACAAGTGTATAATAAAAGGTCAGAATGCATAAAACATTTTTTGAACAAGAAATAAATTAACTATTGTTATCAGCATAATTACTTATATAAATACTACATTTCAGATATAATTTTTTTTTAACATATTTTGCATTCAATGCGCACTGTACATACAATGCGTTATAGTCTATATTACTTGCATATGGATGTTCTGTGCTAGATAGTGGCATTTATACCAGCCCTGTATTGGATGCAAATAATACGACTGTGAAGAAGCACACTAATGAGAAACTCAGGACCTGTGTTGGCCACATGTGTGTTGGAACACCCTTACTGTGCATTGCCTACATCAGTCCCTTGACTCCCCAGTTCCGCCTCTCAGATTGTAGGCAGTTGCGAGTGTCAATTACATTTGGACATGAATTGCATGTAATTCATCACGTTCCTTGGTGTAAGGTCTGTCTCTGAGCATGTGCAGAACTACTTCACGCAAGATATGCTGTGCAAATGGATGTACGTCCAAACGTGAAACAGGACCTATCTAGCTGCTCTGTATCCTTCTACACTTTCAGGTCAGAATGTATTTGTAACTACCTACAGTATAATCACACTTATTTATTGCACGTACATGTTGTACTACCTTATGCTCTTCAAAATGTGACGAAAACAATTTATGGACTGTAAATATTTTAGTTTAAATTTTGGAATTATTGTTTTTTTATGCATTATGATATTGCAAAACTTACTTTTCACCAAAGACACACATGTAAACAAGTAAATAAATATGTGCAATGGAATTAAAATTGATGGTTGGAATAATGCAATTTTAATGATAGAGGTCATCCAGCAGTGTATTTTATTTTGTATAATATACAAGTGTCCATGATGAACACCACTAAGCATTGGCAATAAATTATGACATGATTAAGCATCGTTTATGCAAATATTATTTACAGGAATTCATAAATATATTAATATCAATACAAACAGCTTCCACTTGTAAGCACTCTCTTCCAATAAAAATAAAACCAATGTTATATTTCATCCCTTAGTTAAATTAATATGATGCGTAAATAACAATCTTACTAATAAACATGTCTGCATGGTGACAACATGGTGTTATAATTTTAATATGATATATTAATATTGTCTTCAACATGCCTTACTAGATAAATGGGCCCTTTCCACAAATCGAGGCCTTAAAATCTCCTTCCGGTGTTATAAGGACATGTCAATAATCTGCTTTAATGCTATATAAGGAATAACGTTCTTGTGCTGTTTTAGTGCAGGAAACCCTTTTTATTACAAGCAAGCAAGAAATCCTTCCTGTCTACTGGCAGCACAGCTCTATGATGTATAAATCCATAATACAGGAAGAGCTCCAACACAGATAATTGTAAAACTATAAGACCAAAAACTGTTTTTTTCCCCTTTTTAATTACAACCTACCAAATGGCAGCACTGCAAATCTCCTCAGATGCACCATCTGCATTTTCTGCCCATGAGGCTGCCAAGGATCTGGTTGAATAAACTCTTATACCCTGAGGAGTGGAGATGAGCAAAGCCATTTGTCACATTTCAAGTTTCTTTGAAAAAACAGTGTTTTTGACTGGTGATGGTCTTTCTGAACATTCTTGGGGAAGATATGTGTTGTTTTTCAGCACAATAGTGTTTTAAAATGTAATTTTAACAACAAGTTATAAATAATAACAAATTGAACACATTCATATTGTACTGATATCACCTCAATATTCCTGACAGGTCTTTGAGCTTTTGCATTCCCTGATCTTACTCTTTAGATCTGAGGACCACCTCAACGGTTCACGTAGGCTTGTGCTCCTTCTGCATATTCTATGCCTCGTTTTTCTCTTTTTTGAGAAATAAAAACAGATTTCATTGCTTTCCAAATGCCCAGCAACTCCAGATACGATGAAGGGAGGACTCTGAGAGAGCTCTGTTCTCCATTCTGATTTTCACATAAAAACCTCTGATGAGTTTATCTTTCAGCTTTAAAGCTCTTGGGACAACTTGATGATCTGTGTAGGATGCTGTAACTATACTGTTTGTGATTTTCACTGAAAGAATAGCGTTAAGGAGAATTATAATGAGGAGAAATGCATCCTTCAACAATTCCCAGATGGTTAGAAACTCCAGGTAAGATGATGGAAGGGGAAACACTTTTCATCTGGAATTCCTGAAGATAATATTATTCTACTCTAAAAATCAACATATTCAACAGTGCTGTACATGGTTAACATAAACAACATAATTTGATAATAATCCTGGGATAAACAGTACAATGAGACAAAAGACGTCAGGAAATTGCTCACTATAAATAACTATTTAAAACAAGTGGTACAACAGAAGTGCATGTTTTAAACAGTAGATGGAGAATAACTCGGCTATTCAGGAACTTTCAACAACAATTTTCAAATGCCAAGACAATTTAGTAGCACTAGCCTTGGCCACTCACAGATTAGAAAACAATATATTTTATTATGCTAATATAAAGTGAGGGCAAGGTGACAAAACAAAGAACAATGGCAAAGAACATGGGAGGAGCTGTATTCCCTCCTACAAAGATATATTGGTAACATGATTGGTAGCACTGGTCAGCTGTTTTTCATTCTGCTATCATGACTTTCACAAAGCAAAAAGTCAATCTAAAACTTCTCGGAGTAAAGCTTGAATCCAGAACATGCAAAACTTGGAATAAAGAATGAAAGAATAAATAATTATGTATGCTCAATTAGGAATGATAACGAAAACATCCTGTAGGTAATGTACTTATCACATGGAAATGTTATATCCAAACTTTATTCCTTTGCTGTCAGACAAATGCTATTTGCCAATAGTATTTATTATTCTTTTTTCTTACTGTCACCTCATACATCTCACCATGGATTTGGGTACAGAATGTGAAGTAGTCAGCAGGCCTGGGAGTTTCTCTACTAATGACAGCAACATACTCCTGTCAGAACCTTGACATACATAAAATATTTCAATGCAGATAAATATGTACTGCTTGGCAGAACGTCTTTTTCATGCAGTAATATATTGCCTTTCCAAAAAAAAAAAAAAATTTACAATGACGCTAAACTAGCTCTTCACATGAAGAGCTTCCAGTTGTGCCTATTTATAATATAATAATATGAGGAATTCCCATGACCTAGAGATGAGGTAGTGGTAAATCTCCATATTATAAATAGCCCTAGCGGCGTAATTATTTCATTATGCAACTTCATGTGTCTTATATTTTTGACAAGCAAGGATCCTGTGGGTGTCTTCGCGTTTTTGTTTTGAAAAGTAGGAAATCCTTGGATTTATTCAGGTTTCCCTTTTTTGGACAAGCTGGAATTCCTTGGAACTGTTTAGGTGTTTTCTTTGGAAAAGCAGGAAGTCCCTTGATTTATTTTGGCTTCTCTCTTGAATAAGCTAGAATTTGCTGGATCCGTTTTTTTGTTGTGTTTTTTGGAACAGCAGGTCCTTGGATCTATATTGGTTTAATTTCTTGGACAATCATTGATTAATTGGAATTATTATAGATGAAGACCCTGGATGTAGGTGGCTACTGCATAGGTTGTTTTTCAAATAAAGTAATTTTTAAAATGAGGGTGTGTGTTTTATTTAAATTTTGTCTTGGTGCGAGCAGGCCCTTGGTGTGATTGCTGGTTCTCTAGCGGAGCTGCTGAATACTAGGGTATTTCCAGGACATCCAAGTGTGTCAGCTAAAACTCAACACAGGCAAGAGGGGAGGAGCAAGCAACCTGTATTGGAAGTACCAGGATTAGGTGATACTCCTCTTCACTGTATCTTCTCTTGAAAGCCCCCTGTTTGTTCCTTCTAGGTCAAAATGCTGGCGGCAGCAAATTGGAAACAATCATCGCTCACCGTCAGCCATTTGAATTTATTTCCAACTTGTGCAGTGCATTTTAAGTTCAACGTCTAGAGTGAAGCGGAGAAGTTGGCTGTAAATAAGACTCTGCGATCAAGAAGGAAGGCAGTGCAATCAAGCAAAAAAACGCCGGAAAGAAGACAGAAGATGCCGGGATCAACAAAGAAGTCGTCGGAGACAGGAAATAAGCTGGCGGAGCCAGGGCTGGCAAGAGGAATTCAGGGCCCGGGTACAACAAATTCATGGGGCCCCCCCTCATAGCCGAGTAAGCCCCAAAAAAAATTTGGCGGCACAATTTTTCTTTAGCGTGTAGTAATACATTCAGGGGCATGGCAATGCGCCGTTGGGGCGTGGCTAGCCTAACGGCGGTGCAAAATTTTTCGGAGGTGTGGTCATGCATTTTGGGGGCGTGGCAAATGTGCCAATGGGGCGTGGCTAGCATCAAAATCACTAGACTCTCAATTCGCCGGAGCGTCACATATGTTCAAGCACTCCTGACTTTCAGGACATCTAGCACCACAGTGTAGTATACAAAGAATGCAGTGTGTACAAAAACAGTTCAGTCTTGGCCTACACCTTACATTGGGCACAACATTCACCAAAAATTGCCATTGTCCCTACTAGAATCACAACATTTCACACACTGTGCTGATCTCTCCTACCTGTTCTTCTCACTTTCTCCACCTGTGGCTGCTGGTTTCTTTAGTTGTGGCTTGTCCAGATCCAGAAATGTTGAAGGACCTATTTTGAAAAAGAGATGGCTACATTTAGAAAATTACAGCCAGCCCCGGCGTTAAATCAATAGCACTCACGATTAATAGTTAGGCCTTCCTCCAGCCCCAACATTAAAATAATACTATTCACATTTAATAAATAAACCTATTTCCCTTCCTGCAAACAGCCCCAGCAGTACCTATGTCTTGCAACCATCACTGCCATTAAATAATTCATAGACACATTTAATAAATAGACCTCATTCTCCCTAAACTCACCCCAACATTCAATAGCCCCCAAACCTTTTTTCTCCTCTGTTCCTCTCTCCTTTTTTTCCTACGTTGTTCCTCTTTCCCACTTTTTTTCCTCCACTGTTCCTCTTTCCCACCTTTTTTTCTCCTGTTCCTCTCTCCTTTTTTTCCTCCACTGTTCCTCTTTCCCACTTTTTTTTCCTCCACTGTTCCTCTTTCCCACTTTTTTTTCTCCTCTGTTCCTCTCTCCCACTTTTTTTCCTCCTCTGTTCCTCTTTCCCACTTTTTTTTCTCCTCTGTTCCTCTCTCCCACTTTTTTTTCCTCCTCTGTTCCTCTTTCCCACTTTTTTTCCCTCCACTGTTCCTCTTTCCCACCTTTTTTTCTCCTCTGTTCCTCTCTCCTTTTTTTCTCCTCTGTTCCTCTTTCCCACTTTTTTTTTTTTTATTCCTCTGTGGCTCTCTGCTTTTGTTCCTCCTCTGTTTCTCTCTTTACTTTCTTTATAGTACTGTCCCTCTCTGTTTTCCTCCCCTTGCCTCTCCGTTTCTTTACTTACCTTTTGTCAACTTCTTTCCTTTCTTTTCTTCTCTTCTGTCTCCTCTTCTGTCTTCTTTCTTCATGCTGGCTGTGGCGCTCCTCACTGACTGGCAGTCAGTGTGAATGGAGTAGAGGAGAGGAGGGACACGGCGCTGCGCGATCACGTGAGAATCGTTTTTTGGGGTTTTTTTGTTTTTTTTTCTTCCAGCTCCCCCCACCAACGAATACCCCCCCTCCCCTGCCTCCCCGCAGGAAAAAAAAAATTGAAAAAAAAAATCGCAAAAAAGAAAATTTAAAAAATAAAAAAAGAAAGAAGATTGAAGACTCCGGCTGGAAGAAGCAGCTGGCGGATGGCTAAAGTGTTATCATGGTTCCCCCTTGCTGCCAATGAAAGCTGTGGGAGTATGGTAAGGCTTTATAGGCAGCCTTCTTCCAGGCCCATGCCTGCAATCTGTCCTTTCAACACTTGGACACAAGGACCAGGGCATTTTTCAGGCACTAAAACCATGTGGCAGCAGTGGGCAAAAGGCCCTGGATACTATGGTGTATTTAAGAACATTGCATTTCCTTTTTTGGGCGTAATTGTGTAAAGTCAGGTTTAGCCTGTGCCAGCAGTAATAATTCACGCTTAACCTATGCCAGCAGTAATAATTTAGTCTTAGCCTGTGTCAGAAAGTAAATCCAGGATTAGCCTGTGACACCAGTAAATTAAGTTTTAGCCTGTGACTGCATGTAAGAACAGGATTAGCCTGTTGTGAAAGTAAAGGTCAGGTTTAGGCATGTGGCACAAGTAACAGTACAGGAATAGCCTGTGTGCACATAATTCAGGCACTAGACCTTTAAGTGTGGATTAGCATTAGACCAGAAGCAGTTAGGGTGTACTCTGCCATTTGAGACCATGCCTGGTCTGTTCCCACTGTAAAATATTTAGGAAACTATTTTGTGGTGTATTCTTCACTGTACTCTATGTTATTTCTTTACCCTATATGGTGTGCTTTGTGTAAGTATTTTCCATTCTAGGAATCAGAAGTCAGGCCCCCATTATAGGTAATCATATTTCAGACAGAAATAATACTGACGGAAATCATACTGATACAAAAATCCAGACACTGTAAGTACTGACATGAAGAAAATAGTGACACTATAAATACTTACATGTAGAAAATACTGACAATCTAAATACTGACATGGATAGAGCACCTACAGTGTAAATAGTGACATAGATTAAATACCTACAATATAAATACTGATATGGTTAAAATACCAACAGTCTAAATACTGACATGAATAAAATACCTACAGTATAAATACTGACATGGATAAAATTCTTACAAGGAGAAAATACCAACACAATAAATACTGACATGGAGAAAATACCGACACTATAAGTACTGACATAGAGAAAATACCAGTGAAATTGCGGACAGTCACAATGCCGGCATTAAAACAGCAATTTACTCTGTAGGGATTTTATCAATATCAGTACTTACACTGTAGGTATTTTATCCATGTCTAGAGAGCAGAAGAGAAATAGTAATGATCCTATGGGGCACTCGAATGAACCAAGAGGTATCTGAAAAAGCTACTAGCGAAACGCGCGTCGGCGGACGCCGCATTCACTGCCCATGTTCCTATAATCCAATTCTTTAAATAATATGAGCTTCCTATTCATTTAGCTAGTTTTCAGACTTTAAACCTCAGTCTATCACATTATCTCCGTTAGTACCCCACAGCTTTCCACCTATTATGCTGAGACACGAGTGAGAGCTCATAATTTGCCGTGTCCATTGAAAGTTATCATGCTCACAATAAGGGGACTGAACATATTCAAATGAGTATAGAGGGCTAAGTTAGCGATAGATATACCCATGGAAGTCATTAGAATATGAGAAATGTACACATTAGAATCAAGTACTCAGTATAGTTGATAAACTAGTGACCTAGATTTAGTCACGCTCTTCTATTTAGTGTTTTAATAGATCAGAACAGTGCTATTGTATTTCACCCAGAATTCACCTGGGAATCAACACATGCAATTTAGTTGGACAGACTAATCTTGTGTCTGTCTATTGATTCTCCTGCCGCTTGTACATATGTAAACAAGCTAACAATGTTCCCCCTAAATTACTGTACTGAATACTCATTATTGATTAAATCCATCTCGATGAATGGGGTTATTTGAGGACAATACACCACTGTTGTATAAAGATTTTCACACCTACATATGATTACTTTGATTTATCATACATCTGTTAACAAGAGTGGAATTGTATGAGTCATATGCTGCTTGTATATCATAAGCAAACAGCATTTACCATCCTCTCAGCTCATAAATATTATTTGGAATCTATTCATGAAGGAACTACCATAATAGATTATATAATAAGATGTTACATTCCTAATATATGAGGATTCCAATAATAAAAAATAATATTGATTATTTGTGACATGCATTTATGGCCAAATATATGGTATCAAATATTATAGTGAGCAGTGACACGGCTTGACAATTAACATTGTCTATTTTACCAGTTTATTCTTTTCTCAATTGTATTCCATATACACCTTTTAATATTTCGCTTTTAGAAATTTTATGATAAGTTTATTCAATAAAGATATATTTAACAGTATTTTTCAGATACCTCTTGGTCCATTCGAGTGCCCCATAGGATCATTACTTTTTCTCTTCTTCTCTCTATCTGTGGTCACTAATATTTATGATCGGGTGCACCCTTCCCATATATGGATAGTCATCACTTCCCTAGCCTTATTAGCGCATTTATCAGAGGGAAGTGTAATGGACCACCTAGTGCGGTCTTTTTTCCTTTAGCTCTATTTTATCCATGTCATCATTTACCACTGTAGGCATTTTCTCCTTGTTAATATTTAGGGCTAGATTTACTATGCTGCGAGGTTTGAAAAAGTGGGGATGTTGTCTATAGCAACCAATCAGATTCTAGCGTTCATTTTGTAGAATGTACTAAATAAATGAAAGCTAGAATCTGATTGGTTGCTATAGGCAACATCACCACTTTTTCAAACCCGCAGCATAGTAAATCTAGTCCTTAGACTGTCAATATTTTCTCCATGTAGGTATTTTATCCATGTCAGCATTTAGACTGTCAGTTTTTGCGTGCCAGTATTATTCCTGTCTGAAATTACTACCCATCCTAGTGAGGGAAGTACATATTAGTCCAGTAGGCAACATTGTGGGTGGGCTGTCTTGTGTCGCCCCTATTTCTAGATGCTGATTCCGGAAATGCAGGCAACCATCAAGAGGATATGGCAATAACCCGGTGATTATCATCTTTCCCTTTTGTCTTTTCCTCTTGGTAGGGGAAGAGAGGTGACCAGTTCATAGGTGAGTAGGATTTTCCTTCCTATCCTGAATATCCATATCAAAGTGAGGTGTCGGCGATAGGAGTAAAGTGTCTCTGCTCCTGGCCATCACTTTGGACACCCCCACTCCTTCCATCCTGCATCCTTGCCCTTCAGTAATCTGTCTGGTTTCTTTCCTATGCCGAAGTGCTGTAGGGAGCCATGCGAACAACAGGTGGACCAATTATGTACCAGGTAGGAACTTTGTGTGCGTCTTTCTGTTTTCTGCAGGTAATACATTCCTTTTGGCCTTTTATTGTTGTGCATAGGCTAAAACATCTCACTGTGTTTACTTTTGTTACAATTGCTGCAAGTGGAGTGCTCTATTCCAGAATAGTTACTGTGTTAGGGAGAATGTGATATAGGATTATCATACAGAAGGCCCTACGCTTAATCTACAAATGAGAGGGTTGGTCTCTCAGGCACAAGATTAAATATCTAAGACTGAGGGTCTCTTTTCATTAGTGATATTACAACTTCCAATCTTTGTTCCTCTGTAGCAGATAATCAGGTTGTAATTTAGTTGAGTTTGTAACGTGCTGTCTTCTGTGAATCAACCTGGTAAATACAGTATATATAGACAAAACATCTTTAAGTGCTGCGATATTGCTAGGTAATTATATATTTTTTTAAATTTGTTAAGAATTTGCAATACAGTAGCTCATAAATGGATTTAGCAAAATCTTAGCATAGTAGCCCATATAAAAGAGTGGACAGGGTATATGTGCTTCAACACTTTTCTTTCTATTTCTTGCTGTATTAATGACTAAAGAGGTTGTACAAGTATTTATTGGCAATGCACAAGCACTAACGGCTTTTCAGATGTAATGTAATTTTCTACTTGTTGCATAGACCCTGCAGGACATCACCACCTAAAATATCATGTTCTGTGTTTCATCCTCACCAAAGATCAGTTCTTGACTCCTGTCATCAATACCTATTTGACAAGCACCATTATCATCATTAGCTGCCTGTTCACCATAAGCACACATACAGGTTGAAGATATAAGCATATGTGATCATTAGATTGGAAAGGACAGCACCTTATGCTCTGATCACAATCATTATCCTGCCACATATAGCTTAACTAGAGCTCTAACAGGAAAATAATAGGTGAAATATTGCTAATGCATTTTAACAAATTTTGTCACCCCAAAGGAGCTCGGCAATTTCAAAAAGGCCTCCATTAATTTCCATTGCCTTCAGTGAAAAAATACATGTGCTACAAATGTTGTTTCTAGCATTACGTAGTAATTCATGGCTTGTTTGTTTATGCACTTACACTAGACAACATGGGGTAAATGTATGAAAGTCCGATTTGTTCAAGTCGCCGGAAATCGGCGACTTTGCATCTAAAATTTAAAGCGGCGATGGCTTGTAAAGGCAAATTTGCCTTTACAAGCCAGTGCTGCTATAAATTTTAGATGTAAATTTGCCGATTTCCGGCCACTTGAACAATCGGACTTTCATACATTTACCCCCATATCTGTTGTTGCATGAACCTGAATACAAATAAAATTAGAGAGTGACAACTCCATTTTGATAATTATATCAACTTATAAAGTAGATACAACATTGGTTGAAAAATAATACTAACTAGCTACTTGTAACTTCAGTTCTACACAAGCCATAAATTCTCAAAATGATTCAGATTCAACAAACTTAAAAGGCATAATTTCTAAAACTACCATTTTGTCAAAGTGCGGGTTTAAATAAAAAAACTCTAGGATGTTGTGTACCACTGTACTATTCTTTCTGTCTAATGTTTACAATTCTGAGTGAGTATTGGTGGTAATATCTGTGGCTGATTTGGAAGTTAGCTGTGGAATTATTACAATAATTAATTTACACTGAAAATATGGAGGGGCTGATAGAAAGTGGGAAGAGAAATGGGAGCAACTTACTAGAGAGCACGGTAAGTGAGCCTATCTCATACCTGCTAACCTTTGGAAGCTTAATTCCGGGAGATCCTGGGCAGGGGGCATGGTTGGAGAGTGGGAGGGGTGGGGCGTGGTGAATCGTGTAATTTTGGCCCCGCCCCCCACGACAAAATGCCATTTTTGTCGCGGGGGCAGGACCAAAATTACACGATTCACCGCGAATTGCGTCATTTTGAGGAGCAAGTTGCCGTGTGCAGGATACTTGCCTGCATACGGCAACCTATCCGGGAGACCTATCCGAATTTCGGGAGTCTCCCGGACATTCCGGGAGAGTTGGCAAGTATTTGTGCACATAATAATAGTACTTAATAATAAGTACAAGCCTTCTGTCTCTACTCGAAAACCGTCTTTGCAAAGTAATGCAACTCAATGTCCAAAGAGTTGGGAAAATCTATAGAGGTGCAATTTGCAAAAGTGTAAACTTCACATCAAAATACATTCTTCAACCCATTAAGCAAACATTAATTAACATTAGTTAAGCCTTAAATAAATTTACGATATTCAAGAAAATGTAACAAGACATCAAAATAAAGCAATTTAAGTAAAGAAAACTACTGTTTGAAATATTAGTGAATATTGGTTGGCATGTAGGTGCCAGGTAGAGGTAACTGCACATTAGTTCAGCTCTATCCCCTAACTCCTACATTTACTTATTTTCCCAAAGCATTCAGAATTTGGGGAAAATGGTGGAAAATGAGACAGTAGTGCAGAAGAATATTATCACACACAACAAAAACTGAATCTTTCAAGGATCTACTGGACTATAATCACTATTAGCTGCTGACACACTGAAGTCAACTGTTACCATCTCTGTTCAGCAACTGGACCCACTGAGCTCAGCTCTCATTGCTGTTGCCATCTCTGTTCAGCTGCAGCCACACTGAACTTAACTGTCATTGCTGTTGCTATCTCTTTTTGGCTGCTAGATCAATTGAGTCCAACTGTCAGTGTCCCTGGCTATGTGATCAAGCTACAGAAGCCACCTAATCTATTATACCAGTCAGAGGGGCTGCAAAGGAGTCTCCACCACCACCATTGCCCTGCTTTACCTGGATTAATTGTTCTTCCCCACTCTCTCCCTACCCTAACCTATCCACATTCAATCATATTTACCTCCACCTTCCACCTACTAAACTTAAGCTCTCCCTTTCACCTACTTTTACTACACTTCTATCCAAAATACTCTTTCCAGGATCCTATTTTTCATTCATCCATCAAAATTTTCCCTTCACCAATTTTGCTCCCAAACTGATGATCACCATTGGAGCAAATCTCACGCCAAAGCAAACTTCCTCCACTATAGATTCATCATTTCATGTTGCCCTTTCACTTACCAAAGAAGCCTACCTTACTTCTCTAATATCCAGCAAGTCTTCTAATCACCGGCACATCTTTGCAACCTTCCACTCACTTCTCTGCCTTGCTCCTTTTCCCCATTCGTCCCTCACAGCCCATGCCATCACCACTTACTTCAAAAATAAAATAAACACCATTCAAACAACCACCTACAAAACTTCTCCCATGTCACTAACCACTTATGGAATTCCCTACCATGCCAGATCAGACCAATCTTGTCTCAACTGTGCCCTGTGTGTACAAACGCTATAAAACTACTACTAATAATAATAGTGATAATAATAATAATTTAAATTTATTTAATTATAAAGTTTGACGACTATGTAGTATATCTAATGACTGATTGCTATTTTCTGTTGAATTCATTTATGACAATGTATATTGTATGCAACCTTGTAATGTAATCTCAACCTGTGCTTTGCTAGATGACATGAGTTTGAACTGCAAGTGTCAATAATCTGTTCAAAATGGCCAGACCAGGGAGAGATAGGCATCTCTGAGGAGTTTGAAACCTCAAAGTTGTAAACCATCTAGCCAAGCAGAACGAGCAGAGGTGAGAACTCCAGGTCCTGTGAACATTCCCGATCTCAGGACATCCCTAGCTCACTTCAAAAGCCCTGTGACATTTAGGAAATCAATCTGTCCTTATTGACAGCTAAAATTCAAAGATGGGTGGAGAGAGCTATGTGGAAAAAAGTTTTAAATCTTCTGACTTTAGACAATGACTTGTGCATTTTCATGAAGGGGTCTATCGCTGCGGATGCCTTGTAGCGCCTTATAAATAAATATTAATAATAATAATATCAAGACTGAAATGTCTCATTTTTCTCAATTGTGTTCCCCCACACACCAGGTCTTAACTAGCAAGTAGTGACTGATTTTATTTCCTATTTTATTTTCTGAAACTTATTTGTGCAACATATTGTATGTCTTGTTATTCATTTTCATAACTAAGCCTTGGAAGCATTTTTCAGATTAAATAAATTTAATCTAGTGTATTCTCTGTGATTCTTTGTGAATTTACGAAGCCCAGGGAGACTCATGCTACATGTGTATGTTATTTAAGTGTGAAACATTAATAAGTGGTTCTGGTGAACGTAAGGACAGCATGAAAAATCCTTTGTGGTGGCAGAAAAGGTGTATTCATTGCTAAGTGGCTAAGGTGACGCCAGTCACGGCCAGCTGTTCAGATTGCTGTATCTGGGACAGGCTGGGCGTTTGTCACATAAAGTTGAAAATGTTGTATCCTTATATATTAAACCATATTGTGTGTATTCAGTGGCAGAGTAAAATGTCGTTTTTGAAAAGTGCTATTGTTGATTTAATTTATTTAATTGCAAACATGTTGAATTGAAATTATAAATACTGTTTGGTAGATGTGGCAGACCAAATGTCAAAAATTGAGTAGGAGAAAAGAACAATATATAGAGAGAGCGCTCATTGGAGCACACACAAAGCACGTGCAAAATAAATATTAAAAATAGCATTATTTCATGATATTGTGAGTAAATAGAGGACAAAAAATCTATTAAACAATATTGTGTGGCAGTGGCTGATTTGCATGGTAACACAGTTCTGTAGCCCCCTACTTTATTGTGCATTCAACAGATGTGGAGGCAGCTAAAACAGAATAATGTTTATCATCTGATTTATTGTGCAGCAACACTGCAGTTTATTACTTTACAGCTGGAGCATATTAACACTAGTGCTAGCAGAAGTACTACTTCTACAGTAAAGCTTCTATAAGGGGAACATTTCAAACAGGGTGCCCAAGAATGCATGATGATCACTCCCATTAGAAAAAGCTCTTTCACAAGTGAAAGAAAAATGTACTCATAATAAAAATTATTATGAGAAATTTCTTTAAAATACAATAATACATCCTCCACTAAAAATGGCAAGAAAAATGTGATAACTGGAATCTGGGCCTGGTGGACTGGAACCTGGACGCAGGAACAGAGAGACAGAACCCACGACCAGGAACTCAGTACTCCGAAAAGACCAAAAACTAGAAGATTATTGTACCAAGACTGGGGCTGGGAAGGCTCAGATCTCAGGCAGGGAATACCAGGGATGGCTATTTCTCTCCTTAGCAATCATTATAGTCAGTTTCACAATAGAATCAAACTTCTGATGCAATATAGACAAACTCTTGTGACAACTGATTTCTCTCTATGTCACTTGCACACTACGTCAGCTTGCAGATAACTTTAAATAAGTGAATTGATAAATTATACTAAGGAAAAAGCAGAGGTATTAAACACTTTATTTTCTTCAGTATTTACTAGAGAGGAACAAATGGTAGGAGTAATATATAAAAATGGAAATGAAACCATGCCATTAATTAATACTTGGTTGTTAGAGGAAGAAGTCCAAAGGCGACTGAAGAATATTAAGATAAACAAATCTCAAGGTCCAGATGGCATACACCCAAGGGTCCTTATGGAGTTAAACTCGGAAATAGCTAGACCGCTATTCTTAATTTTCAGAGATTCAATCTCATCAGGCTCAGTACCAAGGGATTGGCGAATAGCAGATGTGGTGCTGTTGTTTAAAAAGGGGACAAGATCACAACCAGGGAATTATAGACCTGTAAGCCTGACATCAATAGTGGGGAAACTACTGGAAGGTATTTTAAGGGATAGAATTCAGGATTACTTGGTAAGCAATAAAATTATTAGTGGGAATCAACATAGATTTGTGAGGGATAGATCATGTCAAAGTAATCTAATTAGTTTGTACGAGGGAGTTAGTGGGAACTTAGACCTGGGCAGCACAGTAGATGTGGTCTACTTAGATTTTGCAAAGGCCTTTGATACAGTGCCACATAAAAGGTTGATTTACAAAATAAGGGAACTGGGTCAAGGAATCAACATTTGTACTTGGATCGAAAACTGGTTAGAGAATAGGGAACAGAGAGTTGTGATAAATGGAACATTTTCTAATTGGTCAAAAGTCTTAAGTGGAGTACCACAAGGTTCCGTGCTGGGACCACTCCTTTTTAATATATTTATTAATGACCTTTGTGATGGTTTAGAGAGCAAAGTTTCTATTTTTGCAGATGACACTGAACTCTGTAAGGTAATAAAATCAGAGCAAGATGTAGCTTCTCTACAGAGGGACTTAAATAAACTGGAGGATTGGGCGCCCAAATGGAATATGAGGTTTAACATAGATAAATGTAAGGTTATGCATTTAGGTATCAAAAACAAGAACACAATCTATAAATTAAATGTAATTAATTTAGGAGAATCTACAATGGAAAAGGATTTGGGAATGCTCGTAGACAGTAGACTTAGCAATAGTGCTCAATGTCAAGCAGCAGCTGCAAGGGCAAACAAAGTATTGACATGCATAAAAAGGGGCATAGATGCAAGGGAAGACAGTATAATTTTGCCACTGTATAAATCGTTGGTAAGACCTCATCTTGAATATGCAGTACAGTTCTGGACACCACTCTGTAAAAAAGATAATTTGGAACTAGAAAGGGTTCAGAGAAGGGCGACAAAATTGATAAAGGGTATGGAGTCTTTAAGTTATGAGGAAAGGTTAGCCAGTTTAGGCATGTTTATTTTAGAAAACAGGCGTCTAAGGGGAGATATGATTACTATGTACAAATACATTAGGGGTCAATACAGAGAACTTTCATGGGAACTTTTTACCCCAAGGACTATACACAGGACACGCGGTCACCCCCTAAGGTTAGAGGAGAGGAAATTTCACAACCAGCAAAGGAAGGGGTTCTTTACAGTATGTGCAGTCAAGATATGGAATTCAATGCCAGGGAAGGTTGTGATGGCAGATTCAATAGATATGTTTAAGAAAGGGTTAGACAAATTTTTAGCGGAAAAGTGTATCCAGGGATACGACCGTTTATTACAATGAAGGATAGTAGTGGATATAGGGTAAAAATAGGACTGCAATATTGAGTCTGGGGGGATTTTTTACAATTGAAACAGATTGGCAGTTGTTTCCTCTGGATCAATTTCAAATATAAATGCAGGATTGCAGGAGATCCAAAATAGGTTGAACTTGATGGATTGGTGTCTTTTTTCAACCTGATCAACTATGTTACTATGTTACTATGTTTTAAATGCAGAAGATTTGGCTGGAATAAACTCTTCCTTCATACAGCAGCATAATCTCTCAATAGAAAAATGATAGTGCCAGTCAAAGTTTGGTTTTAAGTAACACAGATCTCACTTGTTTCACATAATAGTAATAATAATAATAATAATAATAGTAAATTATTATTATTATTATTATTATTATTATTATTATTATTATTATTTGAACATAACAAAGCAAAATAGACTATAAACTTAACATCCCTCAGGACAACAGGTCAGCAACAGCATTCAATGGCTCCTTGTGGGAAGAGCCTTCATTATCCCATGTAGCATTCACAGCTCATTTTACAGCAAAACATCCACTTGCCTCTAGCAGTCCATTTTTGGGTCCTCCACTTTCCTTTAAAGATTCTCCTGGAGCTGTCTAGTTTATTCTGGTGCCATGATGACCATTTTCTGCATCTTTTTGCTACTTGGTGCACTATGTAACTGTCTCTGCATGCTTTTAGTGCAGTCTGGAACTCAAGTGAGTAGCCTGGGGTTGTAGTTTGAAGTTTGTCCAACATAATTTGCATTGAACTTTCCAGAAGCAGTATGGGATATGTAGTTTTCTGAATGAATGTATGCAGTAATATATCTGTGATTTGCATGATTTTACAGCTAGAAGAAGAAAAATTGGGTCTTAACAATCCTGAGGAGAATGTAATGGTGTCCATGAGTTAGTATATATAGTATTTCAGAGTCTGACACTAGTATATAGGGTGATGATCTTGCTGATGAGGATGTGGATGATGATCAAATTGAGGAAGATGCCCACTACATTATCTTTTATTTTGTGAGTGCCCAAACAAATGAAGCAGTTCAGCCACAAAAGTCATATATTGCTGAAATGCCTATATTGTTAAATTATGCATGTCCTGTTTAATCTACAACATAAGAGCGGGTGGAATTTCCCAAGGACAATGCCCTCTGTTTGTTCTATTATCAAATGCTGAGCTTTGCCCACATGTATTTTTTATTAAGCTTTCTTATTACTACATATTTGGGGCTGCTATTTCTGTCTGTTTTATTTTCTTCAAATGCCATCGTTGTGTACTATTAAGAAATGCTGGGCTTTGCCCACCTGTATCTTTTATTATACTGTCATCCTGCTCTCTAGCAGAAGTGCTGATTACATTAGTTTCCTTAATGCCTAATTCCATCCTCTTACAAAGAAATGATTGTGCCAAACTGTGCCTTTTTACTAAATTGCCATCCTGCTATCTAGTTGTTGATGCTCTTTAAACCTGTTTAATTTATGTCCAATGCCATCTACTTGTAGTATTCTTAAGAGATGCTAGCCTTGCCATCTGTATATTTTATTAAACTGCCATCTTATCTGCTTCTGCTCTGAAAGTCTGTTTCATTCATTTGTGTCCAATATCATCTTGTTTTACTATCTTCTGCCAATCTTTTTCAGTGCTTCCAGTGCCATCTCTTAATATAAAAAACTACCACAAAGTTAAAGATTAGATTGAAAAGCATGAGGAAAAAAATACCAGGTCAATACGTTTAATGGACAATGCAAGCTTATTTCAAATCGACCTGTTATACAAACCAATTTAATGTTGGGTGTAGGTTACATTTTCAGCCTGCCAGCTCACTGCAGCTTATAATGTTGCTGATTGTCAGGTGGTCATTATAAAATAGACTGTATCAACATGTACTGTATAGAGGTGAGAATAACTTCAAATTTGATTTGTGCGTGGTTTGCACAATTTTCAATTTATTCAAATTAATTTCTCAAATAGATTTAGTGATTTGCTGGTTAAAAAAATGTTTAGTGCAGGAGGTGCTCCCCAGAGTCATCAAAATACTGTATGTCCACCAAAAAAATGTACACCTACATCTGTATGCAGACCTGACATTTGTGTCTCCCTTGCACTTGGGAAGGCGGAACATGGGAGGGAAGAAATGTGCAAGCGTAGTCTGCGTACTGTTAGAACATGTTTCCATAATTGCGAACTGAGGCAGGCCCACACATAGACACTGATATTCCTGTCAATTGCCATTTTACTTGCAGGTGCCTGAGAGCTGGTGCAAATACAACCTGATAATGATGATGGTCTTCAGCACTAGCTAGCTGCTTCTGATTGGCTGATTGCTGATTCCCCTCTAAAACTTTCTTAATTTCTTACACCTTTTTTATATGATTTTATGGCTATATTATAAAAATTTTCGTACATGAAAAGAAAGATTATACCTACTGTATTATACATGTTTTTATTTAAATCACACTTAATCACAAGGGGCCTGATTCATTAAGGATTTTAACTTAAGAAACTTCTTATTTCAGTCTCCTGGACAAAACCATGTTACAATGCAAGGGGTGAAAATCAGTTTTCTGTTTTGCACATAAGTTAAATACTGACTGTATTTTCATGTAGCACACAAATATCAACTTTAAATCTCAGTGTACAAATAAGCTATTAAGTATTTGTGTGCTACATGAAAAAACAGCAGTATTTAACTTATGTGCAAAACAGAAAACTAATTTTCACCCCTTGCATTGAAACATGGTTTTGTCCAGGAAACTTAAAAAAGAAACTTCTTAATTTAAGTTCCTTAATGAATCGGGCCCAGGATGTGTTGTCTGCTATCAAAACAAATGTTACAACAAATGTTTTTGTTCTTATGACCTGGTTGGGTGTAAGTACACCTGATGTAATCCTGGTACATATGCTACTGGTGAGGAGCTGAATGCATCTTGCAATGTGTCCAATTCAGGATATGGGAATAATACTATATTTTTATGTGCAGATTTTTAGAGCATTTTTATTACATATGTGTCCAACTCAACATCAGCCCCATGTTTCTAATTAGACTAAATTGAATAGAATAGTTTATTGGTAAGGTTTTATTAAGTTTAAGTTAGTTATGTTTACCTTTTTAATTGTGTAGTAATCTGGAAAACGATAAAGAAGAAAGAAGAAGCAGAAACAGAAAAGTGGACAGGTTAAGAAAAGAAGAAGGAAAGGTAATTGGAATTACTTCATAGAAAACATAGAGAGAAGGGGCTGCGGAGAAAGTGGGGGGCAAGGAAAGTGGCTTGAGAGAACAGGGGGATGAAGTGGCTGCAAAGAACAGGGAGGGGGGATGAAGTGGCTGCAGAGAACAGGGAGGGGAAGAAGTGGCTGAAGAGATCTGGGGGGTGGCAGCAGTGAACAGGAGGGAGAAGTGGCTGAAGAGAATAGGGAGGGGGGAAGAAAAGGCTGCAGAGATCTGTGGGGGTGGCAGCAGTAAACAAAGATGGAGAGAACGGGGGGTGTTCTAGAGAGAACAAGGAGGGGAGATTTAGGGGGCTGATTTATGAAAAAATCAATATTTAAAAGTGGTGATGTCTTTATAAGCAAATATAGTCTCAATTAAATGTGGGCGAAATTTGTAGGCCATTAATTTAATTTTGGGGGAAATAGGCATTTTTTGATTGCTAATGTTATTATTTTAATGTCAGGGCTGGTCGAAGGATTATATCTGTTTTATTAAATGGGGATGTTATCAATTTAATGTTGGGGCTGGTTGGGAGGAAGGAGGCTTGTTTATTTAATGTAAATACTATAAGTTTAATGTCAGGCTGGTTATGGCAAAGGAGGCCTAATTATTAAAAGTGGGTACTATTAATTTAATGTTGGGGCTGTATGGGGACAAAATAACATATTTATTAAATGTGATTACTATTAATAATATTCTGGGGCTGATTGGGTGGAAGGAGGCCAGTTTATTAAACAATAAAGGGTACTGATTTAATCTCCAGCTGTTATAGGGGGAGGGAGGACTAGATAGTTCCCCCACTGCTCCGGAGGTGAATAATAACTATCTTTATTTCAAAAAGAGCTAAAACATTTCAGGATCCGGGCAAGCAACAGCAGAAATTAACATGCTAGAAGCATCACCAGATAGTCAAACTACAAAAACAAGTAGGAGACAACAGTACAGGTTGGAGAATGGTCTTGAGTTTGTAGAGAGCTAGGCACGACCCCACCATAGGATGGCTATGCCTCTTCGGCAGCATCTACTTGCACCAAAATCTACATCGTGGGTGGATGGGGCACCAGTTTTCTCTCTGGCTCTAAAATATCTAGCTACAACTCTGATAAATACATTTGACTATTTTTTTTTGCGCCTACAGTTCATACATACAGGTAGGTTAATTGAATCTGAATAAAATTGGCACTGGTGCTTAGGTGTTTGTGTGCTTATAGTAGGGAGACAGGTTGTAAGGTTCATTGTGGCAGGGATATGTGTGAATAAACAAAATACTATAGACTCAAGAGCTCTGTATTAAACGGCAGAACTATATAAATAAGGATAATAATAATAATAAAGAAAAAATCAATGTAAATATTAAATCTTGCAGGAGGTTATATACAGATCAGTAAATAGAATTGATTTGAAGGTGATCAAGTCCATTAAATTAAATTAAATGGTTTAAAAAGTGTATGTTTTAATTAAAATACCTGTATTGCTCTGTAATATATATAGATAGAGAAAGATAGATAAATAGATAGATTGATTTCATTTTTATTACTGTACAACACTGTACAAATATGTTTTTGATAATTATATTACTCTCCTTCTAAAATTGTCCCCAAATGCAACAAATTTACATGTTTTACTCAATCTAATTGTAATATTTTCTGATTTGTTTTTACAAAATATTTCAATATAATACACTTTATTTAAAGTGCTTAAATATGATTGTTCAATCTGCCAGCAGATACACAATCTGCCAGCAGACACACATAGACATAAAATTGTTTTCAAGTACTGAAAGATTAAATTTATTGAACTTACATGATCCTATTTCTGAACAATCTTGTGAATTACAGTACACAGCTATAGATCATTTGTATGCCACAAATGTAGTTATAATTGTAAGAGCTCATTGAATTCTATTGCATCACAAATAATTAGAAATACATATGTGGCACTTATTAATTGAAATTGTCAATAATAATAATAATACTAATAATAATAATAATAATAATAATAATAATAATAAGTTTCTAGACTGCTGAAGCAGAAAGTGCAGGCAGTGCAATACTCTGTTTAAAGCTTACAAAACAAAATATTGATTATGTATATTTATTCAATTTAGATTTATTTTACTAAGACTTAAGATGGTCACACATTTGGCAACTTTGTTAAATCTGTACAAATTTTATTAGTCACAGTGTAAAGCCATCAGGAGCTGGAACATTTATCAGATGCACAAAGTCTTCTTTGAGTTCTACTTTTTTGCTTTGACCTTTCCAAGAAATTCCAAACTATGGACCTGATGCAGAGTTGAACGTAACTTGGGAGTAATTTACAGCCCAAAAATGCACATGCAAAAATATCGTATTTTAGCCCATATAGTGAACCGGATGCATTTGAAGATGCATCCAGCTCTGCATCTGTACCATATATTCAAGGTTTACGGCAAGTGTACTTACACCCAAATACACGTACACAAAACCAGGACGGAAGTGAATTACAGCTTTGTAAACATTTGTTATCATAGGGGAAAATGCATGTGCTCTTAGGCTTTATATAATACAGCAGATATAACTCTTCACATATAAATAAATGTAACATTTTTTTTTTTAAATAATACACACAAACCTATTTCTTCAGTGACTAATCTCATCTTTCATATGGATGGACAAGAAGAGTTGATAAACATATCTTTCAGAGGCCAGGACTGTCCATGCTTTCGGTGTATCTATTATTAAAAGGTACTTCTGTGCCACTCAACTTGCATAATGTATTCAGTGGCCCTCGCTCTCTGAATCCTGGGTTGGGTGGATATAGAATTGGCTTCTCTTCCCTCTACTTCAGCCTCTGCAATTCTCTGCCACTTTAATATTATGCTGCTGCTACAGGCTTAATTCTCTAGATCCATTTCTATCCCACTCATACCCTTCTAATCTAACACGTATTTTATCCTAGGTCTCTCCACTACATTCACTTATTGGCTATCATCTCACATTAAATTGCATAACGACCTTACAAATAGACTCCCTTTCCCCACTATTGCATGCCTACAAGATAAATATTGTCTCAACTCACTCCGTTCACCAGTTACTACAAACCCGAAATTTCTACCAATTCTCCATTACCAGAATATCTGCTAGACCATTAATGGCAATAGAACACCACTGTCTTAGCAGCCCCTCTGCTAGAAGCCTTATCTCCTCTCTTTACCATACAATGTTATGTTCCATCAAATCTGAGAAACCATCACAGGAACATTCCTGGGAAAGGGACCTTGGTGAGGAACTCGATTCAGAGGACTGGTCAGACATTTGGTTTGGAGTAGATAAATCCTCCATCAGCCAACAAATAAAGAAGACTGCTTACAAGCTTTGTACCGATTGTACCTAGTCCTAATGAAATTGCACAAAATCTTTCCCAATGCTTCCCCCCTGTGCTGGAGAAGTTGTCAAGAATCTGGCTCTTTCCTTAACCTATGGTAGTCCTGCCCCATCCTGCAGTGATTTTTGTCTAGTATCAGACACATCATTCTCACCCTCAATGACACCGTTAACCCTTTCTCCCCTAAACATATGTTGCTTCCTCTACCATTTCCAGATCTTTCAAGACATCTGAGTAGGCTTTCCAGATATGTCCTGAGCATTGCTACTTGTTTTGTAGCCAGCTCCTGGACAAGCTCTAATCCTTCTACTATGGCGGAGCTCTGGTGAAAGATTTGACATGGCTATCAGATGGAACTAATAACAAGCATTTTAAGTAACTCATCTATCTCATTCTACAAAACCTGGGTTCCTTGGACTCAGTTCAATAATGCTCCTCTCCCTTATTTTAAATGCTCGACCCCTGTCACATAATAGCCCACAACCCCCTATACCCTTCCCCCTCTTTCTTTTATTAAACCAAAAATCAGGCATCATACTCCTCACTTGAAAGACAATTGTTGTTGTTGCTTGTCCTTAGCACAGCATTTTTGTGTGTATCTAGCACAAAGAAAACATAAGGTGTTAGTTCTTATTTTGATCAAAGCATTTAAGCCTGCATACCATTATTAAGGGCACCTCATTGTATGCAGGGCCTACACCGACCTATATGCTTCAAGACCATTAAAATGCAGTTAAAAACAAATGCACTCACCTCTCAGTAAAGGGGCTTACATCTAGCAAGGGCTGTCTTGTGAGCCACATTAAAAGGCCTTATATAAGCCTAAAAGACAGAGAATAAATAAGCCAGTACTCGGGTAATCCCATTTTATACATAAGTCCAGCTGCACAGCAATACAAATGCCCTATACTAAACAAAACAAAAAGACAATTACTGTCGATGATTTCCTTAACACTGCATATTTATGTGTATCTAGCACAGTGAGGTATTGGTTCATATTTTGATCAAATCATTTGTTTTTCATGTTGATGATTTTAATAAAAAGTTATTTAAAAAAACACACACACTCAAAATCTTGTAGCATATGTTCGATCAATGAAGAAAGCACCTGGTTGCTTCAGAGGTGAATTCACAATCAGCCAAGTGGTTGGCTAGTGCTGGCATTAATCATCATCATCATCATCATCTATTTATATAGTGTCACTAATTCCGCAGCACTGTACAGAGAACTCACTCACATCAGTCCCTGCCTCATTGGAGCTTACAGTCTAAATTCCCTAACATACATACAAACACAGACACAGACACACACACACACACACACACACAGAGATTAGGGTCAATTTGATAGCAGCCAATCAACCTTCTAGTATGTTTTTGTAGTGTGGGAGGAAACTGGAGCACACGGAGGAAGCCCATGCAAACACAGGGAAAACATACAAACTCCACACAGATAAGGCAATGGTCCGGAATCGAACTTATGAACCCCAGTCCTGTGAGGCAGAAATGATAACCACTAAGCCACCATGCTGCCCATAAGTGTGTATTTGCATCAGTTCCTAAGATGATCAAATAATATGGCTGTTAAAGGAATATCTGTTTCTGTGGTCAGATCACAGTTTGTTGAGAGTGTCCTTACTGTGCCCAACCTACGGTAGAACCCCCTTCCCTTCCCTGTCATGCCACTATAGATGCAAGCGTGGATGCGCGCAACTCTGTATAGGTGAAGGTACTTGCGGGACTTTTAGTGGGCGTGTGCAAAGCAAATTCTCATAAATTGCATTAGGGCTGGCAAATTTTAGCTTGGGGGAAAAGACTAGACTCAGCAGTCTGTTAGGAACATGTTAAAGGAAATGTAGGTGGTCCAGTAATTTAGCCCTAGGAAGCCCATTATGGGACCGGCCCAGAGGGCAGATGCTCCCTGCTTCCCACCCCAGAATGCCGCTGATTTGTGCTATGCAAATGGGTGTACATTGAACTCAAGCCACATATCTTTAAATTATATATTTTCAATTCTGCGACTATATAGTCAATTCATTCTGCCGTGTGGTGTTATTGAGGTACTAGAAATTCAGCTGGAGCAAAAATGATAAACAGAACATTTAAGACCAAATTCTGCCTTGGAAAGTGCTAAATCCCAGAACATTTTTGAAAATTTTGTTCCATCTCTGATAGCATGTAAGCCAGGGGCCTAAGGATTTTAACAGGGTAGTCGTTTTCAGTTCCAATACAAATACTACATGATCCTGATATTCCATTTAAAAAAAACAGATCATCCCCCCAAATTTTTATAGCAATTAACACTAGACACATCTATAATTTGACATGAGTGAAATATATGCAGCTCTTTTTTTACTAACATCCCCAAGATAGATCAAAACTTGCAAAGAAATTAACAGACATCTTCCACGTTAAAAATAAATGTTAATTCTCAGTGCTCATTAAAATCTTTATAATCAGTTTGTCATTTGGGATGTGTTCCTTATGCCATTTAGTGCAAATCCTGATGCAAAGCAGCACAATTCTCCACAGTGTAAATGCAACATCATCAGAGTAGAATACATTATTTGAATTTGCTAATGCTATTTTTAATTAATTAGTTCACATCAATGTATTTCCCAATTTAATATATGTTTTAACATAGCTTTTCAGACATTTTACATTTTAAGCTGCATAAACAGTAATTAGATGAATGGGGAAATGATTATAGGAAATCTATGTAATTATTACTTGCAGGATATTTGTATGGCCCTGTTGATTAGAGCTGTGTAAATGGTAATAAAACAAATATTATGAGTTTTTTCCTCACTCATTTTTCATTAAAATACACTGTTGTTGCATTTCAAATGTGTCCTCTGTATTTCTTTATATCCTTGCGGCTCATAACAGGAGTAGGCACGTTTTCGCTGAAAACAAAAGGCATAAGTAGCTTCTGTTGCAGATCATACCTGCATGTTTCCTTAGTGCAATTCAAAAATACCTCCTTACAATTTTACTGAATTGGTATATTTAGGTCTCCACAATTTTCTCTGCAAGCTATACAGCTTCAAATGTAGGAGCCAAGTATAATATGCTAAGCCATATCCGGTGATGAGTATAATATGCATGTGCTAGGACATAGAATAATATAATGTGCTGAACTATGCCTGGGGCCAAGTTGAGCTATGTATGGCACCAAGCAGTGGTTGAAGTGAGCTGGTATCTGGTGGTAAGCCACCACTTCTCATACTGCTTAGACTAAAACTATCACATTCCATTCACTTATATTTCCCACACCACCACTTATTTTTTGTTTGTTTTATTCTTTTTATTAAGGTTTCCCAATAATAATACAGTAAAACAGGAATAAGATTATAAACAAAAAAAATTACAATTTGAAAGGGAGGGAAGGGGGGAATAATTTACAAGTGAAGGACAACGTAACCAATGAAAGGGTCAAAAAAAACGCCCATAAGTGTTGCTATGCCGATATTTGACAAAATAAAGTGAAATATATATATATACAAAAGTCAGTTAAATGTATATACATAAAATACAGATTATTAGAACAATTTCTAATAAATTACAAGAGTTGACCTTGATAGTGTTGGATGTGCCATACCACTAAATTTCCACTTTGACCACTGGCATCAAGCATACAAGTTGGAGTCATATCTGGTATGAGTATATTTGGTATAAATAAAACATTATAAGTCATATATGCGGCCAAGTATAATATGTGGAGCCATAACTGGTGTCAATTGTAATATGCAGAGCTATAGATGGTAATAAGTATAATGAGCTGAGCTATATCTAGTATAAGGTGTAATATGCCAAGCTATATTGTTGCCAAGTATAATATGAAGAGCCTTACTGGGTACCATGTATAATATGCAGAGCTATATTTGATGTCAACTATAAAATGCTGAGTCCTATCTGATGTTAGGTTAATAAAGAGCCACATTTTGGTGCTTGTTATAAAATGCTGAGTACTATCTGGTGTTAAGAATAATATTCAAATTGACATCTGGAATATAATATGCAGAGTCATATCTGCTGCCAAGTGTTATAGACACATACTGAGCTATATCTGGTGACAGATAATTGTTTTTACTAACCCTCAAAGAAGCACTCCTATTGGTTCCAGAGCAACACCTTATTTTGGTAAAGTTATTATTTCAGTTAGGTCACACCCAGAAAAGCTCTCACTCTGTTGGTTGACAATCCTGTTTCCTGCCCTGAATCAAACTTTGGCAACCAGTCTGAGGCTTGGAGCCCTAAACAATTGCTCAATTTATCCTGCCCTGTGGATAACTACTGACAATACTAGCTGCTAGCAAAACACACATTTGCAGTAAGGCTGGGAATGCATTTAACATTCTGGTCTCCAAGCAATAATAGTAAAGGCAAGTACAGTAATGGAATAACAAGCATGGGTTTAGACAAATTGATAATATGATTTTAAACTATTTACAACATCAGAGTCAAGATGCCATGCAAGCAACATGCAAAAATTCTAGTACAGATTTGACCCATTTCACCTTCTGGTATTGAGAAATGTTTGCATCAGTGGCAGCAGTGAACATTAAGTGAAATGTGTGGAATAATGGGGAGGCATGATTTAAAATATGGTACTTCTTGTGCTTCAGGCTATTTTTGTTTCTAAATCCAGATAATCTTTTGGTTGAATCAATTTATTCATATGTCCTTTCAGGCCACTTTTTCAGTTTTTTCATAGTAGACATTTTTATTTATTCATTGTTGTAACATTTTTTAAGGGTTTCATTTTTCTGTTTCAATTCTATTTTGAAAAAACACATACGCTGAGTAACTTAAGACTTTCTATTGGAGTTTTCAGCACTTCTAACCGTTTCATTGTTGTGCTCTTTTTCAAGTCATTCCATAGGTTTCTTACAGTTTGCTGTAAATGAACAAAAACACTGTTTGCTTCAAAAAGATTATGTTTTGCTGTCTTGATTTTGTTTGTTTATTTTTCAAAGGCACATTGTGTACTAATACAATGGGATTATTATACCAGTGTTAAAGCAATAACAGCTGACGGTTCTGTGTGTTACATTAAACAGGAATAGACTGACTGCAATTTATTATTTATAAATTAATCCAAAATGGAAAAATAAATGGAAAGTTAGAATGGAAGATAGCAGAGTGGTAGTAAATGATAAGTATGACAAATCTATTAACATAGATGAGAGTGAGAGAAACATACAGTTGGATATTTATTAACCATTACAACTATGTTCCTATACTAATGTATTGTATACTATGCCCTTTCTTTTGTAAGCTATATTTCATGCTTTTGTTATACACCTATACTATTATGAATATAGTATGAAATCTATTATCGCGATTGTTTGGGACATTTTCCGAATAAGAGTTTTCTATGCAATTTATGTCACCATGTCTAAAGTATCTAATATATATAAGCCTAGCGGCGTGTGTTAGTCTGTGTGTGAAAAAAAACAAAACAAGCTGCAGTGCCACCTGCTGGGCGGAGTTATACACTGACCTACTAAATTCTTAGCATTATCTATAATATAAATGTCTAGTGGCGTGTGTTAGTCTGTCTGTGTGTGTGTGGAAAACATAAAACCAAGCTGCAGTGCCATCTGCTGGACGGAGTTATACACTGACCTACTAAATTCTTAGTGTGTGTGGAAAAAAAAATTCAGAAAGGGCTGAAATTTGGTATACTAAGATGTTTTTAATTTGTTAATTTAATTTGTTAATTGTTAAAAGTGTTTATAAAGATTTAAAAAAAATATATAAATATTTCTTGAAGGAGAAGTGACAGTTGGGAGTGGTTGGTGGTTGCCGGGGGTGACAGTGGGGAGTGGTTGGTGGTTGAGGCCTGGGCTATGGCCCAAATGCATGACAAGAACCTTTTTAACACCTTAAGTAGCTTGATTTGACTAGAATGCATGAGTATCATGCACGGGTTAACTTGTCTAATATATAAAAGTAAAAGCCTAGCGGTGTGTGTTAGTGTGTGTGTGTGTGGAAAAAACTATTTTCTCAGAAAGGGCTCATCCAATTGACCTGAAATTTGGTATACTGACATTATTTGACAAAAAAATTAGAATAGTGAAGTCAGTTAACTTCCATCATCTCCCCCCTTCCCCCCGTGGGAGGGGTAGTAAAGGCTAAATTTACGAGTTGAGGGCTCAAACTCATTTTTGTGAGGTAATTTTACCTCATGAACACACATGTGTAGCGGCGTGTGTTAGTGTGTGTGTGTGTGTGGAAAAAACTATTTTCTCAGAAAGGACTCATCCCATTGACCTGAAATTTGGTATACTGACATCATTTCATCATCATCATCACCATTTATTTATATAGCGCCACTAATTCCGCAGCACTGTACAGAGAACTCATGTCAGTCCCTTCCCCGATTGGAGCTTACAGTCTAAATTCCCTAACACACACACACACACACACACACACACACACACAGACTAGGGGCAATTTTTTGATAGCAGCCAATTAACCTACTAGAATGTTTTTGTGGAGTGTGGGAGGAAACCGGAGCACCTGGAGGAAACCCACGCAAACACAGGGAGAACATACAAACTCCACACAGATAAGGCCATTGATGGGAATTGAACTCATGACCCCAGCGCTGTGAGGCAGAAGTGCTAACCACTTAGCCACCGTGCCGGAGTTGAGTGCTCAAACTCATTTTCGTGAGGTAATTTTACCTCATGAACACACACATGTGTAGTGGCATGTGTTAGTGTGTGTGTGTGTGTGTGTGTGTAAAAAACTATTTTCTCAGAAAGGGCTCATCCAATTGACCTGAATTTGGTATACTGACATTATTTGACAAAAAAATTAGAATAGTGAACTCAGTTAACTTCCATCATCCCCCCTTTCCCCCATGGGAGGGGTAGTAAAGGCTAAATTTACGAGTTGAGGGCTCAAACTCATTTTCGTGAGGTAATTTTGCCTCATGAACACACATTAAAAAGGGCGCTTGTGTCGGGAAGTAACGCTCTTCCCCTGAGGAGGTCTGGGCTAGGCCCAAATGCATGACAAGAACCTTTTTAAGACCTTAAGTAGCTTGATTTGACTAGAATGCATGAGTATCATGCACGGGTTAACTTGTATTATATATACTTTACTGCCTTTCCATATACTGCCACTGGTATTGATTTCTTCATTAAAGTGCCTAGCAGTGCTCCCCATAATCGCTGTAGGGGAAAATACTCTGTGATCATGTCTGTGTGTATATCACCTTTGCTGAACTGCAGCAATTATTTTTGTCTGATTTTTGGAGCAAACAGTTTCCGGTATAATGGATCTTAGACCTTTATATAGTATTATAGCACTGTTTTGGGAGGGCTTAATCTATATGTCCCACTCAAAATAGTTTAGACTGCTATAACCATAATTGCCTATTCTCCCTGAATGTCCGGGAGATTACTTAATTTCTGGGAGCCCTCCTGGACTCCTGACAGAGTATGGGCAACCTCCCTGGGTCCCGGTATTAAAGTAATTTTATCGCTTATCAATAAGACATTATCCAATGCGATTGTTGTGGTTCCAACGCACAATGTGTTTAATTGCAAAATATAGCAAGATTTTGCAGCAAGCCATTGTTACACTTTAAATATGTTAAAATAAAGCAGGAAAGTATAAAATCACAGAATACATTACATATTCCTTATAGGGTTCACCCAGGTTCAATGAATTCAGCCATGCTCTCACGTTGCCAGGATCAAAAAGAGCTAGAACAAAAGTCAGAAGGCTTGTATATAGTGTACATATAACACTTAGTGAGGTCTTCATTGGTCCAAGGTTAATGATATTCCAGTTCCTTGCAGGTTAAAGGTCAGTTCATTTGATCCTTTCAAAGGGGTGCAGGGAAACCTCCCCTACCCATAGTCCACATGTTTGACTCTGAATGGCCAGTTCAAACTGACCCACACAAAAGTATTTTTGAGTATTAATTTCATATTGCTTGTATCTTGCGATCGCTAGATGCGATCGCTACTCTGTCCACACCAGGTTAATGCTGGTGAAATAAATATAAACTATGTATAAGTGAATGTGTAAGTGCGACTGTATGCGTCCATGACACGTGGAGTACTGATCGCAATCGCACGGTAAAACAATATTAATTGATGTACTTTCTTTCATCCAAATATTTGACTTTGACACCGGCCAGTTTGAGAAGTTAAATGGAGGGCGTCGGGGCTTAGTGATGTGATTTACGCATCACTGTGCCCCGCCCCCAGCTGGTATAAGGTAAAATGGTGATGCTCACATAGGTGGCAGGGCTTAGTGATGAAATTCTCTAAACCCCATCCCTACATGCCCACCTGCCCTTGCATCTACCGGAAAACAAATTCAAAAAGTAGGCAAGTATGGCTATAACTATTAGCTTTCAGAAGTCACAGGCTTCTGCTATGCGTGAGTGTGACTTACCTTAATATTTAGAGTGCCTATATTTAATTAAGTCCCAGATAAAATACCTTAAAACCTAAGAAAACAATACTAACATACTGAAGCAAAATAGTAAAAGTCCACAAAGGACACAAAAAGAAAAACTATATTTATCTATTCCTAGTGATCAGTCAGACTATAAGGGATTGGCCCCCAAAATGTCTGATTCCATTATATGTAGGTAACAGGTACAATTTAACATATACTGTATTGACTAATTTAATTCAAACAAACATTCTGTGATTCAGTTTGTAAGTTTATTTTTTTAAGAAACAAATAGTTTTGATTGCCCTTTGTACTGCACTTATTTTAAGAGCTTATTTCAGACAGAAAATACAATGCAGCTAGGCACATGGCACATGGGGTTCACCGAGCTTGTCAGGAGTTCTACACTGACATGCATACTGTTTGTGAGTGGGTGTAACCAATATAGTTGGCTAACAGAGCGCCCTTTCTCTACATTGTTATAGTCAACGTCATTACATTTATCTCAAATGTCTCTCCATTTCTAGCTCCCATGTGTATTTGTGACACAATTTTGCAGACAATTGTGGAATGAGGCATCTTTTTTGCGGAACAGTTTTTAAATCTGTAACTGGAAGTAATTCCACAACTTTTGTTGCTTTAACTCTGAAGAACCATCTACTTTGCTGCTGTTAAGTTTATATTTTTTAGGCAATTGTGCAGTACTCAAAACTATACTGACAAGAAATGGCTTTCTATACATTCAGTATATTTCCTTATTTAAATATATAACTATGTTGTTTGCTTTCACAGTCTCCACCTGACACGCTATTGTAATCTTGAGTGTCTTAATTTACTTTTACCTCCACATTAGTCAAAACATCAACTAAAGAAACATTCAGGGGGGATCTTTTAATATGCTACTATTAAGCTGTATGACCATCAATATACAATTGCTGTATTATATTTACTTTATTGCTAACCAGTACATCTGTACAAGTTGCAGAAAAAATCATGATTTCGATTTACCACCATATGTAAATTTTTGAAATATGTAAATAAAGAGACATCCTTTTTATGCAATCAACCAGACCATTCAGAAACAAACTGAAAAAGTAGACATAAATCATATCCAGCAATTTTCATAATGTACAGTAGGACATTTCATTGACTGAACAACATTCTGTACCTTGGAATAAAGATAGCTTTATATCAGGGACAATATTTTTTTTTAAGTTTTATTTATAGCTGAATTACTTAGATGATAAAAAAATCTCTTTGACTAGTCTATAATAGGTTTTCCCAGATTCTGTTGAATTGAACATTCAAATTGTGATTTTACTATTTGAATGCATACATTACACTGATTTGAAACATAAAACAAAGTGTTGGGCAAGATTAAAACATTTGCATTGGCCGATGGGAGTAGCTGAGCAGGGCAAGAGGGTTCCCTGCAAAGAGGCAATCAGGCACAATCTATGCAAAAGTTAATTTAATCAATGTGCGATCATTAAAATGTGATAAATGGGTGGGGAGCCTATATTTTTAGGGGTTGCCTTACTTTAAGTTGGGAATGCACAACCATATACACTCTGCAAAAACAATTGATTTTTAAATATTGTGGGATTCTAACCAATGAATTTGAGTGAGACTCATATTACATAATGTAAACTGAGGTTTCCTGAAATTTTGAAGCCATTTGTAAATTTTGTGCCCTAACTTTGGACAAAAAATATGTGGGAAAGACAACTTCAGAATCTTATATGCAGTGCTTTTTTTGTCATAGAACTCACAGAACTGAGTTCTGGCACCTTTTTTTAACTTATCTTTCAAGTTTTAAAAGTAATTTTTGAACATTTGATGTTTGGTCCACGTGGACTTGAATCACCCTGTCGACCGTAGCAGGACGGGGCAAAATCATTAAAACGGTGCATACAGTCTGATGCATGTGTACTACGTCCGTGCTGGTTGAGATGGCACTGCTCGGCTTGTGGCGCTGCTCAGCTTGTGATTGGTCGTGTGGTCGCGTGCTGAGAGCTTACTGCGGGCAGTGACCACTATGTTTCATTACACAACTGACGTGTGTGGGTGTGTGTACAATGATTGACTACGTGATATGAGTTCCCGCACCTTTTTTCTTACAAAAAAAGCACAGCTTATATGTAACCCCCTGTCACTGTATGTGTGGTCCTGGGGTGTATGAGCAAGTAACGCACACCTTGCTTGTGCTATCTTCTGCCCTAGCTAGCTCTTCGGTGTGGGCATAATTGACCAATGGTTCCCAGCACTTGCAGATTTTACAGCAATGTCTTGGATAGCATGGACAGAGGTATTGTTGCGTGTGGTGCAGGGCAATAGTTGTGGAAGTAAGTTGGCACCAGACCATCTCTATATTGCAAAGTAGAAACTCTTTATTTGAACTCCATCTCATCAAGTAACATGCTTGGGATACATATAGTAAATATTAACATGACTCCTGCACAGCTCTTAGTTGGTTAAATCTTTCACTTACAGAATATACTTCTCCTTGCTCCTTCTGCACAGTTCTTAAAGGAAAGGTATGGTTATAATTAAGCCTATGATTCTTCGCTTCTAACCTATTCTAATCATTTCCTATTAAACTAAAAATTTCAGTTTCCTTTTATGTTTTATGTACCAGATGATAACATGCTTAATTTCTACAGGTGCTAAAATTACCTAATCTGGGTGTTAGTAATTACAATGACCTATTTTGACAGTTAGTACCTAAAAGGATGCCGGGTAGCTGGGGTATTCCCCGGTAGGCCCCAACCCCTGATGGCTCCCCTCTTCGTTGGTGGGGGGAGCAGTTACTTTTAAAACAAATAAAAAATATTAATACCCACATGATTGCAGCACCGATGCCCCTCCTCCTTCCTCTCTGCTCTGTTCGCACTGAATGTCATCAAGTCACGCCCAACATTCAGTGAGGAGCAGCGCAGAGAGGAGCGTGCAAGAAAGAAGGAAGAAGACAGAAGACAAGAAGATAAGAAAAGAGAAGAGAAGAAAGAAGTCAATAAGAAAGTAAGAAAGGGAAAGGAGGCATGGGGAGGTAAGCAACATGACACAGAGTGATGGAGGGGGGGGAGCAACATGACAAAGAGTGATGAAAGAGGGGGGTAGCAGCATGACACAGAGTGATTGAAGGGGGGTAGCAGCATGACACAGAGTGAAGAAGGGGGAAACAGCATGGCACAGAGTGATGAAAAGGGGGGAAACAGCATGGCACAGAGTGATGAAAGGGGGGGGAAGAATGACACAGAGTGATGAAAGGGGGGAGCAGCATGGCACAGAGTGAAGAGGGAGCTTGATGACACAGTGTGATGAAGGGGGGGCAGGATGACACAGGATGATGAAGGGGGGAGCAAAAGCAACATAGCACAGGGTGATGAAGGGGGGCCAGGAGAAGGGGGAGCAACAGCAGCATGTCACAGGGTGATGAAGGGGGTGAAGGAGGGGCAAAAGCAGCTTGGAGAGTGCAGTGTGATAAGGGGGCACAGCATGGTGATGAAAGGGTAATATGTGTGTGATAGCACAGGGGGCTTGTGGCAATGTAGTGTGTGTGTGAGGTTGGTGGTGACTAACTAATGGGTGCTATTTTGTTTGTGGGGTGATGGAGCAATTTCATTTTATAGTGGGGACTATTAATTTAAGATGGGGTGGTTTGGGGGCTATTAATTGAATGTGGGGCTGAGTTTGAGGAGCATGAGGTCTATTTAATAAATGTGAATATGAACTATTTAATGGTTGTGACGGTTGCGGGAAATAGGTATATTTATTAATTTATTGCTAGGGGAGGAGGAGGGAGGGAAATAGGTTTATGTATTAAATGGGAATACTATTACTTTAATGTTGGGGCTGAAGGAAGGTCTAAGTATTAATTGTGGGTCCTGTTGATTTAATGCCGGGGCTGGGTGGAATTTTCTAAATGTACCCATTTTTTTCTAACATTCCAGGATCCAGACAAGCCACAACTAAAGAAACCAGCAGCCACAGGTGGTGAAAATAACAAGAACAGGTAGGAAAGTGCAGGAGAGTGTGTGAAATGTTCTGATTCTAATGGGATAATCCCGATTTTTGGTGGCTGTTCTGCCCAATCTAAGGGGCAGGTCAAGAGTGTGCATTCTTCATATACTACACTATGATGCTAGCTGTCCTTTGTGGGCTTACCCCACCATGGTTTGGTTATGCCTCTCTAGTGACTGGCCACACTCTCTCTTTTGGGCCTCTACCATTGTATTCCCCCTGTGGGCCCTTCATGCCCCAGTCCGACACTGTATAAATTTACTGTAAAAATGTGTGAAAAAAGAAGGCAGACCGCTCCAGCATCGCCTTGTGTGATTTGGTTTATGATTTGGGTGCATTGATTCTACTGTCCACCATGGTGGCGATGTCACATATGTATATGTGTGTGGTCATACTCACACTGTAGTGTGCCTGTATGCTTGCTTGATGCTTACTTCCTGTGTGTTAAGGAATGTTCCAGTAGTTGTGTACAGAAGGGATAATAGCTATATGTTAATCCTCAAAAAGTTCTTTACTGCAAAAGTGGATTGGAGCTGACAACAACTCTTCCCCAGATGGAAAAGTTATATATTATCAATCATGTCAGAAACAGGTAAGTTTCATTTGTTGCATATATACTAGTATTTTACATAAATTTTACACATTTTTTCTTACTTTGCTAGTTGTAAATGTCAGTCAGCATATAACTTAAAGTAGAACCTCCGGACTCTTTAATGGCAAACCTCAAATATTATATTATTTTCCGAAGGTGATTTTTTAAATATTGTTTTTTTGTTTCCGTGTCTACAGAAAAACGCTCCCATGTGCTACAACATCAGCAGTCAGCAACTCATTTGGCAAATGCTGATAGGAATACATCTAAACTGAAGCAAAGCTTCTTAACTTCGAAGTTGGGTACAGAACCCAAAGACATGTTTAACCTGCGTCTATGTGAAGCTCTCACTGCCGCCAATGTACCTGTTGATACAGTCCAGAATCCAGTTCTGAAAACCTTTCTGTAAGAGTTTTGCAAAAGAAAAGTACCAGATGAGTCCACTTTAAGAAAAATATTTACCCTAGGTCATTGAAAACATATGGGCAGACATCGCTGACCTCTTCATCTGTGTAGATGAAACAACAGATGCCTGTGGCAGATGCATTGCCACCGTCGTTGTGGGTAAGCTCACTTGTGAGGAACCGTCTATACCCCATGTCGTCCTATGCAGTGTGATTCTGCAAACCAACCACTCCAGTATGTCCATAGCAGTGATGCAGTAATACAATGCCTTACAGGTGCTCTGGCCAGATTCAGAGAAAGAGGATAAGTTACATTTGTTCATGACAGATAGTGCAGCTTACATGCTGAAAGCAGGTGTGTGTTTGAAGACTTTACACCCTACATGTAACCTGTCTAGCGCGTGGGCTCCACCAGGTAGCTGAAGCAATTCTTGAGCAGCATTCTGTAGTCAACAAGAGCATTTTTTTAGTGAAGAAGATCTTTCTGAAAGCATCGATTTGTATATTCAGGGAGAAGCTTCCTTTGATGCCTCTTCCTCCACAACCTGTAGTGATACAGTGGGGGATCTGGCTCTCAGCCGCAATGTATTATGCAGAAACTATGAGAGAATCATGGAGGTCATTGATGCACTAGGCGAACGTGAATCTATCGCTATTGTATATCAACGGAGCATTACACTCAGTCTCTTAAATGTATGCTACCTCCCTGCTCTCATCAGAATGTCTCTGGGTTCACTCACTCAGATGCTGTATCTCACAGTCATACCTTTATATTCTGAGCAGCCCTCTCTATCTTATAGCATCATTTTCTAGTAACTTCTCACTCAAATCTGTCCCATTTCACATACATTTTCTTTGTCATGATGGACCTTAGCCCCAGTGACACAAGGCCAAGGAGAGCAGCCTGGAGACCGTATGCTCTCCGGGCTGCCAGGAGATCCCAGGACCTCCTACCCTCCACCCAGGTCCCTGTTGGTCACTCTCTCACCACACAGTTTCTGTCAGCTAATTCCAATCTTATATTGTTAAAAAAAACTATTTCTGTTGTGTCTCCTCTGAGCCCTAGTTCTGAACCTGACATTAGGTTACTGGGTGATGTAAATGTCAGAGGGTGCATTACATATAAAACCTCTCAGTGCACCTAGTGTTAACCATTTACTATATTTCCCCATGGACTTTTGGAGATGTTCTTGCTGGTTATGAATCTTGCCATGTTCATTAATTCATTTGGAGTAATAAATTTGATTTGTTCTGTAGAAAATTTAAGCTACAAAGTTGCCTGAAGTGAACAATAAAGAACTATTAGTATTTCAGTATATGTAATGCGAGTCCATCAATTCAGCACAACCCAGGGCCAACGGTATTTTAAATAAGCAAAGCAATATTTTATTTCTGAAATGATTGTTGAATTTAACTATTCAGAAGTTACATTGACAACTTTCTGCAATAATTTATGTCTCATGTCTCATATTTTTAATTCAATTAGTTTACAGGGGTTTGTCTTTTTACTCATAATCACCTAATCTGAATGGAACAGTTCAGGCTTTGATTTCATGTAGAGCTGCATACATTTTAACCAAACTAGCCTAATGAGAAGAACTCTTGGCAGTAGCATGCTTTTTGATGATCGCTCTGTTGGGAGCTTCATTTATTCTTTTGACATTTTGAGCATTTGAATTCTAGTCCAATGGAGACTGGAAAAAAAAATATAATTTGTACTTAAATCTTTAGTAACATAAATGTTACGCTTAACGTCATAATACTTAGTGTAATTTATTGACTTATACGAGCAACCAACCATCTGTGTATGAGTCTGAGTTTAATTGAGCAGCTAGTCATGTAAGTGCTGAATTCAGTTAGGTCAATAATTTAGGCTAAATGCATACCAAAATGCCTGATACAATATTTGTTACAAATTCAGATTTCGACAATTACAAAAGAAAATCATGTAATTTCAGGAAATCTTTATTTTAGGTAGTAATATTTAACAAGACTTTATGCACAATAAACGGATTGCTTTTACAGTTACCATAACACATTTATATAAAAAATATGGAAATTGCCCTGATTGCTGTTATTAATATTTTTCTGACCCAGGCTGATTTTGATAGAACCACAAAGCGTTCAGGTTGAAAACTGATATTGTTGCAATATTACAACAATTTACTATTTATCTGATAGCAAAGACATTAATTTATCATTAGCCTACTCCATAGGGCTCATGAAAGTAAATATACTAGTATATCTGAACAGCATACAATAGCAACAATAGACATTTTGGGCTAGATTTACTAAGCTGCGGGTTTGAAAAAGTGGGGATGTTGCCTATAGCAACCAATCAGATTCTAGCTATCATTTTGTAGGAGGTACTAAATGAATGAAAGCTGGAATCTGATTGGTTGCTATAGCCCTTTGTCTGTTAAAACAATAAATAAAAAAAAAAAGTGATAACTTATCTAAGTGTAGAAACTATTTTCTGGGGCTCCTCACACCCATTATTAGCCTACACTAAGGCATTAGGTTTCAGGTGTCTTCTCACATCCCAGCTCATATATCACTGAGTGCACTCTCTGGGTACTCTCCAAACCCTATGCTGCAAAAGATATTGACCCATATTTTGCACTGATGAGCTCTACTAAAATTAAAATATGCTAGAGGGCTATGCTACCAAGGCAAGGTTAGTGATTTGTATACATTTTCATATGTCTGGGGTGATGTTTAATCTTTCACTGTTTGGTTATGTGAGAGATTACTGATTGTGATAAAGTAGTGGAAAGGTACAACTTTTTTATGCATACACATTGTTTTCTGTAATTACAACTGTTTTGATCATTTTTAACTTTTTGTAACACAAATAAAAAATGTATATAATTTCATGTGAAGTTTATTATTATATGTAAAATTCATGAAACAGAAATAAAGCAAAATTACTTTGAAAGGTATGAATTCAACAAGGTACTACAAACATTCGTTAGAGACTCTGGTCCATGTTGACATAATAGCATCACGCAGTTGCTTCAGATTTATAGGCTGCACATTCATGCTGCAAATCTCTTCTTCCACCACATCCCAAAGGTGCTTTGTCGAATTGAAATCTAGTGACTATGGAGACCATTGGAGTACACTAAAATAATTTTCACCTTTGTGAAACCAGCTTGAGATGACATGCACTTTGTAATGTGGCGCATTATCCTGCTTGAAGTATCCATTAGAAGATGGGTAGAGTATGGCCATATAGGGATGCACATTGTCAGCAACAATACTCAGGTAGGGTGAGGCATTTATTAATTCTCAACTGGTATTAAGGGACCTATTGCATGCCAATAAAATATTCCCTACACCATTGATACAAAGCAGGATGGATAGATGGATTCTTGTTGTTTGCGCCAAATCCGGACCCTACCATCTGTATGCCACAACAGAAATCGAGATTCGTCAGAACAAGCAAGGTTTTTTCCAATCTTCAAGTGACCAGTTTTGGTGCGAGTGTGCTCACTGTGTCTCAGTTACCTGTTATTAGCTGACATAAGTAGACACCCTGGAGTCTTCTGCTGCTGTAGCCCATTCACTTCAGGTTTTGACGTGCTGTCTATTCAGAGATGCTCTACTGCATACCACTGTTGTAGCTCATGGATATTTGAGTTACTGTTGTCTTCCTATCAGCTTGAACTGGTCTGGCCATTCTCCTCTGACATCTTTTATTCACAAGGCATTTTTGCCTACAAGATTGTCACTCACTGGATGTTGTTTGTATTGTGTAACATTCTCTGTAAACCCTAGAGACTGTTGTAACATAAAATCCAAATCCCAGGAGATCAGCAGTTTCTTAGATACTCAAACCTCCCTGTCTGGCATCAACAATCATTCCACAGTCATAGTCACTTCCCCTGATAAAATATCTTCCCCACTCTGGTGTTTGGTCTGAACAACAACTGAACCGCTTGATCATGTCTGCATGATTTTATGCATTGAGTCATTGACACATGATTTGGTATAGATAGTTACATCAACAAGCAGGTGTACATATGTACCTTATAAAGTGACCCCTGAGTTTATGTATGTGTATAATATATATTTGGTGAATTGATATCTGTTACTAGATTGCAATATCACAGCCAGTATGGTCAGCAATGCTTTCGTTGACAGAAGATAAAACAGATCTTGTGTGTACATCCATCTATATGTACTGAATATAAGTAAGCGTATCTGTTGCCATTGCCAAGGGTAAAAACATACATACATGTAATATTACCAATACACATTTTGCTATATTGAAGCTGATTAATCCTTCTGACAATCCTATTTAAGGCCAAATCACGCTTTAAATGCATTTTCCACTTTAAAAATCAATTTGACTAAATACTCTCCCCTACCAATTATATTTACATTAGTACTATTATGTTAATGGTATATTTAGTAGGATCTCAGAAGCACGTGTTTTTAATTAAAGCCATTGTGTTCAAAACCCTGCTAAATACCTGGTTAGGGTCCCAGCAGAGAAACAAGAAAACATTGGACTAAATATTCAGATTAATCTATTTGCTCCTATTTTTTTACATCCATTTGTGTAGGAAAACAAGAAGCTCTCCTTCCATATAAGTCCAAGCTAAGCAGGGCCCTCCAGTAAATTCAGTTATAAGGACACAATATAAAGTGACAAATTATATATTTAGGTGAGAAATATTTTAGATTACAAATATACAATAATTAACATTGCAATATTGTAATATTAGTTGACGTTAAAGTCTAAACCTACTGGTTGTGTGCAGTTAGTCCTCTATTTATTAAAAAAACAATGTTATCCATGCTGTATAGCTCAGTCTGGAGAGTGTATGTCAAGCTATCTGTGTAAGAGCAGACAGTTTGAATGACAGTGTCATGCTGGCTCAGTGGCTCAATGAACTGCAATGAAAAGAGTCTCTATGTGACTCAGTGAGAGAGAGGCCTCAAGCTGGAAGGCTGCTGTCAGAGCATGTGACTAGTGAAGAACTCAAGGAGTGTTCATAATAAGAGACTATGAATAACCATAGAACAGAAAGCACAGTTTATACACTGCAAATTCAGGAGGATTAATAGTGATGTTGAGACAATGTTTAACAATCAGAAGTAATAGGTAGTGTCAATTAAGCTCTCCCCTGCATCATAAATAAAGTTGTTTAAGGACCAGGCACACACTGAGAACAAATCACAGTTCTTATAAATTAAAACCTTATAAAAAAAATTAGGTATGTCCCAGTGGTTAAAATCTTAATTATTAGGATTGACTTAACAGGACAACAGCTGACACTCCAAATGGAATCCAAGCCAGCAATCGATTTGTGTGTACCACGCAAAATGCCATGTAATATTAAGATTCTTTAATGCTGTGTAAATTCCCTCACTCATGGGCAGCAACTAGAGTCTATCTCATAAAATCCTCCATAAAATCCATAAAAGTAGATTTGTATTAAAGGACAGCGGCAATTCAAAAATTTAATTGTTCACATCTGCCACATTGTCCATGTAGGAATAATAATTTGTATTTGGGGGTAACTAATATTAAAGGAGACATGTGGGTGTGAAAAATAAGAGGGTATATAAACTGTAACTACTGTATAAAATGACAATATATGGGTTGTCCTATTTAGCTCTATGTGATACCTCACAATAGACTCGCTATTTGCAGACTCTGAAAGTTTTGCAACCTTTTGGAAAGTGGCCATTACTCTACATGACTGTGGCTGGTGGTTAGGTGAATCTGGGGGACAGTTGGGTAAGTTGTGCCTGATTTGTGTTAGTCAAAGGTGGGGCCTATTGTCCCATTTTTAAAAAAAAATGTTGGGGGGGTATGGTATATGTCAAATAATGGCAAAAACTACAATTGCTTTTTATGGTGCTAAATCATTAATAATATGTCAAAGCACTTTAAGTTTACATACATAGGGGGGTATTCAATTGTTGCTTTTAACGCGCTAAAACAAAAAAAAACGAGCGCCCGAAAAATATTACAGTTTTTACGGTAATATGCGCGTAAATACCGTTAATATGGTAGTTTACTCGCTGAATTTCACTGAGCTGCGAGATGAAATTTAGCGAGTAATTACCGTATTAACGCTAATATTTTAATAATATCCTTTGAGAGCGTTAACGGCAACAATTGAATACCCCCCATACTGTCCTGATTCTTTTTCCAAACAAGAAGTGTGTTAATCAATGAGTTTCCCCGGAACATTTGATCCAATGATTAAATAAATCAATTTGTACCCCTTGCATCTTTTATCTTCCGCTGTATGCTCAATACATTAAGCAATGTACAGATCTTAAAAAATATTGTTTAATTAAATTGAATATGATTTTAAAATATTTACAACTCTTCTGATTTTCAGGATTATCATCTCTTCTTTATGTAGGCTGCATGAGATAGGTAAAATCCACACAGCACAACAATGTGTATGCTTAAGATATCTGGGAAGTGCCACATACCGCTAAAAATATGTTTTTCACATTTCAACCGATTTACTACCACTCTGAGGGGTATATTTACTAAACAGCAGGTTTGAAAAAGTGGAGATGTTGCCTATAGCAACCAATCAGATTCTAGCTTTTTATTTATTTAGTGCATTCTGCAAAATGACTTTTCCAAACCTGCAGTTTAGTAAATATACCCCTGAGTGCATTTATCATTGAGAAAAAGTATCCGTACGCTGTGAAAGTTGTTCCTATCTTTTTTGTGACATACTGCTCCTGTTTTTTCTCTTATGGTTATTACATAGTTGTGCATCAACTAGAGTGCCAAAACGGAGTACATTTCAGGATGAGCATGTTTGCTTGATTAAGTAGATGGTCCTTAACAGACATGTAAGGAAGGGGTGCACCATAGAAATGCTGTCTAGATGCAATAATGTGTAAAAACAAGATTTCATTTTGCAGGACAAAATATTCGAATGAACTTTAAAGTAGAGATGAGCGTACTCGGATTTCTGAAATCCGAGCCCACCCGAACGTTGCCGATCTGAGCCGGATCCGAGACAGATCCGGGTATTCCCGCCAATTGCAAAACTGAAACCGAGGCTCTAAGTCATAATCCCGCTGTCGGATCTCGCGATACTCGGATCCTATAAATTCCCCGCTAGTCGCCGCCATCTTCACTTGGGCATTTATCAGGGTAGAGGGAGGGTGTGTTAGGTGCTCCTCTGTCCTGCTATATCTCGTGCTGTTCAGTTCTGTGCTGTGCTGTGCTCTGTGTTCTGCTCAGTCCAGTGGCCCTGTGTCCTGTGCTCTGTCCTTCTGAGTTCAGTGGTGCTAATGGGTCCTGTGCTGTGTCCTGTTCAGTCCAGTGGTGCTGTGTCCTGTGCTCTGTCCTTCTGAGTTCAGTGGTGCTGCTGGGTCCTGTGCTGTGTCCTGTTCAGTCCAGTGGTGCTGTGTCCTGTGCGCTGTCCTTCTAAGGGCATTGTTATTTCCCCATTATTCCCAAATTCTAAAAAATGTAAAAAAAAGTTATAAAAAAATTACAAAAAAAGTAATTATAAAAAAAAAAAAAAATATCCCAAAACAATCCTGCAGTATAAGTCCATTGGTACTGCTATAATACAAAGTTGACTGATTCAGCAGTATAAGTCTAGTGGTACTGCTAAATTACAAAGTTCACTGATTTTGCAGTATAAGTACATTGGTACTGCTATATTACAAAGTTCACTCATTCTGCAGTATAAGTCCAGTGGTACTGCAATATTACAAAGTTCACTCATTCTGCAGTATAAGTCCATTGGTACTGCAATATTACAAAGTTCACTCATTCTGCAGTATAAGTCCAGTGGTACTGCAATATTACAAAGTTCACTCATTCTGCAGTATAAGTCCATTGGTACTGCAATATTACAAAGTTCACTCATTCTACAGTATAAGTCCAGTGGTACTGCCATATTACAAAGTTCACTCATTCTGCAGTATAAGTCCAGTGGTACTGCTGTATGACTCCAGTACAGTGGTACTCACCTGTGCCGCATATAATTTTTAAAGGCTTTGCCGAGTGTGTGTGGCTTCGGGGTACACTCTCTTGTGCTACATATAATGCAGAACAAAAATTTGGAGGATAAAGTAGGGAAAGATCAAGACCCACTTCCTCCTAATGCTGAAGCTGCTCATGACATAGACGATGAAATGCCATCAACGTCGTCTGGCAAGCCCGATGGCCAATCTCCTAGTACAGGGCATGTAAAATCCAAAAAGCCCAAGTTCAGTAAAAGTAGCAAAAAGAGAAACTTAAAATCATCTGAGGAGAAACGTAAAGTTGCCAATATGCCATTTACGACACGCAGTGGCAAGGAACGGATTAGGCCCTGGCCCATGTTCATGACTAGTGGTTCAGCTTCACCAAAGAAACTAAGCCCTCCTCCCCCCCTACAAAAAATTTAAGAGAGTTATGCTGTCAGCAACAACACAGCAAACAACTCTGCCTTCTAAAGAGAAATTATCACAAATCCCCAAGACGAGCCCAAGGGTGTTGGTGGTTGCGAATCCTGACCTTCCCATCACTGTATGGGAAGAGGTGGCTCCTTCCACCATTTGCAGCACGCCCTCTGCATATCCTGGAAGGATCACCCACAGTCCAGTTACAGATTTGGCTAATGAAGGTGTGAATGTTGTACACCGGGAGGAGGATATTGATGTAGCTGGCGCTGAGGAGGATGTTGATGATTATGATGCGGACAGATACCAAATTGCCCTTCTCAATTTCTATTTATATTCTAGATTATATAACGGCTGAATAGTTTTCTATTTTACTCCTAGTGGAGAGGGGATCTGATGCAGACAGATACCAAACTGCCTTTGTCAATTTCTTTGTATATTTGAATTTCTAGGGGGCATAAATAGCCACCAAAGTAACGTGGTCCATTTCATTTCACTTTCTAGCTCCACAGTCTGTGCAGCCTGCTTTTTTAATCTTCAAAGTATTTACAAGCCTTGCAATCTAAATTAACAAGAGGTAGTGACGTGCTAGAACTCCACCCTCTATATGCTGTAGAGGATGTAGGAGCCTCAAAAGGCCATTCAAGCCTACACAGCCACCTACGACATAGGAAAAGGAGTGGGGATGTGCCTGAGTCAAGCGCACTGGAGAATGATTTCCGTGTTGTGCAAGGTTCTGCAGCCATTTGAACTTGCCACACGAGAAGTCAGTTCCGACACTGCCAGCTTGAGTCAGGTGATTCCCCTGATCAGGCTTTTGCAGAAGCAGCTGGAGAAAGTGAGGGAGGAGCTGGTACACCATTGCGATTCCACCAAGCATGTAGCTCTTGTGGATGAAGCCCTTTGTACGCTTTGCCAGGATCCGAGGGTGGTCAGTCTTTTAAAGTCAGAGGAATACATTGTGGCCACCGTTCTCGATCCTCAGTTTAAAGCGTATGTTGTGTCTCTGTTTCCGGCGGACACAAGTCTACAGCGGTGCAAAGACCTGCTGGTCAGGAGATTGTCCTCTGAAGAGGACCGTGACATGCCACCAGCTCCACCTTCATTTTCATCACTGTTTGTGCAGTTCCAAAAAAGAGGAACTGCCATTTTTATTGCTACCTTCTTTCTTTCTATATTTCCTGTGTCCTGTGGTCTGTTCTGCTAAAGGCATTGTTATTTCCAAGTTATCCAAAAGTTCTAAAAAAACTAATTTAAATTTATAAAAAAAAATAATAAAAAAATTTCCAAAAATAATTGGAAAAAAATATTACAAAATTTTAAAAAATCTAGCTTGTACTGCTATTTATTTAAAAGTCTAACTACGATCATTCACTGTTGCTGTTCCCAAAAATAATAGGTACTGCTATTAAAGTACAGTCCAGTGGTACTCTACTGTGCCGCAGATAATTTGTAAAAGCTTTGCCGAGTGTGTGTAGTTATGTATCACAGGTTTTAAGAAGAGGCACAACACTGACAACCTGTTAGAGAAACTGAGGGAAATAATCTCTCTGTGGCTCACCCCACTTAGACTCTCCTGGGGATTCGAATAACTGCCATTTCTATTACTACCTTCTTTCTTTCTCTATTTAAAAAAAAATAAAAAAATAACTGCCATTTCTAGTACTACCTTCTTTCTTTCTATATTTAAAACAAAAAAAAAATGTCATTTCTATTACTACGTTAATTGTTTGTGCAGTCACAAAAAAGAGGAACTGCGCCCTTACTTGCTATGTTGGTTTTAGATGTCCATCCGGTGTCCGCCATCTGTGCACTGGAATTCAGACCAGTTGAGGGATTTTTTATTATATTGTGGGGACCACTCCACTACGCAGTCCAGATACTTGTTTGGTGGAATTCAGACCAGTTGAGGGTTTTTTTATTATATTGTGGGGACCACTCCACTACGCAGTCCAGATACTTTTTTGGTGGAATTCAGACCAGTTGAGGGATTTTTTATTATATTGTGGGGACCACTCCACTACGCAGTCCAGATACTTGTTTGGTGGAATTCAGAACAATTGAGGTTTTTTTTATTATATTGTGGCCCCGGTATCAAATTGGGTACCGGGGCCACTCCACTACGCAGTCCAGATACTTGTTTGGTGGAATTCAGAACAATTGTTTTTTTTTTATTATATTGTGGGGACCACTCCACTACGCAGTCCAGATACTTTTTTGGTGGAATTCAGACCAGTTGAGGGTTTTTTTATTATATTGTGGGGACCACTCCACTACGCAGTTCAGATACTTGTTTGGTGGAATTCAGACCAGTTGAGGGATTTTTTATTATATTGTGGGGACCACTCCACTACGCAGTCCAGATACTTTTTGGTGGAATTCAGACCAGTTGAGTGTTTTTTTATATGTGGGGACCACTCCACTACACAGTCCAGATACTTTTTTGGTGGAATTGAGACCAGTTGAGGGTGATATATTGTGGCCCCGGTACCAAATTGGGTACCGGGACCACTCCACTATGCAGTCCAGATAGCTACCTCGGTGAAACGTTTTGGACTAAAAACAATATTGTGAGGGTGTTCAGAATAGACTGGAAATTAGTGGAAATGATTGTTATTGAATGTTATTGAGGTTAATAATAGCGTAGGAGTGAAAATAAGCCCAAAAACTTGATTTTGGAACTTTTTATTCTTTTTTCAAAATAAATCCGAATCGAAAACCTTAAATCCGAACCAAAACCTTTCGACAGGTGTTTTGCAAAACAAATCCGAACCCAAAACATCAAGCAAATCCGAACCTAAAACACAACACGAGACACCAAAAGTGGCCGGTGCACAGCCCTACTTTAAAGATATTTGGAAGACAGTTGCAGACATTATATGACACTTGAAAAAAAATGACCCGATGTTCCATTACTGCCATCAATTATAGAATATGTACATTTGTGTCAAAAAAAGCAGTGTTTTAGATATAAATAATCTAAACGGTGGTCCTACTATAGGCATATTGTAAGGTGAGGTTTTTAGTGCCTTGACATTTGAGGAAATGTGGAGGTGTCGCCCATAGTAACCAGTCAGATGTTAGCTGTCATTTATCTAGCACATTCTAAAAAAATGATAGCTACAATCTCATTGGTTGCCATGGTTATATACGTCCGTATTTAACAAAGAGCGAATCTGAAGATAAGTCTGTTGATGAATACGGGTCTAAGACAAGACACTACAGGATACGTCCAATACATATGTGGGATATTAAGTCACAAAGAATGCACAGAATAAAAAATAAATTAATGTCACCTGTTAATAATTTAGTCATTAATGACAAAACATTGAAAAAAAAGTTTTTGTTTTATCCCCCATAAAATACATATATTAGGATGTTATGAATGTCTACTGTACATAAAGTACATTTTTACAGTTGCTCTTGAGTGAAAACACATGTTCTAGCCTGCATACATAGCAGTCATCCCTAGTAATCGGCACCTACAGACACTTAGTAGCTGGTGCAAGTGATACAACTGATAAATCACGTGCCTTTGAGATGCCCAAAGCTTGAATCTGATACTGCTGCATGTGCTTGAGCTTTGCACGTGATTATTGTGCATATGCCCATTCTCCTCCACATTCCATCCACAAAATCACATGCTCTAGTAAGAGTACTATGTGCTCGACGATGAATCGGATGTTGCTGTGCTCTCTGGTGTATCATTCAGTTCTGGGCATGCGCAGAGTAATTTTGAGCAAAATATACAACATATCACCATTCACCACTTAGGGAATCTGGTCAAATTTACACATGGGGCTTGATTTAGAGCTGATCACATTTTCGTTGCCCGAGTGTAGGCATACACTTTGGGGGCATAATTGAGGTCTTACATGTGTATCTTGAGTTGCTTGCTTTTGGAGTTACTGGACAAAGGAGGGAAGGAGCAATCTATCGTAGGCCAATAAGGTTGCACTGATGCAGTCCAGAACACAGATGCATGTATACCTGTTCAAGGTGTATTATTTGCGGTTTAAAAGGTTTTTGTTGATGCCTAATAGTGAAGTATATTGCAAACAAACAAATGGTTGTAAACAGGGGCATACTGTTAGTGTATGTGATGTATTCCTGGCATAAAACAGGGTCCTATGCTACTGGTGCAGATCTGCATGTATCTTGCAATAGTAGCAGCTTTGCATATGCCAGTAATCGCTGCTTTTTTAGTGAACACAAATTGTGCCTGTGATTTGAAAGAAAGCTTAATCTCTCCTAAAAACGTCAAAGTAAAATTTAGCTGGACACACAAATCTGCTAAAACATCATGCTTGGATTAACCAGCACACTGCAAAACTGAAATTTCGTCTGGCCACCAAGTTATGAAATATGGTCATGAAGGGGTTAAGAAAAAATATTACTATTCCCAAGTTTTGATTTATTTTACAGACTTGTTATCAATGATAGCATAGAGTATAATCAAGACACTCTATTTTCAGTCACATATAAGGCACTGTGAGTTTATCAGTTTCTGATCATGCTGTTTATATCCAACACTCCCTATTATTAATTCCAGCTGGCTGTGTTGAGTGTAAATGTGCTTCTTCGCATCTGTCTAGAAAGTGATAATTTGAATTCCTAAAGTATTTTCAATCCTTGCTGAATGAGACAGCTAAGGGACTTGTCGGGAACAGCGAAAGTGACTGTCTGCCCACAGATTTAATGATACATATTTTAGCGGTTTTGTTAAGTTAGGTGTAACATCTCTGTGTACTGTAATCAGCTGGAAGGCAGGAAAGAACAATCTTCTTGTGCCTTTTTTCTTTAAATTGCCCACAAGGATTATGTGTGTGAATATATTGATTGTATCATTCAGTGAAATTTGTAACCCTCCCGGTAGCTTTAATATGTGTACTGGTTGATCCTTTGAAGCTACTAGAAGAATGCAATTAAATTAATATTCTAGGCAATATTGTTAGTAGAAAAAAATAAAGTTAGTATTGCTTCATTTTACCCAAACTTGGGCAATAAATTATACCATACAATCGGGCCCTTTCAGAGGTTTATAGAGACCCGGGAAAAACCCAAATTAAGAGGCCCCCATTTTCGTTAAAAAAAAACCACAATAAAAATGGATTTGAAATGTATTTTAAATTGATTTTAATGCTTAACTTTGTTACAATTTACAAATAAAATACTGTATACATATACTGATGTACTGGATTATTGGAGATTTCAAAGTAGAAGTGCTTTTTTTACCAGTTTTTTTCTGCAAATGCAGCAATCAATTTGGAAAAATCCAACTTTCACAGTTAATATTGAGCATGGCCAGCCCATTCAATCACTCTTGCCCCATAGTTGAACGATAATAGTGTTTTACGTTCTTCAGCACACTGAACGTTCGTGCACCAGAAGCAACAGATGCTGTCTAACTGAGGAAAATTTGCAAAGCAATTGTGATGTTGGGAAACACCCCGGAAAATCCTAGTTCAAGGATTTCTGCAAGAAGTTCCTTTGGTTTGCTTTCTATAAATTCACTTCAAGAAAATGAGTTTGTGTCTGAAAACTTGGGCAAAATCTTTCTTGTATTGTTCCTGAAAGTGTTCAGCTGTGAAGCACAGGTCTTCATTATTCATTTTGTTGAACTCGCTAAGAAACTTAAACAAGTTACAAATTAGTTCCAATGTAGTACATTGACAATGAAGACCAGACAGAATGAAGTCTACGACTACATAGAAAATGTTGACCCTATAGAGCTTTTCGGCAAGTGATTGAGTAGGTAAGAGGCAACTGGTGGGAACTCGGAACCTCAATTTTTTTTTGCTAGAAGTTTGCACTCTGAACAGAAGCCCTATAAATTGGAGGATATTGTCAGTGTCTTTAATAAGACATTTGGTTTTGTCCAGCTCAACGTCCAATGCAGCATTGTGTGCTCCAATAAGGAGCGTAGTTTGGTCGATCATTGTTAGTAGCTTAATCCACAAAGATGACATTACAACAAATTCATATTTCAAAAAGTACTTCTTAATGGACTGAATTTCTGATCGAGTTTGTGCAGTGAGTTTGAGAATTTCAATATTTGATAAAGCCGTTCCCAAAAAATGCAATTGATGTGCAACTGGTTCAACAGAATCAATGTGTGCAGACCATTTAGTTGTGGATATGTTATGAAGTGAAGCAGGTAGATGCTTTTTCAGAATTTTCTTTGCGGAGAGGAACTGAAGATATTTTGTATTTTTTGCACAGTAAGTAAATGCCTCCTTACAGGATTCAGCGCAGTCAACACCCACAAGGTTTAGTGTGTTGTTTCCACAGCTGGAGAAAATCCAGAGTGAGTTTTGCTTAAGCAGAATTGCTTGTACTCCATTGTATTTCCCAGCCATGTTAGATCCATTGTCGTAGGCTTGGCCAATTCATGCTTGAAAATCCAAGTTTAATCCTACCAAATTTTCCAATACTCTATCAGCAATCTATTTTCTATTTTATTGTGAAATTATCAAACATGACAAACCGTTCTTCAGTTGAAAATTTTTAGCATTCTACAATTTTTACATAACAAATCACCAGAGAGGTCTTTTCCTTGTGAGAACTATCAGGAATGGCATCAACTAAGATAACAAAATATTTTGCAATTCTAACCTCATCAAGAATTGTTTCTTGTAAGAATGACCCACACTGCTCGATAAATTCGTCTTGTATGCACGTTGAGTAAACTGTCAATTGAAGTTGCAGATAATATTGCTCTGAAGGCTGACTTCCACACCACTTAATTTTCTTTGTGCAGCGTTGAACGCTTGTGCGGTGGTATTCGGTTGTACAATTTCTTCCAACCTCTACTCAAGGTCCATCCGGATTGAGCAGAAAAAAACAAAGAGTTTGCTGCGATTTTCTTAAAAATGAAGCAGTGCTCACAGTGGAGAGATTGTTTTTCTACACTCCAGCGTAACCAGTCTCGTGGGCAAGGTTTTTCTTAAGTAGAAGATAAGGGAAAGCATGTGTCTTGTGGAATGTTATTTGGTATTTCAAAACTAGGAATCTTAAGAAATGACCTCATTTGGCAGCATCACTTTTGTTAATAATACCAGTCGATCGTGATAGCAGCAGTCAGCAGAAATTAATTCTTGCTCTTCTGGTTCTCGACGTTCTTACAGTAGAATTCCTGGATTGTAAACGTGATCTTCTGCTGCTTGTCTCGGTATCGGCGGTATCACTGTTTTTACATTTCCTTCTCGACAAATGTCTACATTCGCATGTTGAACTTTAGCCTCAGGATTTGAATTTGGAAAAGAATTGTCATTTTTTGAAGTTGCACTGGTTTGGCTGGTTTCACTTTCAACTGGGATTGAACCTGAAGTTCCTGATATTGAAGCACTTGTTGTTGGATCACTTGAGTGAGGAGCATTATCTTGTATTGGTGATTTAAAAAATGAAGTTATTGGCCTTAACTTTTTAGATTCAGCTTCCATTGATTGTTGCTGTCTCCCCACTTCCAGATTTCCTTGACCACATCGTATGGTTTCTCTTAACATTCTGAAACATCAACTATATAAAAATGTATATTATTATTATTATTTGCTATTGAAACTGCAGTTATAAATTTCTGGAAACCGAATACACATATGCATTTGGGGAGGGAGTTAAAGGCTTTATGTCATGCTTGCTCCCTCCCCCCATAGCTCACACTGCCCCATTACACCTCAAACTGCTCCTCTCATGCCCTTGACCTTTTCCAGCACTCCAAATAATTTTGCTCTATAATTTATCCCACTATCTCAATTGCCCCCCTCCCTCCCCCCTCACACACACACACACACACACACTCTTATCATAATTCTATACCAGCAATCGCACTTGCTTCAGAATCAGTGAGTCTTCCTGACTGCAGCACCTCCTCCTCCTTGTGAGTCTAACAGCTGCTGCTAAGTCCATGTAGCCCCGCCCCCATGCTAAGACATCACTCTCCATCTCCTCGTCTCTCCTCAAGTTCTGATAGTCCTGCGGGAGCCAGAAGAACACTGCAGAGCATGAGCCGGATGCACTGCTTATAAAAACATTGCAGTGGGCGTCCAACTAATGAACATTGTGATGTCAGACATTTCTGCCCCCAGGGCAGCCTGTGCTCTGCACTAGTATACCAGAGGCACCACCCAAGTTACAGCCCTGTTACCCAATTTATTCTATTTACTTTTAAAAGCGTTCAGTTGCTCACGTAAAAAAAATGATAGTTTAAAATGTATTAATAAAATCAAAACCTTTTGAATCAATACAAGTATGAGCATTGTAATAATAAAAGATTGATGAAATTAAATTACCCAAATTGTAGAAGAAATCGTTATCTGGAAAACATTGTGTCCCAAACATTACTGATAAAAGATCCCGTACCGATACTATTACAAGATTGAGCCATGGAAAGAATACCTAATGCGTCATTTGGGTGGCATTGGAGTGAACCTGCTGCCTCTATTACATATATCTATCTATCTATCTATCTATCTATCTATCTATCTATCTATCTATAGATAGATATATATATATATATATATATGTTTATGTGCGTGAGATACAATATGGCGCTTAACTCAATATTTGGAGAATGTTCATCAGTTCACACAGTCAATTTCCTCCTTTGATATGATATAATATTAATTATTTAACTCCCCCTATTTTTTAAATGGTTGGACTAAGAAAGATATTTTTAGGGTTTTTCATCATGATTATTTTTTAACCATAGTTATTATGATGCGTATATAATATGTTGTAAAAAATGTTAATATTATGTGATGATTTTATATAGTTTTAGATTAGCCTTTTAGAAAGTCTTTTACATACTTTTATTTTCTGTTTTTTAAAAAAAAATTATTACTCGATTTTATATATGTTTATCAGTGTTTATAAGCGCTGACAACTGTCTTTTTGTTTTGTATACATATGTGGGCATTTATATTGCCACGCAGCTGGTACCATATACAATATGGGATATAACGAGCACAGGCTTGTTTTTTCTCTGGTTTGGTTTCGAAATATTGCCTTATTGTCATAGCAGCAGTCCATCAAGCCTATTTAAGGCACATTTGGGTGTGGCTCACAAACCAGCCCTTGCTAGATGTAAACCTCTATACCTGGGAGGTAAGTGCATCTTATATTAACTGAATTTTAATGGTGTTTAAAGCATATAGGTCAGTGTAGGACACCTGCATACTATGAGGTGCCCTTCACGCTGGGATTCAGGCTTAAATGTTTTGGTCAAAATATGAACTAATACCTTATGTTTCCATTTTGCTAGATGCACGTAGATATGCAGTGTAAAAACACTGTTTTTCTTATATATATATATATATATATATATATATATATATATATATGCACCTAGCCGTGCAGTCACCATTTGCAAACATTTGTGATACAAAATAGGTAATTTTGAAGAGCTAAGTGACTTCCAGCATGATATTGTTATAGGGTGCCACATTTGCAATGAGACAGCTCATAAAATTTCATCCCTGCTGGATATTCCACAGTCAACTGTCAGTGATATTATAAGAAAGTGGAAACATTTAGGAACAAAAGCAACTCAGCCATGAAGTAGAAGACCATGGTGCATAAAAGTCTCCAACACTGCTGATTCCATAGCTGAAGAGTTCCAAACTTCCACTGGCATTAATGTAAGCACAAAAACTGTGCGACGGAAGCTTAATGGAATGGGTCTCCATGTCCGAGCAGGTGAATGCGTGTATCACCAAGACCACTGCCAAGCGTCGGATGGAGTGGTGTAAAGCACACTGAAACTGGACTGTGGAGCAGTGGAAACGTGTTCTGTCAAGTGACGAATCATGCTTCTCTGTTTGGCAGTCAGATGGGCGAGTCTGGGTTTGGTGAATGCCTGGAGAACGGTACCTGCCTGACTGCATCATGCCAACTGTGAAGTTTGGTGGAGGAGGGATAATGATAAGGGGCTGTTTTTCAGGGTTTGGGCTAGGCCCTTTATCTCCAGTGAAGGGGAATCTTAATGCTTCCGCATATCAAGTCATTTTGGACAATGCTATGCTACCATCTTTGTGGCAATAGTTTGGTGAAGGACCTTTTCTATTCCAGGATAACTGTGCCCTAGTGCCAAAGCATGGACTACAAAGACATGGTTTGATGAGTTTGGTGTGGAGGAACTTGACTGACATGCACAGATTCTTCACCTTAACCCCATCAACCTTTGGTATGAAATGGAACGGAGATTCCGAGCCAGGCGTTCTCGTCCAACATCAGTGCCAGACCTCGTATATGCTCTACAGAATGAATGGGCGCAAATACCCACAGACACACTCCAACATCTTGTAGAAAGCTTTGCAAGATGAGTGGAAGTGTCAGGCGCCGCCCGCGATCTCCGGGACGGCCATCTGTATCAGCTCCATAGCGCGTCTGGGTGCTAGGCAGCCAGACGCGTCACTTCCGGCCGCTGGCTACAGCTACAGAGCGTTCCCATTGCTTAGCAACGGGACGCTATACTAAGCGCGCTAGGCGCTAATTATGACAGGGCATAGCACTTCCATTGGCCTCCAGGACTATTTAACCCCTCCTGGCTCTCCCCGTCAGTGCCAGATTTTCAGGTCTCTACCCTGTCCTCCAGCATTCCTCAGTGTTCTAGTATGTTGCTTGTCTTCTGATTCCTGCTTGTACTGCGCTTCCAGAATGCTACCAACCCGGCTTGTTTCACCTTCCCTTCGGATTCTCCCTGTATATCTTCATTGCCTGCACCGTTACCGAACCGGCTCGTCTGACAACTCTTTTTCGCGCTTCGCTATCTGACTCGTGGAAGGACCGCGACCTGCATGTCTCCTGCAGCTGAGTCCATACCTCCTTGCGGGGGTCCCTGGTGAATACCAGGGGCACGTTAGACTCTGCACCTTCCTCCGATAGCAGGTACACTATACAAAGCCGTGACAGTAAACTCTGGCAATGACTACCGAGGGATCGGGTGAACCCTCAGCCCAGGAGTTACTCCTTTACTTGGCTCAGCGTGTAGAACAGCAAGAAGCAGCACAAGCACATCTCCTGCAATGTGTCCAAGGTATCACTACCCGCTTTGATGCTTTACAGGGCTCTCTGCCTGCTACTACAGCCATAGCCTTCTCCACGGTGGCGTCCCCTAGCATGGCTACAGTATCCACAGCAGGCTCAGGCCTGCGTATTCCTGCACCTGAGAAGTACGACAGAGATCCCAAGAAATGCAGAGGCTTCTTAAACCAGTGCTCCATTCAGTTCGAGTGTAACCCAGGAGCATTCCCTTCAGAATGCACTAAGGTGGCATTCATCATCTCCCTCCTGAGCGGTCAAGCACTAGCCTGGGCCTCGCCTTTGTGGGAAAGGGGAGATCCTCTTCTTAATAACACCACCTCCTTAATCGAAGCTTTCAGGAGAGTCTTCGATGATCCTGGGCGAGTAGCCTCTGCGGCCACAAGTCTGCTGAGTCTTCGTCAAGGCAATTTATCTGTGGGGCAATATGCCATCCAGTTCCGGACCTTGGCGTCTGAACTAAAGTGGAACAACGAGGCACTAGTAGCAACATTCTGGCAAGGTCTAGTCGACCGCATTAATGATGAATTGGTTTCAGAGATCTTCCTTCTGACCTTGATACCCTTATTGCTCTGTGTATCAAAATAGACCTGCGTTATCAAGAACGCACACAAGAACGTCCTGTCACTAAGCGGCTGGCACCTCGTCTGGCTCCACAATTCCAAAACCCGGTGCTGCCCATGGACGAACCCATGCCGGTGGGACGCTCTCGGTTATCTCCGGAAGAAAGATAGAGGCGCTTCAAGCAGCGTCTCTGTCTTTACTGTGGGGAATCCGGACACCTTCTCAAAGTTTGTCCTAAGAGACCGGGAAACCCATCCTCCTAAATGGTAGCAGGGAGGCCGGATTAGGAGAATCCACAGTTGCTCCCTATTCTAAACATTCTCCAGAGCTTATGTCAGTCACCCTGAACACCCCTAAAGGTCCCTTCTCCACCATGGCCTTTGTGGATTCCGGCTCCTCCAGGAACTTCATATCTGCTACTCTCGTTGCTGGGCTTCAAATTCTGATACTTTCTTTGCCTCAACCATTATCATTAACGGCAGTGGACGGTAACCGTGTCATCAGTGGTTCCATCTCCTCCGTCACTTCAACCATTCGGTTGATGTAGGAGCCATTCATAGCGAGATGATTCAGTTCTTGGTGTTGCCTAAATCCATCAACCCTCTTATCTTGGGGCTAACTTGGTTACGAAGGCATTCTCCGCAAATGGATTGGGATCGTGCTCAAGTTACCCGCTGGGGTACGGAATGTCATCACAGATGTCTGTCCTGTGTTCAGCCTCCCGGCTCTCAAGTTATTGCTCATTCCACCATTAGGGAACATGTCCTTCCGGCAGCATACGCCGAGTTTTAGGATGTGTTTAGCAAGACTGAGGCCAAAATCCTACCCCTCCAACGTTCCTGGGACTGCTCCATCACTCTGCTTCCTGACCAACTCATACCTAAAGGGTGAACTTATCCCCTATCTCACCCAGAGACCATGGCGATGTCTCAATACATCACAGAAAATCTGAAACGAGGGTTTATTCGCAAATCTACCTCTCCTGCTGGAGCTGGGATCTTCTTTGTCAAGAAAAAAGACGGGTCACTCCACCCGTGTATTGACTATCGACCCCTGAACTGTATTGCAGTCAAAAATCGGTACCCGTTACCTCTTATCTGTGATCTATTTGACAGGATCAGTGGGGCTCAAATTTTTACCAAATTGGACCTTCGAGGGGCCTACAACCTCATTCGTATAAAAAAGGGCGACAAAAGCAAGACCGCTTTCAATACCAGGGATGGCCATTTTGAATACCTGGTAATGCCCTTCGGCCTTTGCAATGCCCTGCCATCTTTCAGACTTTTGTCAATGACATCTTTCAAGATCTGCTGTATACCTCCGTAGTGGTCTATCTAGACAACATTCTAGTGTTCTCTAAAGATCTGAGTTTTCATCAAGAACAAGTAAGGGAGGTCTTAAGAAGACTGCGCAAGCACCATCTCTATTGTAAACTGGAAAAATGTGTCTTTGAAGTTCTCCAAGTGTCCTTCCTTGATTTTATTGTATCCGGTTCAGGACTACAGATGGATCCCACCAAGGTGTCGGCCATCTTGGACTGGCCACAACCGCAGGGTATTAAAGCAATTCAAAGATTCATCGGGTTTGCTAATTATTATCGACAGTTCATCCAAGATATTTCTTCCATTATTGCTCCTATCACAGCTTTAACTAGGAAATCTGCAAATCTGGTCTCCTGAAGTTATTTCTGCCTTTGCTACTCTAAAGAAAGCCTTTTCCTCGGCCTCTGTTCTAACCCAGCCGGACCAACAGTGACCTTTCTTTGTGGAAGTGGACGCCTCTTCAGTAGGCATTGGAGCCATGTTATTCCAATAGACACCATCAGGTACCCATTCTCCATGCAGGTTCTTCTCCAGACGATTCCTCCCTAATGCGATCAACTATGGAATCGGAGACAAAGAACTCCTCGTTATCAAAGCAGCTCTGGAAGAGTGGCGACACTTACGGGAAGGCGCCATATATCCTGTTACCATATTCACAGTCCATCGGAATTTGACATTCATTCGTGAAGCCCGCTGTTTGAATCCTCGGCAGGCCCGCTGGGCATAATTTTTTGCTCGCTTCAATATGACCCTTACATTCTGTCCGGGTGCTAGAAATGGGCGAGCAGACGCTTTATCCCGCTCTTTTGATGATACGGACTACCTGAATCCATTGATTCCCCAATGCATCATCGACCCTTCTAATATTGTGGCGGTTACCAATACTGTGACGTCTGCTCCTCCTACAGGGCGATCATTTGTGGAACCACACTTACGACTCAAGGTATTGCGATGGGCTCATTCCTCCCGCATCGCGGGTCACGCTGGGATAAAGAAGACCATATACCTACTCTGTCGTAGTTTCTGGTGGCCCACTATACGTACTGACATACGTGATTTTATTACAGCCTGTACCACTTGTGCCCAACACAAGACTTCAAGGAAAGTCCCTGCTGGGTTGCTTCGCCTCCTGCCCACACCTAATGCACCCTGGGAAAGTATAGCCATGGACTTTATTACTGATCTCCCCTGCAGTTCTGGATTCAATACTATCTGGGTTGTCATTGATCGGTTTTTCAAAATGGTGCACTTCATCCCTCTCCCAGGTTTACCTTCGGCTAGTCGCTTAGCCGACACGTTTATTAAGGAAATCTTCAGATTACACGGTTGTCCGAAAGAGATCATCTCTGACCGAGCGGTTCAATTCATCTCCCGTTTCTGGAGGGCCTTCTGTAAGAAACTGGGTACGGAATTAAAATTCTCATCAGGGTAATACCCTCAGACCAATGGTCAGACAGAACGGATCAACCAAGACTTGGAGACTTTTCTTCGTTGCTTTACTGCTGACAATCAAAGCAGATGGTCACAATTTCTTCCCTGGGCAGAGTTTTCACACAATCATCATGTCCAAGAATCCACTGGGTTCTCCCCATTCTTTATTGTTACTGGGGCGCATCCTATTATTCCGGATCCTTTTCCAAATACCTCCTCTTTAGTTCCAGCGGTGGACTCCCTCTATCGTGAATTCTCTCTCATTTGGGCCAAAACAAAGGCGGCCTTGCAAAAGGCAACTCAGCACCACAAAACATTTGCGGACCATCTCCATAGACCTACTCCTTTACTGAAAGTAGGGGACCAAGTATGGTTATCCACGAAAGACTTAAAACTAAAGGTACTATCTATGAAAATGGCTCCACGTTTCATTGGTCCCTATACCATCTCACAGGTCATCAATCCTGTCTGTGTCAAGCTAAAGCTACCTGTTTCTTTACAATGTCACAATACCTTTCATGTGTCCTTACTTCGACCGTTGGTGCTTAACAAATTCTTTGTACCTCCTTCTTAACCTCCTCCAGTTCAAACTTCCTCAGGAACAGAGTTTGAGATCAGCCGAATTCTGGATTCCCGTGTGTCACTCACCGGACTGTGAGTGCCATTTCCCGTGTGTTCAGGAACCGTGGCCGTCCGCCATCCTGAGGGTCTGCGCATGTGCAGCCCTTATCAAGCCTTCAATACCTGTTGCTTTTAATTGATTGGATGATCAGGCAACCCTCCCTATTTAAACCACCTGTGATCATTACCTGGTTGCCTGATCTTGGAGTCTCATTCCCCATGAGCCTCTGAAGGTGTTCCTGTGTTCCTCGTGTATTCAGCTTCTGCTGATTCCTGTTTTCTGCTATTGTGGTTGCCAGACCACTTCAACTCTCCTGTGTTCATCGTGCCTGCACTCAGCTGATTCCTATCCGCTGCCTCCGTTACTACTACAGAGTTCCTGCTCACTTCAACTCTCCTGTGTTCATCGTGCCTGCACTCAGCTGATTCCTATCCGCTGCCTCTGTTACTACTACAGAGTTCCTGCTCACTTCAACTCTCCTGTGTTCATCGTGCCTGCACTCAGCTGATTCCTATCCGCTGCCTCCGTTACTACTACAGAGTTCCGGATTGTCTCAACTCTCCTGTGTTTATCGTGTCAGCTCTCCGCTGCCTCCGTTACCACTACTACTGGATACCAGACCGCCTCAACTCTCCCGTGTTCATCATGTTTCCAGTTTCACTTACTACTGCTTCCTGAGTATTGCTTCTTTGATTCTGGATTACCTGCCGTGCGCTGCACCAACCTGATTACCGCTTCCACCCTCCAGTGGTCTCTCCTCCTGCCGGCCTTCAGGTATCCCTGCACGTCGCTCTGACAGCCTGCTCTCCTGAACCGCGGTATGCATACTTTCCATTGACTTTGCTTTTGTATTGCATATCCATCTGGACTGAGTTGTGTTCTTCTCCGGAGCCTCCTATCCACTGAAGCTATTGTTACCATTGACTTTGTTTTCTATTGCCTGGATTGCTATTGAGACTTTGTATACTTCAAGCAGCGCTGGTCAGTTATTGTTGTATTGTGGATATCATCGTGGGATCAAGTTCTGTGTGCCCCATGTATACTCTGCTTTACATTCATCTCCTCGTGCCCCTCCTCACATATATATAGCAGTGGTACAACTTGCTGACGCAGACCACTGACTCCTGTTCCCTGTGACACCAGTTTCAAGTATCCTCTCACATAGCAGTGGTACAACTTGCTACACGCAGACCACTGACTTCCCCGTTACCTACCTTCACCTGGATTCCATTCCTTCACTTTAGACAGCGGTACAACTTGCTATACGCAGACCGCTGACTCTCACTACCTCCTCGCTACTCCTGGACATACCCTCCTCACTATAGCAGTAGTACAACTTGCTATACGCAGACCACTGACTCTCCTCACGTTTCCTTGTCCATCTGGATCCTCGTGTACATTCATCTACTCATTACCAGTTGCTGCTAGTCATAGACTTTCCTTGAGCATTCTCTCACCATCTGCTGTTTCTCCTGTTCCGTTGTCACCCTGCTACCAAAGAACCATAATACCAGCTATATTACTCTGGTAAGTCCATCATCTGGTGATATCCTGGGCAAAGACTCCTAGTGCCCGTGACAGTAAGATCAGGCCATGACAGATCCAGGTGCGGAACCTACTGCTAAAGATATGCTGCAGCATCTGGTTACACGTATTGAACAACAGGATGTTCGCCAGCGACATTTGCTGCGGTGTTACCGGGCGTTGGCCTCCCAGGGAGCGTCTGTGCAGGATGTCACAGCTACTGTTGATGCTCCTGTGCCTTCCTCCGTTTCCCCAGTGCCATCCCAGGTGTCTACTACTTCCACGCTTCACCTGCCTACTCCGTCAAAATATGATGGAGACCCCAAAACATGCAGGGGTTTTCTAAATCAATGCTCAGTTCATTTTGAGCTTCAACCTCACAATTTCTCTACTCATCGTTCCAGAGTGGCCTATCTCATTTCCTTGTTTTGCGGACAAGCTCTCGCATGGGCTTCCCCTCTGTGGGAAAGAAATAATCCATTATTACAGGATAGTCCCAAATTTATTTTCACGTTTCGAAGTGTATTTGATGAACCTGGTCGTGTTATTTCCGCTGCATCCAGCATCCTCCGTCTACGTCAGGGTTCTCGTACTGTAGGCCAGTACGTCATTCAATTTCGGATATTGGCCTCTGAACTTTAGTGGAACACTGAAGCGTTAATTGCCGCCTTCTGGCAGGGGCTTTCTGATAAAATTAAAGATGCACTGACTACTCAAGAATTACCTACTTCTCTAGAAGATTTGATTTCTCTTTGCCACCGTGTAGACATGAGATTTCGTGAGAGAGAGTCTGAAAAAACAACTTAATTTAAAGCACCTCTTCGTTCAAGCCCTCAAGTTCGCCCTGTTTCATCTCCGCCGATACCCATGGAGATAGGTCGCTCCAAATTAACTTCAGAGGAGAGGGACCGAAGAGTAAAAAATAGACTTTGTATCTATTGTGCTGATTCTACTCATATGCTCAATTCATGCCCTAAAAAAATCGGGAAATGCCAGGCCCTAACCAGTTCTGGAGAGGTGAAGTTATGGTCCCTGGAGTCCTATCCATGTTCTACGAAATAAAAAGTTTGTGCTTTTGATGTAACAGTTTCCTTTGCTACCAAATGCTTTAAGTCCCAAGCACTAATTGACTCTGGAGCTGCAGGAAATTTTATTTCTAAATCCCTCGTGAATCAATGGTCCCTACCAGTGATTACTTTGAAAATACCTATTACTGTGACTGCTATCGATGGATCACGCATTATTAATGGTCTCATCACCCAGAGTACGTCTCGAGTAACCCTTCAAATTGATGTATTACACCAGGAAGAAATTTCATTTTTAATTCTCCCTGTTACTTCCAGTCCGATTGTATTAGGACTTCCATGGCTTCAACGTCACTCTCCTCAGATTGACTGGCACACTCCTTAAGTTACGTCTTGGGGGCCTGAATGTCATCATCGTTGCCTCTCTCAAGTCGTTCCTCTCAAAATACAGTAATCCTCCATTTCACCTTGTTCATCGGGACTTCCTCCTCAGTATGCTTCTTTTGCCGATGTATTTGATAAAACTCAGTCTGAACGTCTTCCTCCTCATCGTTCATGGGACTGTCCGATTGATCTTCAACCTGGCAAGACTCCTCCCAGGGGATGTGTGTATCCACTTTCGTTACCTGAAACTCAAGCTACATCTGAATACATCCAAGAGAATCTCCATTTATTCGACCTTCTACCTCTCCCGCTGGAGCAGGGTTTTTCGTCGTAAAAAAGAAGAATGGCTCATTACGCCCCTGCATAGATTTTCGTGGACTTAACGCCATAACTATCAAAAATCGGTATCCCATTCCATTAATTACTGAGTTATTTGATCGTATCAAGGGAGCCCGGATCTTTACCAAGTTGGATCTTCGTGGTGCCTACAATTTAATTCGAATCAGGTCCGGTGACGAATGGAAGGCAGCTTTCAACACCAGAGACGGGCATTATGAATATTTAGTAATGCCCTTCGGGTTATGTAATGCCCCCGCTGTTTTCCAGGGTTTCATTAATGAGATCTTCCGGGACTTGTTATATGTTTGTGTCGTCGTCTATCTGGACGACATATTGATCTTTTCGCAGGACCTGCCTTCTCATCATCAACATGTGGCAGAGGTCCTTTCCAGACTCCGGAAAAATTCATTATTCTGCAAGTTAGAAAAATGTTCATTCGAGTTGCCCCAGATTCCATTTCTGGGATATATTGTCTCCGGAGTTGGTCTTCAGATGGATCCAGAAAAGGTGAATGCTGTGTTACATTGGCCTCAGCCAACTACTCTTCGTGCAATTCAGCGTTTTTTAGGTTTTGCCAATTACTATAGACGCTTCATTCAAGATTTTTCCTCGATTGCATCTCCTATTGTGGCCCTAACTCGTAAAGGGGCCAATACTAAACAATGGTCCTCTGAGGCTCTTCAAGCTTTCCAGTTTCTTAAAGAGTCCTTCTCCTCTGCTCCTGTTCTTCGACAGCCTGATGTGACGCTTCCCTTCTTCCTAGAGGTAGATGCCTCTAATGTTGGTTTAGGAGCCATTCTCTCCCAAAGATCGGAGCAACAAAAATTCCATCCTTGTGCCTTTTACTCTCGGGGTCTTCTGCCTGCGGAGAAGAATTATACCATCGGGGACAAGGAGTTGCTGGCTATAAAAGTAGCATTAGAGGAATGGAGATATTTGTTGGAGGGAGCTCGTCATCCTGTGACAATTTTTACTGATCATAAAAATTTGTCATATTTACAGTCTGCTCAATGTTTGAATCCTCGTCAAGCAAGATGGTCTCTTTTCTTTTCTCGTTTTGAACTAATCATAACCTTCAAACCAGCTGCAAAAAATAAAAAAGCAGACGCCCTATCTCGAGCTTTTGTGATGTCCTCAGACGTTGAAGATGGTCCCAACCACTCTATATTAGACCCCAAATGTGTTTCTCTGGCTGCTTTTTCCACTAAGTTGCTAGCATTTGGGAGAACCCTCGTGCCTCCTGCTCTTAGGAAGAAAATCCTTTCGTGGTTTCACTCTTCTCGTTTTTCTGGACACTCTGGTGAACGCAAGACCTTTGAAATTCTTTCTCGAAGTTACTGGTGGCCTTCTATGAGGAAAGATGTCAAAGATTTTGTGGCTGCGTGTGATTTGTGTTCCCAGTTTAAGACTCCCCGCAGAACTCCAGCAGGTTTGCTTCAACCACTACCCATTCCTTCCAAGCCGTGGACCCATATTAGTATGGACTTTGTTACTGATCTTCCTACTAGTAAAAACTGCAATACTATTTGGGTAGTGGTGGACAGATTTTCGAAGATGGCACATTTCGTTCCTTTGACCGGTTTACCTTCTTCATCTACTCTGGCTGATTATTTCATCAAAGAAATCTTCCGTATTCATGGATGTCCTTCCGAGATTGTTTCAGATAGAGGAGTCCAATTCATTTCCAGATTCTGGCGGGCCCTCTGTAAGACCTTGGGTATCCGATTATCACTCTCATCCTCCTACCATCCTCAATCAAATGGACAAACCGAAAGGGTCAATCAAGATCTTGAGACTTTTATAAGGATGTTCTCTTCAGCCAACCAAGACAACTGGGTAGATTTGCTTCCATGGGCTGAATTCGCTCATAACAACATGTATCATGAGTCATCTTCTAAAACTCCATTCTTTGTGGTTTACGGTCACCATCCATCTTTTCTGGAATTTCCTGCCCTCCCTCCCACCCAAGTTCCTGCTGTAGAGACTGTTTGTCAGACCTTCAAAAATATTTGGTCTCAGGTCAAAACCTGTTTAAAGAAAACATCTGCCAGATATAAGTCTTTTGCAGATAAAAAGAGACGGGCTATTCCACCACTGAAAATCGGAGATCGTGTGTGGTTATCAACCAAAAATATTCGTTTGAAGGTCCCATCTATGAAGTTTGCTCCTCGTTTTATTGGTCCGTATAAGATCATTCAAGTGATAAATCCAGTTTGTTTCAAACTTCTACTACCTAAGAACCTTCGTATTTCCAATGCATTCCATGTGTCTTTGCTCAAACCTCTTATCATTAACCGTTTCTTGGTCCCTCCTTCAGCACCTCGGCCAGTTCAAATTCATCAAGAGGAGGACTTTGAGATTACTCACATATTGGATGCAAAAATTTCGCGAGGAGTTCTTCGTTTCCTCGTTCATTGGAAGGGCTTTGGTCCTGTAGAGCGGTCATGGATCAAAGCAGAAGATCTCAATGCTCCAGCTCTTCTTAAGAAGTTTTATTCCAAGTTTCCGGACAAACCCGGTTCCAGGTGTTCTGTGCTCACCTTTAAAAGGGGGGGTACTGTCACTCACCGGACTGTGAGTGCCATTTCCCGTGTGTTCAGGAACCGTGGCCGTCCGCCATCCTGAGGGTCTGCGCATGTGCAGCCCTTATCAAGCCTTCAATACCTGTTGCTTTTAATTGATTGGATGATCAGGCAACCCTCCCTATTTAAACCACCTGTGATCATTACCTGGTTGCCTGATCTTGGAGTCTCATTCCCCATGAGCCTCTGAAGGTGTTCCTGTGTTCCTCGTGTATTCAGCTTCTGCTGATTCCTGTTTTCTGCTATTGTGGTTGCCAGACCACTTCAACTCTCCTGTTTTCATCGTGCCTGCACTCAGCTGATTCCTATCCGCTGCCTCCGTTACTACTACAGAGTTCCTGCTCACTTCAACTCTCCTGTGTTCATCGTGCCTACACACAGCTGATTCCTATCCGCTGCCTCCGTTACTACTACAGAGTTCCTGCTCACTTCAACTCTCCTGTGTTCATCGTGCCTGCACTCAGCTGATTCCTATCCGCTGCCTCCGTTACTACTACAGAGTTCCGGATTGTCTCAACTCTCCTGTGTTTATCGTGTCAGCTCTCCGCTGCCTCCGTTACCACTACTACTGGATATCAGACCGCCTCAACTCTCCCGTGTTCATCATGTTTCCAGTTTCACTTACTACTGCTTCCTGAGTATTGCTTCTTTGATTCTGGATTACCTGCCGTGCGCTGCACCAACCTGATTACCGCTTCCACCCTCCAGTGGTCTCTCCTCCTGCCGGCCTTCAGGTATCCCTGCCCGTCGCTCTGACAGCCTGCTCTCCTGAACCGCGGTATGCATACTTTCCATTGACTTTGCTTTTGTATTGCATATCCATCTGGACTGAGTTGTGTTCTTCTCCGGAGCCTCCTATCCACTGAAGCTATTGTTACCATTGACTTTGTTTTCTATTGCCTGGATTGCTATTGAGACTTTGTATACTTCAAGCAGCGCTGGTCAGTTATTGTTGTATTGTGGATATCATCGTGGGATCAAGTTCTGTGTGCCCCGTGTATACTCTGCTTTACATTCATCTCCTCATGCCCCTCCTCACATATATATAGCAGTGGTACAACTTGCTGACGCAGACCACTGACTCCTGTTCCCTGTGACACCAGTTTCAAGTATCCTCTCACATAGCAGTGGTACAACTTGCTACACGCAGACCACTGACTTCCCCGTTACCTACCTTCATCTGGATTCCATTCCTTCACTTTAGACAGCGGTACAACTTGCTATACGCAGACCGCTGACTCTCACTACCTCCTCGCTACTCCTGGACATTCCTCCTTACTATAGCAGTGGTACAACTTGCTTTACGCAGACCACTGACTCTCCTCACGTTTCCTTGTCCATCTGGATCCTCGTGTACATTCATCTACTCATTACCAGTTGCTGCTAGTCATAGACTTTCCTTGAGCATTCTCTCACCATCTGCTGTTTCTCCTGTTCCGTTGTCACCCTGCTACCAGAGAACCATAATACCAGCTATATTACTCTGGTAAGTCCATCATCTGGTGATATCCTGGGCAAAGACTCCTAGTGCCCGTGACACCGTGTCCGCTATGGTCGACAACAGTTCATTGTTCACTGGAAGGCATTTGGTCCAGAAGAGAGATCTTGGGTGGACAAACCAGATCTTCATGCCCCTCTGCTACTCAAGAGATTTCTCCAACAGAGGGGAGGAGGGCATACTGTCAGGCACTGCCCACGATCTCCGGGACGGCCGCCTGTATCAGCTCCATAGCGCGTCTGGTTGCTAGGCAACCAAACGCGTCACTTCCGGCTTAGCAACGGGGCGCTATACTAAGCGCGCTAGGCGCTAATTATGACAGCGCATAGCGCTGACCTCCCATTGGCCTCCAGGACTATTTAACCACTCCTGGCTCTCCCCTTCAGTGCCAGAGTTTCAGGTCTCTACCCTGTCCTCCAGCATTCCTCAGTGTTCCAGTATATTGCTTGTCTTCTGATTCCTGCTTGCCTGCCTGTGACCCTTGAGACCCGGATTGCCTTGACTACCCCTTTGGATATCCCTGTCAACTGCGCTTCCAGAATGCTACCGACCCGGCTTGTTTCACCTTCCCTTCGGATTCTCCCTGTGTACCGGCTCGTCTGACAACTCTTTTTCGTGCTTCGCTATCTGACTCGTGGAAGGACCGCGACCTGCATGTCTCCTGCAGCTGAGTCCATACCTCCTTGCGGGGGTCCCTGGGCACGTTAGAATCCGCACCTTCCTCCGAGTAGTGCCAACGATAGCAGGTACACTATACTAAGTCGTGACAGGAAGCTGTTATCGATGCAAAAGGAAGACCAACTTCACTTTAAAGTATATGTATTTGAATACAAGGTCATTGTCATTACAGTCCGTGTTGGTGTAATTGTCAAGCATCTGAATACCTTTGTATATATATATATATATATATATATATATATATATATATATATATATATATATATATACATATATATATATATATATATATATATATATATATAAATACATATATATATATGTATATATATATATATATATATATATATATATATATATATGTATATATATATTATATATATATATATATATATATATATATATATATATAAATACATATATATATATATATATATATATATATATTTTTTAAATGTATTATCTATTTCAAAATTGCATGAACTCTTTCATAGTAGTCGTTTTGTAGAGATGAGCCAAATTGATGCAGACTTTCACATAAACTAATTTTCCGGATGAAGAGGCCATTTCACAGAGTTGCAATGTTCCAGTGATACCATTTATGCCTTTTCTTTGCCATTCCACACTGTACTTGTTGTCTAAAAAAAGAGCACTGACAATGACAGTGTCAATTTATTTTGCTCTATGGTGGGGTTTGGGTATAGCAACAGAGAAGTTGGAACAGAACAAAATTGATAGGAAAAATCTGAGTGGAACAAAAATGATATAGGAAATTCTTTGCAAAACACTTAAAGCCCAAATCCCCACCTACATGTGAAATTAGGTGAATATTACATGGAACTGTTATGAATATGAGAATGTGTGCAGGCAGTAGAGGCACTTTTGTTGGATGATTACGTCATTGTGACAGTTTGTTCCATTTACTGGTAAACTGCAGTAAGACTAGGACAATGAACTAGTTACCACTTTTCTAAAGTACTTAAAAGAAGGCATGTCAAAATGCATCACAACAATTATTATCACAGAACACTATGGGCCTGATTCATTAAGGAAAGTAAAGAAAAAAAAGGAGCAACTTTGCACCCTAACAAAACCATGTTGCATTGGAGGGAGATGTAAATTAAAATGTGAGGACAGATTTATGGTTGTGCTAGGGCATGTCCTAGATTAACGTTAAATTTCAGTGTAAAAATAAAGCTATCAACTATTTGTGTGCTACATGAAAAAGCAGCCAGTATTTTCCCAATGTGCAAAATAATAAGCTATTTTTCACCCCTTGCATTGTGTAACATGGTTTTGTCCAGAAGAAAATTTACTCCTTTTCTTGCTTTGCTATCCTTAATGAATCAGACCCTATATTTTTAGGCTGTAACTTTCAGAACTAGTTAGCTCAATTCTCTAACTAAAAAGAAAGTAGCATCAACTTCTATTCTATAATCCATAAAATGCATTATTACTATAGTTAACATTTATTTGTAGTTGTCGTGAACATAGAGAGCTTGCAGTTATTTATAAGGGATAATTCATAACTGCAGTGTAAATAGGTTGTATCAAATGAATCCATTGATAAATTAAAGTGTAAAATTTAAAGACAGAGAGTCTGATGTAATTGTGTTTGATGGCTTTGCACATCCTAGTGTGAGAACATAAGCCTTCCACTTTTAGCAGCTTCCAGGATCTCTCACTGTTAGCTTTAGACACTTGAATAGACTTTGTGGGGCCGATCACAGCTGGAGATCCTGGTAGGCAACATGAGAAAGCCTATACAGGTATATAGAAATATGACCTTCAAAGGAAAATGTTGTCACAGTTCATATTTTGGGAAATCTGGGTGTTACTGCATACTGAGGAGCAGAACACACACCAGGGTTGTGAATGACAAGTACGGGGGGGGGGGATTATCTGTGAACAGCTAAATTCAGATATCTTGGGAAAAGGTACATGACATTGTCATAATTCCATCATGTTTGGTATTTAAATGTGCGGGAGATCATGACCGGTTTATCGAATGGGGAGTTATTTCTCTTGGAAATATCTCTGAAGAATTACCACAGGTCAAGACTTTGGGAATATTTGTGAGCAAAGTATAGTGACACCCAGGGGACATCCCTAACCCCAATTAGCATTAAACACTGCCCCTGTGAAGACTATCACATGTCATGTTGCTTAAAAACCTGTGTTCTGAAAGAACAAACTGTCAGACTTTTTGGGAAATCAATTCACATTGATAACCTGTCCATCTTCCTACCCAAATTTCCCTTGGCCAGAATGCAATTCATGTAAGTGCAAATCTGAATGTAATCCTTTTTGTTTTAAATTGTTTTTGCTTGTTATGTCAATTAATTGTTATTCATTATTTTTCTTTATATCTGAATGCCCTGCATTTTTGCATATTAAATCTATAATTTAACAAGTTGCGTCCTTGATACTCTAATGAATCCATTAGCCTATTAGAAGAAGAGATTGCTCGACCAAGTTAATCCTTGGAATGCCAGTGTGTGATTTGTTGATACATTTGATTAACAAGCTGTGTGTGCTTGTATTTACATTTGTGTAACAGTCTGGAAGTGTGAAGAGTTAACCCTGTGCGTGCTGGTGTGGGTATTGCTAGTTTGTGGATAGCTAGAAACCTGCGTGCCAGTGTTGAACAGTATATTGGGGTCCTATTGCCCGTTTCCAATAGGTGGTTGCAGAACCTGAAGTGTTTGGGGGTGTGAGAGCGCTGTGTTTGGGGGCGATTCCAAAGGTCTATAACCTGTGTGATAGGTAGTGAGAGACTGCGGGCCGAAATCGCGTGTGGCCTCATACAGCGAACACCTCGAAGTCAAGGCAGCTGGTAGCGTGTTCGTGACAGTAATCCATGAGCATACTCTGTAGTGATTTACAGTTGGGGAACACACAGTAATGACAAGTGAGGCTATAAGCCGAACATCCTTAAACTCAGATAAAAGGGAAAACATCTGGGCCTTACCCATTCTGGGTAAAGTCTACTGCAGATCCCATCCAATTGTAATCCATAGGAGTGTTCTCGGAGGCAGTATATAGTCTCCTTCCATAGGATGCTAGGTCACTTTCTCTGCTGGAAATCGCTGGGAAAACATAGTGCAGGATCAGTATCTGTATTGCATTGTCCTGTTGATCTATTGTACCTCAATTAACTAGTTTTGCTTACACTTATGTTCCTTTTTCACATCGCTGCTCCGGTTTCCTACCCTTATATCACTTGCTTCCCTGTCAATTCGCCATGGAAAGATCAACGCAGCCAACAGTGCCATAAGTTTCCGATCCAACGCAGACATCCTTGGTTGCCGTAGGCGTGGATGGTGCAGCAGCATTTTGATTACTCACTTTCACGCACACACAGCCTCCTTTAGACAACACAAGTGAAGGATCATCAGATGGTGAGCAGGGACCGCGTAAATTACTAAAGATCTTGCTCACGCATTGGGGTGGTTCCAAAGTTTTGGGAAAGGCTACAGCCGCAGCTCCTAGGCCGTCAAAACGCAGCGCTGATGTGGTTAGGTGCTCTATTACAGCTATACTGGGTGGACTCAGCACTAGCATAAACGATAAGATTAAAAGGGCATATATGCAGACCTGATGAGCGCTTCAGATGCAGAGTGTCAGGACAAAACTTTTTCCTCTTTAACTGCAAAGACATGGAGATCTGGTTAGGAATGGTATGTCCAGGTATCACTGCAGCTTCCTAGGGTCCCAGCACAAGGTTTCCATCCCAGGCGAGGCACAGCACACCCCAAACACAGAGAAATAGATGCTTCGCTTTAAATAGCAGAGCGTTCACCTCCAGGGCAGCTTGTTGATACAAACACGCCTGCTTTCACTGTCGTGGTCCCAACCCATCTAAGGATTGCCCAAGACACTCTCGGCTCCAGTAGAGGGCACATGAACCCACCTGCCCCTTCCTAAAGTCTACTCCCCTATAAGTATGGTGGAGCTGGCTCGCTGGCTTTGCCTCTCCTCGGACACTGAGCTGGCTTCCTTGTTGCAACACAGTTTCCAGTTTGATTTTAAACTCTCTGTAAGCAGAGAAGTTAAGGTGGTTGCAGAAAGGAATTTACACTTACCATATGAGTCACCGGAGATTGTGGCAGATAAAGTATGCAAGGGTCTGCTACTGGGTTGCGTGGTTTGTCCTTTCCCTTCCCCTTTAGTGGATTTGGTAATATCCTCATTCCGCGTTGTGCCTAAAAAAGCGACTGGAAAAGTTTAGATTGATACAGCATTTGCAACACCCCCTCGGGGAGGTTGGTCAATGACTCCATAGATCATAGTTATAGTACAGCTTCATACCATCTGTTCAAGTCAGCTGTGCACCTAGTGAGAACCTTTGGGGAGGGTGCTCTGCTGGCTAAACTGGACATAGAGTCTGCCTCTCGCCTCTTGCCCCAGCATCTAGATTCTTTTCGATTCATGGGCTTCCATCTAGCAGATGGTTATTACATCGATAGATGTTCTCCTATAGGTAGTTAGGTTTTGTGTGCCTATTTTGAGAAGTTTAGCTCCTAAAAACTGCCGACTATACACAACCTCATGTTCACATTCCATTGTTAGATGAGATTAGGGGATACTTGCTAGTGTGGTCCAGATTCCTTGAGTCATTTAATAGTGCTCATACCTGCCCACCCCCATCAGTATCCAGTAAGACATTAGACCTTCATACTGACGCCTCGGGGTCATGTGGTTTCAGGGCTTACTTCCAGGAGTATTGATGTGTGTCCTGATGGCCTGACACCTGGTTCAGCAACTTAGTTACCAATCTGTTGGTCCTGGAGCTATTCCCCATTTTAGTGGCTTCGGGTGCGCAACATTGTTTTCTGGTGCAACCCTAAGTAAATTACAGGATGTAATTTACAGTTACTCTGCTAGCGTAAAATGTGTCTGAATCTACATAAAGCCCATAGTACTCTATTCACTTTTATATTTGTAAGTCTTGTCCACTCAAATGAATATTGTATAGGTGGGGGTCAAAATATGAGAAGATTTTATACCAACTGTACCTAAAAAACAGCCTAATTATCAACACCTAATTTTTACGGAAATAAATATAATAAATAATAATTGATGTGGTTCTAATTCTTGTAACATACTTTCCCTTTTTCACTTTTCCGAATTGTAGAAGAAAATTGACTATTTCACTAAAGCTTTTTTTTTACATCAAATAATTACAATGTTGTTGTGATTTCAATTCAATTAACATGGTTTTTCCTTTTTCTTTTCACCTAAAAGAACATACACAATTGGTTTCTTGAATAAACATGAAAGTGTTTCCCCAATACAGATTTTGAACTGTTATTTGATAAACTGACAAGACAATCACACATATAATTAACAAATATTTGGTAACTTTACCATGAAAAAGACCCGAATGTGCTGCTGGACATGAATGTATTAATCAATGCTGATTAATACATCAATAAATCAGCTATTAGCCCTAGCCTAATACAACCTTAATTAATCTTAATTGTTACTAGAAAGGAACACAGAAATCCATAATAAATAACAAAGCTGAAAATTGTAGTACTCAATTAATATGTCTATTGCTATTTAAGACAATACTTTATTTGCGAGCAGGGGCATTATATTGTGACTACTTCCAGCTTCATCACTTATTGTGGGATCGTTCTATATTCCTTATTTAGTTGATCTATGTTTGAGACCCCCAAGATTTGCTGTTCATCACCAGCCCTGTATGAGCAGGAGCATTATATTAGTACTACTGTCAACCTCATTACATATCATGGGACGATGATATGCTCCTTATTTAGCTAATTTGGCTGTGAGACTAAAGTTCACTGTTTACTATCGGACTTGCAAGAACTGATGAGCAAAAGCATTACTTATAATTTTAAGCATCAACATTTTTATCCAATATGTGTGTTATACTTATCTTTATATTACATAAAATAATGCTGCTCACTAATTTATTCATATATTTGTATTAAAAGGTACATTCACACCCAGCAGCACTGTCTGTCCTTATTCATGGAATCATTACACTTGTTTTTTAAATTATATATTTGTTCATTTGTCAAACAACCACTCGTAGGCTATATTGCTAATACATATTGGTATTTAATAAAGGAACATATCTTTTCATATTGAAGAAGAAGTGCATCTGCTTATACCTCAAATTTCGCTTGCTATTATCTATTTTCATGTTTTGAGGTTGACTATACCGTATATTATATTCTTCCTCTTTTCAATATAAAATAACAAGCTTGTGGTGCTTTTTTGCAATACCCTGGAATTTGAGATCATCCCTAAAAGCATTGGAATTGCGTTTAACTATACCAATCTCGAGCTCACTAGAGAACTTAGTATGTGGTATGCCCTGCTGGAGACAAGTTACTAGAGAAAGAAGTTACAGGCCCAAACCTAGGACCATCGGAGACAGGCAGCTGTCCCTTAGAACTGAGACAGGAGTTCAGGAGAGTCCTTTGCTATAGAGGGATCCAAGACTGCCACAGGAGTGTGTTCTTATCCTCAATAGTCTAAGGAGGGGACGCCAGCAGTGTAATGCCTGTGAATTTTTTTCATTATTACACTACAGTGAACGTGATAAGCTACTTTGGTGCTGACAGCAAGGCGTGAAGAATTGAGGTAGCATTTCCTATGGGCTAGGTTTGTTGTTTCTTTAAACCAGTGTAATTGTGCTCATTCAGTGCTGATAATTAAAGCTAATGCATGTTTTAAACACAGCTGTACTGAAAAGTGTCACTGATTACGAGAAGAAAAAATTATATATATATATATATATATATATATATATATATCACTGCACAACATGGGGTTCCCCTCGTCATCTGCATCCACATCCACATGGCCAACAAGAAAAATGAAGAAATTTATACCTGCCGAAGTACAGAATAATGCACTGTATGAGCCTTTCACATAAGGGTTAACTCCGTATATGCCATAGTAACAGAAGGGCAGGGCCCTGTTTTCTGAAATTGATGGGTGTTTAAAAAGTGGAGGTTTTTAATGAGCCTTGGGCGTCCTTATATACTTTATCCACTTTGATTGCCCACCAACCATTATTTTTATATATATATATATATATATATATATATATATATATATATATATATATATATAATGTTCACACAGTATAGTTGTGAGGTAATCATAACAAGGGGTGGTAGGTTATTTCACTGCTCACTAGATGATGCTTGAGTGATACAGAAATTATTACACCCACTACTACTATCAGCATTGTAATCATCATTATCATCCTTATACCTCTTTGTCTGTCTATATTATCATCATCATCATCACCATTTATTTATATAGCGCCACTGATTCGGCAATCACTAATTCATTTTCCTGAGGTCACTTCAATGGTAATTATTCTTATTGAAAATTTCATAAACAACTGAAACTTAATGCCCATAATGCATCTTAATATTTCTCAATTGAAAGGAAGAAAGCTTACCCATTTTTCTAATTGTATGTAAGAATAGTCAGGAAATAGAAGAGTTAATAGTGCTATTCAAGCCAATGTTGTATAGAAATGAAAAATATATAGTTATAGGTGAAATAAAAAATATTATTAACATTGAATATTGTTATAACATGTGCATGTTATATAAAGCTGGTCACACACAATAAGATCCAAATGTTTGGTCTGATCTCAGAATGACTGATCTGTGTTTTAGTGAACATTCAGTTTCGCTGCACGGACATGCTGGGTGTGTTCTCTACTGGGGCCTAAACCTGGGCCCCTAATTCTAATTCTAATGGTGTTGTCCCCTGCTCTGATACGTTGCCCTGCTACCTCCACTTGCCTTGTATCCAGCTGAACGGTGATTCTGTGATTCTCCCTCCAGCGAATCGTTCACTTGAGTCCCCGGCTCCAGCCTAGCTGCATGGTCAATATCCTGCCTGGCTCTCCTCCAGCGATCCAGTGTTTCCTTCCAGCTTTCTTTGGCCTTGCACCACCAACTCCCGAGGATGTCTCTCCATCTGCCCAACGATTGCTTCTGTCTTCCTGCCTGCCCACAGCTGCAGCCTTCTTCCGGCTCCATCACCGGTCTCGGGTGCCAATTGTCTCCACACTGTGGCCTACTTCCTGTCGGGAGGACTCAGCTGCCGCTCATCGTCTCACTGCACTTCTTCTCTCACTCCCATGACTCAGCTGCCCCTCATCACCTCTCACTGCTGTCTTCAGGTGAGCCTCTGCTGCCGTCCCCTTTTGTCTGCATTCTTCAATTCCCTTTGCGGTTGTGATGGCTGGCCTCTCTGTAGCACCACGCCTGCCTGCCTGCTCTCCTGCCTTGGGAGCCCTGGTGTTCTCCCTTTAGGCTGCTGGCCTACTGTGACGCCCGCATCTGCTGTCCGCCCTCTTCTGATGTGCCTGGTACTTCGACTATTGTGCCTCCTCTGATGACCCTGGCGTTCTGACTCCTACTCACTTTTCATCTGAACTTTTGACCCACATGCTCTCTGGGCCCTCCTGTTCTCTGGACCTACCTTATCTTCGGACCCTACCTTACCTCTGGCCTACCTGAACTATGGACCCATCGACCACCCCTGCTCCTGTGGCTACTGGCGGTCTTTCTCAACTCACCTATTCCTGGGTTCTCCTTCCTCCACACCTGGTGGCGGCTCTCTGTAGCCCTCCATTGCTGCTATTACCTATGTTTCATTTCAATTTACCACAGTTTCTCTTAACCTTGATCTTAATTTTTACTTCACTTTATATTGTTTTTGCAACTGCCTCTCTCTTTTAATCCGTGTTTTACCCCGTTGTTCTACTCGGTTCCATAGCTCTTATCTACTTATCATCTGTTTTACTTACTTTCTACTTATTTACTTATTTATTTACTGTTTTACTTATTTACTGTTTTAAATATTTACTGTTACATATTTACTGTTTTACATATTTACAATACCGTCTTGCTCGTTTCCTATACCCATCCTCTCCCCTCACCACCTTCATGGGCCCATCTCTCACTGTCCCATCTTTCACTGTCCCATCTCTCACCCTCCCCTCCGGGTGGCGGAGTGGGCCTCCTCCTATCATCTAACTGCACTTTTCGGGTCATTTCCACTGTACATTCCCTCTCTTTCTACTCCTTTGAAGTACACTCCATCCACCTCTTTTCCCCCATTCACCCCCGCATCTCTGTCATATACTGTCCCCCCTGGCCCCACCTCCCTTTTCCTTGACAACTTCGCTGCCTGGCTCCCCCACTATCTTTCTTCCGATCTTCCCTCCATCATACTTGGCAACTTTAACATCCCTATTGACAACTGTTCTGACCCTGCCACCATCAAACTTCTCGTCCTTTCCACCTCCCTAAGCCTCACTCAGTGGACCTCTTCCCCCACCCACTGTCTTGGTCACTTCCTGGTCCTTGTCTTCTCTCATCTCTGTGATCTCACTGACTTCTCAAACTCTCTCTTCCCACTCTCTGACCACCATCTCCTCTCCTTCACTCTGTCCTCCTCCCTTGTTACCACCTTGCCTAAAGCTACCTTCATGATGATGATGATTCCCCAACCCTGGCACTCCAAACTCACCCGCTTCCTCCAAAATTGCTCTCACACTGCTGAACGCCTCTGGAGGAAATTTCGTTCCCTGGCTGACTGCATTCACTTTAAATTCATACTCACCTCATTCTGATCCACCCTCTCCCTGGCTAAACAATCCTCCTTTAAGTTCCTGAGTTCTTCTCAGTCCTCCAATCCCTGTCGCCTCTTTGCCACCTTCAACTCCCTTCTCCCACCCTCCCTGTCCCACCTTCCCTCTCCGCTTCTGACTTCGCCACCTTTTTCTCTTCCAAAATTGAGGCCATCAGACTGAACATCTCCTCCTCCCATCCCTCTCCCGCCTCCCTCATCCCTTCTTCTCCCTCCAACAACCAACTCTGGTGCTCCTTCTGCCCTACATCGGGTAAATAAGTTCACTCACTTATTCTCTCCTCTCCACCCTCTACCTGTCCTCTCGATCCCATTCCCTCTCACTGCCTTCGCTCTTTCGCTCTCCCACTGCCTGCTCTTACCTTGCACACCTTTTGAACCTATCAATCTCCTCCGGCATAGTCCCCTCCTCACTTAAACATGCTGTTATCTCTCCCATCCTCAAAAAACCTAATCTTGACCCCACCTCTCTTGCTAATTATTGCCCTATCTCACTTCTCCCCTTTGCCTCCAAATTACTTGAGAGAACTGTCTGTAGCCGCCTCCCCAGACACCTCTCGGACAATTCCCTCCTCGACCCTCTCCAATCAGGTTACCACCCCCTCCACTCCACTGAAACTACCCTGGCCAAAGTTATTAATGATCTACTATTAGCCAAATCCAGGGTTCACTTCTCTCTGCTCATCCTACTCGACCTCTCTGCGGCCTTCGACACCATGGACCACCCCCTCCTGCTACAAACACTTCTCTCTCTTGGCCTCTATGGATCTGTCCTCGCCTGGTTCACCTCATACCTCGCTCACCGCTCCTGTATCCACGTCTGCTTCTTCCTCCACCCCCTCCCCTCTCCCTGTTGGAGTCCCTCAGGGCTCTGTTCTCGGCCCTCTACTCTTTTAACTCTATACCTCCTCCATTGGTGCTCTCATCTCCTCCTTCGGTCTTCAGTATCACCTTTATGCTGACGACATTCAACTCTACATCTCCTCGCCCGATCTTTCCTCCACCCTCCTCTCTCCTGTATCTGACTGCCTCTCTGCCATCTCCTCCTGGATGTCCTCACGCTTTCTCAAAATTAACATCTCTAAAACTGAACTCATTGTCTTTTATTCCCCTAGACTCCCCTCCCACCACGACATCTCTATCACTGTTAACAACACCACCATTTCCTCCGTCACCCAACTCTGCTGCCTCGGCATTACCCTCGACTCCTCTCTCCTGCGCCCCCCACATTCAATCCCTTGTCCAAGCCTGTCGCTTCCAGCTAATCAACATTTCCCGCTTTCGACCTCTCCTCTCTCAAGATGACAACAAAAACTATCATGCACGTACTCATCATATCCCACCTCGATTATTGCAACCTCCTCATTACCAGCCACCCCCACTCCCATCTCACCTCCCTCCGCTCTATACTTAAGGCGGCTGCAAGACTCATCTTCCTTTCTCGCCGCTCCTCGTCTGCCTCCCCTCTCTGCCTTGCCCTACACTGGCTCCCCATCCCCTACAGAATCCTTTTCAAACTCCTCACCATCACTTACAAGTCTCTCTCCCAGTGTACTTATCTCTAACCTCCTCTCCATTCACACTCCTGCCCGCTCCCTGCGCTCGGCCAATGACCGTCGCCTCTCCTCCACTCTTATCACCTCCTCCAACTCCAGAATCCAAGACTTCACCCGTACAGCCCCCCTTCACTGGAACAACCTTGCTCGCTCCATCAGTCTTTCTCCTAATCTGTGCTCCTTCAAAAGGGCCCTTAAAACTCACCTGTTCCTCAAAGCCTACCAATCTTCCACCTAACCCCCTCATCTCCACCGCCCATTCTCCCCTCTCTCCTCCCTGCCCCCCTGTTCTCTCCCCACTTACTTCAACTGGCTCCCTTTGTGCCTGAGTTCTGTTTACCCTCCCTTAGGATGTAAGCTCATTTGAGCGGGGTCCTCTTCCCTCTTGTCTCCATACCTGTTCTTCTGCTCCGTCTTTACTCCATTAGCCTGCCTGGAGTTTCAGAAGTTTCTGTATTTTTTGTTTACTGTTCGCAATATTTCACCCTGTTAAGTCTACTGTTTGTGCTGTGTATGGCGCTGCGGAACTCTTGTGGCGCCTAACAAATAAAGGATAATAATAATAATAATAATAATCTGTGTCCAATTTGCCCCATATGAATGACCAGTTTGATCAGCCGTTCATCAATAAGGCAGAATGGACAGATCCCAAAGGGAATCTGTACACACAAAACAATTGCAATTTGGCCAATTGCATCTTTGGTATGGCACATATTCAATCTGGACAGATACATTGTTTCTGGCTATCTTTGTCCAGCAGTTGGTGAAAAACCAAACACGAGGCAATCATGGGAAATCTTATTCTAAACCGGTAAAATTCACTTTCAAAATGGCCATGGGTCTGGCCATTTTAAAAACATATAATATCATTTAAATCTAAAATTTTAAAAAATTCAGTATATTGTATATAAAAACAACTTGTTTAATTTTCCAGTATCTACAATATTTATTTTAATTTATTAAAAGCTGAAATGAAGAATGATTTTTTTTTCTTTAGCATATCAGAACTAATACAAATTAATACCCAGAAGCAGAAGTACATTTTTAAATCAAAGGGAATATGTATTTTCTATCATCTATAGGGACAAATACAACCAGAGAAAAAGGAGGATAACATAATTAAAACACTTGAAAGTTACTAGAAAAGCTAATGGCCAAGCGAATGTCAATCGACTATCATTTTTATATTTAACTATGATTTTGGGCATGTTTCAGTAAGAAAATTATTTATATATATATTGTAAGATTTGAGTGCAAAACAAAAATGCACTCATATGCTTGTCTACACAAAAGAGGAAGCAATAACACATAATCAAACAACTATTAACCTTTATATAGTGCCAACATATTGCGCAGCACTTTACACATAATATTTAATCATTCATATCAGTCTCTGGCACAGTTCAGCTAACGACTTTTATTCATTACCACATGAACACACACACAATAGGGATAATTTTTTTGTCAGAATCCAATTAACTTACCAGTATGTTTTTGAAGTGTGGGATAAAATCAGAACACCTGGAAGAAGCATGCAAACACAGGGAGAATATACAAAGTCCACACAGGTAGAGACCATGAACCCAGCATTGTAAGGCAGCAACATTAACCACTGTACTAACATGCATTTTACAGACATGTTCAGGATCAGTTTACCATATATAGCTCTTTTTATACCAACTGTTATGTCTGTAACTATTGTTTGCAATAAAGATCTCCGATGCGATCGCTGTGGTTCCAAAGCACATAGGTTTTATTTGCAATAGTATAACAAGACAAACTTTCTTATGGATACGCATGCGCTTGTTAGCACTAACACAAGCTCTATGAGAACGCTCTAGTTTCCAAAGCCAGAGGTGAACAATTTATACACTGTAGAGTTGTAAAAAGCAGTGACATCACATAGATACACAGTTACAGTATTAAGGTCTTCATTCATAGGTCGAAGTGTCTTGACCTCCCAAGAACTCAAAGTGGCATTGGTGGATTCCTCTGGTCATTGTTCCTTGAGATTGCCAGGTGTCTTTCTTCAGATTCTCACCTCCAGACCTGTATAAAATGTTTTTTTATGATCCCTGTGAAACTGGCTATTTGGTGTATAAAAAAGTGATATTATTTATAGCTAGCATTCTCAAATAACACTGGAAATGTTCTCATGCGCCTGTGAACAGAATGAGACTAAACTCTTTGTAATTAATATGTTGTAAACATTAATTAGCTTTTTTACCACATTATATTTTATGTTAACTAAAATAAATAGATTATACTTATTTGCATGTTGTTATTTGGTAAAATAATTATTAAATTGCGTACTAATCGCATCGCATGCAATATTAGTGTATAGAGAATATTGATTACCACTTTCATCCAATTAATAAACTTCAACATAGCATACACTGGATTGTAATGATGTTAAGAAACATTGTGGGCCTGATTAATTAACAAACGCAAAACAAATAAAATGTGTGTTTTTTTTAAAAAAAAAAATGAATGTTTATCAGGCATATGCGTGTCCATATTCAACAAGGAGCGGATGTACAGATACGTCTGTTGATGGATATGGGTCTAGGTCTGCTGCGCTATAACAGACAATACACTGCAGGATATATCCACTGTATATGTGAAATATAAAGTCACAAACGAATGCACATTGAGTATGAGCATTTGCCCAGTCCCCTTACTGTTCCGCCCATGAAATCGTAGGCTTTACGTTCAAAGATGAACTAGAAACTGTTGTGTTCTCTGGCATATGTATTGGTTCTTCACATGTATTGGCATTTCCGTTTCTTAATGAATTAGGCTCTGTATCCCCATTCCTACCACTTCTTACACTGAGTATTATGGGGGACTTAATTGACTAGGGCTTTTTGGTATCCTTTATCGTCTATATTTCTTTTCTTTGGTTTCACTATTTCACTTCCTGTAGTGAGTATTAAGGATTGCTAGATTTTTTTTTAAACCTTACATTTTAGTAGCCTGGGTTCCTGCAAATATTGATCATCTATAAAACTTTATACATTACATTTATATTATGCATACACAGTATGTATTTAATATACATATAGACCAGTAATTTTGGTTGTTCTAACAGTTCTCATTTTTAATATATGATTGATATTTTTTTATTGCATTTTGCTACATATTATACGTTCTTCAGTACTACTTGCTAAATGGTTTCAAATTATTTTATTGATTGGGAACGTACAATTTATGTTCAACAAAGATTATGTCTTGCAAGGTACATCATGACTAGTTTATGTCCTTCCTATAGTGTGCACAGCATGTGTACCCTTTGTTGAAGTTTAATAATTGGAACAAGGTGGTAATCAATAATTTCTGTACACTACAATCGGTTGCGATGTGCTTAATACATAACCTAAACATTATCGTAGCAACATGTAAACAAGTTTAATGTATTTCTATCATATAATATAAAATATAATGTGGTAAAAAAGCTGATTAATGTTTCATTCTGGTTTCAGTCTGTTCGCATTCGTTTCAGAACATTTACGGTATTATTTATGTAGCGTTTGCACATTACAAATGCTAGTTATAACTAATATTACTTTTATACACGGAATAGCAACTCCAGAGATGTCATAAAATAACAATTTTAAACAGCTCTAGAGGCGGGAGCCTGTGGAAACTGGCCACACATGGAAAGTTGATCCCCATCTCAAGGAACAATGACCAGAGGAATCAACAAATGGGGTGTCAAGTTCTTGGGAGGTCATGACCCATCAACCTATGAATGTGGACCTTGGTTACACAGATACACAGAATGCTGTAACTGTGTATATTTGTGATGCCATTGCTTTTTATGACTGTATACTCCTGACTTTGGAAACCAGAGTGTTCAGATAGAAGCATGTGTCTGTGCCTACTGTGCTAGCATATGTATGAGATACTTTGCCTTTGATCTATTTTGCGAATAAAACTTGTGCGTTGTAACCACAGTGATTGCATCTGAGAATTTTAATTTCCTACGATACATACGGATGTAACACCTTCTTTGATTGGTCTATTTATGGCTATATTTACATACTTATGAGTGTTGTAAAAGGATTTCCTGGGTGATTATTTGGTTTTAATCTCCTTAATAATCTGGCAAATGTATGGATGACAATTTAATACCATTATATATGACTATTACCATCAACCAACTCCTCGCAAAGGTACTCCTAGATTAATCTAAGAAATATAATTCTTATATTCCCTTAAATCCACAGGATCAATATTCATATAATAGCTAATGCTCATATCTTCAAGAAAACTACACACAAAATATAGTTTCATTTAAAACGTGTTGTATTGTTAACATTCTAATTGTGAAACGAATGTATATATTATAAAACAGTACACAGCGTAACAATATTTCACACAAAGTATAGATTTTGATGCCATATATCACATTTATTGCCTGTTCTATAAATAATCAAGTCATTGTGTGTGTGTTTTGGCTAACTATTGTCTCAAGGTGTGTGTGTGTGTGTATGTGTGTGTGTGTGTGTGTGTGTGTGTAGAGGGGGGAGGAGGGGGGAGGATGGAGGCAGGAGGAGGGAGGGAACACACAGACACACTCCATTTATATGACATATCTCATTCAAAGTCCAACAACCATTATACACTATCCACATTCCCTTATACTAAATCCATTTACTCTGCTTTCCCTGTAAACCAACACTCTAACAAAATGTTATATTTAACCATCTGACCACTTCCTGAACAATCCAATCACTTACTGTACATTTGCAATAAACGACATAAAGCAAACTATTTCCATACAAAACTCCATTACAACATTAAACCAACACAGAACCACACAGGACTATGTATAACACAAATGCTTCCATTTAAACCAGCAATCTATCCCAAACACAACAGGAACTCCAAGAATTGTACAGCACTACAGGAGTCAAACACAGTGTCTGCCATCTTAATACATGTGCTCGAAATGGCCTAATTTACTGCCAGTGCAACTTTCATGGCAACAGGGCCCAGTTCTTATTAGACTACACAATCACATACAAATCAGGCTAACACCATACCATTACCTATGCTATATCTACACAGCATTCCAACAATATTGCAAGGCATGCAGTTAACACTATGCATACCAAACTGAGGTCCAACTTTTAAAACCAACACAATCTCAAAATAACTCTTGCACTAAACTCAGGCAATTCCGTACACATTTACCAACTGTACCTTCAAATAAACTTCTATATTACTAACGCCAAATGATCATTCATTCTCATGTACTCTACACATATGCGCCCAGATTCAACCATCTTCCATTTAACAACACATTACAACATTTATAACATTTATGTATCCAGTCTCAGTCAACTTTCATTCATTCCATTCAAAACCTCCATCATTTCTACTAGCCAGGGCCTGTGGAAGCCATGAGGTAACTCACTTTTCTGCATGTCCAGCTAGAAGCTGTCTGCATGGCTGACCAGGCTGGGGAAAGAGCATAAAGAGAAAGTCTTTTCCTTGTATCATGTGTAACCCTTTCTTGCTGATGGAGACTACCTTCCACAGGAACTGCTCACAGCCTTCATATGCTAATTACTGATCAAATGAAGACTGTTTTTTCAAGTATTCACAAGCTATGTTTCCAGTGGGGGAAGGAAGGTTTTGTTCCTAGTCAGTGTGCTCATTCAACCATTGCTAAATTCTGATATATGTTATAAAATGAAACATAAATAATAGATTATTTATGTACTCTTCATCAAGTGTGTATTATACAATAATGATTGCACTTGTTGGATTAATACTTTTTGTTATTTCTATTAAAATATGGCAAATAAATCTAAGAGTATTTGAAAAGTGGAATGCCACTCAAAGTTCAATTTTAGTTTTCAGTCGAATTTACGGTATTAAAATACAAAACAAAAGGTTACTTACAGATGGATTTGCCACTATCTTTATCTACTGGGGTCCCAAGTGGCCGTAATGGTTCCATGCTGTATTCCTCTCTACTCTTACTGTTCCGCTTGTTTGAAATAGGAAGTTTATGGGTAAATCGCTTGACAGATTGACTGGTAAGAGTAATGAGGAGAGTGGTATGGGACCATTACAGCTATCATTGACACCAGCAGATAGGGTGCATGAAAGTAAAGTTTAGCTTCAGATGTTAACTTTTGTACTCTCCCCAAAACAATTTTTTTGGTTTTAAGTGGAGTTCGTCATAAAATCAGAAAGACAATTATTGAAATATTGTCACAGTGTACACTGTCATTCTTTAACCCCTTTACAACCAGAACTAATTCATGGCTTTGTGACCGGATAATATTTCACTAATTTGCTGTCATTTGTTGGTTAAACTGTGAATAATGATTTAATATCTTTGTGTACCCAAAGTTATGTTTTATATTACCAACATTGATAGATTCAGTGTGACCCATACAGACAACACTGTATCTAACAGTACTAATTGATATTACAAATTGCTGTAATCTCCTATTATAATATTCTATTCCTGTGTCTCTACCACTTCAGGTATAGTGTCCCTTCTCGATTGAGCATGCACATTTTATATTTTCATGTCCAGAGAGGTGCATTTTATATACTCGTGCCATTTAGGTTCCCAGTGACTAGCGAATGCACATGGGTATGACATCAGATGCTTCTTTACTGAAAACCGCTAAACCATTCCAGCTATCCTCTGTCTGAGCAACAGACTATTTCTCTGACCCTGTCATTCCTGAATTGTCTCTGCCTATCATGTCCTTGGCCAATATATATTGAATATGATTCATTCCTTGTATAGTATAGTCAATATAGTCAGCTGCTGTAAGGTTAATTCAGGTGGTCACAACCTGTGGGTCCACTGCTGCAAAGTCCAATACTCCCTTGTGGGAATTCCTAGTGAAAAACAAGGATCTTATAAAACGCTGCATCCCAGATAATTCCACTACCAATTACTTGCAGCATACTGGGTGTACATCCTAGAGAACTTGTTACACCTACACTGGGGTGAATCTCTGTTCACTACACCTGATGACAGGGTTTCCTGTGCTTAAGTTTCCCCATTGAGATCTACATAGTGATCACATTGAATGCTATGTACAGCAATAGAGTGACAAGGAAGAGGAAGTGGCAGTTCCTCTTTACATCACTGGAACCCAAGGCTAGCATAGACAGACATATTCTGGATATGGGGTCCTGTTCTTCAGCACATGGACACAATGATATAAATGGCACCTCAGCACAAGGATGCCAGCTGCCGATGAAAATAAATTGTTAGCAGATAGCAGCAACTTATATATTGATAGCAATGTGTGCATTCTATAGTACAGCAGACATCTACTGTACAGTGCATTTCTTCTGGGACTGGATGAAGAAAAAAAGCGATTTAGAACAGGAATGTTCTTGCAACAGGAAATTACTTTCATAAACTGAACACAGGATTTTGATAAAGTGTTGCTGGAATCAATTAACTTTGTATGCTTAACTTTTTGGGAACAACCAGAGCAGAAAAAAACCAATGTATATTCTCTAAAGTTTGATTCTAAGATTTTGCTCTTCTTAAAAGATGAAAATCAGTAGCTAATATATATAAATGTTCTTCTGAGGGCCAATATGGTAATGAAAATTGGATATTAGTGTAATTTGCATAAAATCTTATTGCATATTTCATGACTTTAACAGTCTTAAAATTCTGTATTTATACTTAAAGCTAACAGTTCTGATGTTCATTATAAAACATCTTTAGAGCATAGGTTTGGAAAGAGTAAAATCAGAAGAAAATAGGACACTACTTGTTAAAAATGAAAAGGTTTATAAAAAATATATCTGTTACCCTCAACGTTTATTTTTCTTTTATCCTCACCAGTCATTAAGTGCTTAGCATAATTAGCATATTGACTCCTTCACTGCGAAGCGTGAGTCTCACTGGTCCTCAGCAATACACTGGGGTCTGGTTAGAAAAGAAATACTCACAGATCACAAAGCCCAGAACTTGTGAGTATTTATTTTTTTCCAGCGTTTGAGGTGACATCCAGTGCACCCTCACTAGGGGTAAAAGCCTCAATCATCTCCATTTAGGCCTCTACAGGCATGTGGATAATTTTTTTTTAAAGAGCAAGTCCCATCTTTCAAACCAGAGTACCCCTTATCAGATATTGTCTAATGATTCTTATGATCAACAGACAAAAGACAGTTAAACTGCTACACAGAAAATAAAAAAAGTAATTAGGGATGCTCTAAAAGACTATGCTTGGCGCGTTAGCTTCCCCATCATGGAAGCTATTGGCACAGGGGACTGTTATTTGACACAGGAGAAAACAATTACTCACTACACTACAGAAAATCAAACAGACCCAGTATACACAGAAATTTGCATACAAAAAAAGAGCAAAAAAAGTAAATGTAACAACATTCTTTTCAGAAACCTTCAGCTATTCAGCAAGGTATGACAATCCATGTTATGTAAGCATATTCTTAGCTTAATCCGCTATTGTTCAACATTCTGCATTCCAGTCTTAGCTTATAAAAAAAACAAATGGTATGTCTGTAAAATACAAAATCTTCTGAATAAACAAAAGTATAATTTCTGTGGGCACTGCACTGAAAACTGACTAACATTGATGTTAAAATGTGACCAGGTCAAAGAATGCCAAAACAGGCTCAGCGGAATGGGTGAAATAAAACCACAGCAGCGATGTGGCTAAAGAATATAGGTCACTACTCTTTATTGCTTCCTTTTTTTACATTTACTTTACACTTATGAAGACATGCAGGGAAAAATCTACTAGTAGCTAATTGTCCTAACAATGCACAAAAATGTTTTGTCTAAAGACTCAAAATATATAATCCTTACTTTTAAAAAACATATTTTTGATGATCGATTTCTTCCAACTAATTACAGATGTAGTTCCCCAGATTTACGATATTGTGACACATAAAAGTTACCCTTCTGACACATGCAGCCTCGCATTGTGGCACAGAAATGTGCTGTGACACATTGATTAGGAAACACTCAGTAACATTATGTTGAACAATTATTACAAATGCACTGTTGCAGAGTAAGATCGCAACATACTCACTAATAAATGGGGTTCTTTCTACAGTATATTGTCCTGTAACCATTTTAAGAAACAAAAAGTAGTTTCTTTAAAGCTGCAATCAAATATAAATTATAGATTCAAAACATATTTAAGTGTGATTTTGGCTTTAAAAACTCTGATATATACAATTTGGCAAAATGTAACACAAAGGCAATTAATTATTAACATTCACAAAATGGGGATATTTAAATGATAAATCAGTAAAAACAGCCTACAGGTAGTCGTTACGCTGCACTGTGCCAGAACTACCACCCTATTTATTAAGCATTAGCATTTTTAACAGGTCTAACTTTGCAAAATGGTCAAAATTCCATGTTCAATTCCAGTTAAGTATTTTATATTTGGTCTGAGAAAAACAGTTTAACAAAACACATTCTTACAATCCGTGGATGAGTTGAGTGCTCTGGATCTTCTGATCTCTGACTATATACTTAACATACATATTTTTGATCATCTGCAGACATTCCTTATTATTTTGTGATAGAGGGTGGAATGATAATTAGCAAACTAATGCAAGTGTTATACTCATACGTACCTTTGGTTCCGTGGGCATTTATTTACAGACAATGCTTTATTGTCTTCAGTGCTTTGGGAGGCAGCACAATAACATAGAACCCAGCCAACTGAGCAGGGCCCTATCCTAACTCAAAGACTAGAAGCACGTTCTACAATGGGCAATGTGAAATATGTCCAATACATTTTACATAATTAAACTAAACTATAGACACTTAGCAGTCTCTCTGGTGTGGGAGGGACCAGGTAATTTTTCCTACCATCCTGCTAGAGATCAGTAGAGGATTACACTAGCCCCCTCTTGGTCTGTGAGCCTTACATTAGGCCTCCTGGAGTGGTGGGAAGACCACCAAAAAGACACCCAGCCTAGTTAGATCAAGTGAACAAGCAAATACATACTTGGTTCCTCTCTAATGCTCAGGCTAGTTGAGGATCTGGGATAGGAGCGATCACACGGTGTGATTTTTTTAATATATTTTTATTTATTACAGAAGCTGTCTCTATTCTTGAAATGGCCTTTTCACTTAAATGGTGTATCCAGTGCATTCATTGCTTAATAATGATGGTTGAAGCATGTAAAAAAAAAACCTTGGTTTTTGAAAGTGCTGTGTTATGAACACATTATGATGGCCCATCCAGGTACACCTGTGCAAAACCAAAGAATTCTGCTGCACTTCGTGCATGTGTGGAAGTTCATAGATCAAGCTGCCTTAAGCCTTGTAATGACCCCTAATTAAAAAAAAACAAAAATGTAAATATCATACACAATTGTACTTTATTTGTAACACATTGGACATGATCTAACACCTTGGACATAATATACACACTTAAACCGCAGATTGATTCAAAATTCATACTTAATAACATATACCTAGATATATATAACTGTTTTGTTTTTATGGCACAAAATACACATTCTCGCACATGCTCAGAAAAGGTGTGTAAATGCAAGTCCTTTTGACTGAGGTGCATCTTGGGCTTACCACTTAAGTCTAGAGAGGCAGATAGGAGGAAGGAAGGGTAGTGTAAGCATTTGACAAGTATAGTAAGTATGTATCAATTTAATTGTGATTGAATTAGACCTGGGCACAAGTGGATATAAACCTGTCAGGTGGCGTTCCACTAGTGACTGCTGGAAGGTTAGTACAGAATACACACTAATGATGGTGACGATCAGTAACATTAGCTAGATGCTTCTCATTGGCTGCCTTATGATGCCATTTTATGTTGCCCACTGAGCTGATTGTGGTTAATTAATTTGTGCCTGTTTGCATTTCTTATGTTGCAGGTTTTCAGGCATTGTGGCACAGAGGCATAAAACGTGGTAAGGTGACAGGTGTGGTGGTGTTTCTAATTCATTCATTTGCTAGCTTAATGTTTGGCACGGCAAGCACTCAAAATAAGATAATATATACAAAAGTAAAAATAATATATAAACTAAGCTAGTTTCTAGAAGCGACTGTCAATGAGAAATACTGCATACGCTCTGTGGCATATGTCCAGCTCTGTATTTCCACCCAGTTGTATCTTGCACTGGCTGCATATGTAGAGGTGGGTGTAAATATGCTTAATGTACAGCTGACCTTAACATATGCAACTAATAAAGACCTATGCAGACCTGAATGCAACATCCATACACATGCAGTTGCTTCTTCTTTTAAGTATGCATTTTACATTTGCTTTTTTTATGTAAGTTGCATACAACTCTATATCAGACCCTTTATTTCACTGTGCTCTTCTGCATCCAACCAATGGTTTTGTTAGATCTGCTATGTTATTTAATATTGTATATCACCAAATATAAGCATTTTTGATGATTGCTTTTTTATTGTGTTTAAAACTCTCACTATTAAGTACATATAATAAAATGATGTCTCTTGATACCAGGCAACATAACACATTATCCTTTTATTCCCCTGCATTTTCAGTTTCCATAAAATGGGGATCTGATGTAAAGTGGCCTGCAGTGTTCATGGTAACAATGTAAAATGTTTTAATATAAAACAGCTGTCATTACCAGCCATATGATTCTTACAGATCTTAAAGTGTCAAGTTGGAGGTGTGTGCAGTGGGTGCAAAGGTTTGCATCTTCTGATTTGAACTGAGAGTTCTTGCTGAATGCCGCCTTGGTGCCTCATGCAGTTTTGCTGGATGAGATATTTAAAAGAAGTTCAAAGTTTAGAGACATTTATGGGAATGTTTGTGAGTTAGCCAGAGGCCACAGAGCCGTTTTCCCTCTGCAAAAATATTAGCTTTCTACAGGTGCTCTTGATGTGTCAGTGAAGAGAATAAAAGGTAAGCTACCTTGTTTTTGTTGTTTGTAATAGCATACAGTATATGCTAATTCCAATATCTATTCAAAGCTATCTGAATGTGTTTTGGTCTATGAATTCATATTCAGCAGAAGTTTGCACTGGTTGATGTAAGGAGTTCGACATTCCTTGCTGAGCATGCAGTAGATACACAAATGAGCATAATTTTCCAGGTAAGTGCAAAAACTCAATATTGTGCAGAGCAATGTTATTGTAATGAGATTGTTCCTTGCTGTGCGGAAGGGCACAGTCACTGTCACTTCACAAAAGTACATTGTTTTTGCACAAGCTGAGTGGCATTTTCCACTTTTCAAATGCTCTTCGGCAGAGAAGTATATTTCTAGGCACATTTTGAATAAAAAAAATAGGCTTCATACTCACAAAAGGAAGGTGGTTCCGATGTCCTATCACTCACTTGAGGATATTGTGGTAGGATACTGGACTGTGATGTGACAGTGCGCCTCTTGAGATTTTTGTACCTTCCTGCAAACCTTAGGGCACATAGATAATAGAGGTGTCTACCAAAAGAGAATAGTCGGAGTACATCATTGAAGAGCATGGGGCAGACCATCTCTTGGTACAAAACAGTGCACATGCAGTGCATACTAAATAAATGGGAACCAATGAGTTTGCAAAGGTAATGCTTAAAGCCGGTAAGTTAACTGCGTTGGCTTTACAAAATAATCATCAATCGACTCCTATACTAATTTTTCTTCCTACGTATTTTCTTTCTTTTCACTATTCTTAGCTGCATTTTTGGCTATCATGTAGATTTCTTACAGCCAAAGCAGATAGTCATTAAAATCCCAGCAAGATCTGTTTACAAAGGTGGTTTGCACCATTCCCACATTTGAACATGTTTGAGGACTGGGTTCATAGACCTTAGTATTTAAGTTTAGTGCAGCCTTCATTTGGTGTTTGTTTTTTTGTTTTGTTTTTTTAAGGTGAGGTTATAAAGATTACTGTGAAAAAATACCACCCATTGGGTAGACATTAACATTACATAATGACAGAAGCCAAAGTGGTTTTGCTCACCAATCTGAGACAATATTTTGGAGTTTAATGGAACAATTAAATGTCAAAGAAGGAGTTGTACTGGTATAAATACAACCTGTTATATAAGCATCAGTGGGAATCTGCATGTACTACATATTTTAAAAGCATAGTATTCTACAGTTTGATTTACAGTGAATATTAAATTAATACTGTATAAATTTCATAACATCAAAACTCAAATTTAATTTACAGTTTATATTTGTATTTGTTTGCTATTTAGTTGAGAAGGTGTTTATTTATTTATTTATTTTGTGCTATATTGGCCAAATAATTATTCTGCATTTTTGACTGCATATGTTTTACAGTATGTTGGGTAAATCCCAGGTGGTAACTCAATCTTCGGAACAGTTAAGAGTATTTGATACTGAGAATACAGGCCTTCCAGTTATACCAGGTCCTATTGCAATTCATTTAAAGGAAACAGTAGCCCCAATTCTGATTTTCTCTGAATAAAAAGCTTGCACGTACTTATGTAACTATCATCTAAAATAAAGGCAGCATGCTGATAAACCTACTTTAAAAAGTTCAGTGAAACTGGGACAGGGATTTTAATAGTACAGTCTATGACTTTGCATGACTTAAATTAGTTGATGTTGCAATTACATCTTCCCTGTCAAGATGCCAAATTGTTATCACTAATCCTGCAAATTGCAATTAATTAACTCCATGAAGATGTTTTGCTCCAGTTAATTAAGTAGATTATTGATGACTTTGGAAACAGTGTTATGTGATGAAAGCAACACTTTGGTTCACCATGATATATACTTTAATTAATACTAAAATATGTTGTATGCTTTATATTGTAAAGCAAATAGAAACATGAGTATGTAGTTGCTTTCAATGATGTTTCAGCTATTACAATTTTTTATAGAGCTTAAATAAATAATTCAAAGTCTGCAAGTGTTGTGCATTTTAGAAACATTCAAATGTTCATTTAGTGATCTATATCAGGAGCATAGCTAGAAATGTCTGAGCCCCATATCAAACTTGTTTTCAGGTCCTCTATGCACCATGGTCCTATCCACCACAATGTTTGCTCCATCCCTAATCAGTATCCTGTAAATTATTACAGTATTATGAATTGTATACACATCCATGGTATCCTCATTATTTTTCAAATCATAACTACCTAGATGAATTTGTTATGAAGATACATTAAGTTTGTTGTTTAAGGCACATATTTTACTTTGTGCTGCTGAACCTCATAGGAGTACGCCCTTGATCTATATCATATATAATTCTAGTTCATATTTATTTTCAAAAGCCAAATTCCGCTTAGTAAATGGGAATGCTTAGCCCAAGTGTGCTACATTTTTATATTAGCTTTAGAATTAAGACCACAAAAGTGGTGGGTGAGTATATGGTAATTAGCGCAAATGTGTCAAATACCCTGTATACATACCTCTCAACAGCACCAATTTTTGTGGTACAATCCAAAGGTTCAGGGGCCAAAAGGAACATGGCTTAATAGAAAAGAAGCTGGTAAAGGGTGTAGTTTAATTTGTCCTGATTTTCTTATCAGATGTGTTGAGTATAGCCACAAAAATATATATTTAAACTACACAATACCTACAATAACTAACCAGAGGAAGGATGTTAAATTATATGAGAATCTAGTTTAATCCTAAAATTGTCATATGATAATGAAATTAGCTATTTTGGAAGCAAATGAAAGGAACTTCTGAACAAAGAACAGGTTGACCAGAATGGAAATGTTCAGAGAAGGCAAGTCTAGGCAGTAATGTTTAACAAATGGGTGAGTTGTTTGTTCACAAGTGTATTTCAACAGGACACCTCAATCTATTGCACACAAACTTACCATACCTCTTCTAGAATGTGTTTTACTACCTTGAATAACTAACTTGCCTACAATATGATTAACTAATCTGGTTAATTCAACTGCTAATTGAGTCTTGATTCATAGGTAACAAAAAAGTCTATCAATCTATTTAAACAGTTTTGTAGCCTTAATATTCAATGTATTGGGATCATCGTGAGAGCAGAACAACATGATTATGTCAGTAAAACAAAAACTACTTTTGGCAAGAAATCTGGAACTACCCATGACTTCAAGGTAGGTTGTATAAGGTTGTTAACAAGAAAACGCTTATATAGCTCACCCAACTCTTCTAGCTGATGTTATTCCAACATACATGCTATAATGAGGAGTTTTGCAATTGTTTAAATGGTTCTTTAGTTCTAAAATCTATATACTAATGTAAACCCCTTGCTGGAAATAAAGACATGGAGGGCAGTTTAGACTGGATGATTGGCCCACTGGGTAGCTGTGAGAGTCAATAAGGCTAAGGTATTAAGTAGCATTTTGACTGATGAGCCTTCCAAAATGTCATATTCTTTCACCCAGTTAAAAGTAATTTATCTAGTTTTAGTAAACTTATTTACAATTTACTCTGAAAAAAACACACACAGGAGTCTATTCCTCTCAATTTCCAGGCCTTCAGATACAGGCTTTGGGGATCTGGTTGAAGGAGTGGGCCATGGCTCAACAGATATCTCTTTTGTGTTGGAATCATTTAATCTGTCATTGACACTCAGAGAAACAAAGAAAATGAAAGCCCGCAAGACAACCATGGAACAATTAATATCACATCCTTGGCTTCTTGCTGTACCTACAGGAAAAGGGGCAATAAAAGAAAAAACATAAGGCAGGAGGAATAGCCACTAGAAAAAAGAATGTGTGACTCTACTTCCAGTGTCCATATTCTTGACTTTTGCATTTCTAGATGTTGTCATCAAATCCGCATGAGAATTCCCTGATTTCTTTGATTTTCATGAACATCTCTGGGTATAACTACCAGCTGTGTCAACAAAACTATTTCTGCTTTTACTTTCTACACTTGACTGGCTTGGAATATAGATCACCAATATGTTATGAGTCCTTGTGCACTTTTAGAGCAACTTCGCTTATCAGAAGCAAACTCTGTGTTTCCCTTGGCATCTTATATAAGTTGTTGCTGACATATTTTTCCAATAATTTAACTTTTGCCCTCTGAACATGTTGGAAAATGACAGAAGGGCTAGTTTTGGCACTCAAGTCTCAAGACCATTGACTGAAGAGAATGAGATTGTAGGGGCCATTAGTTCCAAGCAAAGGAGGCCCTTTATTTTATACCCTAACCTGACTGGAAATTATCTGTAAAGATTGCTATGGTGCTGGCAGCTAGAAAAGAACCATTTGGCTGGGGTAGCTTTCAGAGACACACAACATCCGGCCAAGCCACTTAGTCCTGAGAGGACTGGTCATGAAGTACAAGCTGAAGTCAAAGAATTGGAGAAGGTAAAATAGTGATGGACTAAGCCAAGTTCAAGGAATTGGAGAAGGGCAAATAGTGGGGCATGAAGTCAAAGAATTGGACAAGATAGAAACAAGTTTTCTTTAAAGCACAAACAGAGAAATCCAAAATAAAACATTGCTCCTGCAAAGTTTTGGTAGAACTGAGGGGCTTTATAAAGGCTACAACAGGTGTGATAAACTGTTCTGATTGACTTCACCTTTTTACTTAAGGGCTGATTACAAAGTAAATATAACTGTACAGTGTCCAGATACAGTGACTATCTATAGTATTATTGTTAGCAGAGAGTTGATTACAGGAATACGCTCTTAAACTGTGTTAATTTTAGCTGGTATTATGTCCACAAACCCAGACAAGACAGGAAGAGACCCTGAAGTCTCATGTAGAGACTTTGTGGAAGCCAGAGATGTTTATTACTTCCTGAATAATCCTGAACAATGTTTTTATCTATAATGTGAAATATTTGATCTGAGTTGTTGAAAGTGTGACACCCAGATAGACAGGATTTGGTGATGGGTTTAATTGGCTTGATACTCCACTAGCCAACCATGAACTTGTAACTGGAAACTCCCAATGTCTTTGTCACTTAAGACTGAGTTTATTGCAATGACAAGAATATCTTTGGCCTAAGTTCTTGTTTCCATAATGTGAACACAAGGGATACCTGTATCTTGGTGAGAACTATATGAGACACACACAGCCCAAAAGGGAAAATACATTAATTGGTAATGATAACATGCAAGAATAAATATAATATCTACTGATTCCTAACAACTGGGACATGAATATAATTGTCTTTAAAAATCTATAGAAATAAGAAAGTTTACCAGTTAATTAATATTATTGTAAATAAATATGCCATTTGGAATGTTCTTCTTTCTCAGCATATACTTGTCTACCTCTCTTTGATTCAAGCTACGCTTCCATGCTGCCAACACTTTATGAACAGGAAAAGCTGTTAAATAATTGCCCCTTCTCTGCAGGGGATAATGAAAGAAATACTTTCCTATATAAATGAGAAAAGAAAAATGTTTTGAAGCAGTATGTCAAACTTTACCTTAACCCTTTTGAAAGTACAATTATTTTCCTTGGGGTAAGATAAAAATGTGAGAAAACAGCCTTGCTACAGAAGAGAAACAACCCAATGATCTGAAACAGGACTTTGCTGCTGAATGAAGTATCATAGTCTTCCTGATATCCCACACTTTTATTATCATTTGATGTTTCTTAGGCTTCTGTGAGCTTATCCCTTTCATTCCTTCAAACGAGTTATACTGCCTCCTCTACAACCTGCTGGTCTTGTGTATTCTATGTCTGGTCTTAATTGGATACTCTATTCTAAAAATATCCCTTTTCCAGTAGGACGAACGTGAATGGCACCTAGAAGATTTAGTATCATTAGGAAGCAGATTGCATTATCCTACTATAGCCTCAATATTAATTTCATTCAGTTGTCTTCTAAAGAGGATCTGACTCTCAGAGGAAAGGCTGTATAGTTAATTTTTCCAGAAAGTATCTCCAAACCAAAGATAAGGCATGTCTGACTTACCCAGAAGCAGCCATAAAATGATCTATCTTTCTGTCTAAGTCTATCAGGCTTCTGACAAGAGTCCGCAAGCTTTTGAGTGTCACGCATCATCAAATGGGAGAGAAGCCTTTTTAAGAAAATAAACAATGACATCAGAAATTACAGGGGAGTGTCCCAATCCTTAGGGTCCCTCCTGATTAAATTAATAACGTATATAAAATCTAGAATTAACAGATGCAATAGTAACATCCACCCCAAATTAAATGTTGCGCTTGTTTATATAACGAGAAAATAGGGTATTAGAGGGAGAGGGTATTAAACCAGAAAGAGTTGTTCAGGAACTAATTTATGGATATAAAGAGATTTTGATTGTTCTTTTAATCAGAATTATCAGCTATGGATGAAATCCTCCATCAGCAGATCTTTTCATTTTATTATCTGAATCTGTATAGACAATAGGCAAATTATCGATGCTTGTCATAAAGCGGCTTTTTGTTGAAAACCTTTAGCAACAGCTTCGGAAATTATAACATGCATATTAGAGGAACAAGAAGATTACAAATCAGTTTCTTATCTTAAGCAATCTTCACTCAACCTGGCATTAGGCACTGCTGTCAGAATTTCTGTGTGATTTATGTTTATTACTTCTTCTCATCCCTTTCTCCTTAAAGCTGCATTACCATAAATTACTAATGCAGACGTTTTCCTGGGGCTCCTCCTATTTCTCTCACAGCCCCAGACAAAATCAAGTGGGATCTGGAGCTGGAGGACCAATCACAAGCTGCAAATGAGAGATTGAAACTCGTTGTTGGTCCTCCTGCTCACACACCTCCTCCGCCAACATTTAAAGATGGTGTGCTTTATTGATTTGCTGGCAGAACTATCTATGCTGAGTGTGCACATTAGAAAAATTAATTTCCTAGGTGGTAGTGAAGCTTTAAGGCAAGCACCAGGGACAGAGGAAATGAACAAGAATGAATCAGAGATAAAGAAAAGAAAACTAAGAAATATGTGTTTACTGTAACAGAAAAAAACTGACCAAACTGAAAAACACTCATCTAGAATCCAAATTTTACCTGACATAGGTAATTTTTTTGAAGTTGTTATTTTATTATAACAACTTAAACCAAAATAAACTGTGATCAGCAAAAAACACAGAAAGGCCATAAGGATAACTAGGAAAACTCCACTTACCTGGCTAATAGATTTTCGAATAGAAAGCACATCAGAAACTGTCATATTAAACATATTACCCTTTCTGACTGCTGTTTAAATAGAGACTGGCTACATTCATTAACTTAAATCTTTGGTAAGTTACTAGAGCGGATGATAGGGACTACAAGAAGATGGCTGCTGCTACACTGATACTAAGACTACAATAAAATGGCAGCCAATAAGTAATACTCTAAAAAGAAATGCTCTAAAGCTTCGAACTGGATTCTATTTGTGGTTTGGAACTTATGGCTTTACACTTGCTGATTGTGTTTGATGCTCACGATCCGTGGTTTACCGTTCACAATTCATTTTCAAGGTTCACCATAGGGATCCACAGTTCATGTTAAAGTTAGTGCAAACTGCCTCAAACATGGTCACACCAGCTTTAACATGGGAAAAAACTGCTCAACTTTCTTGAATTTAGCTTGATTTTTTAATCATTCGATAAAAGATTTTGTACTGATTTGACAAACTGGTTCAAAAAAACAATCCATAGTTGGAGCCTTCCCTGGTCCTTCCCTAGAAATATATAAACAGAGAGTTACACATGCTAGCATCCTTAAAGGACTATTAAACAGCCACATTTAATTTTTCAGATATGAACCATGGTAGTAAAATTATTGTTGAGTGACTTTCCACTATAGCTCTGTTAAAAGTATTGTATTATCTCTGTGCTGCAGGACAGACAGCTATAGCTCCTCCCATCTTTAGGAGTGTAAAGGTATAATAAGAAAAATAACAGTAGAGGAAGTTAGGCTTTATCATTTTGCTAATGCTGTTGGCATCATTTTAACTTGTATGGTGGGAGATGACACATTATTCCATTTATGCTAAGAATAAGTGGCCAGGAAATAAATATATTGACAATTATGTATATCTTTGCTTTTATTATTGGTCACTGGTTAACTGTATATTCATTATTATTCAGTTATAAATACAATCAAATGCAACATCTTTAAAAGCAGGTTACAGGATTATACAGATACACAAGTACACAGTATAATATACTGTAGATAACCAACCACACACATGCTCATATATACAAACATATTGGATGGCTAAATAGACTATTTACAAGTAGTAAGAATTTTAGTTTGTTAAACTCACACAAAATATAAACCCACTGTCAAGTTCTACATAAAAAAGCTAACTGGTTAACCATTATTTCAACAGAAATACCACAATTATATGTGAAAATTCAAAGGATAGCTGTAATGCATAGTAATTAGTAATGTCAGTATTGGTTCTATTATTGCAAGCATGCCTTTTTACACTTGTTTTTCTAGAATGATTTAACAGTCTTTTTAAATTGAACTGAAGTATATAGCGAAAACACAAATAATCCTAGAAATTAATTTACTATTTCTTTTTTATCTCTTTTTCAGCCTCATGCCATTTACACTTCGGTTTCTTTTTCTGTGTAGTCATCACCTCTGGCAGTACCCTCCCTACATCTCTTCAGCCAACCATACTTGGCACTGTGGAGGAGGCTTTGAAACAACGGTTATTTAAAAGGACACAATGAATTATGCTATCTTGCCCAATGTGAGTAGAATAGATGTTAATGTGGGTGAAATGAAATGTGATTTGATAGTTCCTGGGAACATCTTGCTCACTGAACTTCTTTAACATTTCTATAGAGAATTGTATTAATTGATATTTTAGAGAGTGCTCAGTCACAAAGATAAAGATTACCTTTGTTTTTTCTTTTGAAGGTCAAATCATTTTATCACTGGGGCGTTAGTACCTTGTATGTCTTACAAAGAAAAATTGCAGCTTTATTTCACAACTGAAAATAAAGCCTTGCAAAACATTAGCAGTTATGTGATTTATTTTTGTTTCAAACAGTAATTCAGCATAGTTACAACCATAACACATTAAGTATTCTAATGAATGTTTGCAATGTTATATAAAGCATAGTAAGAATTGTCGCAGTCAAATAATTGGATGAAGTCGTGTAAATTAATAAATACCGGTTGTGATAGTTTCCTATACAATTGCGGTTAGTATGCAACGGTGTGCAAAGGTTAATCACGGAATCGCAAAGGAAAACACTGTAAATACACTTACATTCACATTTACATTTGTAAATAGTTTACTTTTAACAAACTTTTAAACTTACATTCTTTTATTATTAATATATAAAAGACTTAGATATTTATTACACTATAGTGAACGTACACTAAAGATATTTAGGGTTCAGTTCATAAGAAATGTAATGTGTTTGGTCATATATTAATCCACATTTCGCCAGCAGGAATTGGTATCATCGAATAAGCAATTGCACATTGCAATCACTAGTTATGATTAATATGAGATTAATGCTCAAAAATACTCTGTACCAAATATGTTAATACGTTAGTTTAAATTGGATTTTTGGCAGTTCCCTGAGGCAAGACACGTACACAGCTTTTGGAGTGAGTTGCCCCCAACTTTGGAGAAACATTGTTTGAACTGACCTATGACCTGCATTGTACTGAATTATCTTAAACCATGAACCAATGAAAAATGATATTAGTGTTATCTTTGTGTACATTGTGACATCATTACTGTTTTTTTCCAACTCATACTGTATAAAACAGGCCACTGGACACAGTATCAGTATCTCTCTTTACACAGACTTCAGGACTGATGACTGTCACTGGATCCAGTGCGCAGCATAATGTATCGGTTATACTTTGTTATATTTTGCAATTAAATCTCTTTGTGCGTTGGAACCACATTGATTGCAGTGGACAATCTTTCATTTAACGGAGAAGATTCAACGGAATATCCATTAATAGTATTACTCATCTTATTTACTTGTTTACTACTTAACATATTTACACTGAAAATTAGTTTCCTTTTGTATTCATAAGAAAGGTAACAAACTCAAAAGTTTAATAAAAATACAAAGTGGCTTGGAGATAAGATCACACCACTATGGTTGAGGACTGACACAATATTATTCGCAATTTTAAAAGTAAAGGTACACAGCACTGAAAATCTACATACAGATGTAGTCCAATTATTTAAGACAAAGGACTTGATTGAGGGACTGTAACATATCATGATTATAGTGAGATTCAAATGTAATTATGCCCCATGTCAATAGTATTTATTGAGTGGGCTATTTTAAAATGGTGCAATTAGTCCTCACAGGTTCAAAAGGGGAGGCACTTGATTGCACATTTTGTCTCAAACATTCTGCAGTAGTCAAACAAAAGATTTAAAGTAAGGTTTATAAGAGTAAGGAGTCTCAAAGACTAGAGGCTCAGTTAAAATTCGTAGAAAAGACATCATAATGCATAAAAGCTTTCTAGTGTTGTGAAATAAACTTACACTCCTCCCAAAGGTTAGTGAAACATTTAAAATACATCCCCAAGAGTTCGATGAACTGCTCTAAGCAGGAGATTTCTATTAGTGGATATCATTTAAATGACAAGAAAAAAAGCCATTAAAAAAACTATTGCCAAATCCAACCCTTTCACTGGCATTCTAATTCAGAGACTGATCTATGGATTCATCCTTAATTACTTGAACTTACAAATGAAGAACAAGTTTAATGTGTTTGATCAAGTAACTAATTGGTGGCCTCAATACAAGCTCATTTATTAAAAATTGTCATCTCTAAGCAAGCCACACTGTGCTTCTGTATATATACACTAACAAAAATGGGAGAGAAGTGAGAGAGAGAGTACAAGTTGTGCATAGAGAGGGTGATAATGACTGCCTAACTAACATTCTAGATCAATGTGGATGAAACTATAGGTCAGATTCTAGACACATACTTTGGATACTTATTTTGATCTCAGGATATCATAGCTGAGTATTCCTACCACTTCAATGATGCAGGGCAGTGTGTCTCTGCTCAGGTGGCCGAAGGTCGATGTTCCCTTTAAAATAAGCCAGCTGAAATTTAAGTAGTTCAAAACTTAATCCAATAAGACCTCCATCATATGAAGTTTATTTCACATGTTTATTTTTATAAATTAGCTATTTAATATAATATATTTGCTGTTGTTAACAAGAAGTACAGAAGAAAAAAAGCTATAGTTTCAAGTCAATTGACTTGCAACCACCTATGTCATTACCTCCCAGATGTATCACCAGAACATGGGGACCCCTTGAGTATCCACATTACTGCTCAGGAGCTCTCGAAATCCAGACCATCTAAAACCTATCCACTGCACCACCACTGACCCCGTAAAAAGAGAAGTATCCCTAGCTGCCCTGTGCAAACCAGCCCAGTGAATATATGAGTGTCCCAGCACCCAGATCCGCAGCGGGTCCGATGGTCTGTAAGGTAGGAGAAAACCAAATGTTAGCCACAAAGCAAAATACCTGTGCACACCAGCAAGAAGAACGGGACTCCAAAGAACCCCTTGATGTTGAAAATTTTAGGAAACTGACAAAATCAAGAGACCAACACCGAAAGATCAAAACGCTCAGTACACCACAGAAACACAAACACCCAAGAATCCACTACACACAGACAAAGAAGAACAAAGGTTTTGGGCGGAAGCATAGACGAAGGTAAAACCATAAAACCCAGTGGGGAAAAAATGGACAAATCCCTTCGCACCCGACCTCCAAAGGCCCAAGCAGTCTAAAACCTGTGCCACCACTGCAGCAGATAGATAGAAAGATAAGAAGAGTTAGGTAAGAAGAGCAGGACGTACATAACGCTTGTATACCTTGGTTTTCCACCTACCAATCCCCTGTATGGCATGCTCCGATGCACCAGCCAATGCTGCAGACATGGCAGGACCGATTCTGAAGGAATGAGTGCTGAACTGGGATCCGTCCAAGCCCAGCTTAGTCAATGTACGCTTAAACACTACCGTAAACTGGTACCTGGTGAGGGGGGTACCATCACCATGCACCACCCACGGAATTGCAGACCCTGGTCGAATAACAGCAAATTCACTAATAATAACAACAGGGCAAACCGAGAAACCCACCTTTGGGGCCAATGTAACCCAATGTCCCCTACCTAACTGGTCAGACTTGGATCTCCTGATTCTGCAACAGACTGAGGAAGGGGAAACGATTACATGCTGCGCCAACAGGAGACAAGGGAAAAGACTTTGAAGAGGCAACCACTTCGCTCACTCTAAACGCCCCAAAATAGAGCATCACAAAGGCCGCACTAAATAAGGCAGTGTCATAAGCATTGCGCGCTACCTCCCTGATAGCCCCCAGCAATTCCGCCAAAAGAGCATCACTAATAGGCCGCCTTCCATCTGGAAGCGTCGGGCGCTCCCTCGTCCAACCCCTTAACGCTCTGGCTATCACAAAACTCTTGGTGTAATCAACCTCACCCCTAAGCCTAGCGAAAAAAGATATCCCCGCCAAAGGCCCTGTCATAGCCGTTTTGGACTTACCGGCTTTGAAACCTGCCCAAATATACGCTAGCATCAGCTTATGCCCTGTGGCATCGGCATCACGCCCACGGTTCCGGAACATGTGTTTTCAAGTTATAGAAACTATAAAAATGCATTTTGTGTACAGTATAGAACATCCTGATTTATCCTATTTCTATCTGCATACATCAAGTACCATTTAGTGAGAGTGTGTTTATACCCATATGGGCAAGTTACGTGCGATTCTTTCAAACGCAAGTTGCGTTCACATTGCGTTTGAAAATGAACAAGGCCAAGAATGTGCAAATATAAGTTCTGCAGGCCTCCAAATAAAAGTTCTGAATGTTTAGGAAATATATCTCATATAATATTAAATATTATATTAAAAAATTTAATTTATAGCGATTCCATAATTTTTAAAAAAGAAGTGCTGCACATGATGTCCAGATCTATTGATTGTGTTTTAAAAAATCATGAATATTATTTAAAATCAAATTAATGATGTTATATAATAAATACGTCAAGAGATAAATCATTCAAATGTTATTATGCCAATCAAAATGCCTCAAAAGAAACCTTTTAAAATACTGTCTCTTAAAAGAAAAAATTGCCTCATGCGCAGAAAATTGTCTCACCCACACCATTAGTATGCCTTTATGTATGTCAAACAGTTTTCAGCTATTTCTTTAGTTTAAGCATCGGCAGTGCCTAGTAAGAACCGAACGCTCCACACTGATAGTGGCTTAGAAAGTGGAAGAGAGATAACCACTCACACCAACAAACAAACAAAAAATAAAAAGGAGGTTTACAAAATAAAATAACCATCACCCCAAATTTTAAAGTGGCAAGTCCTAGCAGAATTTTAGATTGAGAAAGGACTTTGGCGTCCATAGAGATGTCATTGGCAGATTTGCATATGGAATAGCTTCTGATGCACTTCCACCATTTTCTTTTATCTGGTGGTTGGAGTGGCACAGCAACATCCAGGATGTCAGTTGATTGAGGGCAACAAATTGTGGCAGGGTGCAGTTTGGGGCATGCTTTGCTTCCATAAATCTCACTCGCAGTAGTTTCTGTGTATGAAAGTAGTCTTGTTTTGGAGGAAGCAACAGCACCACAGGATGATGAACTAGCAAAGTTTTTGCCTTATAGACAAATTTACTGTGCCACTGTCAATTATGCCTTAGCAATCATGCCATTTGACACTTGTCCCGATTCTTGAGACAGACAGTGTGGTATTTTTGCGGAACAGAAGGTTTCTCTAGAACATTATACATTGTATCACAGACATGCTAGCACTAATGTTCTGTGTCCAGTGACATATAGGTTAGTTAAGGAGCCATGATATTAATTGCTGGCTCTATTCCTATTAACTCTAGTACTATTTCTGGTGTTGCAGAGGTGGATGAAACGCTTGCTTTCCTTGTCATAGTACTCCCCAGCATTGACAGATGCATATTGTTCTCAGGCTGAGCTAGCTGATCCTGATAGTAAACATGAGAGTAACACATGAAGTATGTGACAAAACCCATTCACCACCTCCTACGTGTAGGCATTCTTCAAACTACCACTTGGCAGGTCATTGTTTGATTCTGAGAATGTCATCTGCTTGAACTGCAATGATGCAGATCTAGATGCCACCCAGGGACAAGGGACCCACTCACACATTTGCACAGAATGTACCCAGGTGTGCAATTGGGTAGTAACGGAGGGTTCAGCCATGCTTTATTGCTTGTGCTCTGGGTCCAGGTATATAAGTAGTAAGTAAGTCCACAAATCTCCTGCCGAACCTTGATTGAATGTGGGCTTCTTACTTTCCAAGAATCACACTAAGCAATCAATCTCTGTGTAACGAACCTGGTCCTTCACCATCAGCACCAGCACTGAGAATGCAAGGCCAGAGAGGGATATGACGAGTCAGTAGTAGTCAGAGAGAGAAAGTTCTGCTTGCCCTGAAAGGACCAATACATGATGTCATGGTGTTTCAAAAGCATTCGCTAAAGCTACAATTTTTTCTTTGGTCTCAGCCTCCCTATCACTATCAAAATGTCATCATTATATTTTGACTCTTATCCTTCAAAATGCAATGGCCAATTTTCAGGCAAATTGATTCATGAATGTCATCATCACTGGTGGCTGTCAGTCAATGCAACAGCAGTAACAATATAATAATCATCATCATCATCATCATCACCACCACCACCACACCAAGTAACAAAGCAGCTTTGGGGATAACAACTGTAAATTAAGGGATCCATTATCATCATCATCATCATCATCATCACTAGTCTCACTTTCAATATTTGTTTTTTTATCTTGAGCCAAATGTAATTAATCTCTGCCTGGTTTTCACTTGCTTTGAATTCTGTTTGTTACTCAGACCTGCTATGTAATTCAGGTGTGTCTCACTCTGTGGACTGATTGGAAGGCTGCACTTGACAAGCTCTTACCTGTCCTGTACTCATTACCAGTGATAGCGGTACACACTAGCTTCCTGTTTCTTGTATCTGTGTCCTCTGTGCTTTTGACCTTGCATCAAGAAGTTCTTCGCTCTGCATTCAGCAGTGTCCTGATTTCTGATACCTGGCTTTGCAACTTATAATCTGCTGGCTTCTCCTGATATCTGATGATATTAATATGGTTGTACAGAGTTTTCCCAGGCACAGACTGAAGTAATTATCCTTGCTCACTCTGCTTTGAATTCACAGTAAAGACTGTGTTACATTCCTGCATTGTCACAAAGACTGTGTTGTATACAGGCATTACCATAAGACTATTATATTCCTGTATTACCTCAGAGACTGTGTTTGCACCTTGCTTGTGCTCAAACCATCATTATATGTGGTGAGTTGCAATAAACTCCATATTATTTTTACTTTAACATCACCTCATAATACCTGAGAATTCATAACATGCCCCTTATTGATCTGCCTATCCATCAACTTCATCATTATTGTCTCAAAATTAGAATATTGTATTGCTCTTAAGTTTTCTGTCATTGTACACTCTTGACTTTCAATGACATTGCCAGTGTTATTTTATCTACACCGGCAAAAAAAGACAGGAAATTACACCAGGGGAAAAATGTATCAAGCTGCAAATTTATGGCGGGGTTGAAAAGTGGAGATGTATAGCAATCAGATTCTAGCTGTCATTTTGTAGAATGTACTAAATAAATGATATCTAGAATCTGACTGGTTGCTATAGACATCATCTCCACTTTTCAAACCCTACGGAAACTCTCAGCTTGATACATTTACACCCAGTTGTCCAACCACACTAGCTAGTCTTAAATTAGAAGGCAAAAAATCCTTGATGCCACTAACGTATTAGAGAGAAGTTACTAGCTCCTAGAAAATAAAGTTCCACAAAATCAAAAGCTAGGACAACGCATTGCCAGTGTGTAAAATATATTAATTAATTTAATAGTCCTTATGAATTAAAAAAAAACAAATTCAATGACTTAGCATTGTAAACTTGGAGTATCGCAGAAGATATGCGTAAATTTATCAAATTGCATGGTACAGATGGGGTTAGTGAAGCTCATACACTGGTACACCAAACAAGACTCAGTAGAGATAAGCAAAAGGCTCAAAATTTATCCAGTGATTATTTGCCTCATTCCATAGTTGAATTAGGAATTTCAAACATTCCTCTGAGGAATTTGGTCTTAAGTGTTTCATGCAGAATTCCCACTATTATTTAATTCTCAGCCTAAGAAATCGCACCACTCTACAGACCAGAATGAATTGGTATTCTTATCGTCCCAGCTCTATTTATAAACTATAAATTACATAAAATGTAAAGTGCGAAATGTAAAAATAAAGTACAGAATGGCCATTCCTGAGAAATGGCAAAGCAAAAGCAGAACTCACAGATTTTACCACTGCATCTGTTATACCTATATTATACCTTTGCCTCCTTGAACTTGCAGTTCTAAAATGCAGTACATCATGCACACAGTGACATGCAGGTTTGAAACACAATATACATGCGTTTTTTAAGTTTCTGAAAGACAATTACTATATGTCACCAGACATAGCAACTGTCACAGTGACCATTAGGTTTGTGGTACTAGGCAAAAATTAACCAGTAGTAATATAAATTCTGGTACACCAAAATTAATTGTATGAATTTATATTCTGCACAGCTGTACTGCAAGTGCTTTACCAATGCAGTCCTATGCACATGATTTTAGTGAAAGGGACCACTGAACGCACCAGATCACAGACATCATCATCAACATTTATTTATGTAACGCCAGCAGATTCCGTAGCGCTTTACAATTGGGAACAGACATTAATAAAACAATACTGGGTAATACATACAGACAGAGAGGTAAGAAAGCCTTACTCACAAGCTTACAATCTACATGCATTTATAGCTTTTCAGGGGCGGAAAAAAATGAAATACCAGTACTAGCAAAATAAAATTTGGTGCACAAAATGAAGATCTATTGTTTGAATTTTAAACTACTGTGTTTATTACTTTTGCAATGCTTTGCTATGCTAGTCCTATACCTACTTCTACCCAACAACACAAAAGAGCAGCATGAAATGAAATGAAATGAGTGAAGTGCAGTGGAATCATACACAGGGCTGCCAAGAGGAATTCAGATACAACAACTTCATGGGGCCCCCTATGTAGTTGAGAATGGAAAAAAAGTTTGCGCCGCCGCGCAGCAAGAGTGCTAGTGGGTGTGTTGATACAATTGGGGGCGTAGCTATGCATCATTGGGTGTGGCTACCAGGTGAGAAGCGCTAGGCCATCCTCCTACAGAAAAAAACCCTGCATTATTGTGTACACCTTTGAACAGTCACTAAAAATTGGGATTGGCTCACTAGAATGTTAACATTTCGCAGACTATCCTGCTCTCTCCTACCTGTTCTTGTCCCTTTCACCACCTGTGGCTGCAGGTTTCTTTAGTTGCAGCTTGTCTGGATCCTGGAATGTTGGGGGCCCTATTTGAAAAAAAAAAAGGGTACATTTAGAAAATTACAACCAGCCCCGATGTTAAATCAATAGCAACCATGATTAATAAATAGGCCTTCCTCCAGCCCAAACATTAAAATAATAGTATTCACATTTAATAAATATACCTATTTCCCTCCTTCCAAACAGCTCCAGCAATAAATTAATAGTATATACATTTCAGAAATATACCTATTTCCCGCAACCGTCACTACCATGAAATAATTCAGTCACCTTTAATAGAAACCTCATTCTCCCCAAACTCACCCCCACATTCTATAGCCCCCAAATCACCCCTTTTTAAATTAATAGTCCCCGCTATTAAATTGCCCCACCGTCACCCCACAAACAAAATTGCACCCATTAATTAGCCACCACCTACCTCACTTACCCCTCTCCTTCATCACTGTGCCATCCTGCTCCACCTCCTTCATCACTGTGCCATGCTGCTCTGCCTTCATCACACTGTGCCATATTGTCCCCCTCTCCTTCATTACTGTGCCATGCAGCTCCCCACCCTCTCCTTCATCACTGTGCCATACTGCCCCCTCTCTCCTTCATCACTGTGCCTTGCTGCCCCACCTCTCCATCACTGTGTCATCCTGCCCCCACTCTCCTTAATCACTGTGCCATGCTACCCCCCTCTCCATCACTGTGCCGTGCTGCTCCCCCCCTCTCTTTCATCAATTTGTGCCTTTCTGCTTCCTCACACTGTGCCTTCCCCCCATTTTTCATCATACTGTTCCTCTGCCCCCCCTTTTTCATCATACTGTGCCGTTCTCCCCTTTTTCCTCACACTGTGCCTCCCCCTTTTTTCATCATACTGTACCTTTTTCCCCCCACTTTTTCCTCATACTGTGCCTTTCTCCCCCCTTTTTCCTCACACTGTGCCTTTCTCCCCCCTTTTCATCATACTGGGACTTTCTCCCCCACTTTTTCCTCCTACCGTTCCTTTCTCCCCCCTTTTTTCTCACACTGTGCTTTTCTGCTTTCCTCCCTTTGCCTCCGTTCTTTTACTTACCTTTGTATTAGCTTCTTTCATCTTTTTTCTTTTCTTCTGCCTTCTGTCTTCTCTCTTCTTGCTTCTGTCTGGGTCCTCTCTGCGACGCACCTCACTGAATGTCGGGTGTGACTTGATGATGCACACCCGACATTCAGTGTGAACGGAGCCGGGAGGAGGTAAGAGGGAAGCCACGATCACGTGAGTATATGTATTTTTTTATTTTTTTTTAAATGCCCTGCTCCCCCCACCAACAAAGGGGCGGCGCCCCACCCCATCAAACAAAATAAAAGACAAAAAGAAAGAGCCAAAAAGCTTGGGTAACAGCCCCCCCCTCCACCCTCTCGGCAGCCCTGATCATAGATGTAGCCAGTGGTTGAAGTGGAAATTTAGAAGTATGGAAAATGGAAGTGAATGGAATTTTATAGTTGTACAATGAAAGCAGTGGGAGAAGTGGCTGTATGGTATACCACCGTATACCACCCCACTGCGACCACTGGTTGTAGCTATATTTATAGATAATAGAATTAATGAAATGCAAAGGTACAAATACTCTGCAAAATGGTAATTCTACAGAATGGTAAAGCAAAAGTGATCTAGGATTGTATCTCCAGAACTGAAAAACAGCCTGCACCATTGTAAAAATTTGATTTGTGTAAAATTTTGCAGCTTTTGCAAATGTATTTGTATATGCCCTGCTTTCTCTAAACCAATTGTTTCTCAACAATATCAGGTCAAGTACTTGCTAATAATAATTTTCAGCGTAATTTTCCACTTAAAGTCAGCCAGAAATATAAAATATGTTTAAATGCAGTCGTAAAATTATGTTAATTAAGTATGACTGTATCAGAAAGCTTTACACACACAATTTCCACCTGTGACAAAAACATAAATGAGACTAAATCTAGCAATATTTAAGGAGAAAAAAAGAAAATGTTTATATCCGTTGGGTACAAATATCCTATGCACAAAATACAGACACAAAGAATACTGACACGGAATGTGAGAGGGACCACGGGTATCCACGTTGGGTCCCCCGTATAAACACTATTAACCCTAGTGCTGCCAGCCTACTGCTGGTTTCCGTGAAATCGGGATGGGGGGGGGGAAAGCATGGGGTTCCCCCCCATTTCATGCAAACCAGCACTAGGTAAACCAACCGGGGTGGGTGGAACTATAGCAGGGGACACTCGGCAGGCCCCCCTGTCATAATGACAAACTAACCCCATGCTGTTCAGCACAAGACTGAATTCCCTAGGGAGTGCCGAAAAAAAAATGCTTGATCCCTTCACCCCTTAGGAAGGGGCGGTGGGTGTAAGGTAATAAAATGAGTGTAGTGTACAAAAAAGTTAAAAACACCATTTTAGTTTGTGGAGCTAAAATTTCAAGCCAGCCCAGGCTACCATTAATAAACTGGTGAAGCTGGTGCTTGTATAACTACAAACACCAGCATACTCATTGCAGCCAGGGCATGCTATCAATTGGAGAACCACAAGTGTCATGTCCTGACACCCAGGTCCCACTGTGAACTGTTGTATCACAAAGTAAAATGTAAATAAAACACAACACTCTCTTTCAAACCGCATTAGTTTAATAAAATGTATAAAACCCCTGAAATAAAACACAATTCCCTTGTTTTAACCACATCTACTTATTATAAATAATAAACCCCCATGTACTTACCATCAGATGTCTTCATCTGTATGGAATCCAATCTTGTAAGATTTTATTCCAATTAGGCTTGAAATCATAACCAAACAAAACCAAAATATTCCCAAAAGTCCTGTAACTGTCAAAAAAAAATAACATTCCAAGTCCAGGAGTAGTTAAAAAAATAAAGCCCCCAAAAATTATATTCTAAATGTCCATGACAAACATCTTAGTTCTTTAGTCCAAAGAACCCATTATTATTCTAATAGTCCATGTAAACATTTTCTTTTCTTTGGTCCAAAGTATCCCATAATATTCCACAATGGCTTGTTGTGAACCTATGTACTATAACTTGCTCTAAAATTAACTGTGGAACTGCCAACGCCTCTACATCAATATGACAATGATATAATGATGGGTTTGTAATATTTTTCATCTCATACCCCACTATAAACACTGTAGTTATGTTATGTAAGTGAGATTGCATGCTATCATCTACTGCAGTTCTAATATAGAGCTATAACATGTATGGTATTATCTGATATTATTAGAGTTGCCATACACAATGATAAATTAGATTCCCATATATGAATCTGCAGATAACTTTCAGATTAATATTGGATGCAGGGTTTATAAGTAACTTAGTTTAACTTATAAATCATTTAAACCCATATTTTGTTATTTCAATTATTGGAAGAATCATTACATTTCATAAAACAATTATCACTTCTTTCAGCCATCCCTTTAAAATCTCTCAGACAAATGCTTTTATACTTCTTAGATAATTTAGTAATATTTTTCATAAGTGTGCCTAAGGGAAATTTAAAAGGCAGTGATAATTTAGCACTTAAAACATGCAGGAATAAAATATTTCTCTATCATATACAATTATTCTCTGTGTTATACCTTTACTTGACAGAGGTGTTTAGTGCTAAAAACACCAAGAAACAAAACCTACAGTTTGGCCGGAGGTCGAACATTGATAACTAATTTTACAATTTAGCTGGGACAACGATGAGCTCTGGTGTACATTCTTTGTGGTTGCCCTGGCAACTGCATGTGGGGCATTTTCAAAACTACAATTTTGCCTGGGAACTTTACCACTTGCAATGTCCGGTTAAGTAATTCCTATTGATGTATAAAGTGGTTACTGCTAAACTGACTCTGGGATGCTCTGGGGTTCTTTAAAGTTCCTTAAAGCTTGGTGATAGTTGTGGTTGTTGTTTAATTGATTTGTTCTTGTCATAGCTATTGTTTTACAGTTATTATATACATTCTGTAATAAAGATACTGTTGTATCTTCCATCTCTTGGTGCATGTGTGACCCAATGAACTTTAGCAACCTAGTGAGCTTAGGCTGCTTCCCGCTTCCACGTTGCGGGCCAGTCTTGAAAGTGCTGGAAGTTGCATCGCCGCCGTCTGGACCTCCACGACCGCTGCTTCCCGCCTCCACGTTGAGGACCAAAGCTGCTGCTCCACCATCAGTCTTCTGGCTACTGTTCCTCCGGCTCTCTGCTCCTCCGGTCCTGCTGATTGCCTCCATTTGGCACAGCCCATGGGTCCCGCTGCTCCGTCTCCTGCGATCTCCGGCTTCAACTAACGGTGAGCCCTCCTCCGTATCCACCTCACCTCAGGCCCCGGCTTCGGCCTACTCCCCTTCACTGGACACCCCGCCTGCTACGGGTCCTCAAGTTAAGCCCCTGTGTGTCCCTTTGTGTCCCTCTCCCGCCGACTGCCTCTCTACGTGGGTGCCCCTGTGCCTGCTCCCCTGAGGTCTCCGTGGCACTGGCCTCTACCTCACGGTCCCCAAGATCTATCCTTCACACTGGGCTCCCTCTCGTGCCCCCTGTCCTAGCATTTGCCCTAGCACATGGTTGACTAAAAAAAACAAAACAACCCATCTACCATTCACCAAACACTTGGGCTACAAAACACATGGCCCATTTATATCCAATATCCTCAAACATGTGCCTGCTACCATAGTTTCCTCGATCCACACAGGCCCTCTCTCTCCCCTGCCACTCCTGTTCCCACCTTGTCCCACCGGACTCCCCTAAACTCCAGACCCATTGGATCCACTGTCTCTCGTGTCTCTCCGGGTCTGAACTCTGTACTGTACCGGCTGTCTTGACCCTCCGGAACTCTTATCCCTCCCGAACGCTGAACGCCCTCGGACCATTCTGATCTGTGCCTGCTTCCCGATCGCTGGACCCCTTGGACCACCTCCCAATCGTGGGACCCCTTGGACTACTCTGGCACCTGTGACCACCTAGAATCCTCCATGACTCCACCGTTTCCAGAGTTATCCTTCCGGCTTCCCGGTATTGACTCTCTGTAGCCCTTCACTACTTGTTCTTGTGTTTTATCTGATCTAACCACCAAATTTTATCTTTAACTTAATGTGTTTATTTTAATTTAATACAATTTATTTATTCCACCTTTATTTTATTGTTCTCCACCATACATTGTTTTAATTATTCAGATTGTTATTTTATTCTCCTCCACTTTACATTGTCCACATTGCTTTTCCTCACTTGCATCGTTCATATTGTTTTGCTACTGCCCTTCTGTTTCACTCAGTTCCTCAATCCTCAATTCCTTTAATCTCCCACGTACTGTCTTTCTCTGTTCCATCAGTCTCTATCTGACCTAGCTCAATTTTCTCTCCTCCTGCCTCTGCTGCCCCATCTCTCTCACTCCTGTCCCCCTTCTCTCACTATGCCGCCCCGCTCCTTTCCCATACCCATCCTCTCCCCGGGCCACCTCCACCAGTCCCTCTCGCACAATCCCATCTCCCCCCTGACTCCTTCAGCCTCTCTCCCAGCCCCCTTCACTGGTCCAACCCACACACCCCCCCTCGCTCCAGCAACCCTGACAATCTCATCCACATCTCCCCTCATCCTTCCCTCCCTTTCTCTTGTGCCCTCTGGAACTCAAGGTCCATCTGTAACAAACTGACCTCCATCCACGACCTCTTCATCTCCAACTCTCTTAACCTTCTCGCCATCACTGAAACCTGGCTCACTCCCTCTGACCCCACCTCAGCCGCCACCCTCTCCTATGTTGGCCTTTTCTTTACCCACTCCACCAGACCGGCTGAACGTCCAGGAGGTGGAGTGGGACTTCTCCTGTCCCCCTGCTGTACTTTTCGGGTCATTCCCACTGTACCTTGCCTCTCCTTCTCCTCCTTTGAAGTTCACTCCATCCGTCTTTTCTCCCCCATCCACCTCCGGGTCTCTGTCATCTACCGTCCCCCTGGCCCTACCTCCCTTTTCCTGGATAACTTCGCTGCCTGGCTCCCTCACTACCTTTCCTCCGACCTTCCCTCAGTCATACTCGGCGACTTTAACATCCCCATTGACAACTGCTCAGACCCTGCCACCATCAGACTTCTCTCCCTCTCCTCCTCCTTGGACCTCACCCAGTGGACCTCCTCACCCACCCACCGTCTTGGTCACTCCCTCGACCTTGTCTTCACGCATCTCTGCGATCTCTCAGAGTTCTCCAACTCTCCCTTCCCACTCTCTGACCACCATCTCCTCTCTTTCACTCTGTCCTCCTCCCCTGCTCCTCCCCCGCCTAAAGCCACCCTCACCAGACGCAACCTTGAAGCGATCGACCCCATCTCTTTCTCCTCCTCTCTTGATTCTCTCCTTTCTCCCATTCCCTCCCTGGCCTGCCCTGACCAGACGTCCTGCCTCTACAACCACTCCCTCACTACAGCCGTTGACGCTGTCGCCCCTGCCTCTCCCATCCGCCAATGCCGTTTCATCCCCCAACCATGGCACTCCAAACTCACCCGCCTCCTCAAAAAGTGCTCTCGCACTGCGGAAACGTCTCTGGAGGAAATCTCGCTCCCTGGCTGACTTCCTTCACTTTAAATTTATCCTCTCCTCATTCTGCTTTGCCCTCTCTCTTGCTAAACAAACCTTCTTTAAATCCCTCATTTCTTCTCAGTTCTCAAATCCCCGCCGTCTTTTCGCCACCTTTAACTCCCTCCTTTCTCCCCCCGCTCTGGTCCCTCTTTCCCTCTCATTCTTTCCTCTCCTCCCTCCAGTTGTCCTCTTGATCCCATCCCCTCTAACCTCCTTCGCGCTCTCTCTCCCACTGCCTGCTCCTACCTGGCACACCTCTTTAACCTATCACTCTCCTCTGGTGTAGTACCCTCCTCATTCAAACACGCTCTTATCTCTCCTATTATAAAAAACCTAACCTCGACCCCACCTCCATCACCAATTATCGCCCCATCTCTCTTCTCCCCTACGCCTCCAAACTACTAAAGCGGTTAGTCTGCTGTTGTCTTACCAGATACCTCTCGGACAATTCCCTCCTTGACCCTCTCCAATCTGGTTACCGCCCCCTCCACTCCACTGAAACTGCCCTGGCCAAAGTCACCAATGACCTCCTATCAGCCAAATCCAGGGGTCACTTCTCTTTACTTATCCTCCTTGACCTCTCTGCTGCCTTTGACACTGTGGACCACCCCCTCCTTCTGCAAACTCTTCTCTCTCTCGGCCTCTCTGGTTCCGTCCACGCCTGGTTCTGCTCCTACCTCGCCAATCGCACCTTCTCTGTCTCCACATCCAGCTCTTCCTCCGCCCCCTCCCCCCTTCAAGTAGGTGTCCCCCAGGGCTCTGTCCTCGGCCCCCTTCTCTTTTCGCTCTATACTTCCTCCCTTGGAGCGCTCATCTCCTCCTTTGGTCTTCAGTATCACCTTTATGCTGACAACATTCAACTCTACATCTCCTCTCCTGATCTCTCTTCCTCCCTCCTGTCTCGTGTATCTGACTGTCTCTCTGCCATCTCCTCCTGGATGTCCTCACGCTTTCTCAAAATTAACATCTCCAAGACTGAACTCATTGTCTTTCCTCCCTCCAGACTCCCCTCCCACCACAACCTCTCTATCGTTGTTAACAACACAGCCATCTCCTCTGTCACCCAACTCCGTTGCCTGGGTGTCACCCTTGACTCCTCTCTCTCTCTTTTGCCCCCCACGTCCAATCCCTTGCACAAGCCTGTCGCTTCCAACTGCGCAACATCGCCCGCATCCGACCCTTCCTCTCACAAGACGCCACCAAAACCATCATCCATGCACTTATCATCTCCCGCCTTGACTACTGCAACCTTCTCCTCACTGGCCTCCCCCTCTCCCATTTCGCCCCACTCCGATCTGTGCTTAATGCTGCTGCTAGACTCATCTTTCTCTCACGCCGCTTCTCCTCTGCCTCCCCTCTTTACCAGGCCTTACACTGGCTCCCTATCCTCTACAGAATACTCTTTAAACTTCTCACTACCACTTACAAAGCTCTCTCCCAGTCTACTGCTCCCTACATCTCCAACCTCCTTACCATTCACACTCCTGCTCGCTCCCTGCGCTCGGCTAATGACCGTCGCCTCTCTTCCACTCTAATTACCTCTTCTCACTCCAGAGTCAGAGACTTCTCCCGAGCTGCCCCCTGCACTGTAATGACCTCCCTCGCTCCATCCGTCTCGCTCCCAATCTGTGCTCCTTCAAACGGGCTCTCAAAACTCACCTGTTCCGGAAAGCCTACCAACCATCCACTTAACCCCTCATCCACTCTGCTTGTTCTCCCCCCTCTCCCCTGGTCTCTTCTTCTCCCTTGCATCACTGCCTCCCTCCGTGCCTGTTTTGTCCACCCTCCCTTAGGATATAAGCTCGCATGAGCAGGGCCCCTCTCCCCTCCTGTCTCTATACCTACTCTTCTGCTCCTCCCTCACTCCATATGTCTGCCAGGAGTTTCTGAAGCATTGGTACTTAGTGTTTATTGTTCTGTAATGTTTTACCCTGTATGGTCTACTGTTTGTACTATGTAAGGCGCTGCGGAAACCTTGTGGCACCTAACAAATTAATAATAATAATAATAATAATAATAATAATAATAATAATAATAATAGGCTCTAACACCCTGGTATTCTGACAGGTGGCATGTGGCATCTTGAATTGTGCAGGTATACCTAAATTTCCATCATGGGTTTGCCAAGCCAGATTTTGGTGTTTGTGGAGTTTGAATCAGCCTTTGGGAAGAGCTAGACAAAGTGAGGCTGTTCCTTCAAAGGTATGGAGTATACAAACTGGTGCACCTAGTTTTACATAGCAGTGCAATAAAAAAAGGTTTGATTTAGAAGAGCAAGATTATTAAAATGACATAAAGGACCACAAAAGAAATAGATTTTTGCACCAATTGTGAAGTAGCAGAGATCAGGTCTGATCCTATACTTTTAATGAGATGCATTTTGCTCCTTCCAGTTGCCCTTCCTTGGATAAGCCCATTACTAGGACCACTTGCTCAGTGTAAAAAAATGTTTATAACAGACAAATGTGCCACACATGGTAAAGACAACCTGTTGTCCTCTCACTCTCATGGTTGTTTTAAAACATAAATGAGGCTAAAGTGAACAGTAGTAAAGAAATCGAGAAAAAAGCTGAAATGTTTTAATTAATGAAAGGGATAATAGGAAGTTGTTTTTATGTAACATTTACACTTTTGCATTGTGTGCCTTTTTAGTTTTTTTTTACCTGAGAGTAGGTATGCACCTTAATATAGTTAGGGAGTTTTCCTCTGAAGCGTTAATGGGCATTTATCTCCATTGTGTGTCTAGTGAGCTGATACATTTTTTTCTCTGGTTTCCTGCTGAAAGCTTAGTGCAAGCCTTACTAAGGGTTTTGATACCAAGGTGGACAATCTTGGCACACAGAAACTAAAACATTTTGCACTGTGCTTTCAGGACCTGATTTAGAATCTTTGGAGGCCCAAATTTCCATTACGCAGAAAGAAGGTATCTATTGGCATTTGGTATATCCGGAAGCTTTTTGTCACTCACCGGACTGTGAGTGCTACTTCTCGTGTGTTTAGGAACCGTGGCCGTCCACCATCCTGAGGGTCTGCGCATGTGCAGCCCTTTCAAACCTTCAGTTCATGTTCCTTTTAGTTAATTGGCTGATCAGGCAACACTCCCTATTTAAAGCACCTGAGGTCAATACCTCGTTGCCTGATCTTGGAGTCTCATTCCCCATGAGCCTCTGAAGGTGTTCCTGTGTTTCCTCGTGTGTTCAGCTCCTGCTGATTCCTGTTGTTCGTTTGTGGTTTCCAGACCACTTCATCTCCCCTGTGTTTCATCGTGACTGCACCAGCCGATTCCTATCCGCTGCCTCTGTGCTACTTCAGTTTGAAGTCCACTTCAACTCTCCTGTGTTTCATCGTGACTGCACCAGCTGATTCCTATCCGCTGCCTCCGTGTATCTACAGTGTCCTGCTCACTTCAACTCTCCCGTGTTTCATCGTGACTGCACCAGCTGATTCCTATCCGCTGCATCCGTGTATCTACAGTGTCCTGCTCACTTCAACTCTCCCGTGTTTCATCGTGACTGTATCAGCTGATTTCTATCCGCTGCCTCCGTATATCTACAGTATCCTGCTCACTTCAACTCTCCCGTGTTTCATCGTGACTGCACCAGCTGATTCCTATCCGCTGCCTCCGTGTATCTACAGTATCCTGCTCACCTCAACTCTCCCGTGTTTCATCGTGACTGCTCCAGCTGATTCCTATCCGCTGCCTCCGTTTATCTGCAGTTCCCTGCTCATCGCAACCCTCCAGTACTCCTCGCGTCTGCAGCCAGCTGATTCGCTCTCCGTGCTTCTACAGTGTCTCCGCTTGTGTCAACTCGCCTGTCTGCATTGGATCAACGCCCCGCTGCTTTCATCTCGTCTAGACCAGCTCTACTCTTCAGTGTTCTCCAGGTGTCCAGTTCTATATACTACTGCTTCCTGAGTATTTGTTTCTATCCCTGCTGGTCCACCTACCTGTGCGCTGCACCTACTAGATCACTGCTTCTACCCTCCTGGGACTTCATATCCTGCCGGCCTCCCGCCGTCCAGGTATCTCTGCACTTCTGTCTGACAGCCTGCTCTCCTGAACCACGGTATACATACTTCTCATTGACTGTGCTGGTGTATTGCATATCTTGCTGGACTGAGTTGTTCTCCTCTGGAGTTTACTATCCGCTGAGACTATTGCCATCATTTGACTGTGTTACCTTTTGCCCGGATAGTTCTTGTGACTTTGTATTATTGTGCAGTGCTGTTCAGTCATTACTATATTGTGCATATCATCGTGGGATCAAGTTCAGTGTGTCCGTGTATACTCTGCATTGCATTTCTCTCCCCGTGCTCCGCCTCACATATATATTCAGTGGTACAACTTGCTAGAGGCAGACCACTGTTCCCTGTTTCCTGAGTCACCTGTTTCCAATATCCTTTCACATAGCAGTGGTACAACTTGCTAACGCAGACCACTGACTTCCCGGATACCTCCACCTGGATTCCATTCCTTCACCTAGACAGCGGTACAACTTGCTAAACGCAGACCGCTGACTCTCATCACCTCCTCGTTACTTTTGGACATTCCTCCTCACTATAGCAGTGGTACAACTTGCTATCCGCAGACCACTGACTACCCTCACGTTTCCCTTGTCCATTCAGTTCCTCGTGTACTATTATTACATATTACCAGTGCTGCTAGTCATAGACTTTCCACGAGCATTCTCTACCATCTGCTGTCTCCTGTTCCATGATCACCCCGCTACCAGAGTACCATATTACCACCTATACTGCTCTGGTAAGTCCATCATCTGGTGATCCCTGGGTAAAGACTCCTAGTGCCCGTGACACTTTTGTTACTGGTATTAAAGCACTCTACTCCCACCCTTCAGTGAGATTCATTATCAGTGGTTCTCCTTATGACTCTATCTGCATCTCTAATAGTACTCGCCAAGGATGCCCCCTCTACCCTCTTAGCTTCACCCTCATCATAGAACCCCTTGCAGCAACCATTCCAACCTGCCGTGAAATAATGGGTGTGCGGGGTTGAGGGATCTTGAAAGCAAATTATCTCTTTTTGCTGATGATGTCCTCATGACCCTCCAACAGCCGAGGACATTGCTCCCCAGCCTATCCAAGTTCTACATCATTACGGTGGTCTCGCAAGCTACAATATTAGCATTATCAAATCGGAAGTTCTGTTTCTTAATCTCCCCGAAAGGGATAGACAAGACCTCACCCCACCAATTCTACTTTTGATGGCAAAAAAGAAAATTAAAAATCTTGGTGTTTTTATTACTGGCTCATATGAGTCCCTGTACCAGCAGAAATACCCAGGAACTTTTGCAAAATTTTAGTCTGGGCTCTTCTCTTGGCACCCTCTGAGTACCTTGTGGCTGAGCAGAATCATTGCTATTAAAATGAAGTTTCTCCCTAAACTTCTCTACTACTTTCAGACTCTTCCCATCAGGGTTCCCCTCTTGGAACTTACCACTATACAAAATTGTCTCTCTAAGTTTGTTTGGAATGGCATGTGTCCCAGGGTGAAACTAGCTCTCCTCAAGAAGCCCATTAAATGTGGTGGCAAGGGCTTCCTAGATTTGAAGATTTACTATTGGGCTGCACATTTGATATTTATTTACTTCTCCGGCATCTCTATCGTGGGTTGATATTGAGATCATTTACCTCAAACTTCCATCTTTTTCATGCATCTGAAGCCTCACAAAACACTTTAGATCTTCCCTTATTAGCTGCTGACCTACCCTAATCTTTCTGACTAAGTCATGGGAGACCTATCGGCCCTGTCTAGACATAAATCCATCCTCCCCTTCCACTCTACATCTCTGGGGGAACCCTCTCCACCGCTTTCTTTAATGTCTGGATTTCTTCTGGTATTCAATTTGTAGGTGACCTTTTACACCAAGACACATTTCCTTCTAGAAATGATCTGTGATCTAAATTGCCAGCTCGCCGCCCAAAATTCAGTCAGGATGGTTATGTTTTCTCTATTTTAATAACAGCATAGTTCTTTTTCCTTCATGCTGTGTCCACAAGCTACAAAATCATAATTTCCCAAGCCTGTACCTAATGTTTTTCTAAAGAAAACTCATTAGGTGTCATGAATCTTAGCCCTGTTTACACCACTCGGCGGTATCATATCACTGTGCATCTCCCTCCTGTTAGAATGCAGCATTCTAAATCCTGGGACAAAGCGTGACTTCTGTCTGCTGTAATGGAGGCTGCCATCTTGAGTGAGACATTTTGCTACATCCTGCTTATTCTGAGCACCCGACTTTATCCACCAATTAGCTTTCTTTGCAGACTATAAAAGTCACCTCCTACAGTCAGCTGTAGTACAGGCTTTAGCTATTAATCCTTCATGTGGATTCAGCTTCATTCTATCTGCTGCTCTACAGATTCCAGCTGCCACCCCTCATGTGGATCCAGCTCATCCCTCATGTGGATCCAGCTCTCTTCAGCCTATGCCTGTCTCCTTCTGGCTATCTGGGGTAGTAAGTTGTTGTTCTGAGTCATCCACTTTATGGAGCCATCTCTGTGTCCCGGGGTACCGACTTCCAGTTCCAGACCTAGCTCAGGTTCTGAGTTCTAAGTCTGCCCAGTCCCAGTTGTGGTTTTATAGTCGTCTGAGTTTCTGTGCTCTGGGAAGTGCTGAGTCTCTGGTCTTGGGTTCATGTCCTCCCTGTTCCCATGTCCAGGTTTAAGTCCATCAGGTCCAGATTCCATTTGTTTATTTCTGTACAGAGTCCAGTCCAGCATTCCTCCTCTAAACATCCGGTATACAGGAATAGAGTAACCTCTATGAGCAAGACATTCATCCGGCCTCCCAGTTTCCACTACATTCTTGCCACAGTTAGTCCCAAGGGTCCCGAGACGAATCCTAGAAACCTTATTGCCATGACATTAGGTATTATAGAACTCCATTCATTGAGAGGCTTTTCAGGAGCATATCTGAGGCCTGATTTGGTGTTGTGCTTTGTAAATATGCAACTTGTTGCAAAATAATTGCAAGGTGTATACACACAGCTTGCATTCCCTTGAGTGTGGAGAGGCAGATCAGGCGTGGGCAGTACAGTAAGGACATTCAGATGAAAGTTAAACACAGCCTTTTGAGTTACACTTATTTTGAGTTACACAGATCTTGAAATATATTATCTACGAGACTATATATTTAAATATATATTTTATACCTGGACAAACTGAGTGAAAGTCTTTGGAATGAATAATGATTATGGTTGTCAAATCTTTGCTTTAGACATTTATATAAGCTAGGCTTTAGGTTGCACGTACCTTAAAATGTAGCTCAAAATACAGATGAGTAAAGCGAGGAAGCAGAGTGCTTCAGCTATGCCCCTTCTGAATGTACCTTAAGAAATGTGTGTATTACTTTAATCAATCTATCCAATATTATTTTTTCCTTTCATATAGTTATTGTTTACATTTCCAGATAAATACAGGCAAATGGGGATTTAGACAGAATTCTGGTATCTATAAAATTCCAAAAACCATCATATAATATATACAGTTGAAACTGTGATACAGAAGAAAGAGAGCAGACAGATTTGATGTTGATAAGCTGTTCTCTTTCCTGTACAACATTTATAATATATAAAGGGAATAAGTTGGTTAGATTGATTGTGCTGAGCGTCATGAGTACAGGTGGTAAATAAAACATCTTTCGGTATGATGCTGGCTGTTGTCAGACTCGGGGAGCCTTTTTAAATTTCAGTTTGGGACTGCAAGTGACACATATTGTCGATGTATGTTAGATTGCATCAAACTCTTACTGAAGTTTTCCTTACTGAACTATTTCCGATGCCCACTCTTCTTCTTCTTCGGTATTCCTCACCATGAAGCACTGTGTGTGGTGTCTTGATGTCTTGTAGATGGATCTCTCTGGTGGTGTAGAGCCGAAGCTGTGGGTCTGTATGGTTGCTTTAAGGTTGAAATGGAAAAGTGATGGGTCATAAGAAAGGCAGTAATTTGAAGGCTGCTGAGAAATGTATAAGTGTTAGGTGCAGCGCAGATATGCTTTCTAGGAATAGGTAAAGTGTGCATTTATGTTTTATCATGCAGGAAAAATACTGGCTGCTTTTGCATGTAGCTCTCTCCCAACTCTATATCTTTCCACACATTTTAACTTGACTTCCCCCCACTCCCAACACTGCAGTTCAACATGTTCTTCTTCCGTCCCCAGTTACATCAGGTCTGGAGGACAGGGCAGTGTTTATTTCAGATGACCTCATAACCAGTTTGTTTTCCTATTGTTTCGAGTGGGTGGGTAGTTTTTTGATGACTGAGAATGCGTGTGTTAAATTTAAAATGCTCTTTTTCTGTAATGTTACCATGTTTAAGCATCAATTAAAAATACAAAACCCTGCGGTTCCATTTCGAGTTTATATTCCCATGCTTTAACAGTAATTTCCGCAAATCACATCACAAGTCCTTGAATTTCGAACAAAATGATTAGAATTTAATTGAGGCCAGATTAATGTGGGACATTTTTTTTAACTCAGGAGGCTTCAATTTCTCAGAACCATAATTTACTAATAATGGATGTGCTAAAGTCATTAAATCAAGTTTCATAAAAGGTTGAACACTGCTTTCTGTCATCTTAAAATAATATAAATTGCATATACAGTAACGAACACTATAGCACCACGGTGCACAAAACTGCCTGCCTGTGTGCTCTTCACAGAAAGAGGGAAACAGTTTCTTCCCATATACTGAGCTGCTCAGAAATCATGAATGAAGACACGTTTTGTTATTTGTGCCTGAGTGATGTGGGGTGAATGGAACTATTTCTGGGACTTATAAGTAGTGTAGTTGCAGGCCTGGACCCTTTAAGTGTCTACTTAGGAAAATACCCTATTTCAAGCCAGAGTAAGAGAATATCTAAACTGCAGATTAAAACCTTTCAGTTCAGACTTAAAGTCTTCGTTTTGGTGAAGTATGAGTTAGAATGAGTTCCAAAAGATAGACCCCATGTCATAGCTGTAATGAGAGATGCAATTTACAGAGGGATTGAATTGTAAAAAAGTTGGCACTGGAACCTGGTGAGATGCAGAACAAAGTTGGTGATACTACTCTGAAATTGCACTGAGAGTTGGGGGGGGGGGGGGATCAACCAAGTTGGGTGCTGACAGTCTTACTTGTCAGAATGCTGAGTGTTAGAAGCATTCTAAAAGCAGTATGCATGTTAAGAGTGTCCACATGTGAAAACGGAGTGAGGAAGGATAGAGGAGCGAGAAAGAATGAGATGCTCTGTAGTGAGGTGAGAACCGAGCAATTGAATTGAGCCTAGTAGCCCAGAGGCTGGAGAATGACAGATTGACAATCCAAATCAACGAGAGTGTCAGTTCTGTCCATGTAATCTACTGGTTCCCAGGAAGAAGAGTACTGAGTTAAGTCTAAGTGGTGAGTATGAGGATCTCCAGAGGTTGGTACCAGGAAGTATGCACATACACCAGCCCACAAGCAACAAGGAGCTATAGCTCTATAGCTAGGATTGCTTCTTTGTGTGTTGGTTCCCTAACTAATTACTTAAGAGATGTCCCACACAAGCAATCCAGAATGTCACTACTCCTTATTCCATCTCTATCAGCAGTGTCTAGAGTTATCCAAATACTCTCAATCCTATCTGCAGTGCCTAGTATTTAAGTTATTTTTATCTCATTTTTTAAATATAATGTAACTCTAACTCCCTTTTTTCCTACTCTATCTTTCTACACAGTGTATAACTGGGAATAATTATATCCCAGGCATAGCTATCATTGTGCCATGACTCATTAATAGTTACACGATATAAACTAACATCTGGCATGATTGAAATCAGTTTAGGGAGCTTAGTATCTAACTACTAGGCATTTGTATACATAGCAGTTTTAACCACTATCACTTTTCCTTCAACTGCTGCTATAAAATGCACTCTCCTTCATTGGGGGCAGAGGGATCTTAAATATTTTACATAACCACTAATTAAATGTCTCAAGTACTCATTAAGAACTTCCCCTAGTACCAGGATGCAAGCAGCTGCTTTCAAACAATATTTTATCCATCCAAGCTCTATTATCATAACTGACAAATCCAAACCCTGTTTCCTTGCAACATTTCTTTTATCAAGTGTTATAGTATCTGTTGCAAAGCATTCTCCATCTTATGAACAGGCAAAACATCCGAGACAGACTCTGGGAATGCTGTCTGCCCAAGCTCATTTCCTAACATTAAAAGAGCTCACTGTTCGGACATCACTGATAGATAAACCATTGGTATCAACAAATACAACCAAATCTGCTCCCTGCTGGAGCCACAACTTCAAAACCTTTATTGTGCTTATTGAGAATGGAAAATTAATTATATAAAGGGACAGCTTCTGTAATGTGTCTACGATCCACAGTACTAACTCTTCCAGATTCTAAAGTGACCAGAACTGTTATTCTCTCAGATGGTATCTGGAGCAGTGGTGACAATTTAGAGGGCAAGTGAGACATAGAAATTGTTCGAATTGCCAATTCCACCCAAATAATCTAACTGGACAAATTTGAGAACCACATACAGATTGGACAACGCTTATATCTTAAGAAACTTGCATGATATGCAAACACCGAACGGCCATTGAACAGCTCTAAGCCAGGCATGTTGACAATAACAATAACATTACAGACTGAAAAATTGAAAACTCATACAAATGATAATCACAAACTCAGGGTACAACCCAAACTTAATTTTCTCAGCAGGAACTTAGAAATGGTGTGCTTAGCAGTCCAGGAAAAATGATGTGCTTAACAGTCTGGGAAAGAACACTAAAACTAACAGTAAACTTTACTTATTTTAAATATAAACCTATTGATAATCATCTCTGCTTTTATAAGAACACTGTCAAGTTAAGTTTTGAAATGTCATTAATATCGTTTTATTATTCTTACCTGCCAGTGGTCAAAATATACGTACTCTAGCAGTCCCTCATAAGGAGCAGTGAGAAATTGCTATGCTCTGCTTTTTATCTGGCTGCACATGTCCAGAATCTAAAACATTATCCCCACCCTCGAGTGCCTAATATGATTCACTTTGCTTAGTCTTCCGCCAGGCAAGTTCTATATTGGCAAGTGGCACTTTGTTTTTTGGAGGAATTTCTACAAAGTGGAGAAGGTATGTCTAGTTCAGGGTGGAGAGGGCTGCAGTTGGATGTGAACCTTAAAAAGCAACTTGTGGCTAGTGATGTCTGCATATAAGGCAACTTGCTCCATTGTAAATGTTTGCCTAGCCGAACTGTGTAAAAAAACAGACATCAGTTGTTAAATTGGCTGGAGGTCCTCTATGAAGGCCTGTAAGATTTTATGGAACAGCTGGAAATTTATTCTGTTTTCTAAACCTCTGGAACGATTAGGATTATATTTAAAAACTAAGAAAAGGAGGGCACAAAGAGCTGAAGTATAAATTTTAGACAACATCTCTGTTTTAAACTATAAATATATGGTCGCTGACAACTATTGTAAAGCATAAACTATCCAGAACACTTCCCAGCTCATAATATATAGTGTAATTCACCCAGCACCATTACCACCCTTGTTTTATAAAATGAACATTATACAATCTTACAATAAATTTCACAGCTAGTTTAAATGTGGAGTGTTAGAGATGATATCTACAGCGCAAATGTAAACCTACATTAACTATACCACAGAAAATGTATACAAATATATGAAATACAACAACTACCAGAAAGGACTGAAACAAGAAAACATACACATTGCAAAAACAGATAGTAAATTTGATCACAACAAGTATTGCTAAAGATTATTATGCATTTTCCTGATACAAATGGGTCTTGGGATTAATATAAACATAACTTACTTATACTGAAACTATGATGGTAAGGGAACTAAAACTATGATGGTACAGGAACTATGCGTTGCAAAAATGAATAACTATTCTGTTTGAAGCGACAAGAAAAGTAGGAAGAGCTTTAATCTACTCTCATAGGACAATTCTATTCAGGATAAATAACTTCTGGGAAATTATGTGCAAATGGAATAAACTGCATAGTGTTGATGTCTCTTTTTCATTGCACCTAAACCTCTTTAGCATGCTAGGGCTTATTACTGTAAATGATAAATAAACACATGGACATGTAAATTTGGAAAAAGGTCACAGTTTTATTGAACAAGAATGGTGGTGAAGAAAGCAATGATTGACCTGTAGCCAATCAACGAAAGCGCCTTATAAATTAGTCGCTGACTACAATGCTGTCCTGCCAAAGCTGTTGTCCTTTAACGTACACACAACCCGCCACCAAGTGACTGAACTAAAATCCCCAATCTCCAATATATCTATTTCGTAAACAGCCATAAACTCTGTAAGGTGAACCTCATCGGACCTAAATCAGTGAATACACTCCTCTGTTATTAAGTGATGGTCAATAATTATTCCTTGAGTGACCTAATGACATGCTCTGTGGACCAAGTGACCTTCTTAAGAAGAGTCCTCATGATAGGGGCCAGAATATTGACCCGCTGTCACGAATCAATGTAGAAATACAGCTAAGGAGCCATGGATAAGGTGAATAAACAAACAATGTTTATTGCTGGAGAGTATGAACAGATGATGAAATAATGAGCTTGCAGAAATTACCATATATACATCAGTTGCAGGTAAATGGGAGGTGAGGAAAGATTCCAGGCAGCATGTACAGGGAAATGCACAGGTAAGTCCTAGGTTTACATATGAAACAGGTCAGCAGAATGTATGTTAAGAAATCCAGGAGCACAACAGAAGGAAGTAACCACAGAGTATAACATCAGGACATGACAACAATAACCAGAAGTGTATGCTGGGAGTGACAGGTTTAAGAAGGGACACACCCAGGTGCAAGGAATAATTACAGGGCAGGTTAACCCCTGATACAAACAAGTAAGGCACAATAGCAGCACCTCTGGTGAATAGAAGTACTGCTGCAACACATAAGAGAAGCACAAATAATAAAGTCCAAGAGTCCAGGAGGCAGGTCGTTACACCCGCCATTCGAGCCAAGGAATTAAATCAGACCACAACTTTACCACTGGACACCGTGCCTGAATTGCACGCAAATCCTCTTTAATAGAGAGCAACAAGTCCGAAGACTTTTCCTTCCCCAAGTAGTTAGGTGAATGACCAGTATGTCACGGGGGCCTCCCCTGACTCTCTCAGCTGATAAAAGGAGGATAAGTGATGGCCATCCTACCTATTTCCTACCCAACCATTGCACTTCCACAGGGTGGGAGAAGGCAGCCCAGACATGAGCCAATTGGTGTTTGAATGCCCAGTACATGTAGGAATGACCAATTTCCCATATCAATAACTTCTGGCTGGGCGCACCTAGAACAAAGCAAAACAATTCCATTTCAAGTCTCGGCTCAACACTGTACATTCCAGGAGTGACCACTGGTAGGGAGGAGCGGTAACCCATATGAAGTTAAAAACCCATAAAACCCCTAGGTATGTAGCTTGTCAAGCCTTGGCCCATGGAAAAAAATAGGAAAAAAAAATCCCTTTATCCCTGTGCTAAAAGTGACAAGCAGCAAAACCCTGGGCTACCAAAGGGTGGGGTGGGGGGGGGGGGGGAGCTGGACTAGGACCCTTATCTCTTGGACCTGATGTAAGTTTTAAAAGCTTCTGACTTACATCAACCTAGGGACTTAATTGTGGCAATGGAAGAACCCTCTTCAGCTGCAGAAGTAGCCACCCCGTTTCTAAAGGAATGGGTGCTGTAGAGGTATGGGTCTAGACCCACAAACTTCAAATAACACTTGAATATTGCATTGAACTGAAATTAAGTAAGGGGAGACCCATCGGCATTAACCAACCAGAGTGCACCACCAAGGGGTCTAACCTCAGCAAACTGGGTACATAGTGCCAGTAGGACTAATATATGCCTAGGAGGCCTCTGACTTCCATCACCACATGGAAGACCCATTTAAAGCTGCAGCAGTAGCTGCTACAATCCTCAATGACTGGGTGTTATTGTTATTAATCTCCTAAAAATTTCACATTAACATTTCATTATGGGCGAAACATCCTTGAGTATCAACAACATCCCCTTGCTGTCTGCCAACTATGAGAAATACATAGGTGACCGGACATATGGTCGGGTTAGACAGGGGAGAGCGGTGCTCCAACTAGGTTGGCTGTCATGGACCTGTGTATTTGGAATAATCTGTGTGCCCCCAATCAACATGTGTGTAGTGAGCTACCAGTACCATGCAACATATTGAGACAGCGCTACAAGTTACTGTAGTTATCAGACTTCCATCCTCCTAAATGATTTATCACTTCAATGGAAAACCCTTCAAAAGCCACTGTGGTAGCTGACCCAAACCTAATCGAAAGGATGCCAGAGTTTAAAGCCAATAGACTCAATGGTCTGCTTAAAAATTGCTTCTAAATGAATTAAAGTCAGGTGAGAAATTGCACATGTAACAAATGTGACATAACACTGTGGACTAAGAGCTATGTACTTCTTTCCTAAGGTGAACTGACATATTACCGGGTCTGTATGGGAGTCGATGGGGAGTCGACGGCAAGTATTGAGGCACTAGATCATTCTATGAATCTAATAGTTGTAGTCAACCCCACAGATTTAGAATTTATATAGTAGTAACAGTATCCTTTTAGTTAATTGATCTGTTTGTATAGTCACATTGAGGTGCTAACACCAGTAACAGAATAGCTTCACAAAAGTAGAAGAGCAGGCAAGTGTTACAATGTGGTGTAAAAACACTACAGAGCCTGAATGCGGTCATGTAAATTTACAATGAGGTAAACCCTAGTCATTCATCTACAGTAGCGTGAAACTACTGTAATCCAATGAATATAGCGTTCCAGCGAAGTTAGTAAAACATGTATAGTGCATTGTGCAAAATAGGACCTCGGAATGGTCCCATGTTAAAGTATTCATCTAGATTTTATGTTATAATATATCCTCAAAATGGATATCAATGTAGGGCAAGCAAAAACTGAGATAAGCATGTCCCCAAATTAGAAATCAGTGTAAGTTAAATAATGGAGATAAGTTCATTGGTGACCAATGTTTAAAGATCTATTTACTCTCTGCAATCACAAAATTGTTAAATAGTTGTGAGTTTCTATATTGACACAAGTTTAAATAATGCACAAATTTGAATCACATCAGATTGAGCCAACTGTATATCACGAATAGTATAGTACCAGAAGGGGAGCTATAGATTGTGTCTGCTTGTTGATTGATGTAAAAGGATCTGTGGATGCCTCTCACATGCGCACGCTATCCTCTTATTCTGTTTCTCAGATACACTCGTTATAAAACTCACACTTTTATGCACTTTTCCTTTGTTGCCTTACTCAGTCTTTTGACCACACTAAATATCAGCAGTACTTCACAGTATATATTCGTTATAAATAACCAATACTCACACCATATGTATGTATTTAAAACAAGGTATTTTACTGTTAACACAGAAAAGCTTGTATTCACAGTTCACACATTTATCATAACGTTTTTAAACATAACATAGTATATCAATATAAAATTAACCCTAGGTTCACCACCTTTATTCCTTACACCATCCTAGCTTTACATATGTATCCTTGATAAGAATTAGTATTTCTAATATTGAATTAACTGTCACAGATATCAAACAATATATGAATATAAATAGTCAAATCAACATTACAAACACATATAACTTTATATATATATATATGTGTATATATATATATATATATATATATATATATATATTATCTAATATATATAAGCCTAGTGGCGTGTGTTAGTCTATGTGTATGTGTGGAAAAAAAAAACCACGCAGCAGCGCCACCTGCTGGGCGGAGTTATACACTGATCTACTAAATTCTTAGTGTGTGTGGAAAAAAACTCAGAAAGGGCTAAAATTTGGTATACTAAGATGTTTTTAATTTGTTCATTTAATTTGTTAATTGTTCAAAGTGTTTATAAAGATTTTAAAAAAATATATATATTTCTTGAAGGAGAAGTGACAGCTGGGAGTGGTTGGTGGTTGCCGGGGGTGACAGTTTGGAGTGGTTGGTGGTTGCCGGGTGTGACAGTTGGGAGTGGTTGGTGGTTGCCGGGGGTGACAGTGGGGAGTGGTTGGTGGTTGCCGGGGGTGACAGAGCGAGAGGAGTGTGATACTCAGGACCGCTGAGAGAGATCCCTGTGTCTGGATAGACATCTGGATAGGTGTGGCGATAAAGATGAAGGATGAGGTGATGGAGAAAAATGATGAGGTGGTGACATGTGGACAAAATCACGTTAAAAAAGGGCGCTTACGTCGGGAAGTAACGCTCTTCCCCTGAGGAGGCCTGGCCTAGCCCCAAATGCATGACAAGAACCTTTTTAACACCTTAAGTAGCTTGCTTTGACTAGAATGCATGAGTATCATGCACGGGTTAACTTGTGTATATATATATATGTATATATATATATATATATATATATATATATATTATTATCCATGATACTTATCAAATCCTTGTATCCTGGATCCAATTTTTGGTCTGCAATGTAGGGAAAGTTCCTGTAGTATGGAGTCCTTTTCTGGAGCGTAGTGTAGGTTTTCTGTAGTATAGTTTGCTGTAGTGTAGTGTAGTATAATATGTATTTTCTGTAGTGTAGTGTAATATATATTTTCTGTAGTGTAGTATATCCCTATAGAATAGTATACTGCCTTTCCTATAGTGTAATATATATATTTTCTGTAGTGTAGTGTGTCCCTATTAACCCTTTCATGTAGTGTAGTGTGTTTTCTGTAGTGTAGTGTGTTTTCTGTAGTATAGTGTGTTTTCTGTAGTGTAGTGTAATGCTCATTGTCCAGGGGCAGGCAGGCAGAAAGAGACTGAGGAGGTAGTCCTGGGTCTGGTTTTTATAGTCCAGAACCTGGCGGTCCAGAAGAAGTCGGCACGTACACAGTGGGGCTCTGCGCAATTACAGAGTGGCCATGCATTTGCCGATATTGGTGAGTGCATCGTAGGTACTCTGCTAAAAATAAGACACTGAATACTTTTTCATAGACTAATTCTTTCCCATATACAGCAACTCCCTTAGTGGTGGGTTGATCCGGGAAATTAGCTATCCCTCCCATCTGTGCTATACCGGATAAAAGTTGTGTGAAATCGGTGAGGTATCCAAAGTAAATGATAAATACACTGAAAGGTACGCTGAATGCATTGTCTGACAGGGGTAAGGAGAGTAGATCCAAACTTGTATCGACAAATCATCAGGAACTTGTTAAATTAAATATTACCTAAAGCTTCCCTTCCTGTAATCAAATTATGGTAAATGCACCCAACATTCTTATTTGGATATAGCCATAAATTAAATAATGAAAATGCAAATTCCTGCACATAAGGTAAACAAATACAAAATCAAACCTTTAAATGGTGATTGCATGGAGGTACAGAGTTTTAGTTAGAGGTACTAAAGGCAATAAACAAATTTTGACTGGAGAGGCGTGACAAGCTCCCCCTGTGTGGGAACATCGTATCAATGCTAGTAAGCGCAGTTACTCTGCCCAGTAAAAATGAAGCCAACTAGATTTCCACATCCGTAAAACCCAGCGAAAGCTCATTTTGGCCACTGAGCTCAACTAGAAAATGGTTGGCATATGGGCGGCATACCACTTCGTCCTCAAAGATAAAAATGCTGCTTCTAAGAACGAGATAACAAAGCAAGTTCTATCCTGCCATGGGGTCAGTTTCTATGGAAGTTGCTGCAAAATATAAAAGGCCTACTAAGTGGGCCATGACTTATAAGTCTATACCCCTATGACCATCGTCAGGGATGTAAGAGCCCACTGAACCTTGTCAACATCTTGAGCCTCCAACTGTGCAGCTGTGTGCTTATTGAGGTTTGCTGTTATCCAGCCAAGATAGGTGGGCATGTAATAGCCTCATGAGACCATGTGGACCCTGGTCAATGACTGAAAAGCCAGAACTGTATGGAAATGAAATATCGTCTGGTGAGGAAAAATGCAGTGCGTGCGCCATACTTGTCGGAGACGCATCGACAATCCTGCCTCCAAAGGGGTCCATTTGTTCCAAAAGATCGCATTGAATGGAGTCGTTCATCATCTATTGCTCCCCGCGAACCGCTGTGAAGATCCGGTGCTACCGAAGCCTATATCCAGTGCTACTGAAGACTGGCTTTCCTGACCAGGGTGCCTGGTACTTCCATTACGCACTTCCTGACACAATTGGGTTACAATGCTAAACCTGAAAATCTGCCTCATCTCATAGCATCTGCATTACTAAAACAGGAAACATGTGAGAACCAGCAATGTGTGCTCCCGTAATCTATGGTAGCCCAATCACAGGGGCAGGTGCAAAAGAAACGGGTCAGGGGTGAGAAAACCTAGAAATCTGTGGGAGGAGACGGTGAGGAAGGAACTGGGTGTAAGGTCTCCTATTTAAGGTGAGATGGGGACAGAAAAGAAATGGGGCGGAAACTGAATGGGAGGGGGCACAGTGTCTGGCAGGAGGGGAGATATGAGAGGGGGGTTAATGATGGGGGACTTGGGGAGGGGGGCTGTGGAGTGGGGCCCATGAGGGCATCAACAGGTATATGGGTGGCGGGGGGGGGGGGGGTTATGACTTCCTTGTCCAGTTGTTTAGAAATAGCTGGGTGGGGGTTTACTCTGCCAGTGAATGGCATTACGCAGTACTATGGTCAGGGGCATGGGCATGGGGAAGAGGAGTATGAATACAAGGGGGGACAGGGAAGGGAGGGCAGGTGCAGCTGCTAGAAATGGGGACAGGAGGTGTAGGCAACTGCACCCCTTGTTAACATCAGTGTTTAGTTTTATGTTTTTTTTATTATTCTTATTTATTAATATATATGTTTTTATTCGTACATTTTTAAGTTTTATTTATTTTTGCTGTTGTTCGTTTTTGTGCTAAAACAACTTATGGGGGGATGGCTGCATGAACCCCTGGTAATGGGGAACCTGGTGGGGGTGCAGAAGGATGATGGGGGTACAGCCTACTTGTGTATGAAGGCTTGAAACAGGGTGGAGGTGGCTGTGACTAGCGTTTGGAGCACCCTCCACCCTGCTGATCAGGCATTTGTAAAGTGCGGCGCTTGTGCCTCTGACATGCGGAGAGCAAGTGAGGTGAGGGGATGGGGGTAAATCCACCACCACTTGTGACAGGAATTCCAACAGCCCCGAGAATGGAGCAGCAGGTGACAGGGAACACCGCTGGCGGGGAGCCTGTCTGCTGCCAGTGGGACTTATGGCCGAGGCCCGAGTGTGGAAGGAGAAAGGAACCTAAAAGAGTGTACCAGGGTGCCACAGAGTGTTTGATAGTGGTGGCGGGGGGCACTACAGTGATGATGGATGGCAGTGAAGGGGCACTATAGAGGAGGGAATAGCAGTGGAGGGGTATGAAAGTAGAAGGGGGGTTGTGGTAGAGGGATGATAACATAGAAAGGGCACTAGGCAGAGAGAAATAGACAGGAAGAAAAGAAGGGGGTAGGGGATAATGGAAGGAATGGAAAGTTGAAGGAGAGAGAAGGCAAAAACAGCAGGGGAAGGAAGAAGACTGGAGGAACAGAAAAGGAAAGAAAAAGTTCAGATATAAGACAAAGTTAAACAGTTATGAAGAAGAATTGCATTGACATTTACTGAGTCTTCTCTCCATAGGTCCCCGGGATTTGGTGCAGGAAAAAGAGGACTAGCATCCACTTGGGGAAGAATTATATAGAGAAGCTGAAGGCCCTCCTGGTAGATATTATTGGCTGGGGGATGCAGGAGACTTAACCCCGAATAGGTAAATTAATGTCGCTCGTACAAACACATAAGTTTAAGTGCGTTCGACTTTATGGCCTCTCTTGTCAAAAATGTAGCCAATGCTCAATTCACTGGGAGATAGGGGTTCATGTAGACATAAGTTCCAACAGGGAAGTGCAAAATGTGCTTTTCTTTACTGTGCATGCACAGTACAAAGGAATATGTCTCACCCTACATGCAGGTTAGCTCTCGTTACATCCTATGTAATGTAGGAAGCAGATGCAGATACGCCATTTAGAAGGCTGAGCATTCTTCCCCCCTGGTGAAAGATCTGTGCAGATGATGAATATCATTAGCATATACCTTGCACTTGCTGTTAAAAAAAAAGATATATAAATTGGTATAGGTAAAGTTGAGGGGACCCCAAAATGTTCAACCCCCGATGGAATGTGGGATGATAAGTAAAAAAATTGCAAAATCTACAATTTGTCTGTGATACAGTACAGGCCCCAACATGCTCAGGACACCATTAAGTACCTATCTAGACTGGTAGTATTAGAGTAGATTTGACATTTTTGTTGGGGTCCCACTCTTGGGCTTACCATGTGTTGCGTATTATATGTTTGTGCCATGTGCATGCTGCCATTTATAGTGCCACAAGTATGTACTTTAAATGGTGTCCCCATCTGGAAATAATTATTGCCCTACTGGTAATGAAATAGTATGCCACTATAATATGATACAATTAAAAAAATTCCCTTACATATAATGAAATTTGGCTCACTAATTTATTCATAAATTAATTTGGCCCTTGGAAGATAATTAATAATAACTTTTGCCCCTCTAAACAAGAAATCATGATTACCCTCATAATTAACTGTTGTATTGTGTGTCCTGTTATGTTAACATTGACCCTGTTGCTCTAACAACATGCTTTTTTTTCTATTAAATCTTGAGCGAGTTTCTGTTTTTGTTGAATCTCTGGCGAGTTTGATTCAGCCACCGGAGATTGAATTTTGGAATATCAAAATCTCTGGTTAATACATATGGTGATTCTGATCATAAAATCGCCAGTGTTCTCGAGCAGCTTGATCCATGTGTCTTCTAACAGCTAATTATGTTAAAAACCACCTTTAAGTATAAATTAGTGGATCACATAACAAAGCTTTGCCCCATAATCTATATATAAGCACCTCTTTGTTGAAAAGGCTGTCAAGAAACAAGTTCAATTCTCCACATTGCCTGGTTATGCAGAAATTTTGTTGTAAGCATAACAGCCACAGATGTCCTGCCCAACTAAAACACATTGTACCTCTACCTTTTCCTGATCTCGTTAAGCATTTAAAGTAATATTTTAGACATATAGTAAGTGCATTTACCTGTGTGATAGCCGGATCCTGCAAAATCAAAAACTCGCCAATCATAGTAGCCACTAGGAAAAAAAATGTTGAATAAATGCGAGATGAAGCTATATGACTAGCACATACTTACCAACTTTGGAGACAACCCCTCTGGGTGATCTCCAAAGTTGGCCTTGACTTGGGGGTGTGGCCACGCTAATTGCGTCATTGGGCTAGTCTCCTGCAATACAAAACTAATTTCAGCCTATTATAGCAGGATGACGCGATCAGCCCCACCCACTTCACCAACAATTCGGGAGGTTGCCCCACTTTCCTGGATGTCTGGGAGAGCTCCCAAATATTCTGGAGTCTCCCAGACATTCCGGGAGAGTAGGCAACTATGGACTTACATACTAAGGAACTGGGCCATCTAGAATCAATTTAATAATTTACCACCTTTACTCTTTTAATTCAACATCATATTGCAAGGAAGCTCATCCAGGGCCTATAATGTCTTAATTTTGCAACATTGTCTGAGAGGACATATTCACCTTCTTACCTTTCCCCCTATCCTTCAACTTGTCTTTTGAGCCTTCTCCCTTTTCTTTCCTCCTCTTTCTTCTTCTTAGTATTATATAATACTATAAAAAAAGGCATCAAATGTGTGAAGATACCGGGTTTAAAGTAACCCTATGTGCCGCACAGCTGGCCTACCAGGTACCTATCCAAGGCTCAAAATCACCCAGGCAAATGTCCGAAATAAAATAAATAAGTTTATTTTACAAAATGGTAGCACCAAACAGCAATGAACATATTTAAATAATAACTTGCAATAAATAACACTACAGTCTGGCATATACAACGTACAGGGTATAAAACACCTCAACAGTATCCTAGTCACTTTCAGGGACACCTGTCTATCCATTCAAGCTTCTCTCCCTCTCTCCTTTGAGGCTAACAGTAAGGTAGTGGTCCTGAGTCACTGTCACTCCACTTTTGGCAGACACACAGCTCCCCAAGACCTGGAGAGGTAGATCAGGGCCAAATCCCTTTCCTGTCAATGGCAGAGACCGGGGCCTCAATGCCAGCCTGATTTGCCTGATTGGTCCTTTTCTGTGTTTACCTTTACACAGGTAAACATACAGACAAAGGGGTAGCAGATGAGCCACTCTTGATATAATTAAGGATATGTATTGTTCTGTGACTATACAGTAGATTTTGTTTAAACAGAAGAGATCACAATCCAGACACATTACATTTAAATAAACAATGCAGTCCTCTGTATTTAAACATTGAGCTCTGTTTGTGGACCTTTTCCCTATCTTAATACATGAGTCCTCCTGGTGTGATGTACATTCATACAGGACTGGTGAACAATAATCCTTTTGCCTAGGCTAAAACAATGGAATAGTCTGCAAGATAAGAAAAACATGCTGGAAGACACTTTAACTACTTTCAAATAGAATATATACAAGTTTAAATATGACTGACAAATATGGGGAACCAGAGGACTAGAAAAAGTATGTTTTTATAGTCCACCGTTTGTGAGAAACGAGGTGCAGACTGGTTGAGGTGATATTAATACTTCATTTCACCACATTATGTTTTCCTCCCTTTTGTTTATTATACATTTGCATTTAATATAAATATTGCACTTTAATAAACTCAATTTTGATTTTATTTATCCTCTGTGCAGGGTACCTTTTATGTGATGCTGTTACTAAACGGTTCTTGGAAAACAAATGTTGTCCCTGCAATAATTACATACATACTAATACAAATGTGCTGCTTTAAACAGCATTTTACAATGTTCTGTAAACAGACAACTTTGTGACATTTTATAGATTGACCTCTAAAATTTTGCCTCTAAACTATATAGATCATGAAGTCTACTTGACTTATTTTTACTCACTTAAAAAGCCAACCCCAAGTAAAAGTGTTGTTTTTGCTTTTAAACATAAATCTAAATATAGCAAGCTATAAATGAAGTAGGTACAATACAGCATTTGTGTAGATATGACACTGCTTGAGTAACGTCTCTGGGATGTCATGTGTATAATGTTTATTTTGAGATATCTCATCCGCCCTGCTTTTGACATTCCCCACTATATGTGGGACTTGGAGATCTATGGACTGATTCATTGGAAGGACATGGATCCTGGTATAAATGTCATAAATGGTTGCACGCTACCTATGTGCTCAGGCAGCATAAGTGCAGTAACGCAGGAGTTTGGGCCCTTTGATTAATGTGAATCTGCTACTGCTTACCTCTCCATGACTCGTCCGTTCCCCCCTTCTCTGTCCCATGGCAAAACCGTTTGGCATCCTAGACCTTCTTTCCTTATCTTTTCTTCTTGTTTGCTGTGCCTGATATTTCTAAATAGTTCCCAGACAATGGACTTTGTTAATTTGACAAGCACTGATTGTGTTGAGGCTATTCCAAGAGCTGTATCAGCTACAAAGGTAAATCTTGGACTAAAAAAAAAACAAAAAACAACAAATTGGAAGTCCTACCATATATTGAACTGCCCTGAAATGCCTAATTTTCAGACACAATGCGCAATGCCTTTCTACGGATCGGTGAAGGAAAATATAATTCATGCAAAATTTTGCTCATCTCTACCATTAACTATATGGTGCACTATTAGGAGTCATGTAGACCATACAAATAAATACTATTGTAGCTTTGTTTATAGAGGACAAATATCACTTTGCTCCTTAACATAAATAATAATTAAAATATATGTTTATATCTGAAATATACTAAAATTCTCTCTTTCCTCCTCTTGATAAAGCTTGTTTTGAAGTGAAACGTACGTTGAGGTTATGGGTAACTGACGTCAACATTGACGTCATACCCGGAAGTGGAGCCAGCGAGCGGTGGTGCCGCTAGCGCTCTGATACTACTGACTGTGTGTCTTTTGTTTTGAATTCACTAAGCGCTTGATATATATTTGGCTAGGGAATCTATGGCATGCGTTATAGCAGTTAATACACTCACATTGATGGTACTATATCAATGCTGTTATTATTCAGGGACTTCTAATACCAACCCTATGGCATATACCGATCTGTGATATTCTTTCACCTGGGTTTTTTGCCAATCCCCATTAATAATTATCATTTAGTATGGGGCTGACACTTTAGGATATCCCTGGCAAGAGCGCTTCACACATATCTTAGCTAGGCAATCTTAGGCATTTGCCACAGTCATTTGGGGCGCCTATACCAGGTTATTATATACGATCTACTCTGTCCTATTATCAGATATGGACACCTAGAGAAATATATTTTCATATTACCTGGCTCCACTATCCTTAATTTTAATACACATTGCTCGATTTTCTTTTCACCATATTCTATCTTTTTTTAATATTTCACTTTTTTACCAATGAGGTTGTATACCATCATCTAGATGGATATGTTTTCTATTTATTAATAAAGGCTTTTTGCCCGTAACTATTTAGTGGTAATTATTGAGTTACCCTTTCAATGTGGACAGGAGTGCTTCCAAATCCCTTCTTTTTCTGATCCCTTTTTATGTTCTATTTGGTAGGGAGCACCCCCTCATTTATGTAGACTGTGATTTCTATATACTTTGAGGCATATCCTAGCTCTGTGCAGGACATTATACAATCTTTTGAATTTCTAAATAGTTCCCAGACAATGGAATTTGTTAATTTGACAAGCACTGATTGTGTTGAGGTTATTCCAAAAGCTGTATCAGCTACAAAGGTAAATCTTGGACTAAAAAAAAACAAAAAACAACAAATTGGAAGTCCTACCATATATTGAACTGCCCTGAAATGCCTAATTTTCAGACACAATGCGCAATGCCTTTCTACGGATCGGTGAAGGAAAATATAATTCATGCAAAATTTTGCTCATCTCTACCATTAACTATATGGTGCACTATTAGGAGTCATGTAGACCATACAAATAAATACTATTGTAGCTTTGTTCATAGAGGACAAATATCACTTTGCTCCTTAACATAAATAATAATTAAAATATATGTTTATATCTGAAATATACTAAAATTAATATGAAAAAAAGCAAGGTAAACTATGGTTGTTTGCAAACTGCTAGAGCAATGTTTATAAATTGACACGTGCCATTAGTTTGATGTCAGAACTTAATACATCTTGCAATTTTGTCACATGATTTGTTTAGGAAAGCATTAAGTAGAAATGATGTCAAACAGTCATAATTAATTAATGTTAAATTTACACTTTTCTTAGGACAGTGTCAAATCACAAAAAACAAATCACAATTAATGCCAGTCACCGACGTTACATGTTGTCTAGTTTGCATGAGAAATGCATGGCTTAAAATATAGAAGACCTTTGACACACACATGAAGGGTATTTGTGGCTGCAGGTTTACCTCCTAGGGTTTATATATCTAGAACACAAGCACGTCTGAATAATCAAATGAATCATTCAAAGGCTGTATAAAGTGCAATAAAAATCTTCAATGTCTGGTAGGATGTCTTCTAGTATGTTAAAAATAATGGAAAAGCCTCCATAGAAAACTAAATTTGTCACAGCCTTGCCCAGTATGCTAGAAATCAAGAAAATGCAGGAATTTACAAAATTGAGAGTATTGTATGAAATGTTAAAATAGTTTCAATTTTACGCTGTTAGACAAGCTGTGTTGTCAGTTTGAGTGCCATGATATGCCTGCTGTGTACAATTTCACATCATCCACACTCTGAAATCTAACATACTCTGTAATGACAAACATAAAATGTCATGACTTCTGGGTAGAGAATTGAACTCTAAAGCCGATCTGTGCAACGCTACAATAGTACCTAGTCATTTAAATTACTAACTTGCAATTCTCAATACTTAGCCTATAATCTTGCTGTTGTATACTGGTAAGTTTGTGCCTTGGCTATAGCTGTTTTTCTTTATTCCAGCAAAAAAAACCCTGTTTTGTATACTGTCTACCTGTCCTCTGTCAAATATGTTTCTGGCTTTTTTTATGTTGATGTTACAGGGTAAAATAAATTAAAGTATTACTAGACTTGCTCTTGGCCTGTATCTCCCCATTTTTGTAAACAGCTTATTAAAAACAAATGGTTAGTCAATAACAGAAAGGTTCAAGTTGCAAAAATATAAATGCATAGCACAAATGTCATTTCAACCCATTATGTGATATCTTTCTCTTATATCTGTTAATCGGTGCCTTTTGTATGGTTAATTGCATGAATTATTGCATTAACCTGGTGGATCCAAAATGTTCCTCTTTCTGATGGGAGTGCTAAAATCATGTTAGTTGCAGTAGTAGTGCACTTTGTATTGCACCCAATCATATTTTGCTCCACTGGAGGAGATCAGGCCACAGGCTGTTTTTTTAAGTGGGAGGCTTTGTACACTACCCAGTTACACATTATATGGGATTGCTCATTTATAGAACATAAACAGAAAGTAATAAAAACATTAAAACGTGCAAATGTGGCACTTGAAATAAAGACAGCCCTGATATAAATAAATAAATGATGATGTTGATGATGACGATGATGTACCCTTACTCTCATGTTGGACTATCGGTGGCCCATTGCAAAATTTGCAGTTTGCCTGATGATGCTGGTCCACCCTCCTGATGGCCTGCATGTTTGTAATAAAGTAATTAGCAAAATTTGGGGGAGGGGATGAAGATACTGGTCCACCTTCCCAAGACATGCTTAGAAAAACATGGGGGCCTCGGCAGGGTGGACCAGGAATTGACAGGTCCTTATCTTATCTTCAGTCATCGTATCGACTGCACTCCTGCAGTAGTCGTATTTCCACCACTGCAGAGAAGTATTTTATGGGAATATGAAAAAAATGTAATTAAAGTGGTTGTCCAAAAGTGACATTAGGCAGTACTTTGAAGCAATATATTGATACACTTACCTGTGTTCACTATTGCAAGAGTAGGCATCTGCAGCCGAGAGGGAAAAAGAGAGAGCCGTCGCCTATTTTTTGGATTCACAAACACAAATGGAAATTCCAAGGCGCAAATAATAATTGAAATATTGAATAGGATAGTGTTACTGCTCTTGAACTACCATGGTCTTGGTGTCCCACTATATAATCTCTTGCAGTACACAGGCATTGGGAGGGGAATGAAACATTCAATGATAATCTATGTAAATCTTAATAACAGTTGTAAATCAGTCTTTGAGCGCACAAAACGGTCTAACAATAAAACATCTTTAACATAGTGTCAGAAGAATGCATATCACACATATTTTTATACTTTATACATCAAGACTTTTTTGATATTTCTATGCTTTCACATTCTCACATGTAGGTTCCTACTTGTTCTCCCCCCCTTTTATTGTTGCACACAAGGGCACTCTTACATATATATGATCCCTATGGTATCACAGGTGATTTTACCCTTAATTCTATGCCTGACACATTGGCCTTGAAGCTGAAAATGGGCTTGGTTTTATCCTGCTTGGTAATTCTGCAGGCGGGACAGTGATTGCACAAGTAAAAGTCTTCTTATTTTCACCTAGACAAGTGTTCTTTCTATCATTTAAATTTACAGGTATGAAGCTTTTGACTACTTTGTTCATGGAATTCCCCGACTTTCTATATATTATTCTGTGTTTAATTGGAAAAATTTTAGTTAGTATGCCATTTTTGAGACATCTGGGCTAGTGTTTTCTGATATTTTTTTCCAGAGTCTTTGAATTACTGATGAATTGGGTAATGAAGGTGATATCGTACTGACATATTTGTGTTTTCTTTTTGGGTGATAAGAGAGTTCCTATTCTATTTTAGGACTTCCTCATATGCTTTATTTATGTTATCAGAGTCAAAATCTCTTTCTATAAGCTCTTCTTTTAAAGTGGAGGCTTGCTCCACTTTCGTTTCTGAACAGTTTTTTTTTCTTCCTCATAAATTGATCTTGTTCCTGAGTCGTGAGTTTTTATGATTGCTAGAAGAAGGGATATACTTATTACATTCTACTTATTGAGGACAGACTTACTTTTAACAGTTTTGTTTTTTAAAAAAATTTCTAGATCTAGAAATTCAACCTTTTTGGCTTATATTTGCTTTAAATTTTAAATGTAGCTAATTTGTGTTGATGTATTTAACACAGTCTTTGAGGTTATCATGGGTGCCTTTCCAGATACACAAAATGTTATCAACATATCTGTACCATCCTACAATGTTTTCTGAAAAGGGGTTGTAATTACAGATAATGGTATTTTACCACAGAGCCATAGACAGATATACATAACTTGGTGCAAACTTGGTTCCAATAACTGTCCCACGAATCTGTCTATGGCACTCCCCTTCACACTAGAAGTAGTTGTGCTCCAGGATACATTTTATGGATGCATAATGAAGCTGATTTGCTGTGCTGGAATGTTTAACATGGTTGCATCCTACATTGTGATCTAAGATAGTATACAAGGAGGTAACGTTGCATTTCATAAGGGTAAAATCAGTACACAAGTCAGTTCTGTCTACACTACTTAGCACTTGTTCAAGTTGGTTATACCGCCACTTTTGTACTTTGAAGCTACTTTTTTACTTTTTTCTACCATGTGCAGACTCATCTCAGACCAAACTCCAGCAAAGGATCTTACAAAATATTTAAATGGAGTCACTTGCCAAAAAAGGAAAATGAGCATTAACCTACAAAATATATGTACATTTTAGTCAAATTGAGACATTTGCATAAAAACTATTCATTGTAATAACAGTAGATGCAAGAGTGGGCAAGAACATGTGTGCAACACATTTTTTGAGATTTGTTTTATTTTAGGAAAGTAAAACAAGCAATAAAAATAAAGTGTATACTATTTGTTAAATCAAATTGTATTAGTAAATAAAAAAAAATGTACACATGCTTTTAATGTGTTTTTGTCTGTGTGCCTTTTAATTAAATCACATTTAGATACCCTCTTACAAACAAAATATAAAAAGCAATATCACATATTCTCATCACCCATTAAACAGAATGTGACAACTTACTAACAGTAATGGTTAATGAAAAAATATTGAGCCTGATGCTGAGTTAATCTTAAACTAGTTAATTGCACAAGTCATGTAGTGTACATTGTGTAAATTCTCACTGCGCATGCTCGCAAATAGAACAGAAGCATACTGTATGTGCGAATGCAGATCTGTGCATATCTGGCACTTGCGTCTCCTTTCGACTGGAGAGGTGGGATGGGTGGAAGGGTAGTCTGATAAAGTCTGAGTATAATAAGGTCCTGTTCAGACCTACAGAAATACTCATATACATCTTTTAGGTGGAGTATCTTGCATCTGCTATAGGACAGTTGCAAGCACATGCTTATGATGGTGACTTAGCGTAGAGCAGGCACATATGTTGCTGATGCGGTGCTGGATGCATATGGACATATATACAGCGGAAATATGCTCTTTTTGCATCCCGTGATTTGTTTGGTTATTTATGACCATTTTGTCAACAACTCTGTAGCAGGTCAATTGTATCTTGTAATGCCAGGCAAATTGAAATCCCACAATGTAGAACAATCTTATGTTTTAGGCATTGTTGATACGGAAATAAGCTGCAATCATGTAGCTCAAATAGAAAGACCTTTAAATTAAAGCTAAAAACAAACCAAAAACAAAACACTTTCCCAGGCCTCTTTTGCAGAGGTGGTCAGTATATAAGATAAGTTGCCTTTGGTTTTCTGCCAAAGCTCCTCCTGTGTAGCATAAATGACTTTTTATTAGTTAGCTCAATTGGTTTGAGAAATTTATGAAATCTTCACAGATTTATATTTCGTTGTATGGTTATTTGTCATTATATTAACACATTTGAAAGAGCTATTTTGTAGTTTTGCTTACATTTTGCTATTATTTTGGAAACAAGCTCCATACACTATGCCTTCTACTATATTGAATTATAGAGGATTGGTTTAACTGCTGTATAATGGACAGTTTTGCAAATGGTTTTACTGTGACAAAAAATGAATGGTGTAAATCGCTTCATGCCTTCTGAGACTTTTACAATATTAGGTCATATAGAAAATATTGTGCCCTGGCTGACATGTTAATTCTGAGGACACTGTTTATACCCATAGTCTATTCTTCAGAAGTGGAGATGACGAGTGGGAAAAACAGTTTTATTCCTCACTCCCATTTACTGTCCCAGGAGTGGGCCCAAGAGGAATGTTGGCATAGGTTTCCACTCACACATTTATTAGGGGACTGTTAAACTAAGCCAGTGCAAAGACAGATGAACGTTGATAATGTCATCCTCACTCATTTGTCATGATGTCTTCAGAGAGATTAGCTGTCAGATTAGAAAATATCCCTTAAAGCCTTTTAGTATCTTGCAGCAGAAATTTTATGAGAATGTTCGATATTATTAAATCCTCATGCTAGTGAAGAGAACATACTTCACAGTTATATTACACTAATAGCAAAATTCATTGTGGTCCCTAAACTGTCTCTTTAGAGCCAATACTGTCTGCACTGTGTGGATTTGACTGTGCAATTTACTGTGTTCCCAGTAGTGAAATTCTAAATAAAAAAAATGCTTAATCATTATTTTATATCTCTACAATCCTACAAGTTCCGTGTAAATAAGTTGTAAGTTACTACTTTTGAAAGGAGCTAAAGCAATTTATATTAAATATATTCCTTTAGTTTGTACCTTACAGTTATCAAAGTATTTCAAGGAAGATTTTAAAATAAAGTGTTTGACAGAAAAGATCAATGCAATAGATTAGGCTGGGCTACATTACCTACACATACTGTATATAAAAGGGCGGCCAAGAGAAATTTTGGGCCACGGTACAGCAACTTCATGGGGCCCCCCTATAGTCAACTAGAAGGGAAATCCATGTGCTACCGCTGTGCCAAGCAGCTTTACACTCACATACCCGCTCTGTTCACATGCTTTACTCACAGATCTCCCCCTCTGCCCAGCACCATTAGTCACACATGCCCCTCTCTGCCCAGAAGCTTTAGTCACAGATGCCCCTCTCTGTCCAGCATCTTTAGTCACACATGCCCTCCTCTGCCCAGCAGCTTTAATAACACATACTGTGGTGGTCGAGACTGATGGGATTTCTTTCCCTTACCTTGGCCTCCAGACACGAGTTAGGTTCTTTTTTTTATTCGGATATCCGGTGGTCAGGAGATAAATACTTCAATGAAAGGGACAAGGATTGGTCAAATAACTTGGGTTTATTAATAATGCGGTAAAGATAATTTTGGTAAGCTACCGCGCCACTGACCCCTTCAAATCAATGGTAATGACAAAATATTAATTTGATCAACATAGAGCACAATAGCATTTAACATATAATATACAACTGGTGAGTATAAGGCACAATTGCGATATCATCTTTAATAACAATAAATCAATTTTTAGGTAAATCACATAACATTAACATTCAACTAAAACATTTGGTGCACCAATATTATCCCTGGTAACGTTACCATATTTTACACTCAGTCCTGGGCTGACCTGTGCACAGGAATTTTGTAGTACATTAAATCTGTCAGCATGGAGGAAAGTAAGTGGAGGAATCTGTGACAAAGGTGATTTGCAGACCTACTGTATTTTCAACTAGAGTTCCTTCATATGATCGACTTCCAGCAGTAATACCTCTTATCTCTCTCAGCCTGTTCCTGAGGTAGTGAGCAGCTACATGGAAAGATTCAACTCAGATTTCTTATCTTTCGGTCTGTCTTCTTGTCACTCATAAACCTCATCTCTCTCCCTCAGAAGTCTAGAACTTTCCTCTCCCCACTGCCTTCTGGGAGTTCACAGTTATTACCAAACTCAGTGGACTTGTTGTTATGACACAAACTCCTCCTTCCTGCACATCATCCTGGGCACGCCTCTTCAGTTCAACTATCAACTGTCATTCCCACTGTGTCTTTCTCAGACTCTATTAACCCCTTGTAGCTCTGCATTTCAAAAACGTTTATGTACTTCCTCTGTGCTGTTTAACAGGGGCACCACATTCACCCCGCTTTTTCAGGTGCGTGTCCTCACGCATTAAGACATAAAGGTGGTTGTTCTTTATCAACTCAAATCACACATCTACAACATTTATAATGGCAAACATTTTCAATGACAACAGTTTTAATATACATTATATACATTATATACAACAGTTTCAGTGAGAAAGATCTCTAATCCTGATACCGCCGTGGAAGTGTACCCCTCGTACTCCTCGTGGAGCGTCTTAGTTCGGGATAGGGGGCCACCTCCACAGGCGCAAGGGATAATGGTAACTCGACTGGCGGCCGAGACTGACTCTGCAGTGGCATAGTAGCCCAGCCTACCGCCAAAAGTAGCTCGAAAGGGTCAGTGGGCAGCTGAGGCAAAGTCCCTTCGCCATCATCTGGTTTTTCGTCCCAGTCATCCCTTGATATTTCTTCTGGCCCTTGATTTGGCCTTGGGCGGAGCTTGAGCTGGTTTCGGTGAATCCACTGTGGATGGGTGCTGTCTGGTCTCGAGATCTGGTAAACAGCCATCGTTGATATGGGTTCGGCCGTAATCACATAAGGGTTCAACTCCCACTTGGGATCCAGCTTACTCCGGGGTCGATTATTCTTCTTGAGGACAATGCTCCCTTCTGTCAGCCGACAGGCCTGCGCATTCCGGTCATAGTCTTTCTTCTGCCGTTTGTAGAAGATTGGAGGAGGGGACCTGCGCTGGACAGGTCTCTGCTAAAGGACACTTCTTCTGCTCTCTCTCCCTCGCTCACTTGCTCTGTACTAACTTCCCCACCAGATTCTGCAGCATTCTCTCCTGTTGGCCAGTAGAAACGTCTGCGAAACCTTCGTCGGTAGGGTGCAAATCTGCTTCCTTTTACTGGTACACCACCAGGGCCAGTCACGTTTGCTGCCTCGGCACCCTTCTCTCCCTCCACAACATCAAATTCCACAGTCTCCCCGTCTCCAACACTGCACAGAAACTTTCGTGGATTATTTCGCTTTATTGCTGTCTGGTGGACAAAGACATCTTCTTTGGTGTCATTTCTGTTGATGAAGGCATATCCATTCCGCACATTAAACCACTTGACAGTGCCCGAAACCTTTACATGGGAACCAGCGAACTTTTGGTAACCTTGTAGGAGCCGAACAGTATGTTGAAAGGCCTGATGACCGGGGGAAGCCGCTTGGGTTAATTTACCCTTCAAAGTCGCCACTAGCTCATCCGGGCATCTTTGCAGTACATTCATCCCCAGGATGATGGGGGCTATGTTCCCTTTACAGGGTGCGGTGACAAGACAGCCTTGTCTTGGCAACAAGGTTGCTCTGATCTGGATGTCCGCTTCCCAATACCCTTCACATGCAATCTCGAGGCCGTTACTGGCGGTCAGCTGCAGCCAGGTTGGGGGTGGTGATAACAGCTGCTCTTTGCCCCAATACTTGTGGAATGTAGGGAGCCGGATGGTCGTAATCTGCGACCCCGTGTCAAGCATAGCCAGGGTCTCCACTCCATTAATTGTAACGGGTAACGTGGGACATTGTCCGATGAACTGGGGCCTCAAGTTTTCTGGATCCGGATCTATTCCCGGGGCTCGCCCCGAGATTCGGCCCTCAATCTCGGGGTGTCGGAGTTTAAATGTTCGTTTTGGTCGCAGTTTCGTTCTATGTGTCCTATCCCATGGCACCGGTGACATATCGGGCGCCCTTGACTATCGAATTGGTTGGGCGATCGCCGTACATACTTGCGAGGTGGTTCCCACATGCCCCGGGCTGGTCTTTGTCTTTTGGGCCTCCACTTTGGTTCCCCGTAGGTGGGTGCCGGTGGCCTCGCCATTTGGCGCATCTCTCGCTGGATTTCTGCCATTCCAACGGCCAGCTCCTCCATTTGCTCTTTGAGCGTTTGCATTGGGTCTCCGGTGGGATACTGACCGCTCTGTATTACGATTCTTGGGCCCATGTTGATTTTTCTGTGCTGCTTGCTATGGCTCCCGTCGAGCTTGCGCTTTCTCTGAAGCCTACCAATTCTGGGTATTCTTCCTCCCTTCCCCATTGGTTACCGACAATGGCGATGGCGGTCTCTTTAAACTCTCAGAAGGTTTTGCATGGCATCTGTGCTTTCATCAGTCGTAGCTGAATCTTAACGCTTTCTTGGGCGACTCCTTCTACAAACTGTACAGTCAAGGCTTCATCCGCGTTTCGTACTTCCTCTTTGTCCACTGCCTGAATGGCTCTTAGCATCTCTTGTAGGCTCAGGGCATAGTCACGCAGTGTCTCGTTCGGTTGTTGCTTGCGAGCATATAGTTTCATCTTCAACTCCGGAAGAGTTCTTGTCTCAAACGTTGTGGAATTTTTTTTTAAAACTTGTGCCGCTTCTTTTTTGTCGTCCATCGGCCATGAGATTACTTCTCTGAGCGCCGACCCTGTGAGTTGCCCTGTTAAGATCTGCACTTTCTGCTGTTCATTCAACGGGTATAGCCGGAACATGGATTCCAGTTTGTTCTCGAATTCTGTGAATGAAGTCTTCTGTAGCTTGGCGTCGTCCCTGCTGTACTTCGGGAGCCATGGGGCCCCAAAATAGTACAGTAGGGTTATGGGCACATTTGGTGTTGCTGCTGGTTGCGCTGTTCCCCCATCTTGTTGCTAATCCATTTTTCACTGAAGGTATTACTCTCCTGATGCACTCGGATCCTGTTCGGTTTGATGCCAAAGTTATGTGGTGGTCGAGACTGATGGGATTTCCTTCCCTTACCTTGTCCTCCAGACACGAGTCAGGTTCTTTTTTTGTTCGGATATCCGGTGGTCAGGAGATAAATACTTCAATGAAAGGGACAAGAATTGGTCAAATAACTTGGGTTTATTAATAATGCGGTATAGATAATTTTGGTAAGCCACCGCGCCACTGACCCCTTCAACTCAATGGTAATAACAAAATATTAATTTGATCAACATAGAGTACAATAGCATTTAACATATTATATACAACTGGTGAGTATAAGGCACAATTGCGATAACATCTTCAATATTAATAAATCAATTTTTAGGTAAATCACTTAACATTAACATTCAACTAAAACATTTGGTTCACCAATATTATCCCTGGTAATGTTACCATATTTTACACTCAGTCCTGGGCTGACCTGTGCACAGGAATTTTGTAGTACATTAAATCTGTCAGCATGGAGGAAAGCAAGTGGAGGAATCTGTGACAAAGGTGATTTGCAGACCTACTGTATTTTCAACTAGAGTTTCTTCATATGATCAACTTCCAGCAGTAATACCTCTTATCTCTCTCAGCCTGTTCCTGAGGTAGTGAGCAGCTACATGGAAAGATTCAACTCAGATTTCTTATCTTTCGGTCTGTCTTCTTGTCACTCATAAACCTCATCTCTCACCCTCAGAAGTCTAGAACTTTCCTCTCCCCACTGCCTTCTGGGAGTTCACAGTTATTACCAAACTCAGTGGACTTGTTGCTATGACACAAACTCCTCCTTCCTGCACATCATCCTGGGCACGACCTTTTCAGTTCAACTATCAACTGTCATTCCCACTGTGTCTTTCTCAGCCTCTATTAACCCCTTGTAGCTCTGCATTTCAAAAGTGTTTATGTACTTCCTCTGTGCTGTTTAACAGGGATTTGGGGCACCACATTACCCCCTCCCCATCACATCACCCCTTTCTCATGCCTTTTTATCAACTGCACAGAACACAGGAACATGAAGATATCCAGCAGCACACCTGCACTGCGTGTCATGTGACTGCAGCAGTCACATGACCTGCTGATGTCACAGTGACCGGGATCTAGCCACTGCCTAGAGGACATGGATGCAGCCTGTGCGGTCCCTGCATACTGTCACAGCGCATAGTATGCGACTTGGCAGCCTATGCAGGGATCGCATAGACTGCCTGCACGACACCCCCACGCCCCCCACCCACCCAGGAAACTAAAAAAAAAGGGAAAAAAATGAAAATTAGTAAAAGAAAAAAAAATCTTGCTAATCTGCAGTGCGGGCCCGAGCCCCCTGGCATACCTGGGCCCCGGTAATCAGTACCAGCTCCTCCTCCCCTCTCGGCACCCCTGTATATAAATATTGTGTTGTTTCTCCTGCTGTCTTAGCATTTTTCTAAAACATGAAGAATCACTGAATAATTTAATAGTGAACAACCAGAAAATGTTTAACTGTAATCTGCAATATGCCTGTTAGGATAGACTATTTACATAGGTGATAATAATGTAAATACTATAAAGTTTGTTAACCGTTTCACACATTTTAAAATAGTTGTAAGACCTGCTATGCTGTGCCCTGTTTAGATCTAAGTACAGTGCAGTGGTGGGCATTGCTAGAGTTAGCTAACTTCTGTTGTGCTATCTTCCCACCAATCCATCTACTCAAACGCCCCCAGTAACAAGTTCTGTGTCAACTCACAGGGGCAGGAGTTGATGTACTTGGACTGCAGTTTTTTTTATGATTTAAGGGAAACAAGTTTATTAGCTGATATGCAGTAGCTTCTGAAAGTTAGCCGAGCAACAATAAGGTGATATACAGTATTCCCTCTAATATTGGTCAGGTTGTGTGTGTCCTCATTGAAATGTGTGCCCAGATTCACAACAGTATGCCAGATAGTAGAGGAAATAGTACAATATAGAAAGCATCCTAGTGTCCAGCAATAGAGAAAACATACTAATTATCACCATACAATAGAGAGCATCCTAGTGACTTCCATCCAATACAGAGAGTATCCTAGTGACAGATTTACAATGCCCACACCTGTATTGTTCTCACCATATCATGCCATCCCCCCAATTAATTCTCTCCTGTAACGGAAGAGAGTCACAAGTTATCCGGGTGGCTTCCTAAATATTCTCACTATTAGTTTCTCCTCATCTTACTTCATTGCCCACACTATGCACTTGCCGACAGTGTAGCAGGAAATTAGAATAGAGCTGCCTAATTCTAATTTGCTGCCAGGCTGTCCCCATTGCTGGTTAGAAAATAAATAAAAAAGTACAGCAAAAAAAAATATATAGAAATGCCAATCCGTCCTTGGTGCACAACATGTTTAATGTGTGTGCTAGTTTTTAAACTTTGTGTGAGCACAGTTTAAAAGGAAAATAGAACATGAGGCATGAGCACAGAGTGCCTCATTCACCAACAAACACAAAATGACCACAATGAACAGGTTTTTTTACTCGTACATTCTGTATACTCGCGTCCATATTAAACAAGGAGCGGATCTATAGATATATCTGTTGATGGGCATGGGCATGTGCATGTGCGATTTTAAGCAAAATATTGCACGTATCGACATTTACGTTCTTTGATGAGCCAGTCTCAGGGTGTGCCCACCCTAATGAAGAGAGAAGTTAAGATGCAAAATGGTCAAAAAGGAGCGGCTGCGCATGCCCAGCCGCAGCAGCTCCTCCGATGTTCCTTTGCAGAATAAAACATGTCTGGACACGGTGTACAGGTTCCAGAAGTAAATCACACATAGGACAATAGAGCCTCTTCCATTGCAGACATATGTTTTATTAATAAATCTGCTTCATCATAATGTGTCTGTATATTTAAAATTGGGGGCACTACTGTGTGGCATAATATGAATGTACAAAAATGGAAGCACTGGTATAGTGGACAATATTTATTCAATAATGAAATTAAAATAGAACAACATACAACAATACAAATACATAGATAAAATCAAATAATAGTACTTGAAAATACCATATTATTCACGCATGAATATACTGTTAAAATTACTATACCGGTGCAAATAAACAACCTACAGGTGTTGTACTGAATAACATAACATAACTAATATATTAATTGGATTTTATTCCTTATTGTTTCTACGAAAGAAGCTATAGCAAAAAAGTAAAATAAGTGTATTATCTCCTTATTCCTCTGTATATCTCGCAGAGAGCATTGGCTTCATAGGACAATAGACAGATATTTCAAAAGGAGTCTCAGGTGTGCAGACTGGTGATAAACAAATTCTATTTAATCTGAATTCGCGCACAGATAGGTGTTGCAGCTCCCGTGATAATAGGATGAAATCCATTTTTAAGTGATTACTCACAAGGTACTCTCCGCAGTGGATAGCATTCGGAAGAAAATAACAAGCTGTTAGTAGTCCTGTCTCATCCTGATAGTACGTCCACAGTATAATAATGTCCTTCTGATAAGCCAATCGCAGCGGTATTTATATATATTGATCTCACTCATATGTGCACATATATTAGTAGGAGTCACCTATCTGGGCTATGTCACAGGGAAGACATAAAGAATTCCATCCTCCTAGTTCGCATGTGATCTGACCAACATGCAGGCAACGCTGTTTCCGGAAGTAATTAAGTCACCTACGTCCTAACGCGTTTCTCCGCCCCTAGGTGGCGGTTCCTTCAGAGGTAGTTTGCAGGACAGTGTTGGCTAACCTGTGACACTCCAGGTGTTGTGAAACTACAAGTCCCTGCATACCTTTCCAGCAATAAGCTGCTATATATAGGCAAAGCATGCTGGGGCTTATAGTTTCACAACACCTGGAGTGTCACAGGTTAGCCAACACTGTTGTAGGATAATACTTAGGTGCCTTAAATTGAAGATCGGGGAAATATCCCCCAATCGCCTTTCACAGGTCACGTTGAAAATAAACCAATCCTAATGTCCACATGTTGCATAGCTACCTACTACGGTCAATCAAATTATTTGCAACAAGTCTAATAGATATACTCATATCCAGACTGACCTATAATTTAGTTGCTAGTTAGAAAAACAGATTATTGTACTGGTATGCTTTATGTGTCAGCTGTGTAAGGCTGTCAATTTCACCTCCAGAGTCAGCTGAAAAAACCTTTTAATCTCATCAGCTCTAATCACCAGTGACCAATAGGCAATAAAAATATACATAAATAAATACTATAAAAATAATAATAATTCAAATCCATCATAATATCAGCTCATATTTATCTTTAATTGTCAAATTATTGACATTCAGGCATTTCCAAGACATCATTGATATACAGCATTATATGGCAATAAGCAGATCAATATAATCATGTATAATTTGTTACTTAAGATGTGTGGCAGAAGGGAATACCATAAAAATTATAAAAAATCAATTTGTTACAATACAGATTATTATATGTATGCTGTTATTACATAAATGATCACTCCTCAGGGATTATCTAATATATACAGTATATAGAGATAGAATTTATAGCGACTATTAAGTCCTGAAAATATGTATATCTTCTATATAACAGAATACTATAATACATATTGACATTCTATCGCAATATTGTACTAATCACAAGAAGCAAAAGAACTAATCAATCATATTTCAAAATATTAGAAGCACCCTTGAAAGTGCATATGAAAAAACACAAACAAAATTCTAAATAATATATCTGATCTAAAACTAAATTGCAAGCCCTTAGCAGATATTTGACTATAAATGGAGTACTCTGGTGGTCTATTATTATTAACCACAACATACGGCTCGGTACCATGACATTTCTTAAATATTATTTAATTCAAGTGTATCGTTTAGCCCATAAGGTGAGAGCGTTCTCAATTTAAAAATCCAATAGGCGTCACATTTACACAGGAGGGTAAATCTATCACCCCCTCTGTTTGTGTTCTCAATCTGTTCTGTTGCCTTAATTTTCAAATTGGTTAAACCTCTATTTTGGCAGACAATAACATCATCATCATAACCATTTATTTATATAGCGCCACTAATTCCATTGTGAAAGTGTTTGTGTTTTAACACGTTTGACTATATTTAGTCTGTGTTCCAAGAAGCGTACATGCAATGCTCTTATTGTATGCATGCCGCATCCACAGTGGATTAGATATACCACATAATTAGACCTACAATCTAAACATTTTGAGATGGTAATACTTTCTTTAGACACATAAGAACTGAATACGCTAGTCCTGTAATCTGCCGATTTGCACGTTTTACATCCCACTCTCCCACATCTTTAAAAGTCATGTGGTCTAGTAGACAAGCAACCACTGGGATTTATAGAGGGACTAATCTGTTCTACAGCATCAACGTGTAGTGTTTTCAAATTCTTTACAGTTTTCTTAACTTCCATATTACTAAAATGACTGGGGGCCAATCTCTCTTTCAGGTTCCTCGCTCTCTTTTGCCTTTATTGATTTGTGAACCTATCAGGTCATCCATTTCTAAAATAGAAGAGTTTTTATCTATAATGCTCCTTATATTCCTAGCATAATTATTGTATTGAGTTACAAATACCAACGATTTAGTATATCTGTATCTCGTTTTAGTTTTACTGTATGTATCAGAAGGGATTCCCGGTTTGTGGACTCTGCCTGTTTTAGAGCATTATCTAGTAAAAGCCTAGGATAACCTTGTCTCAAAAAGGATTGATGCCTAAAATAGGCCTGCCCCCTAAAATCCTATACTTTAGAACAGTTTCTACGTATCCTGACGAACTGGCCTTTTAGAATATTTATTTAACAAGTTCTGGCATAGCCACTATGTGTCACACTCCGCTCCCCAGGTACCTCTACCCAGGGCTGCCGAGAGGAATTCAGGGCCCCGGTACAACAAATTCATGGGGCCCCCCTTAGAGTCGAGTATGCTAAAAAAAAATTGAGAGATGTGGTCATGCATTTGGGAGCATGGCAAATGCGCCATTGGGGCGTAGCTAACACATCAAAATCACTAGGCTCTCAATTCGCCCGAGCATCACATATGTCCAAGCACTCCTGACTTTCAGGACATTTAGCACCACAGTGTAGTATAAAAAAAAAAGGCAGTGTGTACACAAAGAGTTCAGTCTTGGCCTGCACCTTACATTGGGCACAACACTCACCAAAAATTGACATTGTCCCTACTAGAATCACAACATTTCACATTTTTGGGGGAGATAGACCAACAAAAAGAAGTCACATTAATTAACACCTTACTGTTATAATAAGTGTGCCCAGATGTTGAATCATCATCATCAGCTATTTATAAAGCGCCACTAATTTCACAGTGCTGTACAGAGAAGTCACACACATAAGTCCCTTGCCCATTGGAGCTTACAGTTTAAGTTCCTTAACATACACACACAGACAATGAGAGAGACTAGGGTCAATTTTCATAGCAGAAAATGAACCTACTAGTATGTTTTTGAAGTGTGGGAGGAAGCCTACACAAACACGAGGAGAACATACAAACTCCTCACAGACAAGGCCATGCTCAGAAATTGAAGTCATGACCCCAGTGCTGTGAGGCAGAAGTGCTAACCACTTAGCCACCGTACTAACTTCAATGAGAGAGATGATTTTTATAAGGATCCACCTATATTTGTACCCTGGACTATTATGCTCTTGGACTATTGCATAGACACACAGATATTTACTATATCATGCTTGACACTATATATCCATGCTGCAATATTCTTTCTTGGTATTACACAGTACTAAAAAAAATCACCAGTTGCTGATAAATGTCATAGCATCATCTGATTCCTTATGTAAATCTTGGCTTATACTCTTTGCTCTTCTGATCACTGGCATCACAATATGTGTTATCTTGGCTTATATTAATGTTACTAAATATCACTGCCTTGGACAATACAGTGCCTATGGAGCTTCTCTCAGTTTTTCTAAGCTACTTTTAATTCTACCGACTAGGTTGATGACGTGGAGATTTTTTTCTGTTTAATAAAGAGTTCTCAAATGTGGATAAAGCAAGGATAGACTGGAAAGCTCTATTTAAATTAAACTAAAATATTTTTAGTTATTTAAGGAATAGCTATTAGCACCAAAGATTTAAAACCAACTATTGTTGTGCAAATAACACACTGGTGGATGATGGGTGAATGCTGAGAATTTCAAATGTCCAGTCCCATGAAGATACAGAAACTTAAATACCAGATACCTATTAGAAACACTGTTCTAGAGAGTGAATCTGACTAATGATTAAGGAATATAGTATATGAATTTTATTTACACAATAAACCCTTAGGATCCTTTATAAAAAAAAGATCACTGAGCACACATCTCTTAATTATGGGCAATCTAAAGGCTAGACATTGTCTTTAGGCTTAGCCTCCAAGCTACTGTATTATGATCTGGTTTCCGCATGTGCATACAGCAGGCAGGAGAGGTTTGAGAGGAGAAAAATAAATTATTGAAATGAGGCAATCAATGGCTCAAGCTAAATCATGTAGAATGGCTTAGCAATATTTTATACAAGTTAGGAAAAATCCTGCAACAGGGAAAGTATTATACAGTTTAAACAAAAAACTAAAATTGTGTTATTGTAGTGTGTCTTTAAATGATTACAACATTATTGTTCAGAAGCTCTTAAGATTTTTGATAATTGGATAACCCTGTAATTACTGTGTGCTGGTTTTAACTCAAAAGATGGACCCAAGTGGCTGGTGGCCACAATATAGCAAATACAGAACTTTATTAATAGTAGGTCTGGAACAATACTGTATAGTAGCTTAGTGAGAAAGGGGCAATTCTCTAAGTGCTGATGACAAGGATACATTGTACTTGATGTTCTAAAAGCACACTACACAGTAGAATTGGGATCACAGTCTTATAAACAAAGAGGTAGAGATTGTGGTCTGAATCAGGATCAAAGCTCTGACACAGTGCAATTCAGAAATCATTCTACATACCAAAGTCAAATTCTGGTCCACTCAGACAAATTAAATACACTGTTTAGTACAATTAATTCCCTAAACTGAGAGCATATAAACATGATGGAATAGCAGAGGTAGTGTTCAAGGGAAAGATGAATAACTTGAGATGAGTAACTTGGAGAGCATAAGAGCATGACACTGGTGCAAGTTTACACACACAATAATCTGTCAATAACCTGTGAGCGGGGTACTGGGTTAATAATGCGGCTCAGGTGTGTTGAGGCATGAATGATGATATGATGAAATGAAGAACTTGTTGCTGTGCAAAAACAGTTAATGTGTTGCAAGGTCAGTTTCCTGACAAGCCTGCGGTTGTACTTGTTCTAGCTTTATGGTGCAATTTTCCAAGAAGCTTAAAGGTAGCATTGTTCTCTATAATCAGCCACTTCTGCAAGTGCCAGCTTTACTTCTGCTTCCAACATCCTTTGCAAAACTATGTTGTATCGTAATTGGATCAAGAGTACTGTCTTTGGTCAAACCAAATTGCTTAAATATATCACCGATTCCTGTACAAAATTCCTTTTCATGAATGTATTTCATTATATCCATGTTCCTGAAACATTTGATTCTGTACTAGTGTTACTTCTCTTAATCAAAATACCTTATGATCTAGTCTAAATACCTTATTACTGAAACATCAATTAATACATTTCCATCTCGTACCTGGGTCTCAAAGAATCAGTTTTGTTCACCTTGGGGTACATGTATCAATCTCCGTTTTTGTCAACTCGCGGGAAACTTCCCTTTACAAGGCAGCGCCGCTTTAAATTTAAGCTGTCATCTCGCCGAACTCCCGCGAGTTGACAAAACCAGAGATTGATACATTTACCCCCTTATGGGGGGTATTGAATTGACGGCGGGATCGCCGCAAAGCCCGTGCTCGAAAAATATTACTGTTAATACGGTAATATCTCGCTGGATTTCAGCTCGCAGCTCCCTGAGCTGCGAGCTGAAATCCAGCGAGTAAATTACCGTATTAATGGTATTTACGCTCAATATTACCGTATTAACGGTAATATTTTTCGAGCGCAGGCTTTGCGGCGATCCCGCCGTCAATTCAATAATCCCCTATGTGTCTTATGGGTTTATAACTTCAACACTCTCAGTTTTCTTTATCAAACCTTGATACAGAAAGAAACGATACTATTATAGACAACTATGCAATATGGTATACCCTTTTCAATGATCATCTCTCTTTGGCTCTTTATGGTAGTAGTACAGAGACACACGGATTTAGCAAGATATTAGAAAAAATACAGAGACTGAGCACAAATCTACTCACCACATGGATTTAGTGTCTGTGTCCTCTACTCCATCCAGCTGTTGCTCTGTGGGTCACTGGACATGTATCATCTCGGGGGAGGACCTCCAAGCAAATGTCAGATCCAAAGTAGGCTACCAATTGACCGATGCTTGATCCATACACAAACAGAGAGGATGATCCCTTTTATGGCCGGAGAATGAGAATTATACAATGTAGTCAGTGGTTGTCTGAATATTCTGCTCTGTTTAATGCATACCAAGTTACATTTTTATAATACGCTGAAGAACTTGTTGTTGTACAAAAACAGTTAATGTGTTTCAAGATCAGTTTCTAAGACAAGCCTGTGGTTTTATTTGTTCTAGCCTTATGGTGCAATTTTCCAAGAAGCTTAAAGGTAGCACTGTTATCTGTAATCAGCTGCTTCTGCAAATGCCAGCTTTACTTCTGCTTTTAACATGCTTTGCAAAACTTCTTACAATTTATAATATATATATATATATATATATATATATATATATATATATATATATATATATATATATCCCTGAGCACCATTCTGTTCCTCCTGTACCTGGGCCTACTTGCCAGTACACCAAAAGCAAGTGAGTTTTATATGCAGGACACTGTTTGTAATGATTATACTTAGTGTTTTAGGCAACCTGTAGGAACCATCACTGGAGTAGCAGTTTGTGACAAACTGTAGATAGCAGTGCCTTTCTATACTACATAATCCATAAACATCCATTCAGAAAGCTCTGTATTCCACAAGAAGATTATGTAATTATAATAAAGGTCAAAAGCAGGCAGACCCTTTAATGTGGTTATTATTATTATTCTTCAATGGATAAATTGAGGGGATCATAAAACAAATTATATACAATTACAAGAAACAGAAGGTAAAGGTGTTATGTTAATTGATAGTTTAAAAAAAACCTTAAGTTTACAAAAACTGTCCCCATTATTAAGGTTGCACCTGTCTTCACGTCCTTTCTACACAATCCAGTATTGAATTATGTTTGTTTTTCTCACTGACAGGTGATGTTTTACCAATATAAAATATAGAAAACTATTATGGGAAAACATATAGTACTAGTGTTCTAAAATAAAGAAAATGAACAATTGAGAATCTAGCTTTGTGCGTTAGAACAACAGCTGGAGTTATTTTTTCAATTTGATATGCCCTATGTGGTATTACGGACATATTTTGCTACTAACAGAACATCAGACTACTGTTTTCAGTGTTGTCGTTGAAGTGTAATCAATCAAATTATTGCATTTTCTTTCATTTTTAAAAATGGACAGACATTTGATTAATCATATTGCCAAAATAGGTAATTAGAAGTCTTGTTATATAGCAATTAAAATCGATCTTCTAGCAAACATACTTTAAATAAAAAATACCAGAAGATTACAGTTTGTAGATCAAAAACAATAATGACAGGAATACCATGGGGTTTTATTTGTTGGGGAACAGCTGAATAATTCCTTTTATGAGTTTTGAATGGGATGTACTCAGAGGTACATTTTTAACATTCATATAATAATTTATATTAGTACTAATAATTTGCAAATTGTTGATTTAACTAAATGTGTACACATATTTGACCAATCCTGCTACTCGACCCTCAGGTCCAATGACAAGATTATTGTAGAATTTAGCGCACACAGATCCCTTACAGCTTGACTGCAGTCTGTTAGTGTGGCTGCAATATAACCACACACATAAACAGGTGCTATTGGCAGTCATCATCGGACTGTTTTTTCCACTATGCCTGATAATGACCATATTAGTTTTTAGAAAGGATCATTAACAGGGAATATGGTCATTTTCGGTCCATACAAGCTTCAATATTGAGCCAATTGCCTGATATTGGCTGCAATATCACAGTGTAATTGGGTACTTATAGGATGGATCCAGATGACTGGTATCACTGCAATAAACACATCTGCATGTTGAATAGTAACAATGTTTGACAAATATATATTCTTTTAATTTTCCATAGAGTAAAAGCTTAGACTATTTTGTTTTTGAGATGAGATTTGTGGAACATATAATACCAAGCATTTTTTAAATGTATTATTTTGCCAGAAAATTTCTGTCAATAAATATTATTTATAATTTGAATATTGTATTATTATGGACCTGGAGCTAAATATCTACAGTATTAGTGAAGATAATCATACGTAACTTGTCCTGAACACATTCATACACTTGTGCGAGTCACTTATTGTACATAATTAATTATTGGAAATACACACATTAGGGGTTTATTTCTGAAAAAGCAAAGAGTTCATTTCTGCTGGCTCATAATCACATCGTCCTATACATTGAAGCTTAGAGCAGAGGGCTCTAATTATGTCGGACCTTGTATTGTGGACCAGGGGGGTAAGATTCCGTTCTCTAAGGCATGTGTTGGGGAAACAGCACAATGAAAAGGCTCCCAGACCTATCCTGGCCCAAAATGATGGATTGTGGGAGTGTTGTTTTCATAAGATAATACCCCACTGCTCCCCTGTAAAATGTGTTGCTGACTCTTAATATCCCTTATTCACTTTTGTGCTTGGTGAGTCATTCTATCACAGGTTCATTAAAAGCTACTCCATCTGTAAAAGCCCAGCAAATTTTAAATTTTGAGATTTGAGATGAAAAAGATAAAGCCGGCTTGGTAATATCACCTGTGAAGGAGATGGTAGGGAAGTCAATCAACACTACCAGGAACCATTGTTACAAAAATAAAGTCAATTTAGTTTATTATTAAAGTAATAATAAAAAGACAGTCTGAGTTGCATATATATAACTAGTCAAGGTGCTTCTGCTAATAGGATGGTTCTAAATTCTCACCAGTAAGAGTACCAACATTCGGTCACATGTCACTTTTAGTAACATTTGTAATACATGGTGGTTTCTTCTTCGCTCTCTACTTATTCCAGTGGTGCTATACTACAAAAATGAAATACCTGAGTAAATGAGAGACACCAATTATATTGAAATTATGGCTATATTTCATTGAAAAAAATATAACTGTTGAAAAATCACAACATTGAGAATAACTCAAATAACCACATTTGCAAACATAGTTGCAGACATTTCTGCCAACGACATGCATACTCAAGACTAAAATTGACCTTATGCATTGCATATTCACTAGAACAGGTCCATACAGCTTGTTTAACTTCTAATGTGTCCTTAGCTTATTGAGACAACATTGTTTTTCTTCAATCGATCTGAATCTAGATTGCTCATGCTACTTACTGCCTTGCAAACGTTAGTCATATATTTATTATCCAACAGCAGGTAAAAAAAACTCTCTTATCGTAATGAGAGCAATCCTTCTTCCTGTCTATGCCTGGAAATATTCCCAAACCTCTACAGCTTAAAACAAAGTTAAGAAAAAAAGTCACTCAACTCAATGTATAAAAATTCTAGGACATTTTATCAGTTTAAATGTCTTGTGCTGCCAGCTGAGGTTATTTGATTCTGTGCCTGACTAAAGCTGATCACAGGAGTATGACAAATTAATTTTTTAATGAGTACTGTTAGATTTCCCAACACTGGCAAAGAATAGCTATAAAATAACGGTGTGCATGTTCTCAGTAAATGTTAACATTCATAAAGATGTTGTTAATATAATTTAAAATCTAAATTATAAATGGATTCTGGCATTAACACAGACCACGGGAAGACTCTTTCAAGCATCTATAAATGACCATATGTAACCACAATTGCTAAAGAGGTCAGAACAATAATGGAGGGACAAGGAATGCTTTGTTCATGTTGTATTATACAATAAATTAGGTTAATGTGTTCATTTGTGCATGATTAAATTCCAATTTTAGTATTAATTTACATAATAGTATATTTAATAATCCTTCAAGAAAAACAAGGGGAGGGACATAGTCAGTAATATACCTCTAAAATAATACATAGGTATCTACCCTTGAAAAATTGCATTGAATTACCCTGATAAATTGCAAAATTATGCAGGATTTCCATAGTAGTACAGATGAAGCATCAATTACATTATTATCATATTTTTCCTTTGCAATGGATAGGGATTAACTGTGACATCACTGACATGTGCTCTAAAGTGCACTGTAGAATGCGACCACTTAATTTTTATTATCATTTACCATGTCATCCAATGTAATCTTTATATTGGACTTTTATGGGACTGTAAAGAAAATGCTTTATGTTTGTTTGTGTTATATTTTTTATTTTATTTTCAGAGGTTTTTTTTGCAGTGACTTGTGAATGTAGCGTTACAGAGTAAAAATATAGATAAAGCGGTGAATGACAATGCAACATGTGGAATGCATCCTCATATTGAACTAGATGTGAACAAACTGTAAATGTTGTGGTATGCACACTGTGTATATAATGCCATAGGGAAAAATGTTGCTCCTAGATTAAGCAGTACAGCAAGGTACATCTCCAAATAAGATTAGATAGACAAAAACATATTTTTCCCTTTTATAATTCCTCGTCGTTTAACTTGCAAGAATTGAATATCTACTCTAGAGAGCAATGTCAATCAATAATTGTTTGCAGAGCAATATCGCTTGCGAACAAAGGAATTATTTTGTAATGGGAAAAGCACTGTGTCCTTCAGTCCTCTGTGATGTGACATGAATATAAATTAACGTCACCTGCTGTTCTATAATAAAAAGAAAACTAACTGCTAAATTAACTGCTTTACTGCTACTTATATTATTTGTTGTGCATATCCATATGGCCAGGCTTTCAACCTTGTATTCCAAGTGCTGAATTATACCATGCAGAGACACAAGATCCCGACTTACCAGAGCTGTTTTCGAATAATTTCCAGCAGTTCAATGCCCAGTGGCTAGCCAGTCATCCCAGAACCACACTGCCCAGATTTGTAAAGGATTTTCATTGTAATTTTTCATACATCCTAACAATTTGCACATCTTTATCTTTAATGTTCAAGTCTTGAGTTGAAATGTGTAGCATTATACAAATTTTTTTTCATCAAAACAACTGATTGAGATCAGACGATACACAAAAGGGGATTCAGTAGGCTCAACATAAAGTTGTTAAATGCTATCACAGGCTTTCACATAGTGTGACAGCTTTTTCTTTTAATGTCAATGGGATATACAGAACTAATCCACCCTTTCTGAAGATGGAGACTGTCTTAATTTGTTTTCTGCACCCCATCTACCAAGTTGTCCATATCTGTGTGTAGCATATAGCCAGCCAGGTTCTCGCTTTCCCTCTCTCTACAGTGATATGTGTATGATACAATATGCCTGTAATAAACAGAGAAATCATGCACATATTCTTTATCCTCCGGGTGCTCCGGTTTCCTCCCACACTCCAAAAACATACTGGTAGGTTAATTGGCTGCTATCAAAATTGACCCTAGTCTCTCTCTCTCTGTCTCCCTCTCTGTCTGTCTGTGTGTGTGTCTATATTAGGGAATTTAGACTGTAAGCCCCAATGGGGCAGGGACTGATGTGAATAAGTTCTCTGTACAGCGCTGCAGAATTTGTGGCGCTATATAAATAAATGATGATGATGATGATGATGATGATTAAATTACTGGACACCCATTTATCCTGAAGGTTACTCAGGCCCAAAGAACTAGAGATGAGTGGTTCAGATGCTATTGAAAGTTTCTCGCTCACCTCAGATCTCAAAATTAAGGTAAAATGTCACTTCCCTGGGAAGCTGGAGTATCATGAGCTTTGGATTCTATAATGTATCACATCTTCCTTATGATGATTGTCATTGTGTTGGGGAATAAGTAGGAGAGAGTCTAAAACCTAGAGTGCTCTAGTTCAAACAACAGAAAAAAATGATATTCATAAATAAATATATAATACTATTAACTATATTTAATTAGCAAATATCTAATGTGTTTCATGGAAATCACAGCCCTATAGAGTAGGAAGTTGTAGATCAGAGATCTATGCCAGCCATGATACAGAAGAGGGATGTGTTGTCTGCTAGTCTATAGTGAAAAGGGGTATCATACAGGTACCTATCATTACTAAACAATAATTATACTTCAGCCATGACTATTAATTACATTGGGAGGGGGGGGGGGGGGCAATTCAATTAGGTGTATTTACACCACTGCATTAATGTTCTGATGATATCACGCAACTTTTTCAACTTAATATTGTGAATTACTCACACAATTCAATTGTTTGGGCAGGACATGAATGGGAATAATGTAGGTACTGTGAAAATAATACCCATAAATACTTCCTTCTACCTAAAGCAAGTTGGCATTTTTGAAGAATATACAGGGCCTGTCAGCGAATGAGCAAGTCATCTGGAGGGCATGAGTTGGTACAGTGTTCCACCAATCGTTAAAAAGCACAATCTCTGTTATTGTTCATCAAATGTTCCATCAATAATTAGAAGACCACATAACAATTAAAGTCAGAGTAACAACAGTGACTATGATAAAAAGAAAAGGTCCAAAAAATGGGAGACAAAGAAAAAGAAGTACCTTTTGGAAAATATGTAGATCCGTATGGTTTCCATAATACAAGTCTTGATTGTTACCCAGTATGTATGCGTGTCCTGCGTTTTTCAAAAATAATTCATATGTCAAAAAAACACAGGCTTGGAAATATAGTACTTGGCCACGTTGTTTTTATTGATATGCGACATATCAAATTCAACATTGCAAGAAATGTTGATATAGAGCTTGATCTTGTTGTTTCAGAATGATTATCTAGATTAAATAATTTTCTCCAGTAGACATCCCTTGAAAATAAACATAATGACGTCAGTGAGGGCTCAGCTAGAATACATTTTGAAATATAGTAGAGAATAACTGACATAATCATGATGATTCAAATCCTTAGTATAATGTCATCAGAGCTCAGAAGGGAAAAGGGGGAAAGGGGAGAGGTTTGCTAACGTAGGATAGAGATTTGCTTATATGTGTAATAAAATAAAAATGATTAAAGAATTTATATAAATAGATGTATAATAGGTCTTTATTTGCCAAGGCAAGAATAGAGGGACAAGGACAAAATTTTAACCAATTTATTAAATCCTAAAAGATAATATAAAACAACATAAACCATTAATAGTATAACTCATACAATGCCCTCAATTTTAATATTCATAATTAACTATGTTTTAAATAAAATCCACTAAAATCAGAAATAACAAAATCCTACAATAACTTCACAATAAAGAGACATTGCTGATAGACACTATAGTGAGGAATCAATAAAAGTAACACTAGTGCTCCAACCCAGAGTGTACCAGTGATAACAAATGATAGATGAACATTCTATACCAGTGGATCCCAAACTTTTTCAGTTCAAGGCACCCTTAGAGTTTCTATAATTTTTTTCAAGGCACCCCTAAGCCAAAATAATTACCAAGTAATCCCCTGCCTTGCTTACCACTAGCCCTGGCCAAGGCACCTCTGTGAGATCACCAAGGCACCCCAGGGAGCCTAGGCGCACAGTTTGGGAACCACTGTTCTATACCCTGATGCTTAATGTATGGATAGTGCAAAAAGTCACCACATAATACAAAAATGTTATTGCGAAAAAAATAATCAACTGCAGAAGGAAACCAGCTGCAGAAAAAATTACAGCTGAACTCACACTTAGAAATCTCACAATTAGAAAACGAACTTAGGAAGCGTACAGTTTGGAGGGGATAGCGATTGAGGAAAGACAGAGTATGGTGGAAACATGACAGGTGAACTAATCACTGTACAATCATGGCCAAAACTTTTGAAAATGACACAAATATTTTTTTTTCACAAAGTCTGCTGCCTCAGTTTTTATGATGGTAATTTGCATATACACCAGAATGTCATGAAGAGTGATCAGATGCATTGCATTTCATTTCAAAGTCCCTCTTTGCCACAACAATGAACTGTATCCCAAAAACAACATTTTCACTGCATTTCAGCCCTGCTACAAAAAAACCAGCTGAAACCAGATCAGTAATTCTCTTGTTAACACAGATTGTTTGGGATATCTGGAAAAATGCTTGTCCGGAGAAGGAAAGGTGAGTGTCCTGTGTCATGCCAACAGTAAAGCATCCTGAGACCATTTATGTGTGGGGTTGCTTCTCAGCCAAGGGAGTGGGCTCACTCACAATGTTGCCTTAGAACACAGCCATGAATAAAGAATGGTACCAAAACATCCTCCAAGAGCAACTTCTCCCAACCATCCAAGAACAGTGCCTTTTCCAGCATAACGGAGCACCTTGCCATAAGGCAAAATTGATAACTAAGTGACTCGAGGATCAAAACATCAAAATCTTGAGTCCATGGCCAGGAAACTCGACAGACCTTAAGCCCACTGAGAACTTGTGGTCAATGCTCAACAGGCGGGTGGACAAATAAAAACCTACAAATTCTGACAAACTCCTAGCATTGATTAGGTAAGAATGGGCGGCCATCAGTCAGTATGTGGCCCAGAAGTTGCCTTTGTTTTGACACCTATGAAATGCTTGTAATTTTACTTCAGTATACCATAGCATCACCTGACAATAAGGTCTAAAAAAACTTCAACAGCAAACCTTGCCAAAACCAATACATGTCATTGTCAAAACTTTGAGCCATGACTGTAGAAATATCAAGACGATTAACTGCTAGCAACCATGACTGTCATTAACTATTTTTCTCAACTTGACTTCCTGTCTCTCCTGGTTCTGGAAAAGACTTTTGTTCTTGTGTGGAATAGGCATTTTTCTTTGGATCATGCTCGCAGTTAGACACAAAGCCAGGAGCTTGTTCCCATATTCGCTGAAGTTGGTTAAAATCAGTTCATTTATGTGCTCTAAATCCCCTTTCGTCTGTCCACTTACCCACTTTCTTTCTGTACCCTTCTCTACCCTTTTTTATTTGCGAAAAAAATAAATTAATTAATTTAACAAAAAATCAGCACTAAAAACCATTATGGTGTGGGGGTAGCTAGGTAAAACATGGAGTCTATAGAACACCATGCCCATTACACAGTAGGACCTGCACTAGTCAGCTTGGACTGTCATTATAATTGTGTGACATCCCACAACATGGGCTCCCTTCAATCACAAATGCTAGTCAATGTAATATTCAGCACTGGTTACTTTAGTGAAGGAGACCCAAGCAAAAGTGGATGTCCCCTCTTTATTAATTACAACGAGACCCAGCAATGAAAAGCACTGCTCATCCCTTGTTTCAAAATATGTTTTATTTTTCAATAATTTTCTTTTCTTTAAGTATTCTTCCTACATCTTTTTTTGCTATTGTTTTTCTTATGTCTTCAGCAACATCCCTGCGCACACTAGCAAATATTCAGAAATAAATACTCTTCTCTGAGCTCTAATGTATTGAAGCTTTCAAGCAATTGGAGAGTTGCAAAAAATCAATTAGTTTTCCTATCACTAAACCTCCTATGCTTCTATCACTCTGATGCAAAGCATAGGGAGCAAGGCTTTTCTTAGAGGTCTTTATGTTAGTTTTTGGGGAGGGAAGGATTTTTTTATTTCCTCATATCCCTTAGTTGGGTTACTTTGGATCAAGAGAGGATTAAGGACTTTAATTTGATGAAGGACAAGGGCTTTAATCTGATGAAGACAGAAAATATAAATATGGAGAAAATTGAATAAACAACTATTTGTGTTTTGGCAAACAGCATTATTACTCTAATTCAGCTTTTTGGCCTCCATTTTACTTTGAGTTCTTTGATGATGTGGAGGATTAGGAGGCTTACAATGGAGAATGGTGGTAATAATATAAAAAAACACTTTGATTTGTGTAACTTTAGCAGAACCAATTTACAGCTGTGGCCTTGCTAGTATCAGTGTGGTTGCTCCCCCCCCCCCACAGCATCGCAAGCTGGGAACTGAAGCAAACAGAAAAATAAATTCAATTCGTGACTGTTTATGGGAGAAAGAAAACTACTGACATCCAAATAAGGACTGGGGGCATTGTTGAATATGTTATACTGTAGCTAGTAGCAACGTATGTTATATTCTTAAAAGACTTGGGAGGAATAATTAATGTAGTGACGCAATAAGCTCTATAAAAAGGTGATGCAAAAATAAATGACCTCAGCTCAGAATCTTAAAAGGATATACTCGTGTGTGTCTTGATTACTGGACTCCCAGTTAACTGGTTTATAATAAATCACAGACAAGCTGAAGAACGTTGATAATTGAAAGAAGATGTACCTTAACAATGAGTACTGCAGCTTGAACACAGAATTGCTTATGTGAAACTATTTTAAAGCTGGCTAGAAAGGAAATCATTCTACATCACTTTCCCTGCTGATTCTGTGAGTTCTGTGGTTTGAACATAGAACTGCATATATGAAATAATTGTCTATTGGCCAGGAAAATAATATTTGTACATCACTCTGCTTGCTGACACTGCACTGAGGGACTCTGGGCTCATCTCTGTTGCGCTTGGACATCTGCTGTCTTCCAGTTGTCAGGAATATTGCATATCCTCCATGAGCAAAATTGCATTTGTGATCACTATTGTCTGCTATCAGAACTGTTATTATACTGTTTGAAGTATTACAGACTGCCAGTGTCTCTGAAGATCTTTAATGACTACAGTTGTCTGAGACTACCATTAATACAAACTTTGTTCTATGCTCATTAATCATTTGCAAGCTCTGTTTCTTCTCTGATCTTATCTGAACATTGGTTACCCTGAATGCTTTCAACATATTTAATTAAATTCACAATTGTTTAAACTTTTTCCTGCTTCTATCTTGCCTTGTATTAGCTAACACGTATACCACCCAAGGGAGATTGGGAAGAATTTCAGTGGTATAAAGCAGGAGACTAATTTTCCCTAAGTGGTATTTCCATATTCAGCTCTTTGCTAAGCAATTTGGGGCTGGCTCACATTATTACAGGGTGACCACATTCTGCGGATCTCCATGCTATAGTGTGACCAACCCAGCATAGCTTGGAGATAGTTATTCATTTGGTGGAGACAACATTGTCAATTTCATTAATTTACTTATTTTTAAAGAGCAAATGGATTTTATAAATTATTGACTTTGTGTCAACAATTATTATTATGATCTTTTATTTATAAGGTGCCACAAAGGGTCTGCAGTGCCGTACATAGAGCTTGGCGAAACAGTGCAGGGTGACAATTCATGGCATACAAAACATGGCAAACAATGTAATACAAAACAAAGTGCAGTAATCGAAGTGTAATAATTATAGACAAAGAGCAATATGTATAAACAAGTACCAATTTAGCAGAAAGAAGTACATAGGGTAAAGAGGTAAAAGTCAACTCCAATGTACAGATAGGAAGGGAAGCAGAGAGGTGGGAAAGTTAATAAAGGGATGCGCCTGTGACCTGTTCCCAATAGAGTGGGCAACACTTACAGTGTTAGGGCAGAGATGGAGAAGAGAGGGTGCAGAAGAAGAGGAAAGATGGCGCACGAGTTAAGTGATAAAATGGGGAGAAGGGGCGGAGGGCTAAGGTCAAAGGAAAACAAGCGGAGTAGCACACGAGGAAAGAGGCCCTGCTCATGAGAGCTTACAATCTAACAATCTAACAGTAAATCCAGAACAATGACATCTGGTAGTACTATATGTAAAACAATTAATTATGAATTGTAACCTGGACAGTGCAATGCAATGTATTTTCACAACCATAGTAAATAAGTGTATTAAAATAAAAGAAGACGGCTTCGTCTAAAATGCAAATAGTATTTTATTATAGCCAATATAAATAATAACAATACATAAAACTTGAATAAACCACCAATAGTGAAATCATATAAAAACTACCTCTAAAAGAGGATCTCTTTGTATATAATACTGTGCATGTCTGCAAATGCAGAAATAACAATACATTTAAATGATAAACATTTATAATAGGGTGTTAAATCTGGAGACTTACAGATGTTATTGTAAGAAACAAAGTGTGTGGCCAGTACACTTTGTAAACAAATAATCAAAAATTCAGAATATACGTGGATAAACAAAGGATGACAATAGCGGTGAAAATCAGTGAACAGATGACTTTAAAGAGTATATAAATTGTTATGTGCGTATTGTCGCTAACCAATAACGATTGTCGAACCTCGAGTTGTGTTTCCAACACACAAAGATTTATTCGCAAATAGAAGAATAATATGCTCAAGCGAAGTGATAATAAATACAGCCGTTACTTATCGCAGGCGCTCTGGATCCAGTGTGCAGCATTCAATCCTGAAGTCTGGGGACAAGATGTCTGAACACTAGATGTGAAGCTGCTGCTTATATACACACAAAAATACAGTAACACAATGAAGATGGTATAGCTTGCATCTATTGGTCTAGATCTCAGGAAGGTCCAAGGGGTTGTCAATCATTGGCTAGTTCATCCTAAGGAATCCAAAGGGGGTATGCTCGGCTCTTCCCGCCAAGATTCCTTACTCTTAAGTAGTTCATAATTCCCTATCATTCATAACTTGTGTATGCACTCTGCGATTCCCTCGCAGAGTGAACCAAACAGTAGGATATGTAAAGAGGTTTATTATGATACCACTCATGATATGATTCCTTCAACCTGTTCCGTGTATTTCACTAATATGCATGTAACTCTAATATAACATATAAATACTACTATATTTCGACATAACTGACTATGTGTTGCAACTACCATTAATGTGTACTATTTTATAAGTATGCGTGTTTGTGCGAATGTATGGTAAAAGACCAATTACTGTTGCTGCCACGTGTAGTGGATGCGTACGCCCTTTTACGCCGTAGATTGCCCTTGTACGCCGTAGCGTACCGTACGCATCTTTTCAGACAAAGACAACCAAGTTTGCTCGACTTTAATTGAAATGACTTTATCCAATTTGCTGACTTCGACAGCTCCACCCTTTGATAGTGTAATAAACTATCACCCAATCACCGTTTCAAGTTCAGGATTATACAATACTTCTTCACAGACCATGATCTCGGTATCTGGTACCACCCTTTCAGTCTCTTTCTCAGTGTTACTCCTATGAGACCATTTTCCACACTTCAACACAGTAGGAACACATTTGACAACTAAACCAATTGCTAAGATGACACCCAGTATAAGGAGAAGGAGCTTACCTACACTAGCAACCATTTCCTGTACCCACTCCCCACTCCCCCAGACCGGAGAACCATTTCACAGGGTTCAACCACGAGAACCAACCCGCCACCTTTTCCCCGACCTCATATAACGAAGAATTATGGCTGTTTCGAAATTCCCATTTCAGCTGCAAAATTTCATCCATCTTCCGGTCTATAACCTCTTTAGGGTCATCCGTATTATTTGTAATGTACGTGCAACATTTGACACCGAACTGGGTAGCCAGTGTCACACAGTACCCACCAGTGATAGAGGTGAGGTAATTTAGTACCAGTCTATATTGCACCAACTCCTTTTTGTACGCTTGTAGCTCCCTTCCAGTATACATGAAAGTGTCATCATACATCTCGGTCATATTATCTATTAATTTAGCTAGGTCTTGGATATATTTAAAGTTTAATGTTCCCCGAGCGGTCCTGGTGAGGTCTAGAGCAACCATAACTTGAAAACCAGCAGTTTCACTAATCAATTTTGTAGTTATGGGTTCCTCACCAGGAATCATATTTCTCTTGCCACGGTGTTCATACTGTGTGTGTATGTATGGTGGTGATGTAGTCTTTTGAATACCAACCATTTCTTCATGAGTAATAGTCATGATTTCAGGAACCAGTTTAGCTAAGAAACACAAGCCCTTGGAACTCGGAGTCACCCAGGAATAAGCTTTCCTCCCACAAACAAAATACACATCATCAGGGAGAACATAAGGAACAGTATGCCCATGAATTATATCACACAGAGTTTTAAAACTACCCATGCCTAGTGTCTCCATTTGCTCTAGACACGTGTCGGCATTAATGACATTTTTACATTTATCTGTAGAGACTTTTCCAATGGATACCTTCTTATGTTTGGTTATACGCCCTAATTTGTGACTTCCATCAACATTCCTGCCTAGTAGTGACCTTGTGAGTCTCCCTCTAAAATGAGTGTGGCGAGCCATTGTCTGATCTGATAGGTCAGCCTCCCAATTCTCCAGGCGCTTTGCATGAGATATATTTAGGCACAGCAAAGATCTGCCTATGGAGTATTGTCGAAGCGTCAGACTAGGGGACATAGTGTTATTGTACCTCGCGTCTATGGGCCTCCCACCCCTCAATTCGAGTACTTCAGATATGTTTAGAGGGAATGGCACTAGTCCTATATTATGCTGCCCTTGCGGCACGTGAGAGCACACCCAACACTCGGTTTGGTTTAGCACCTTACCCACCAGGGAGTGATAATCCTCCAAAGGATGCCCGCCTATATTCAGAGTACTGGGGGACTGGCATCGTTGGATGCATCTCTCTTCAACTAGGGAGTCGCAGAACTTGCAGATACAATACTCATCAGACAATAGCCCCTCACACTGCCTCCGAGTTCCTGAGCTAGCAGACCTTTTCATAACTCCCGGACCAAGTTTGATAATGGGCTGCTCTAAGTATCCTAATAACTTTTCTTCTGCCTCCATTTCATCCGTATCACTCCCAGAACTCTCCTCAGTCCTTCATTCTCCTTCACAAAAATAGAATGTCCTAAAAAGAATAAAAACAAGGAAAATCCTGGAACAAAAGAAAAACACAAACCGCCACTCCATCGCTGGAAAGATAGTTCTGGGGCAACGTCTCTGGTTTAGGTGTCTTGACTGCAGGCTTTAGGTCTCCCGGAACAGACTCACGAGTGACAGATCTATGTCGTTGGTCTTAGCTTTATCTTGCACTTTCTCCGGATTATGGACTCTCCTGCAGTGGGTGGAATGGACCCAAGTGTCTCTCTCTGCAACCTTCAGTGATGTAGTACTGGTCAGCAGCACTTGGCCTTCCCAACGGTCTGTTAAACAACCTGAACGTAAGAAATTGCGGATCATAACATAGTCTCCAGGTTCAACATCATGAGAGTTCGTTTCTGGAATACCAGGTGACAGCATTTTTAGTTTTTGTTGTTGTTGTTTTAGCTGTCCACTCATTCTTATAAGATATTGTACAGTCACTTCATTATTACACTTCAAGTCGTCTTGTGGACTCACGATCAAATGAGGTTGTCGTCCGAACAGTATCTCAAAGGGGGACAGATTAAGAGGAGGTCTAGGAGTGGTCCGAATGCTATGGAGGACCAATGGCAAAGCCTCAGGCCATGCCAACCCAGTTTCAGCCATTATCTTACCAAGCTTGTTCTTTATAGTACCGTTTACTCTCTCCACCTTACCACTGGCTTGTGGTCGGTAAGGGGTGTGACGTCTGCTACCGATTCCCATGAGTTTACACATATTTTGGAAGATATCACTAGTAAAATGGGTACCCCTATCACTTTCAATGATTCTAGGGATACCGAACCTACACACAAAGTCTTGTACATTTTGCTTTGCAGTGAACACAGCCGTATTAGTGGCTGCCGGATATGCTTCTACCCAACCGGAAAACACATCAATACAAACTAACACATACTTTAAATTCCTGCACGGTGGTAATTGGATATAGTCAATTTGTATTACCTGAAAAGTTCCGTCTGTAGGAGGAATGTGGGATGGCTCAGTTGGAATAGTTTTCCCAACATTTTTCCTCAAACAAGTAAGACATGACATTGCTTTCTTACCAGCCTGAGAGGAAAATCCGGGAGCCCACCAGTATGCTCTCACCAGTTTGCACATACCTTCTTTACCCAGGTGAGTCAGACCGTGTGCTGCTTCAGCCAGGCTTGGATAGTATGTTCGGGGAGCTACAGGCTTACCTTGTCCATCCCTCCAGAGTCCTGAGGACTCTTGACCACATCCCTTCGCCTTCCAGACCGCCTTTTCCTGCAGGGAACACAAATCTTGCATTTCAATTAATTTCTGCATGTCTAATGTCTGAAAAACCATAATAGTCTCGGTCGATACAGTCATAGGTTGCCCTGCTGCCCATTTAGCAGCTTCGTCTGCCCTGTTGTTGCCCAATGACACTGGGTCTTCTTCAAAGGTATGGGCTTTGCACTTTATGATGGCTACTGTTCTGGGTAACTGTATCGCTGTCAGAAGTCCTTTTATGTGTTGTAAGTGTGTCACTGGTGTACCTGCTGCTGTCGTAAAGTTTCTAAGACGCCAAAGGGCCCCAAAATCGTGCACTACCACGTAGGCGTACCTAGAGTCAGTATATATATTGGCTTCTACCACATCCTGATCGTCTACAACAGCGTAACCAGTACATAGCTCTCCTGTCTCTGTCTGTCTATGACAACTTCCGTCTGTATAAAACGTAAAATCTACATTTTCTAATGGGGTGTCACGTATGTCGAGCCTTGCAGTAAAGGTCTGATTCAGGTGTTCCATACAGTCATGCGTGTCAGTATTCTTGCCTAACTCATCATCAACCAGGGTCTCCTCACCTCCCACCCTTTGTGTCTCTAGAGACACATACGGAAGGTATGTAGCTGGATTTAAGGTGCTACATCATTTGATGGTGATGTTTGAGGGTGCCATCAAGGCTAGTTCCCACTTTGTGAATCTAGCTGAAGAAACATGTCTGGTTTGGGCTGAATTTAACAGAGCTGATACAGCATGGGGTGTATAGATAGTTGAATTATGTCCTAATACTACGTCCTCGCTCTTACTTACCAGAAGAGCCGTAGCTGCTACACTTCTGAGACATGTTGGGAGTGATCTTGCCACATTGTCTAATTGTGCACTGTAGTATGCTACTGGTCTGCTAGCGTCTCCATGTTTCTGTGCGAGGACACCTTCTGCACAACCATCAGCTTCTGTACAGAATAGCTCAAAAGGCTTTTCATAATCAGGTATTCCCAATGCAGGTGCTTTAGTCAGACTGTCTTTAAGATTAAAGAACGCTTGCTTTGACTTTTCTGTGTGTACGACACGTTCTGGTTTTGAGGAAGAGACTAGCTCCTGCAATGGTAATGCCAGAATAGAAAAACCTGGGATCCAGGATCTACAGTATCCACACATCCCCAAGAAAGTACGAATCTGCTTCTGGCTCTGCGGCAGAGTCATGTGTTGTATGGCCTCAATTCTGTCGGTTGTCAGGTGTCTTAGCCCCTTAGTGAGGCAGTGTCCTAAGTATTTGACCTTAGTCTGACATGGCTGTAATTTATCCTTTGCCACCTTGTGCCCTGTTTGTGAAAGATGAAGCAACAACAATTTAGTATCATGTAAACATGACATAAAAGAATCAGAGCACAACAACAAATCGTCCACATATTGAATTAGAACAGACCCATTGTGGGGTTGAAAGGATTGCAAACAGTCATGTAAGGCTTGGGAGAAAATACTGGGGCTGTCAATGAACCCCTGGGGTAGTCTGGTCCATGTGTATTGCACTCCCCTGTAGGAGAATGCAAAAAAGTATTGGCAGTCAGGGTGAAGAGGGACTGAGAAGAAAGCAGAACATAGATCAATGACAGTAAAATGGCAGACGGTGGAATCTGCATGAGGATGATAGCTGGATTCGGCACTACAGGGAATTGGCTCTCAACGACTTTATTAATTCCCCTTAAGTCCTGGACTAATCTATAGCCCCTCCCCCCATTCTTCTTCACAGGGAAAATGGGACTATTTGCTGTACTGGCTGTACGAATTAAAATCCCTTGTTGTAACAGCCTCTCAATAACAGGATATACCCCTAGTTCCACCTCCGGTTTTAATGGATACTGTGGGATTTTTGGAGCTATCCTACCACTTTTTAGATTGACCATAACAGGGGCTACGTTTGCCATCAGTCGAGTGTCCTGCCCATCTCTGGTCCATAGTGAACCTGGTATTTCCAGCAACATCCCCTTTACTTGAGATGGACTTTGTTCTATAACAGGAGAGTGTAACATTAACCTTTGAGGGGTGTCCAATATATCCTGTACTTCATGTGCGACTTTCTCCGGTATATCTAAGAACACACCATCAGAAGTACAGTATATGACACATCCCATTTTACATAACAAGTCTCTCCCTAGCAAGTTAGTAGGAGCCGCCGCAGCCAAGAGAAACAAATGCTTGGTATGCAGGGGCCCGATAGTAACCTCAGCTGGTTTAGTTAGTGGATAATGCAACACTTTTCCCGTTACCCCGATGGCTGGAATTGTTTTACTGGTCACCTGTAGATTGAAAGGAGAGGTTATCACAGACCGGGCCACCCCTGTATCTACAAGAAAAGTTTCTTTCCTACCAGCTATGTCAACTATCATTGTTGGTTCTTCACTCTGACTCTCAGTTAACCTCACTGGTTGTAGACTACAGGTATGACCTGACCCCTAGCGCTGACTATCATTTTCCCGCGCAATATTTGTGGTTATAATATGTGCGGGTAGATGTGAGTCTTCGATTCTATGTGAATTTTTCCTTGGAGGATATCTATGTGTCCCACCTCTAGGGCTGTTTCTGTCTTTTTTACAATCCCTCCTCATGTGTCCTTCTTCATTACAATTGAAACATCTGATCACTCTATGTTTCTTATTATGTGGGTTGTATGCTGGTGGTCGTGTATGCATCCCCTCTAGAGCCTGTATACTCACCGTCATTAACCTATCACCTTTCTCCTCCTTTTGTCTAAAAAGGTTTTTGTCGTGCTCCACAGCAGACTCCCTAAGAGAATCTAATGTGATGCCTCTCTAATTATGTAATGTGGTTTGTACTCTGGAATTTAAATTTTCTCTAAGGCCATCCATTAATACTCCTACAGCTACTTCCCTATGATGTGGGTCCTCCCCTATGTTGGATATCCCAGTGAACCGTGTTATCGCTGCTACAGCTCTAATGAAGTAATCTGCTGCTGTTTCACTATCCTTTTGTTTAATGGTGAAAATCTTACTCCAATTTACTACTACTGGAAAATAGATGGCTAAGTGTTTGACAATTTGTTCTATATTCTTTTGGTTAATCTCATCAGTCAAGGTGTCATCTTCCTCCAACAAACAATCTTCAATAAATTTTTGTATGTTAGTATTGGGAGGAAGACACGCCCTCAACACTACACGCCAATCCTTATTGGTTGGTTCGTGGGCATTTCCTACGTCTTTAACAAATTTCTGACATTTAGCTAACTCCTTTCTAGAATCTGGGAATTCAGTCATAATGGAACGTAATTCTGATCTAGTCCAGGGACAATGCATTGTAACATTTCTTAAAGGAACTACACCATCCTTATCCGGTTTCCCATTGGGAACTGATATTGTGCGGACTGGGTACGCACCCTCTGGTTCACTGACTTCAGGGGACACTACATGATTTGCTGGTTCAAGATTTAGAACACTTTCACTCCTAGTGATCACGCTACTCTCACCTATCTCAGCCATTTTCTCATACTTGCGCTGAGCCTCTAGTACACTAACAGCATGATCAATGGCCAAAATCACAGTGGGCTCATCTTCATCTTCTGATACACTTGTTTTAAACTGGCTTAAAACAGGATACAACTTAGCAATTTTTCTTTTTTCAGTTTTAATACCGGCTGTACTTACCCCTCCCGCCACATAAGGTGGTGGGGGCGCGCTTGCGCTGAGTTCGCCACGCTTCTCAACGGCTACTTCCGCCGTGTGCGTGCTTTTCGCCACGCCTACTTCCGGTTTGCATTCGCTGCTCTGCCACGTGTTACCTTCCATTTGCCACAATTTTAAACAATCATTATGTCTATTTCTCTTTTTTGTTGACTTGATCAACCATACTTTATCCTTTACAGTATTTAGTACCTCTGCATTAAAACTTCCTATTGTTGGGAAAGGCCTATCACCATCTTTGGTCATCTTGACCCACGTGTCACAATACAAAGTTGCGTATGCACCATATTTCTTACACATGAGAAACCTCGCTGAACCAATAGGACCTTCCTTAGGCAGTACACTGACCATCTCTAGCGTATGCTTAGCACCCATGTTGAACAACACCAATCTATGCAGAACGCTTTCAACAATTTGCAACAAACACTCTAACGCTAGAGATTTCTTACTGGCTGTGGACGTATTTGCTCAAGCCGCTTCCACTCACTTCCTCTTGTATTAAACAAGGACCCCTAACACAGACAATATCACTGTGGGACCCAAGGGCTATCAGCTCCTCGATACCCTGGCTAAACCACAAAATCTGTTGAGTTTATTATAACTGGGAGAACAAAGTCGATACAATCAACCAGTCTTTCCAATATAATTCCTCCTAGCTGCTTCACCAATTTGCACTAACGGTGCGGTTAGATCGCACTGCCTACCAATACTAATTATTAGCAAACCTTGCGATCTATTGGTAGCGCTTTGCGAAAACCCTGTTTTCGCATTCGGTATACCTGCATGTATACCGTCCTTCAGTTGGGCAATCCGCCTCGTCAGACAGCAACTGAGCACAATGAATAATAAACAGTCTATCTACGTTACAAAATCACACACTATACACCTTTTCTGCGCAGAAAATCAAAAGTTCCCAACAACAGTAATAATATCTCAGAGGCTTTCACAAGTAATTATACTATATACATATAATAACTATCAAAACGATTGCTTAACCATGTGGCAAATCTACCGGAGGTTCGCGTACGCACAGCAGGAAATACACATACGCTAAGCAATGCAATACAGTTAAAACGCACAATGACAGTCAAAAGAAACAGTTTTCTCTTTTGTCCCTAGGTTCTAGTTAGCGTGCCCTAGATAATGCAAAACGGAGATTCGGTTTCACAACACAGAGTAAAATTCAGGTTTTGAACACATTGCGTTCTTACCCGTATATGACGCGTCTCCACCCTTTGTTGCGGAACCGAAATCCGTTGGTCTTGCGTATCATCGGCAACGAAACCTCCAAAGCTCACGAGCCCCCAAATTGTTATGTGCGTATTGTCGCTAACCAATAATGATTGTCGAACCTCGAGTTGTGTTTCCAACGCACAAAGATTTATTCGCAAATAGTAGAATAATATGCTCAAGCGAAGTGATAATAAATACAGCCGTTACTTATCGCAGGCGCTCTGGATCCAGTGTGCAGCATTCAATCCTGAAGTCTGGGGACAAGATGTCTGAACACTAGATGTGAAGCTGCTGCTTATATACACACAAAAATACAGTAACACAATGAAGATGGTATAGCTTGCATCTATTGGTCCAGGTCTCAGGAAGGTCCAAGGGGTTGTCAATCATTGGCTAGTTCATCCTAAGGAATCCAAAGGAGGGGGTCACCTCTCCAGGGGGTATGCTCGGCTCTTCCCGCCAAGATTCCTTACTCTTAAGTAGTTCATAATCCCCTATCATTAATAACTTGTGTATGCACTCTGCGATTCCCTCGCAGAGTGAACCAAACAGTAGGATATGTAAAGAGGTTTATTATGATACCACTCATGATATGATTCCTTCAACCTGTTCCATGTATTTCACTAATATGCATGTAACTCTAATATAACATATAAATACTACTATATTTCGACATAACTGACTATGTGTTGCAACTACCATTAATGTGTACTATTTTATAAGTATGCGTGTTTGTGCGAATGTATGGTAAAAGACCAATTACTGTTGCTTCCACGTGTAGTGGATGCGTACGCCCTTTCACGCCGTAGCGTGCCCTTGTACACCGTAGCGTACCGTACGCATCTTTTCAGACAAAGACAACCAAGTTTTCTCGACTTTAATTGAAATGACTTTATCCAATTTGCTGACTTCGACAATAGAGCAGTCTCACCCAGTAACAGCGGCACCTGTAATTAGTGCTAATAGCACCTTTAGATCCAGTTCTTCTATATAATGAAGTGGGTGGCGTGTATCATCCGTGCACTCCTTAAGTTCATAACGTTTCTGGTGCAGGGAGAGGGCATCCAGGCTGTTAGGGAAAATCCTTCCCCTATAAAGTTCCAGCACCAGAGGGAGATGTTGATTGCCCTAATTTGTTGTGCTTATGTTTGTATTGGTGAAGGAGGACTGATAAGATCCTTTGAAAAAGGAATTGTTATCCAATGGTATAATTTGTCCAGCTTGTAGCGTTAAAGAGATCTGCTATTTCAAGCATGCACTAATCCTTGTCCAAACAACTGACATGTTTCGTCTGCTCAAGGGCTGACTTTTTCAAAGATAGTCTATGGCAGCACAATGCGACATATGTCATGTTAATGCTTGCTACACCTGTATGTGCTTTATAGTAGATACTGATGACTAATATAAATCATGACAGTAAGGAGAGGAGATTGGTTTTACCTTTATTTCAAGGTCATAAATTTGTACTTTTTAAATTGATTTTAATACAATGGTGTTTAATTCATGGACTTTTCCTATAAAAATATGCCTAATCTGATCACCACCATCCTCCAAAATGGTTTACAAATCTAACCATCATTCATAACTAAAAAGCTCTAAAGCGTATTATACATTCTGCTTACAAAAAAAAATCTTATTTTGCATTTGTGCATATATAATCGGGAACATTATTGAGAATATCCCACATTTCATATGCAAAGCTCTGTCCACTTCTTGAGTTAAAAGTTGCTCATACTGAAATCAAAGTTATATTGGCATCCACACCCCTGCACGACTCCCTAAAAACAATGAGAGCAACACAAAAATGTTATATGGTGTAATAGCAATACTTTTTGGCATGTCAACATGTTTTCAAGCACTGCATATGCCCCCATTAAAATATGTTTCTAAAATGTAGTCGCTTGCTGCTACTGAGCAATACAAGCAGAGACAGATGGGAAATTTAAAGTGGCCCTGGAAAATATTGCAAATGTGGCCTCATTTTATAGGCAGGGATAAATTGTCAGTATGCAGAGCCAGAGACGGGATCTGGGGCAATGCATGTGCCATGCACTGTAGCTGCAGCCATAGCACAGTAATTTGGATGTCCCACCAGAAACTGGACAGTTGGCAAATAGTCTCTCACATACCTATTCTTGCAGCTTTAACCAATTGCTGCTACTGCATCCTAGGATGTGGAGGTTCTTTTCCCTAGAGGCACAGATGAACACTAGCACCAGGATTTGAGACTTTGAAGGTCTCATCATTGCGATTATCCCAGGAGTCCTAATGTTTTGTACCATGTGCAATATCATCTCCATCTGATAAATGCTTTTGCCTTTTTTATGCTCGATCTATCCATTGGGGAGATATCGATTGTTAAACAACTCGAATCTGAATACTTAAAACATTAAAATGCAACGCTCTCAATAATTCTACTGTTTGTAAGTTTATACAAAATGGGAGTTTGGAGGTGAAGGTGGAAATTACAATTCATTGATCAAAGGAAGTGTTTGATAAGCACAGAAAACACATTACTTTTGTAAGTGCACTCCCTGTAGGGGGAAGGAATCCAAGAAACATTTGAAAATATCATCACAAGGAACACAAGTTTTTGAAGTGGAATATTTTGTGTTTTTATACAGTATCACGCTATGTTTATTTTTTCTTTTTCTTTTATACATGTCAAATACTTTGTGAATTTATGAATGACATAGAAGAGAAGAGGATATATCTTCAATAAAAATATAAGTATCTTTTCAGTTATATGCTTATTCACTTGCTATACATGTTTGGTTTATGACCAATAGGGTTGAAGGCATTTTTCCATCACTTTTTTAGGTGATTATCTAATCTGCTATATAGCAGAGATGATTAGGTATTTACTAATTTTGAGCACTTTTTTTGCATTAAAACACTATTAGTGTTTGAATATTTAGTCACTATCAATTTGATTTAATATTTTTTGAGGGAAGTCTATATCCCTATTCTAAATTAGTAGAGATGCTTATAGAAGGAGCGCAGGATGCACTTAGTTGTTCTAAAATTACACTTCCTGAATAAGTTCCCCTGTACCATATCCATTTAGGACACTTTCTTAAAGATGTGTGAAGAGATGTAATTGAGTGGGAAGGTAATATTCTTTAACACAACTACAATGGAATTTCAGGTTAACACTGAGCAGTGTATTTTATTCTCATACTTTATATTGGTACAAAATTATGGAACCTGGTAGCATAGTCCTGGTCAAATACAGCGAGATAATCGATGTTACGCAACTTATTAATGTGTCACAATAATTAGCCAGTAAACATTAAGGTATTGTCACTTAGAAGCCAGATGCAGTTTTATGTGATCTGTTATGATTGTCATGATGCAGATTCATCTACTGAAGTTGCATTTAAATAATTGTCAAAACAGGAATGCACAATGTTTAGAAGAAATTATTCTCTCTATTTTAGTTTAGGATATTTCACAGTTTTCTGCTTGGCTTCAGCTTATTGACTTTATATTTGATGCTCGGTGTTTCCAAATGAATGGGTTTGACATGTATTCCTCTCAAAGTGAATGCTGGTAATGTGAATTGCTGCTCCCTGGCACTGTACATGTTAGCAAGCATTGTTCCTCACGCTCTAATTGAAAGTGACACGTAGGCAAACTGGTAAGAGAGCATTGTGGGCATATGCTTGTTAATGAGTGCTTGCACCTTTGGGACTGCAAACTGAGATGAAAACTGAGAAATGAAAAGTGATCTCAACAACTAACATTGTCACTGAACATTCCTCAATTTGTCTCCTGGGCTCCAGTTTATCTGCACGTTGCAATATATGTGTCATTCTGTAACTTCCAGGTGATGCGTTCCCAGCGGATGTTGACAAATTGTTTGCCCTCTCATGACTTGGACTGTTCTCATGCAACACTAACCATTCAGGTTTGTGTCCATCTGTTTTTCTACAAGGAAAACAAAAGCAAGGACAGCATATTAATAATGTCTTCTCTTTTTAGTGACATTGTGGCATAGCCGCTTGGGCTTACTTGTTTGGGGTTAGAAAAACTTGCATCTTTAAAGAATATTTAGAAATGAACAAAACTCTTGTCATTATGGTTTATCCTTATCATCCAGTAATGTATCAATTTAAATATCTAGTTAGAGATTAATGGAACAAATTCTATAAGATATAACTGAGGAACACTAAAATCCCGTTCCCATTCTAGAAATGTACAGCATTTATTGTTTTATGGAATTAGCACTAGTAAAAAAAATGTGTTGTTTTGATTTGCATAGTGCAGAGAAGGGAAGCCAATTCATTCTGCTATGCAGCAAAGATATAGGACATTCAACCATGTCATACAGTATAAAAAACAGGTGTGAGTTGGGTGCAATGACATTAAACAGGGTTATTTTTGGCAGAAAATAAAGAAAATACCTCCTAAGCGTGTCATATTGCAGAGCTTGCATTAGGTTCCAGTTTCCCAATAAGCCGTGCATCTAAGGGGCTTATTTAATAACATGATTTGAATGTCTACTGTGGGTTACAGAATGAGTTCTACTTTCACAAACATAGTAAATAAGCCCTTAAAAGTTGTATTGAGTATGCAGAGTGCTGCAAAATCTTTATCGTCTTTTGCAAATACTAAGTGTAAGAAATTCCAATGGGACATATAGTAGATTTTGCAACCAAAGTCTAGATAAAAAGGTTATGAATACATGAAACATCTTTTCTACAGTCTGTTTTACACCATGTAGAGGAAAGTGCTTCATCTTCATACTTAGTCAGTGTTTCGAAAATTCACACGCAATTGAGCAGCTTCTTGAGTATACAGAGTTTTAGTGCAGACTCCAAAAAACTTGTTCCAAAACACCAGCATCAAACTTGTTACCAGAATGAGATGTATTTCGTAAAGCAAACTTATTTCAGAATGGACTAGTTTGAAATAAAACTTGCATGAAGGGATGCATACTAAAATGCACATAAGTTAGATATCTGTGCGCATGAATTCAACAAGGAGCGAGTCTGAAGATAAGTGCAGTGATGAATTTTAGTGCAGGTCTACACTGCTCTACTAGACAGGACACTGCAGGATATGTCCAATACTTATGTGGAATATACATTCTCAAAAGAAAGCACAGAAAAATAAAAAAAAAACTATTCAATTAATTTCACCTGTTAATAAGATTAATGACAAAAAATTAAATAGAAAGATTTTTTTTTTTTTATGAAAAACATTTATTAATATGTTATGAATGTCTACTGTATATAAAATATATTTTCACAATTGCTTCTGATTGCAAACACATGTATTCATATACATACTCATCCGTCATCACTAGTAATCACCACTTAGACTAGACTGTACCTGGAGCAAGAGATACAGCTAAAAAACTGTGTGCGCTCTCGATTATCATGTCCTAACCATACATTGACTACGGGCAAATGTCTCTTCCCTGCCCCATCGCCTGCCTGAAATCAAAGGCTGTAGTAAGTGTCCTTTGTGTTTGAAGATGAATTGAACGTGGCTGCATTCTGTGGCGTAGGATCTGGTTCTGGACATGCGAGTGATTCTGCGTATGATAGGCACAAAACTGTAGCTTAGATCCCTTGATGACTCAGATCTGTCATGTTTAATATGAAGCCAAAGCCAGAGTTAATAGTTAAGCACTTGTGTTTATTAGAGACATGCAATGCGACTATGTTAGGTTTTATGGTTTTAGACAATTAAAACTAGACAAAAATAAGTTTATAAACCCTGTAGATTAGGAAGGAGAAGATATAATAATGGATTATAATGATAAAGACATTACTAACTACACAGCACTAACAATGATTGGATATGTACATATGTGTACAGAAAAACAATATGAATAGAAGCACAGAAAAAAGCCTTTGTTCATTACCTTGTGTTCCCTAAAGCATAATGTACAATTACTTAAATGAGTGTTCCGATTGTGTTTTAAATCTATTGAACTTAATTCTGATTGCTGCAGGCAATATTGAAATTGACTCAAAGTAAAAGAAAATGAATGCTTGTTACAAAGTATATGTGTTCCTGACCATTTGCTTACACTACTTTTAGGGCAATGAACTTTAAATAAAATTTAAGAGACCATGCGTTAAATGCTATAATATAACACCCCTGGTTTTAGAGTTAATAGGTGTTTGCTATATTAACAGTCCAAATATATAAAAAGGCCTTCAGCGCTCAATCTCTGGGCCAATTAGTACAAATTAAATGTCAATATTTTGAAACATAAAGTCCGGATCTTTAAAAAAATGCCCCAATCTTATTTTATACATAGTCTTTGTGAGGCTCATATATAGCAGTAGCTCCCAATCAAGTGTTGTTCATATATAAAGATGACAAAATGTCTAAAAGAGTATTATTGTATAAATTGCTTTTTAATGTAAAGAAGTGTACATCAGGTACTTAAAATTAGATAGTTCTCATAGCTCTTTGTGAAGTTTATGCGTCCATGAACACAAAGAACACTTACAGCAACCAACGATTTCGGGGAGTGAACTTTACAACTGTAAAAATGTATTTTATGTTCAGTAGGCATTAATATTAATAAATGTATTACATGGAATTTTTTATTTTATTTTGTTAAATGTTTTATCGTTGCCTTTATTATTAGCAGGTGACATGAATTCTATATTGATTATTATTGTCCTATGCATTCTTTTGGAAATTTATAATCCACATAGGTATTGAACGTGTAGTAGAGTTAGCAAACCTATGTGTGAATTCAACAGTGCACGTATCTTGATATTGAGCAATCGAGCATTGATGATTTCGGGCATACACAAAGCCTAAATATGTGTGTATAATACTGAACGCGGTTTGCGCTCACAATACGTACCTTTATGAATCAGGACCATAGATGGCATGTTAATTGTAATGAAATAATTCTTATGCATGGGCTCAAAGTTCAATTGTATTATACAAAATAAAGTAAATATACATCTAAATGAAATGTACAATGAGGACCATATGAATCAGGACCATAGACGGCATGTTAATTGTAATGAAATAATTCTTATGCATGGGCTCAAAGTTTAATTGTATTATACAAAATAAAGTAAATATACATCTAAATGAAATGTACAATGAGCGTAAGATTAAAGCCATTATGGTGTATTGTTTCTGATAATATGTTTAAGCTCTAATTAATATTTCCATACTCATTCATAGTCAGTGTGCATGTGACTTGTTAGTTCACAGTTTGAATTGCTTATGAGTTATTGGTTCACATTGTAAATCATAAATTATAATCAAATTACAACTAAAATCAATGACGATATATCATAATTAGGACATATGAATACATTAAATAAATAGATAGATAAACCAATCTACATGCCACCAGACAGTTCTTCGTAAACATCCTAATAGTTATATACAATATTCTTAATGCATTTAAAACAAATTAATACATTCCTAATAAAACACTCTCAAAACAAAATTAATTATTTGAAAACCCTCTCCCTATGCAGAAAACACCAACAAATACCAGACCAAAACCTTTTTTTAGAGAAAGGCATTCTGCTACTTATGACTCTGGCTCAACTACGGACAATAAATCCATTAATGATGAAAAGAAAACTAAACATCTTAGAAGAGGAGGGTGAGGGGGTAAAGAGCCAAAATCTATTAATATCAGAGGAGGAAATCAAACCTATAGGCATTTTTAACTTAAGTAACCATGTATTAACAACAGCAGAGAAATCAATACTGAATACAGATATTACATTTGCCCCAAGTAAACAACTAAACAAATTGGAAACATGTTTAGAGTTTCATTTGGAAATGTTCTCTGAAAAAATACTTTGTACAAACAACCAGTGCATCAGAATCAAAATTGGGGATCTGCTTTAGACCTAAGCTATCTATCTATCTATCTATCTATCTATCTATCTATCTATCTATCTAAAATAAAGAACTTATTTAAGTAACTGATGAAATACAACCTGATGAATGCTTGCTAAATGCTTGATGAATGCTTGCTGAACACTTTGGCAGGCGCCAACAAGTGTTCCCATAGAGTTCCATTGTCATTTTAACACTCTTTGAACGCCTATGAACACTTCTTGAAATAGATGCAAAGCAAAGTGATGTTAGAAGTCTGTATACACAGGTCCATTATTGTTTGGACTATCAATATCAAATGGATTTTGTAGGCTTTGAGAAGGCATGATACACATTTAAGTGAAGCTCATGTAAGTAAGCAGCAATATAGCATCATTATCAACAAGATAGTAGACTAAAATCATTTTTTAATTGTACAAAGTGCACATACCACTGATGATTAAAAACATTTTTTTGTTTTCTGTTAAACTCAAGGCAATGTTATCTAAAGTTCAGTTAGATACAAAATTGCAGAATTTACAAGAAGACAGCACAAAAGCTACCATATAACATAGATAATTTGTCAAAATTTACCCAAATGATAGATAAAACAAATATTCTAACAAAGGAGTATGCAATGATTAACATAATTATGTTTTCAATGCATTGATACATTTTTACACATTGACAGGTTTTCAATTCATTTCACATACAATATTCACATTATTTAAATCTTCATATAATCCCAATTTGAGAATCAGAAAAACTTCCATAGGAAGGAAATTCAACATTACCTTCAGCGGTCGGTCACAAGCCTTAGCATTCAGTAATATATAATAACATTCTAAGAGAATGCTTATTAAGTACATACACAGTTGGACAAACTAACACGTCAGCCCTAAAATAAGATACAATTTGCTAAATACACTTTTACATTTGTGAGAATTTTTTATTTTAATGTAAGTGTTTTGCAAATATATACCTTTCAAATGTGGTAATTGCCTTTCTTTTGCATTAAGCTCAATACTAAAATATAAGGTCAAAACCTCAAAATAGTAACTTGTTTCAAGTCTCATTTGCACCAGCAGGTTAACAATTAATAGATCCTTCTATTATTCCTCTGATAATTTGCACTCTCCGGAAACTAAATACTCAGCGAGCAAGTACAAAATATTCAGGTGGGAACTGTACAGTACAGTGTTTCTGACAATTTGCGGAGCAAGTACTATGACAGTTTTCTCTTTCTTGGCACATGTTCAAAGACTTTTCAAGATTGACTTCTACTGTTAAAACGAGATTGATGTATATTGCATTTTAGGAGGTTTGATTTCATATTTGACATTTACTGCCATCTTTGCAAATGCTCTAAAGAGTACACAAAATGAAAGATTTATCAGCTGCTGCTTCTGATGAATATATGACTATTACTGTGCCTCATTTTGTAATGGAATCTGATTTACAGTGACAAATACAGATATATTTCAATTCTACAGCATTAAATGTAACTGCAGAAACATTATGCCTTTTTGTGTTCTCAAGGAAGCATTTTCTCAGCATTAAACATTAGTCAATGCTGTTCTCCACATAAGGTAAATCTGTCCTCATGGTTCAGCTTAACATAATAAATAATACTGGTAGGTTAATTGGCAGCTATTAAATTGCCCTTAGTCTCTCTTGGTATGTGTGTGTGTATGTTAGGGGATTTAGACTGTAAGCTTCAATGGGGCAGGGACTGATGTGAATGAATTCTCTGTACAGCGCTGCGGAAATAGTGGCGCTATATAAATAGATGATGATGAATTCATGGGACGCCTATTCTATTGTACAACATTAATGCACAGATTCTAGTTGCTAAAGTTTATAGACCCAAAACATTTAATTATTCTTATTGCTTATTAGCTATATCCATATTCTCATTCAGTGCACACTTCAACAAGTATTCATTAGACATATATGAGTTTGCTATATTGATGAATTGATCCTGTTTTTTATTAGTCACACCCATACTCTCATTTAATGCTTATTTACCCTTCAGCCTATATATCTTGTGCGCTTTAGGTCATTTTATTACATATCAACTTTTGCTATTAACAGCACAGTTATTTAATATAGTGTAGCACAGAACGTATTCGTTTTTGCATTAAAATGAAACAATAGCTGAATGTATGTATAGACCAATATAATAAGATCCTTACTTATATAGATATCTCCTGCACTATATGCTGTGTCACACAGAGAAAAGCATGATGTGACGTATATAAATCTTTAAATAGATCACTGTACATAATCAAAAGCAGTCTGTAAAAAGAACTATAATAAAAAATAACAAATACAAGCACTGTCATTAGGATTATGAGTGGACATATCTTTCAAAACTGAGACCAAAGCAAGATTTAAACAGCAATCTTCATGCTTATTGTACTTTCCTGCCTATTGTGAATCGTGTTGGAATTTCCGTTGTTAAGCTCCAAACTGTACTGGTGTTAAAGTGTCACATGTCTGTAATATGTGAATTAACTGTATTGCAGTGAGTAATTTGTGATTACATTGGTATGTGGGTGCAGGTATGAATAGCACTGTCAAAGAACCTGATCAGGTCAGTTGCTTTTATGATTGTACTTTTTTATTTTTCCCACCTCTTCTCCACTCCTTTCAAGTTCTTCCACTCTGCCAAATAGTCACTTACACATTTTCCCAGGTCTACAAAGTCAGGCTTCCTAAAATCTAACACCTTTTTTACATGGTATGACTCATTCTCTGTCTTTATACTAAACCATATTGCTTGATGGTTACTGGATCCTAAGTTCTGTCACCATTTGTAAGAATTAAGTCTAATATTGTGTCATTGCAAGTGGGCTCTCTCACCATTTGCTTGAGGGATGCTCCTTGCAAGGAATTCAGAATGTCCCTATCCTAATGGAACTTGCAAAAGACCCCTCCCAGTTCACATCAGATAGATTAAAGTCTCCAATGATTATTACCTCTCCTTTTAATGCCATTTTATTGATGTCCTCCAATAGGTTCCTGTCCAGTTCCCCTTCCTGACCTAGGGGTCTAGAGATCAGCCCAGTATGAAGAACAGCCTATTTCTATGGTCACCCAAAGGACCTCAGTTTTTTCTTCAATACTTTGTATCAAAGTAGTATTTATGCTTTTTTCACATACATCACTACCATGTTACAATGCAATTAGTTTATTATTTGCACATAAGTTAAATACTGTCTGTTTTTTCATCTAGCACACAAATACTTAATAGCTTTATTTGTACATTGAAATTTAGTGATCTAGGACATGCCCTGCCCCAACTATAAATCTGTCCCCACATTTTACATTGACCTCCCCCTCCAATGCAACATGGTTTTGCCCAGATACAATGTTACTCCTTTTTTATGCTTTACTCTCCTTAATGGCTCAGGCCCTAAGAGTTTTGTCTTCTAGTCCTAGCTATGTTTATCTCTCTCACTCTGTTTAATATGTCTTGATCTGCATTGTCTTCTAATTCTGTGAAAATGTTTCCTGTTCCATTAGCCTGCAGAAACGATACCTCTTGGTTGATGGAGCAGATTGCTCTATTCCTGTTTGGTTCACTGCCCCACTCTGCTAGTTTAAATAGTTTCTGATCAAGCTTACAAACTGCTCACTGAGTATTTTGGTTCCCCTTGAAGATGGGTGCAGGCTGTCACTTTTGTATAAGCCTCTATCTTGCCAGATCCCATGACTATGGTCTATCAATCCAAATCTCTCCTCACAACACAACTTCTTTAGCCACCCATTGAACTTTTAATGCAATGAATTTTATCCTTACCTCTGTGTACTAGCAATCCTGCTGAAAAAGTTACAGTGGTTGTCACCTGCTTTAGAGCAGTCCCTAATTGTCTAAATTCATCTTTTATGGCCATGACTTCAGCATTAGCCAGGTCATTTGTCCCAAGGTGGACAATGCCAACCACTTCCCCATCTTTTCTTGCTGCTTTCACAATGCACTCTTTATCCATTGGATCTGTGGCTCTGGGTAAGCACCTGACTTGTTTCTCTAGTTATGTAGCTTTTCCCAGTTATATGCCACTTATAATGGAATCCCCCAAGAGAAGTGTAGTCCTTTTTGGAGACTTCATTTTCCTGTCCCTATAGCTAGTAGACATCCCCATATCTTCATGTTGTGTATTACCTATATTATTTGTACATTCCAGCCCTGCAAGACCAGCAAATTTTGCATCCTTCTGGATATTTCTCCCTTTCAGGGCTCACAGTAGTCCAGGCAGAATGTCTTCTGGGGGCTCTCTGAGGCAGTGGTGGTCTCAAGGATACATACATCCTACATATCTCAGCCTGCACTTTAGCTATCTCCTCCTGCAACAAAGAAAATTGTTTACAGATTGGACAGTAGCTGATTTTCCAGAATACCTCCCTCAAAACAAAAGCATTACATTCACTGCACTGCGCTAGTCCAAACAGTGTATCAGATGTTAACGGTAGCGTCAAAATTTGTTTACCTGCTTCTGTATTCTAACTAGAGATGGGTGGGTCCGGTTCCCTGAGAACCAAACCCACCCGAACTTTGGGTATCCGAGTACCGAGCTGAGCAGCTCGGTACTCTCCCGCCCGTTCCGAATCCAAATCGAGGCCATCATGACGTCGTCGGATCTTGGGGCTCGGTTCTCGCGATACTTCAACATTATAAACACACGCCTCCACAGCAATCCATCGCCATTTGACAGAGGAAGAGAGCAGGGTGTAGTCACAGGCTGATTAGAGCAGGGACAGAGAATCCAATATTCTTCTTGCAATTGCTCTAACAAAAATCGCTGTCAAAAGTCATATCTGTTAGCAGTATCTACCAACTAATTGTTAACACTCCTCAGTGCTTTTGGGGTGTCCCCCATAATTGTGCATAAATATTTCTGGCTGTCAAAAGTCATATCTGTCAGCAGTATCTACCAACTAATTTTTAGCACTCCTCGGTGCTTTTGGGGTGTCCCCCATAATTGTGCATAAATATTTCTGGCTGTCAAAAGTCATATCTGTCAGCAGTATCTACCAACTAATTGTTAGCACTCCTCAGTGCTTTTGGGGTGTCCCCCATAATTGTGCATAAATATTTCTGGCTGTCAAAAGTCATATCTGTCAGCAGTATCTACCAACTAATTTTTAGCACTCCTCGTGCTTTTGGGGTGTCCCCCATAATTGTGCATAAATATTTCTGGCTGTCAAAAGTCATATCTGTCAGCAGTATCTACCAAATAATTTTTAGCACTCCTTGTGCTTTTGGGGTGTCCCCCATAATTGTGCATAAATATGTCTGGCTGTCAAAAGTCATATCTGTCAGCAGTATCTACCAACTAATTTTTAACACTCCTCAGTGCTTTTGGGGTGTCCCCCATAATTGTGCATAAATATTTCTGGCTGTCAAAAGTCATATCTCTCAGCAGTATCTACCAACTAATTGTTAGCACTCCTCAGTGCTTTTGGAGTATCCCCCATAACTGTGCATAAATATTTCTGGCTGTCAAAAGTCATATCTGTCAGCAGTATCTACCAACTAATTTTTAGCACTCCTCAGTGCTTTTGGGGTGTCCCCCATAATTGTGCATAAATATTTCTGGCTGTCAAAAGTGATATCTGTCAGCAGTATCTACCAAATAATTTTTAGCACTCCCCAGTGCTTTGCCCTCAGAATGGATTCAAAGCAGTCCACATATGATCAGAATGAGCAACCAGGTTCTGTCACCAGTCCTGATGTTAGTGTTCCCAGTATGTCATCTGGCCAAGGCGATGTCAAACAACAGAGTGTTTCCAAATTAGTTCAAAAAACAAAAACCCAAAAAAATTTACTGTATTGAAGCGAAAAAGAATTGTAACTGAGCAAAAGTTAAGTGACGATAAAAAAAAATTGCAAGCATGCCATTCTACACACGCAGTGGCAAAGAGAGAATGAGGCCTTCACCTTTGGCTATTAGTGGCAGATCCCAAAAAGTTACCCAGCCTACAATTGGTGCACAACTACTGTTACGCGTCAAAGCCGAGCTGCAAGATAACAGTAAGGCATTAGAGGAGAATGTTTGCTCTGATTCACAAATGACAACAATCCCTGTGGAGAGTCCATCCAACAGTGGGATGTCTAATCGTGACCATCTGCTGATGTGTGCCTTAATAGCGCGAGTGTAGCCGGTGATACCCAAATTGAGGATGCCACTTTGGAATTAGAAGAGGATGAGGGGGAGATTTGTGTAGGCGACGAGGGCGCTAATGAGGATGTTGATGAGGATGAGGTTGTTTGTGTAAGTCCTGCACCAGTGGCAGCAGTTCTGGCACGTGACAAAAAAAAGGCCATTGTCATGCCTGGGCATAAAACAAAAAAATCCACTTCTTATGTGTGGAATTATTTCTACCCAAATCCAGACAACAATTGTATAGCCATTTGTAGTGTATGTCAAGCCACAGTCAGTCGAGGGAGGGACCTTAACCATCTTGGAACCTCGTCTATGTTACGCCATTTAACGAGAGTTCATGGCAAAGTGTTGGGAAAAGCTGAAAGTTCTTCCCAAAAAAATACAAGCACTCCATCATCAGCTAAGACCCTCCGCTCACCGACATCCCGACGGCTACAAAATACACCCACCACACCATCCTCATCAATATCCTCAGTAGCGCTTGGAGTTAGCCCGGCATCCCACTTAAGGCTGGATGACTCCTGCACTATTATTGATTCCTCTGAAGAAAGCGTTAGTCCTGCTGCTGCTGTTGCTGCTGCTGGGGGTGAATCGTCATCCCAGAGGCAGGTCAAGAAATTTATCCTTAAGGGTAGGGTGTCATAGACAGAGTGACCCCAAACTGACTTTGTCCATTTCTCATAATATTGTACAGTCTATAATGGCTGAATTATTTTGTATTTTATACAAGTGGAGGGGGGCCTAGAGAGACAGAAACCAAACTGGCTTTCTCCATGTCAATTAATATTGTACAGTCTATAACGACTGAATTTTTTGTTTTTTTAAACAAGTGGAGGGGGGCCTATAGAGACAGAAAGCAAACTGCCTTTTTCCATTTCTTTACATATTTAACTATAAGTGTAAGGTGTAATATACATCCAAAGACGATGGCTGCATTTCCAATATGCATAGATGGGGAGGAAGACAATCTGTTTTGTGTGTAGAATAAATGAAGGCCTAACAACGAAGAATTAAACTGTTTTTTTGGATGATTTATTACCTCAACAATTAGATTACTTATCTCTAAAACAGTTGGAGCATTACATTGGGTTATTTTAGGCCCAAAAACATTGATTTTCCAACAAAATATCAAAACAAAACCAAACAAAACCAAAACCAAAACACGCAATGGCGGTTTTGCAAAACCAAAACCAAAACACGACGGTAATCCAGATCCAAAACCGAATCCAAAACCAAAACACGGGGGTCAGTGACCATCTCTAATTCTAACTCACCTGGTTGTGTTTCAAACTCACAATTCACATAAGTTTGCAAACTTTTTCACTTTAGGATTAGAGATGAGCGCACTCGGATGTCTGAAATCCGAGCCCACCCGAACGTTGCGGATCCGAGACAGATCCGAGACAGATCCGGGTATTCCCGCCAATTGCAAAACTGAAAGCGTGGCTCTGAGTCATAATCCCGCTGTCGGATCTCGCGATACTCGGATCCTATAAATTCCCCGCTAGTCGCCGCCATCTTCACTCGGGCATTGATCAGGGTAGAGGGAGGGTGTGTTAGGTGGTCCTCTGTCCTCTCGTGCTGTTCAGTTCTGTTCTGTGCTGTGCTGTGCTGTGCTGTGCTCTGTGTCCTGTTCAGTCCAGTGGTGCTGTGTCCTGTGCTCTGTCCTTCTGAGTTCAGTGGTGCTGCTGGGTCCTGTGCTGTGTCCTGTTCAGTCCAGTGGTGCTGTGTCCTGTGCTCTGTCCTTCTAAGGGCATTGTTATTTCCCCATTATTCCCAAATTATAAAAAATTTCAAAAATAGTTATAAAAAAAATTACAAAAAATGTAATTATAAAAAAAATAAAAAATATTCCAAAACAATCCTGCAGTATAAGTCCATTGGTACTGCTATATTACAAAGTTCACTGATTTAGTAGTATAAGTCTAGTGGTACTGCTATATTACAAAGTTCACTGATTTTGCAGTATAAGTCCATTGTTACTGCCATATTACAAATTTCACTGATTCTGCAGTATAAGTCCAGTGGTACTGCAATATTACAAAGTCCACTGATTCAGCAGTATAAGTCCATTGTTGTTACTGCCATATTACAAATTTCACTGATTCTGCAGTATAAGTCCAGTGGTACTGCTGTATAACTGCAGTCCAGTGGTACTCTCCTGTGCCGCATATAATTTTTAAAGGCTTTGCCGAGTGTGTGTGGCTTAGGGGTACACACTCTTGTGCTACATATAATGCAGAACAAAAATTTGGAGGATAAAGTAGGGAAAGATCAAGACCCACTTCCTCCTAATGCTGAAGCTGCTGCCACTAGTCATGACATAGACGATGAAATGCCATCAACGTCGTCTGGCAAGTCCGATGCCCAATCTCCTAGTACAGGGCATGTAAAATCCAAAAAGCCCAAGTTCAGTAAAAGTAGCAAAAGAGAAACTTAAAATCATCTGCGGAGAAACGTAAAGTTGCCAATATGCCATTTACGACACGTAGTGGCAAGGAACGGCTTAGGCCCTGGCCCGTGTTCATGACTAGAGGTCCATCTTCACCCAAGGATCTTAGCCCTCCTCCTCCTCCCCCCTACAAAAAATTGAAGAGAGTTATGCTGTCAGCAACAAAACAGCAAACAACTCTGCCTTCTAAAGAGAAATTATCACAAATCCCCAAGGCGAGTTCAAGGGTGTTGGTGGTTGTCAAGCCTGACCTTCCCATCACTGTATGGGAAGAGGTGGCTCGGGAGGAGGCTATTGATGTAGCTGGCGCTGTGGAGGAACTTGATGATGAGGATGCTGATGTGGTTATTGTAAATGAGGCACCAGGGGGGGAAACAGCTGATGTCCATGGGATTAAAAAGCCCATTGTCATGCCTGGTCAGAAGATCAAAAAATGCACCTCTTCGGTCTGGAGTTATTTTTATCCAAATCCGGCCAACCAATGTATGGCCATATGTAGCTTATGTAAAGCTCAAATAAGCAGGGGTAAGGATCTTGCCCACCTAGGGACATCCTCCCTTATACGTCACCTGAATAACCTTCATAGTTCAGTGGTTAGTTCAGGAACTGGGGCTAGGACCGTCATCAGTACAGGGACACCTAAATCCCTTGGTCCTGTTGGATACACACCAGCAACACCCTCCTCGTCAACTTCCTCCATGATCTCTATCAGATTCAGTCATGCAGCCAAAGTCACCAGCCAGACTGAGTCCTCTTCAATAAGGGATTCATCCGAGGAATCCTGCAGCGGTACGCCTACTACTGCCACTGCTGCTGTTTCTGCTGTTAGTCGGTCATCTTCCAAGAGGGGAAGTCGTAAGACCGCTACGTCTTTCACAAAACAATTAACCGTCCAACAGTCATTTGCCATGAGCACAAAGTAAAACAAAATTAAAACCAATAAAACAAATTAAACCAAAAGTTAAATGCCCAGTCATAATAAAAAAAAAAGGTATTGACGTCCTCGAACTATTGTACTGTTTATAACTTAGAAACACTACACTGGAAAGCTTGAGCCTTTAAATGAAAAAGTCACTCTTCATTGCACGAATATTTGCAACAGGGACAGTTTTTTGTTTAACAAAGTCAACAAATAACACTTCGACCCTGTCTGTCTTTCACATACTTGATGGGATCTCAATGATAAATGCTCAGTACCATGGTCGTCTAAAACAAGAGGTATTGACGTGCTCGAACTACTGTAGGGTTTATAACTTAGAAACACTACACTTGAAAGATGGAGGAGGTATTGTGGCCCCGGTACCAAATTGGGTACCGGGACCACTCCACTATGCAGTCCAGAAAGCTACCTCGGTGAAACGTTTTGGACTAAAAACAATATTGTGAGGTGTTCAGAATAGACTGGAAATTAGTGGAAATGATTGTTATTGAATGTTATTGAGGTTAATAATAGCGTAGGAGTGAAAATAAACCAAAAAAACTTGATTTTAACACTTTTTATGTTTTTTTCAAAATAAATCCGAACCCAAAACCTCAAGCAAATCCGAACCCAAAACACAAAACACGAGACACCAAAAGTGGCCTGTGCACATCCCTATTTAGGATGTAAGCTACTATAATGCGCAAGCTCCAATGAGTCTTGTGCCTATTTAAATAGGAACTTAGACAGCTGATTACAATAGACTCAGCCCCACCTCCTAGTTTCTTTTCGCACCTGTTTTTTAATATCTAGTAAGAATTAGAGATGGTCACTGACCATTGTGTTTTGGTTTTGGTTTTGGATCTGGATTGCCTTCGTGTTTTAGTGTTGGTTTTGGTTTTGGCAAAACCGTCCTTGCCTGTTTTGGTTTTGGTTTTGTTTGGTTTGGTTTTGCAATTTGTTAAAAAATTAAATTTTTTTGGGGGCTAAAATAACATAATTTAGGTATTATTTTGTACCTACATTATTATTAACCTCACTAACACTAATTTTCAGTCATTTCCATTCACTTTTGACCACCTCACAGGTCACAATATTATTTTCATATACTTTCAGCCGAATACTGCAGCGAGCTGGCTGGATGTTAAGCGACAGAGCAACGACACAAAGACCATGCAGTTTATATCACATCTAGAAAACATTGCCACAGACCAGTGTCACAAACTCACCGGTACAGGACTTACACAAACAACATCATTGTCATCAACATCCTCATGATATCATAGCATGATACTGTGACAGTAAAAACGCACTTTTTTTTTACTAACATTTTTAGAAAATAATATTTTTGAAGTTTGGCAATCCTACATCATATGGCGGGATTGTACAAGAAAAATACATGTTTTCCCAGAAAGATCATAGAAACCTATATTTTAACATGCTAATTACATGCAAAACATCTCATATCTTGGGCTATTTATCATTCAAGAAGAGTGAGTGTGTGTTTGATTTATGCTGTTTGCTGATAAGTGTAACCCTACCACCTTTTCTTAATTCTGACATTTCTTGATTAATGTCAGTGTCATTTGTATACAAATATAGTAAGGCGACTCAATAGACTTTTAGGGGCATATTCAATTGGCCGCGTTACTGTCAAAAGTAACGCGGCTTCCGCACTATTACTGTTATTACGGTACCTTTAACACTGGCTTTCTCAGGGAGCTTCGAGCTGAAATCCAGGTTAGAATTACCATAATACCTGTAATAATTTTAACGCTGCGTTACTTTTTTGAGTAACGTGGCTAATTGAACATGCCCCTTAGTACTATGTAATGAATGAAATTCACTGCATTATAACAGTTTTGTTTTTGGACACATAGTAAATATTAGGAATCCATACACAATGCCATAACAACACTAATGTATGAATCATCATAAAGCTAAATATATCACTAAACGTACAATTGACAACTAAAATATGAGGCATTAAAGGAGATATTGTTTTCCTGGCACCAGCATATCTGCTATGCCTGTGAGAAGATAATCAGACACAGGTACAGTTAAAGTAATATCCCCCCTTTACTCATTTACAAAGACTCCACCATTGGTTCTTATAAGGTGTATACTTTATGGAAAACATTATTGGCATCAATTACTGTGATGTGTTCACTATAGCGACCACTAAGCTCATATAAATACATTATTTATACGATCATAGTCTTACCCTGTTTCTTTCTTTTGAGTAGAAGACACTGGGCACTTATTGAGAGTTGCTTATTGAGAGTCCCTATTTGAACAAAACTCGCGAGATCCAGGATCCGACGACGGTACTCAGATAGCCGAAGTTCGGGTGGGTTCGGTTCTCTGGGAACCGAGCCCGCCCATCTCTAGTAAGAATGAACAACACAGATACAAACACAAACAGATTCACACTCAGACAGATAAACTGTAGACAGATAGAGAATAGTCACCAAAGTGTGTTTCAAACTCACAGTTCACTTAAGGTTGCAAGCTGTTTCACTGTAGGATGCAAGCTACTACAATGAGCTATTTTATTTAAAAATGCCAAAGAAACCCCTCCACCTTGGATGGAAAAGTGAGAGTTTCAATTAATTTTTATTTAAAATATTGTGCATTTTATAATGAGATTATTTGTAAATCATTATTGTTCTGTTTTTCTGCCTCTTGTTTGAAATACACAAGTTATCGGCAGAGCTAGATTACGATTAATTTGGGTCTTAGATAATAATCAGGGCCTAGTCATACCTCCTGCTGCCAACATCCTGACCTGTGTTAGACAGGTCATCCTAACCAATGCTGACAATCTCATATTACATTGCACTATGCAGTGGCATAATGTCACTAGTATTAAAACACATCACATAATGGTGCAGATACATTCACTCCAGTATATGGTACATGGTATCTAGTGCTATTACAATGCACATTTAAAGGGAAATACAAGAAAAACAGATGTGATCCTGACTGTGGTAACCAAATGATTATTCTTTATTCAATACACTTGCCCTTATATATTAATTGCATTTAAATTCAATTTCCTAGACTCCTTGTGATCAAATTGGGGTAGCTCATGACTGGTGATCTTAAGTCAGCTACTCAGGTGCTGAACACACAGCCATTCCAGTAAGCAATTCAGCAGTCAGCCAGTATATGGAGGGGACAAAATCAGTTACAAAAACATAAACAGGGAGTCATTGATTGTTGTTCATTAAAATGTAGTTGCAGTGTGTGACTATTCTGAGTAGTCCTATTTAACAATTACCTTTCATACAATGTCTACTCTAAACATACTACAGCAGAATGTAGATGGACTGCAATAATGTGAAGGATTCTAAGATATATATTGTATATCTCACTTACCATCTTTGGGAAGCTGACCATAGAGAGTCCTCTCTGATGGGTCACAAACCCAACATTATCTGGTTTAAGCTAAGCAGCACTAAAATATTTGCACATTACTCTGTTTAAATTCAATGACGTCACCCAGCTGACCCTGCAGAGAAGGGAGGCTGTAGACAGAAAATGATTGGCCACCCTTCAAATATGGCAGTAAAGGTAGTAAAGGTAAGCAATATATACTCACTATATATAAATAGATTTTTTTTTTGGATTTTTTTTTTTAGCATGTTTAAAAGACATGAAATAAATAGCTTGAGAGTCAAATGCTGATGACCATCTTGTTTCAGCAGAACATAAATGAAACACTTTTACTATGGCAACTAAAATAATTGAACCATTTTATATTTATACTCTTCAGTATGACAGACATAGAGTTTAATGGCACATGAAGGCTTTGGAATTATGTCTACTTTCAATTGATTGTGATTTGTATACTTCAGCTCGGCTTCAACTGTCTATTTTGACAGGCTGATACTTGTTTTGAAAGCTTGTATGCATAGAGCAGAAATAAAACAGCCGCAATCTGCAGATATACTGTATATAACTAGTCACTGTATGTTCCCAGTGGGACTAGATTATTGGGATACAAAGTGTTAATTAGACATACCAGAAAAGTCACAAAAAAACATATATCTTCAGTTAATGTGTTTATTGCGATACAAATAGGGTGCAATATATTTAGCTTTACTGGAACGTCTCAAGTGTAAGTCACATCAGTTTGGTTGCCCCAAGCCAGAAAATTACGTAGGAGGGAAATTCTCTAGGCACCTATGAAGTCTGTGGTCCTAGTTTAGGCATAAAATCTCTAATTCCCTTCCTCCCCACAGGGTTATATAGCTAATTACTGGGACTGTGATACTACACACTTATTGGTGCTACAAACACATAAACAAGTCTGATAGACAAATGCAGTGTCCTTGACATTGTTTAGATTAGAGATGAGCGCACTCGGATTTATGAAATCCGAGCCCACCCGAACGTTGCCGATCCGAGTCGGATCCGAGACAGATCCGGGTATTGGCGCCAAATTCAAATCTGAAACTGAGGCTCCCACTCATAATCCCGTTGTCGGATCTCGTGATACTCGGATCCTATAAATTCCCCGCTAGTCGCCGCCATCTTCACTCGGGCATTGATCAGGGTAGAAGGAGGGTGTGTTAGGTGGTCCTCTGTCCTGCTATATCTCGTACTGTTCAGTTAAGTTCTGTGCTGTTCAGTTAAGTTCTGTGCTGTGCTGTGCTGTGCTGTGCTCAGTCCAGTGGTGCTGTGTCCTGTGCTCTGTCCTTCTGAGGTCAGTGGTGCTGCTGGGTCCTGTGCTGTGTCCTGTTCAGTCCAGTGGTGCTGTGTCCTGTGCTCTGTGCTTCTAAGGGCATAGTTATTTCCCCAATATTCCCAAGTTAAAAAAAAGTTATTTAAAAAAAATACAAAAAACTAATTACATTTTTTTTTAATTACAACAAAATTTGCACAACCAATCCTGCAGTATAAGCCCATTGGTACTGCAATATTACCAAGTTCACACATTCAGCAGTAAAAGTCCAGTGGTTCTGCAATATTACAAAGTTCACACATTCTGCAGTATCAGTCCAGTGGTGCTGTGTCCTGTGCTCTGTCCTTCTGAGTTCAGTGGTGCTGCTGGGTCCTGTGCTGTGTCCTGTTCAGTCCAGTGGTGCTGTGTCCTGTGCTCTGTGCTTCTAAGGGCATAGTTATTTCCCCATTATTCACAAGTTTTTAAAAAATAAAAAAAAAGTTATAAAAAAAATTAAAATAAAAAATTAAAAAAAATAATAATTATAACCAAATTTGCAAAACCAATCCAGCAGTATATAAGCCCATTGGTACTGCAATATTACCAAGTTCACACATTCAGCAGTATAAGTCCAGTGGTACTGCTATTACAAAGTTCACTGATTCAGCAGTGTATAAGTCCAGTGGTACTGCTATTACAAAGTTCACTGATTCAGCAGTATAAGTCCAGTGGTACTGCTATTACAAAGTTCACTGATTCAGCAGTATAAGTCCAGTGGTACTCTCCTGTGCCGCATATAATTTTTAAAGGCTTTGCCGAGTGTGTGTGGCTTAGGGGTATGCTCTCTTGTGCTACATATAATGGAAAACCAAAATTTGGAGGATAAAGTAGGGAAAGATCAAGACCCACTTCCTCCTAATGCTGAAGCTGCTGCCACTAGTCATGACATAGACGATGAAATGCCATCAACGTCGTCTGGCAAGCCCGATGCCCAATCTCCTAGTACCGGGCATGTAAAATCCAAAAAGCCCAAGTTCTCAAAAAATAGCAAAAAGAGAAACTTAAAATCATCTGAGGAGAAACGTAAAGTTGGCAATATGCCATTTATGACACGTAGTGGCAAGGAACGGCTTAGGCCCTGGCCCGTGTTCATGACTAGTGGTCCAGCTTCACCCAAGGATCTAAGCCCTCCTGCTCCCCCTCCCTACAAAAAATTTAAGAGAGTTATGCTGTCAGCAACAACAACAAAACAGCAAAGAACTCTGCCTTCTAAACAGATGACATCACAAATCCCCAAGGCGAGTCCAAGGGTGTTGTTGGTTGTGAACCCTGACCTTCCCATCACTGTACGGGAAGAGGTGACTCCATCCAACATTTGCAGCACGCCCTCTGCATATGCTGGAAGGATCACCCACAGTCAAGTTACAGATTTGGCTAATGAAGGTGTAAATGTTGTACACTGGGAGGAGGATATTGATGTAGCTGGCGCTGAGGAGGATGTTGATGATTATGATGCAGACAGATACCAAGTTGCCTTTCTCAATTTCTATTTATATTCTAGATTATATAACGGCTGAAAAGTTTACTGTTTTACTCCTAGTGGAGAGGCGATCTGATGCAGACGGATACCAAACTGCCTTTGTCCATTTCTTTGTATATTTGAATTTCTAGTTCTACAGTCTATGCAGGCTGCTTTATTTATATTCAACTACAAGTGTAGGGCGGGGGGGGGGGGCATAGATAGCCACCAAAGTAACGTGGTCCATTTAATTTCACTTTCTAGCTCCACAGTCTGTGCAGCCTGCTTTTTTTTATCTTCAAAGTATTTATATTTACAAGCCTTGCAATCTAAATTAACTAGAGGTAGTGACGTGGTAGAACTCCAAAAGGCAGTTTGGAAGCCCCTGTACAAACTGGCTCTATTTTTTAACTGAGTTGTCCCCCTTCCAGTGTGTACTCGGAAAGAGTTTTTAGTGCAGCGGGGAACCTGGTCAGTGAGCAGCGAAGGAGGTTGCTTCCTCACAACGTTGAAAAAATGATTATATATTTATAAAAATGAATAATCAATTCCTCAATGAAGTACAGCACTGCCCTCCAGACAGTACAGAGGGACCTGTGGTTGTGGAGTCCAGCGGGGATGAATTGATAATGTGTGAGGAGGAGGAAATACACACTGTAGGGGGAGAGGAATCAGAGGTTGAGGATGAGGACGACATCTTTCCTCAGTAGAGCCTGTTTAGTTTGTACAGGGAGAGATGAATTGTTTTATTGCTGTGGGGGCCCAAACAAACCAATCATTTCAGCCACAGTTGTTTGGTAGGCCCTGTCGCTGAAATGATTGGTTTGTTAAAGTGTGCATGTCCTATTTCAACAACATAAGGGTGGGTGGGAGGGCCCAAGGACAATTCCATCTTGCAACTATTTTTTGGGCATTATGTGACCATTCAACAGTCGTTTGCCATGTTCAAAAAGTAAAAGAAAATGCATACAAATTCAATAAATTAAATCAAAAGTTAAATGCCCTGTCATTATTTAAAACAAGAGGTTTTGACGTGCTAGAATTAGTGTAGTATTAAGATGTTATAATATAAACACTACACTTGGAACTTGGAGGAGGTATTGTGGCCCCGGTATCAAATTGGGTACCGGAGCCACCCCACTACGCAGTCCAGATACTTGTTTGGTGGAATTCAGACCAATTAAGGGTGTATTTATTTTATTGTGGCCCCGGTATCAAATTAGGTACCGGGGCCACCCCACTACGCAGTCCAGATACTTGTTTGGTGGAATTCAGACCAGTTGAGGGTGTATTTATTTTATTGTGGCCCCGGTATCAAATTGGGTACTGGGGCCACCCCACTACGCAGTCCAGATACTTGTTTGGTGGAATTCAGACCAGTTGAGGGTGTATTTATTTTATTGTGGCCCCGGTATCAAATTGGGTACCGGGGCCACCCCACTACGCAGTCAAGATACTTGTTTGGTGGAATTCAGACCAGTTGAGGGTGTATTTATTTTATTGTGGCCCCGGTATCAAATTGGGTACCGGGGCCACCCCACTACGCAGTCCAGATACTTGTTTGGTGGAATTCAAACCAGTTGAGGGTGTATTTATTTTATTGTGGCCCCGGTATCAAATTGGGTACCGGGGCCACCCCACTACGCAGTCCAGATACTTGTTTGGTGGAATTCAGACCAGTTGAGGGTTTTATTATTATATTGTGGGGACCACTCTATACCACACTACCACTCTATACCACTCTATTTAGTACTTTAATTCTATTTAATACTTTAATTCTATTACTAATTCCCATAAAGAGGAACTGCCGCTTCTATTTAATACTTTAATTCTATTAGTAGTTACCATAAAGAGGAACAAAATAAACAAATTTTACCAAAAGTATAATATGACTTACAAACACTACACTTGAAAGATGGTGCCTTTAAATGAAAAAGTCAGTCTTCATTGCACGACTATGTGCAACAGGGACAGTTTTTTGGTTTACAAAGTCAACCAATAACACTTCGACCCTGTCTGTCTTTAACATACTTGATGGGATCTCAATGACGAATGGTCTGTACCATGGTTGGAGGAGGTATTGTGGCCCCGGTACCAAATTGGCTACCGGGGCCACTCAACTATGCAGTCCAGATAGAGGTGTATCAGATATTAAACAAGGTTGACTGTTGCTGCAAAATTTTTAAATAATATTGTGGGGAACACTACACTACGCAGTCCATAAACTTTTTGGGTGGAATTCAGACCCGTGTAGGGTTTTTTAATAATATTGTGGTGACCCACTCCTCTACGCAGTCCAGGTACATTATTCGGTGCGATTCATACCAGTTGATGGTTTTCTTATTATATATATTGTGGTGACCCACGCCTCTACGCAGTCCAGGTACATTATTGGTGCGAATCATACAAGTTCAGGGTTTTTAATTTATATTGTGGTGACCCACTCCTCTACGCAGTCCAGGTACATTATTGGTGCGAATCATACAAGTTCAGGGTTTTTAATTTATATTGTGGTGACCCACTCCTCTACGCAGTCCAGGTACATTATTGGTGCGAATCATACAAGTTCAGGGTTTTTAATTTATATTGTGGTGACCCACTCCTCTACGTAGTCCAGGTACATTATTCGGTGCGATTCATACCAGTTGATGGTTTTCTTATTATATATATTGTGGTGACCCACTCCTCTACGCAGTCCAGGTACATTATTCGGTGCGATTCATACCAGTTGATGGTTTTCTTATTATATATATTGTGGTGACCCACTCCTCTAAGCAGTCCAGGTACATTATTGGTGCGAATCATACAAGTTCAGGGTTTTTAATTTATATTGTGGTGACCCACTCCTCTACGCAGTCCAGGTACATTATTGGTGCGAATCATACAAGTTCAGGGTTTTTAATTTATATTGTGGTGACCCACTCCTCTACGCAGTCCAGGTACATTATTCAGTGCGATTCATACCAGTTGATGGTTTTCTTATTATATATATTGTGGTGACCACTCCTCTACGCAGTCCAGGTACATTATTGGTGCGAATCATACAAGTTCAGGGTTTTTAATTTATATTGTGGTGACCCACTCCTCTACGCAGTCCAGGTACATTATTGGTGCAGTCCAGGTACATTATACCCTTTTTTGGTGGAATTCTGACCCGTGGAGGGTTTTTTAATTATATTGTGGCCTCGGTACCAAATTGTGTACCGGGGCCACCACACTACGCAGTCAAGAAAGATAGATGCGTATCATAGATAAAGTACATTCAGTGTTGTGTGGCAAATTGAAAAATATTCAAAATGCACTGACATTATCAAAAACAAGAGGTTTTCACACGCTGAAACTCCAACATGTATATGATGGAGAGGATAGAGGAGCAGCCGTATGTGCAGTGTAATGCAGACCTGTTGAAGGTTTTTTATATATTTTATTGTGGTGGCCAGTGGCCAGTCCTCTACGCAGTCCAGATACTATTTTTGGGTGTAATTCAGACCTGTTGAAGGTTTTCTATATATTTTATTGTGGTGCCCAGTGCCCACTACTCTAAGCAGTCCAGATACTATTTTTGGGTGTAATTCAGACCTGTTGAAGGTTTTCTATATATTTTTTATTGTGGTGCCCAGTGCCCACTACTCTACGCAGTCCAGATACTATTTTTGGGTGTAATTCAGACCTGTTGAAGGTTTTCTATATATTATATTGTGGTGGCCAGTCCTCTACGCAGTCCAGATACTATTTTTGGGTGTAATGCAGACCTGTTGAAGGTTTTCTATATATTTTTTATTGTGGTGCCCGGTGCCCACTACTCTACGCAGTCCAGATACTATTTTTGGGTGTAATTCAGACCTGTTGAAGGTTTTCTATATATTATATTGTGGTGGCCAGTGGCCAGTCCTCTACGCAGTCCAGTTACTATTTTTGGGTGTAATGCAGACCTGTTGAAAGTTTTCTATATATTTTTTATTGTGGTGCCCAGTGCCCACTACTCTACGCAGTCCAGATACTATTTTTGGGTGTAATTCAGACCTGTTGAAGGTTTTCTATATATTATATTGTGGTGGCCAGTAGCTAGTCCTCTACGCAGTCCAGTTACTATTTTTGGGTGTAATGCAGACCTGTTGAAAGTTTTCTATATATTTTTTATTGTGGTGCCCAGTGCCCACTACTCTACACAGTCCAGATACTATTTTTGGGTGTAATTCAGACCTGTTGAAGGTTTTCTATATATTATATTGTGGTGGCCAGTGGCCAGTCCTCTACGCAGTCCAGATACTATTTTTGGGTGTAATGCAGACCTGTTGAAGGTTTTCTATATATTATATTGTGGTGGCCAGTGGCCAGTCCTCTATGCAGTCCAGATACTATTTTTGGGTGTAATGCAGACCTGTTGAAGGTTTTCTATATATTTTATTGTGGTGCCCAGTGCCCACTACTCTACACAGTCCAGATACTTATTTTGGGTGTAATTCAGACCCGTTGAAGGTTTTCTATATATTATATTGTGGTGGCCAGTGGCCAGTCCTCTACGCAGTCCAGATACTATTTTTGGGTGTAATTCAGACCTGTTGAAGGTTTTCTATATATTTTTTTCTGTGGTGCCCAGTTCTTACTACTCTACGCAGTCCAGATACTATTTTTGGGTGTAATTCAGACCTGTTGAAGGTTTTCTATATATTTTTTATTGTGGTGCCCAGTGCCCACTACTCTACGCAGTCCAGATACTATTTTTGGGTGTAATGCAGACCTGTTGAAGGTTTTCTATATATTTTATTGTGGTGCCCAGTGCCCACTACTCTACGCAGTCCAGATACTATTTTTGGGTGTAATTCAGACCTGTTAAAGGTTTTCTATATATTTTTTATTGTGGTGCCCAGTTCCCACTACTCTACGCAGTCCAGATACTATTTTTGGGTGTAATTCAGACCTGTTGAAGGTTTTCTATATATTTTTTATTGTGGTGCCCAGTGCCCACTACTCTACGCAGTCCAGATACTATTTTTGGGTGTAATGCAGACCTGTTGAAGGTTTTCTATATATTTTATTGTGGTGCCCAGTGCCCACTACTCTACGCAGTCCAGATACTACTTTTGGGTGTAATTCAGACCTGTTGAAGGTTTTCTATATATTTTATTGTGGTGCCCAGTGCCCACTACTCTACGCAGTCCAGATACTATTTTTGGGTGTAATTCAGACCTGTTGAAGGTTTTCTATATATTATATTGTGGTGGCCAGTGGCCAGTCCTCTACGCAGTCCAGATACTATTTTTGGGTGTAATTCAGACCTGTTGAAGGTTTTCTATATATTATATTGTGGTGGCCAGTGGCCAGTCCTCTACGCAGTCCAGTTACTATTTTTGGGTGTAATGCAGACCTGTTGAAAGTTTTCTATATATTTTTTATTGTGGTGCCCAGTGCCCACTACTCTACGCAGTCCAGATACTATTTTTGGGTGTAATTCAGACCTGTTGAAGGTTTTCTATATATTATATTGTGGTGGCCAGTAGCTAGTCCTCTACGCAGTCCAGTTACTATTTTTGGGTGTAATGCAGACCTGTTGAAAGTTTTCTATATATTTTTTATTGTGGTGCCCAGTGCCCACTACTCTACACAGTCCAGATACTATTTTTGGGTGTAATTCAGACCTGTTGAAGGTTTTCTATATATTATATTGTGGTGGCCAGTGGCCAGTCCTCTACGCAGTCCAGATACTATTTTTGGGTGTAATGCAGACCTGTTGAAGGTTTTCTATATATTATATTGTGGTGGCCAGTGGCCAGTCCTCTATGCAGTCCAGATACTATTTTTGGGTGTAATGCAGACCTGTTGAAGGTTTTCTATATATTTTATTGTGGTGCCCAGTGCCCACTACTCTACACAGTCCAGATACTTATTTTGGGTGTAATTCAGACCCGTTGAAGGTTTTCTATATATTATATTGTGGTGGCCAGTGGCCAGTCCTCTACGCAGTCCAGATACTATTTTTGGGTGTAATTCAGACCTGTTGAAGGTTTTCTATATATTTTTTTCTGTGGTGCCCAGTTCTTACTACTCTACGCAGTCCAGATACTATTTTTGGGTGTAATTCAGACCTGTTGAAGGTTTTCTATATATTTTTTATTGTGGTGCCCAGTGCCCACTACTCTACGCAGTCCAGATACTATTTTTGGGTGTAATGCAGACCTGTTGAAGGTTTTCTATATATTTTATTGTGGTGCCCAGTGCCCACTACTCTACGCAGTCCAGATACTATTTTTGGGTGTAATTCAGACCTGTTAAAGGTTTTCTATATATTTTTTATTGTGGTGCCCAGTTCCCACTACTCTACGCAGTCCAGATACTATTTTTGGGTGTAATTCAGACCTGTTGAAGGTTTTCTATATATTTTTTATTGTGGTGCCCAGTGCCCACTACTCTACGCAGTCCAGATACTATTTTTGGGTGTAATGCAGACCTGTTGAAGGTTTTCTATATATTTTATTGTGGTGCCCAGTGCCCACTACTCTACGCAGTCCAGATACTACTTTTGGGTGTAATTCAGACCTGTTGAAGGTTTTCTATATATTTTATTGTGGTGCCCAGTGCCCACTACTCTACGCAGTCCAGATACTATTTTTGGGTGTAATTCAGACCTGTTGAAGGTTTTCTATATATTATATTGTGGTGGCCAGTGGCCAGTCCTCTACGCAGTCCAGATACTATTTTTGGGTGTAATTCAGACCTGTTGAAGGTTTTCTATATATTATATTGTGGTGGCCAGTGGCCAGTCCTCTACGCAGTCCAGATACTATTTTTGGGTGTAATTCAGACCAGTTGATGGGTTTTTAATTATATTGCGGGGAACACTCCTCTACGCAGTCCAGAAAGATACCTCGTTGCAACATTTTGTAGTAAAAAAAAAAAATATTGTGAGGTGTTAGGTGTTCAGAATAGCCTTTAAATTAGTGGAAATTATTGTTATTGAATGTAATTGAGGTTATTAATAGTGTAGGAGTGAAAATAAGCCCAAAAACTTGATTTTTACACTTTTTAGTTTTTTTTCAACAAAAATCCGAATCCAAAACCTTAAATCCGAACCAAAACCTTTCGGCAGGTGTTTTGCGAAACAAATCCGAACCCAAAACATCGAGAAAATCCGGATCCAAAACACAAAACACGAGACCTCAAAAGTCGCCGGTGCACATCCCTAATGAAAAAGCACATTAACATGCTTTTACTCAGTCAAACACATCACATAATGTGTACAGCTCTACATCACTAGCATTTGTGTCATGTACACATCAGGAATTACAAGTATGTATACTTATGCCTCACTACAGCGTAGAGAAATCTTAAAGGAAGCATAAAGATTATCATCATCATTGCATCTCTTTGACCCACAAGAGATATTCTTCCTGACAGATGTACATGTGTCTGTGTCAAGGACTACTCCAGTTACAATTAAATAGCATGCTCTTACTATACTCAGTCTATGCTTGCCTGCACCTTCTCCTCAATCATACCGCCTCTACAGTCTCATGGAGTCATAAGTGTAAGATGTGCCAAGATCTGAATAGAAAGTTATGCTTATGCAATTTCAGTACATATGGAGATTTGTATTTTACGGAAATAAAACAGATATATGTCCAACTCTACATGAGCCCCATTATTAACATATTCGGCAAAATTCATAAAAAAGTACTACTTGAGAAATTTGAGAACAATGATTAAGAGCTTTAGTAATCAGTAACCAATTCATGTAAGATTATTCTCTAATTTAACACCGGGAACTGTCCTTTTAACAAGCATTCTTAAAAAAGGACATTGATAATAGAAGATCAGAACTAATAACAGGTTATGTGAATATCCCTTGAAAAAAAACTTTTTTAAATGGATATTTTATGTAAGGACATTCAGACAGAAATGACAGTGTATTATTATTTCTTCAGCACTGACCTATAAATACCAAATTATCTAAAACCCCAAAACATTGACTGTCTGCATTATGCTCACTTAAATTACACTTATTTAAAATTATATTATATTATTATTATTGTTATTATTATTATTAGTGTTATTTTTATTTTAAAATATAACAATTATTATTTTTTTTATTAATAAAACACAATTTCACTATAAAGTTGATCTTGTTACATTAACTTAAGTTACTAAGTGGTCTCTGACGTTAAATGAGTATTTGGAGGTAACTTACATATGCTTGGAGACTGTGAATACTCAGAAGAGTAGAATAGTAGAGCAAGGGCCTTCGGAAGATCAACTGCCATCACACGGTCTACCCCAGATTTTTCTTGCTCAACTTTCAATCACAGTGTATAAATAAGGTAGCCAAGTGTGGTGTTGCAGACCTGGGTCTCGTCTGTCTGCCTAGGTTTCGGCAATGCACTGTCTGGAGACAGCACTGGCACCCCTCAGACCAAGACACCACCTTGCTCCATCCAGATCTGCAACACCAAACACAAAATTTGGCCTCACAAACAGGACAAAGTGAGCTCTCTAGCCAACTCCAGATGACATCAAGAAGTAAGCTTGAAACAAGGTGCACTGGCACTGGATAAGGAGAATTTTGATTACCTATCAGTGTTCCAAAAGTCTCTAAAACATCCAGGTGCATTACACAGTCCAAAAGGCATTTGGTTAAACTTGTATAACTCCATTGGGGTGGTGAATGTGGTTTTCTTTTGGTCCTCCAGGGCTACTGCCACCTGCAAGTATGTGCTGGCCAAATGAAGGATCAAAAAAACTAAGCATCTAAAAAACATATGGCAGAGGGAGTGAAGAGGGTATTTTGAGCTGACACAGACAGGCATTTGTTCCAAATACATGGCTTGCTGACTTTAGTGACTCCCATACGATTATGTAATAAAGGAAGCTCCATAGTTATAGTATTATTATATTAGTTAGATATTCTAAGCTTATTCATAGCTGTTAATATGGTTCCTATGGGAAATTTCTCTATACCTTCCCCTACATTACTTACCTTACCATAGGGCTTCTTCTCTCCTCTTAACTTCTTCAGCAGGCTACTCCCTCCACAGATGTGACCCAATATTTGTCACTGTATTTCAGAGACTTCTACAAGTTCTATTGAAAACATTCTTGAGCAATCAATTGAACTTTGCATCATATAAACATAGTTCTTTTCAACTAGCGTTCACCAGTCACCCAAATCCTTTATATTACACAAAGCACAACTGTGTTGAACAGACTGTTACAAGTTCACTCTGTTTTTTCCTGAATGTTTGTCTTTCCTTAATGCTCTTGCTTTTAGCCAACCATTTAATTTTTAAGCATCTGTTTTTCCACCAAATTCCGCAAGTCTTTCATTATTATTATTATTATTATAGATTTGTAAGGCGCCACAGTGCTTTTTAGCGCCGTACAGTAGGGAAAACAATACATACATAAAACAGGGACATATAAGGTAGACAAAATAAATGCAGACATGAAAACGAAGGGTATAAAGGACCCTCATTAGAGAGGTTACATTCTAAGTGGAAGAGGCCACAGCTGAAACAAGAGGAGTGAGTGTGGCTCAGAGTGGAGATTGGGACAGCTGTGAGGGTGTATTAGTGTGAATAATGTTACCGGGGATAATGTCACCTCTAAAAAAGAGATAGGTTTTCAAAGAGTGTCATGCCGAACTTGGTTAATAGGGTCAAACTCTTCCATTACAGTTACACCTAGCAACACAATATAAGGTCACATCAGCATATACAAAAAAATATATATTTGAAAGTAAATGAACAACTATCAAACAGTATAATCATTAATTTAAATATGGGTTTTCAATTTTTTTTTTGCATTTAATACATAAATCAATAAACTTTCAATGTGTACTGTACATACAATGCATTTTTAAAGTCTATCTTACTTGCATACGCATATTCTGTGCTAGCTTGTGGAAAGCATGCGTGTAGCCTTTAAAACAGATTATGCCGTGTCAGTCACTATCAGTCAGCACTTACACCTGTCCTGTATGTACCTGGTGCAAATGATATGGCTGAAACTGAGTGCACTTACGAGAAACCGAGACTTGAATACTTGAATCGTCCACATCTGCATTGAAAGGCCCTCGGCACGTCCTTTCTGTACATTGTGCAGGTGTTCACATGTCCAACACTCTCACCACATTATAGATATGTCATGATATTCAAAAACACTCTAAACACTTTAAGCATATAACAATCTCTATTTTGAAAGTTAACTTACACCTTGGTCTTGTTCAGTGCAAAAGTCCTTGTCCTGCTTCCTGCAGCTGACACTAACTACCTTAAATCAACAGGGTTTATTATAACGCTTATAGCTGCTTTTAGCATTCAATCAGTGCCTAGTTAGTGCATATTATTATCTGTTTGCATTCTGCATTTTGCCTATCAGGGCCAACTGCTGCTGCTCTTGCTGCTTTATATAGCATCCAGCCATCCAGAGATTGCTATACATTAGTTGTAATTCCAAGTAACATTTGCTACAGTTGTATTGCTTGCCTTCTGTTTCCTATAATCCCTTCCAGTTCTCTCCTTTCGACATTTGAGTGTCTGACCCTTCCATTATTTTATTATTATTGGATAGAAAGGATTTGATCGCTTTAATCTGTTTGGATTTTGAATGTTTGCTTAAGGGACTTTTGCTGGAACCCCTAGATTAGAGCAGTGCATCCTGTTTTTTAAAGCACCATTTATAAGTATATTTGTATTTTACTTTAGCCAAGATATAAGCTTAATAAACAGATGGTGGTCAGTATAATACTTTTAATTTAAATGTGAATGATTATAATTTAGCAGTATAGTTAGGGGTCAATAGGTGCAGTAGGGTTTAGTTTAGTTGAAAGCTTAACTAAGAATGAAATTCAAGCTTTACAGGATTTGTGTGAATTAATGGAAGTGTCGTAATATGTAAAGAAACAAGAATGTGGTGACTTTAAACATGCTGACGGCAGATCTTTGATTCCCCTATAACATGGGATAGCTTATTAGACATTCTCAGAAACAATTAGTGAGACCGATCAAATCACTGGTTTATCCAACAACAAAAGCAAGCTTAGCTTGGCTCAAGGGGAGAAGGTGCCTGACCTGAAGCAAGATGATAAAGGTGCAACAAAGTTGTCATGTCATAAGCTCTGATCAACCAAGAAGTTAGTAACAATTAACAAATTTGTTAAAACTAGGTGTGGACTTGAGATTTCAATTCGCGAAGTTGGCAGAATCTGTACTTAGAAACCCCCAGGAAAACCTAACTGGTACATAGTACCAAAGTTCCATAAGTACCCACTTGCCATCCAATAATATCAAAAGTAATTTAATTGACAAAATGCTTTATTGCAATATTTAGCTTCGATTCTCAGACCAATTGCCCAAAACATTGTTATATTTTTTAGACACTTTGTATATTCTAAAGAAAGTTAACTGTAAATTAAAAAAATGTTTGTCAGTTACTCAGCTTGGGTCTTTTAATAGCTATATCTAGCACTTGAGAAATTTGGCATATCTGGAAACTTCGCAAAGGCTCTAAAATTCCTATACTCCAATCCCAAGGTCCAAATAAGACATTTGTATTTATTATGTATTGTTTACCCCAATTTCAAATTTACAGAGGGATGATGCAAGTTTGTCAATTCTCACAACTGTTGGACCCTCTAGCACAAGTAATTAAACCAAACCTCAATATTTCAATATATATTGATATTCATTTGCTCATCTCAAAAATGTAATCATTTAAACAAAATGTTTTTTTGCATTAATTCTTTTAAGATATGTGTAATTTTAATTTCTAAGACAAAGGTGCAGGCTGAGTAGGACTTTGGCCAGGTGCCTTTAACCGTCTGACACCACCGGATGCAGCATTATCTCAGTATCTGCTGGATACTTGCAGCTACCATATGGGCTCAGTCCCAGAACAATGAACAGGCTCAGGTGTTGGGCTTCTTTGGAGCAATGTTGGCTTTCAATGCCTGGTGGATAGTCCCAGTTTTGAGGACTAATGATTCCAATGTAGAGCCTTGGCCTCCTAGAAGAGATGGCAGATAATAACAGGTCTCTGTATTTGACAGTTTGCTGTCTCTGTTATAAAATAGTCTCTTTTGGTGAGGGATATCCAAATGTAATGCTGCATATTCCGACATAATGCATCTGTTCACACTGAAATATTACCCGCAATACAGCGTAACACTGAATAGTGATGTATTCTGAATGACACCAATTAACCGCATGTGTCTTCGCAATCTGATGCTTTAGGTTTGTCATTCTCTTCAGCTCAACGCATTAGACAAGGGACTTCTTTGAGCATATACAGGTTTCTTTTTTTCGTTAACATATTATGTCCCTGGCTGATGTTGGACTGATTTCAGTAGCAGCAATACTATCAATGTGTGATTCTTTTGGTTACGTTAGATTGTATTTTACATCTGTGGAGGGATAGGTCCGGAGCTTTGGTGAATCATGGTTCAGTATGTCCCTTCAGTAGAGTTGTTCATATATTTTATTTGTGGTCTTTTGGGGTCTCACTTGTGCCTTTAATGCATATTGGCCATTGGCTACACTTACCTAAAACACACTAATTCATGGCAGCTCAAATTTTCTTGTGTCTCTTTTTTGGTTCATTCCCCCTTTCACCTATTGTGAGACATTGTTGTCATAATACAACAAACACTACTAAATAGCCCAATTAACATTATTTCTGTGCATTTTCTAATATATTTTAATAGTCTAATGCTGTCAAGTCATCATGTATGGGCCTAAGTATAAATTGTGGGTTCACAGACTTTTGATATTTTAGTAGCAAACTCAAACTCTACAGAATGAAAGCATTTGAGAGGGTTTTGGATAGGTTCTTGTATAGGCTATTGGTCTAATGTTGTCTTATAGGCACAACCATTAATTGTGAGATTAATGCCTGCAATTTAGGCATTTTTCAATATTAAAATACTTGAAACACTATTAAAATTTTGATTTTGCTTTCCTCCGTTATTTGGCTTTGCCTCTGCCCTTTTATTAACATTACTCACATTCATTTTTAAAACTTACCTTTGAAACTCTCTTTTTTACTATGACCTTGCTTTGTAATAGCATTTGAAATTTACCATACGTTGAGGACTAGAGAAAAAATACAAATTATGCTAACTTTTGAATAAATAATAACAAGGCTTGTGACACTGCAGTGGCAGGAGAGGCTGTGACAAGATAAATCTCTGCATTATTGCTACTACAATCACCACATATAGCCATACCATCACACATTGGGCCTGACTCCTCAAGGAACAGAAAACAAACATATTTTTTAAAAAAGCACATATATTAGACATACGGACGTATTCAAAGAGGAGCGGATCTAAAGATAGGTCTGTTTCATAAATATGGTCTAGGTCCACTCTACTCTAACATACAAGACACTGCAGGATATGTGGATATATACAATACATATGTGGAATATAAAGACAGGGAGGAAGGCACAGAAAATAAAAAAAATATTCAAGTATTGTCACCTGTTAATAATATAAGATTTTTCTTCCATAAAATACATTTATGATGATGTTATGAATGTCTACTGTACATAAAATGCCTTTTTACAGTTGCTCCTGATTGCAAACATTTGTAGCTGGTGCAAATGATACAACAGAAAACACGTACCATAGAGATGCCCAAAGCTTGATTTGGATGCTGCCGCATGTGCTGGAGCTTGGCATTCCCTTACCGCACAGTGACTACCTGTATATATCAATTCCCCTCCCATTTAGACCTTGAAATTGTAAGCTGTAGTAAGGGTCCTTTGTGCTCGAGATAAATTGGTCGATGCTGCGTTCACTGGTGTATGGTTCATTTGTGGGCATGCAGAGTGCGATTTTATGCAAAATATGGCACATAATGGCATTTACCTGCCTTCATGAATCAGACTCATTGTTTTTATCACCTCTAATGTTAAACCCAACAGAGACCTATTAGGATACTCAAAATACATTTTAAAAGACTTAAAAGTAACTTAGAGCAGTGGCATATAAATTATCTCTCAAACTGACTTAGAGCTGACAGCGTCATCAACGGACACACTGAACTATATCATTAAACCGACAGACTACAACATCTTATAATTTATAAGTCTGAATGATCAATACGGTATATTTGAACTAAAATCAATCTATTTACCTCCATTATCATCTTAAGGACTTATAACTGAATCCACTTTCATCATTTACAACGGCAAATGGTAATCTAGCTTTTAGTATCATAACTTGTGCAAACTAAAACAATGCTCGAGGGACATATTTATCATCTGGAAAGGGACATATTTATTGTTTAAAAAGTGATATTTGCATATCGTTATTTGTCTTTTGGCATCCATGAGGCCTAGAGCTTTTGGCACTATTGATGTCTGTGACCTGTCTGATTTATGGAATACTGCGCAACTTTAAAACAGTTTAAAGCACTGATCAAAGAACTTAAATTAATTGTAACATTTAAGCACCAACTTATATATAGACACCACCGTATGATATAGATCTAGTCATACAATCTGTTTATTATCCTGAATCTTCCTTCTGTTAGGACTCTGTGTTAGTCTTTGCCTTTGTCCTGTTCCTGGATGCAGTACCTTCATGCCGTAAGAGGTGCTGTTCTTTTCCTATGACATTTTCTACTCACTAGTAGGAGTTAATCTCTACTCCTTGCTATTGCACACCTGTGTCTCTCATTTCTAATACCAGCTTCCCCCAGGTTCATGTGCTGGTCATTGATGTTCCTGAGTCTGCTAATGTTAGTTTGTATCTGGATTACCTGCTTTGTTATTTGCTGTTTCTGTGGATATTCTTGTTTTAGCCAGCTCCTGCTACTCACCTGTACCTTATCTCCTGGTAACCTACCTGATGTCTGTCTCATGCCTGGACACACTGCTACAACTTATAGTTCCTGAGAACTCCTGGCTATTGCTGTGATCTGGCTTCAGTTAAGTTACCTGCTGTATTTTCATTATCATTTACCTGCTGTTTTGCTATACCTGGTCCATTGATTTATCAAGCCTGAACTAGTCTCTACTTATTCTGCTACACCTGGACTATGTTTTCACAGTTTAATGTTTGCATCACATTTCTGGCATCGTGGTTTTAATTATAAGGAATTCATTTTGAACAGAATCATAACACCTTCTTGGCTTTTATCTCATAAAACAATCATTATTGGAAATACTGAACTCAAATATATAAGGAAAGTAATTATTTAACAATATATTAAGGAACATTACTTCTAACAAAATAATTTTTATTAGAGAATTCTTTTCATTAAGAAAGTGCTTTCAAATATATGATGAATCAAACTACCTTTAAATATTCATATTTGACCAAAAGCTGACCAAATATAAACAAGACACTGTTTAAATCGCCTGTATTTCAGTGAAAGAAATACAAGACTATTGATACCTTTAATCTCAAGCCACCACGCCATATTGTCTATTCTTTTAACATAAAACCATTGTATTACGTAGAAAACTATTGAACAATCGTAGAAACACTTGATGAATGTGATCTACACTAATGCAATATAAATAAACAAATCCAGCCTAAATTACAACATATTTTACTTCATAGATGTTGTACTATCGTAATTCGCAGAAACTTACTTCATACTTACTGTGGTGCAGATTGTTCCCTTGCCTCCATTGGATGGCACCAAGGGTACCTCCTCTTGCCGGTGCTGTCAATACATAGTGACGGTGGCCTTTATCTTGAATTCCTGGGCATGCATATTAGCGTGCATGCCCCTTCTATTTGATCCCTCTCCTCGCATTGGTTTACAGCCTAGCTTTTGGCCTTCCACTGTTTAAAAAAAACTAAACAAACAGCACAAGTAGGTGGTCTACACACTAATATACAGCTATGTACACATATATATTAACTGCTACTTATATATTTATACCAGAAACCACTGTGATATTGGACAATATTGTTTATTTTACAAATATTAAAACTGATATATTAAAATTTATCTAAAATATTATAAAAAAAACTACAATTAAAAAATAAAAAGTATTAAATTATAAATAATAAATAAAAAAATACTAAAAAGAAACCAGCAATAATTATCATATACTTCAAGTCTCTGGACTCTATGTAGTTAACACACACTGTAACAGATGCTTATAAGTGTAAATGAATAAATAGTGGTACCACTAATCATATAAAGTAGCAATCCTTTTCTCATTTATTAGCAAATGCTCTATCTCATCCGCCTGTATGCACTTAAATACTTCTTACAAACTTATTCATTAGACTGTTTGAATCCTAAAGTTTCTGTGTGATGCCTGACAACTATATTGTTCAATAAGAAACACTTGCAGCTGCTGATTGCTATTTTATTGGTCTTTTCAATGTCTCTACTCCAGATTTAAGGAAATAAAAAATCTTAAACAATTATAGACCTGTGCTATCACAGCTTCAAAATAAAGGAAAATGTTATTAGTATGTCGTAGCCTAGTTATTCCTTATACTGAGAATAATTTACAAATCTTTTAGGGCCTATCAAAAAGAATGACCAAAATTAAAAGATCTTGTAAATGTGACAAAAACTTTTAAAAATCGTAAAATTAAATATCACTGGGTATTTCCATTTTCTATTGCTGATTTTTTTTTATGATAAAAAATTCCATAAAGTTAAAACTATCAGAAGGAATGTATAATACAAACCACTGAGACCAGAAGGGTATTTCTATATTTTCATATAGAAATATTAGTTTTTAAATTTAATGTTCACTGTTTTAGAAATGTAATGTTAATTAATGTTTAATTTCCTTATCTAATTAAATGATTTAATTCTAGAATATGTTGTTCTTGATATTTTTAGTATAAAATTTGGGTTTCACCCCAAAAGCCCTGTCTACTTTATAAAATTTCTGCATTTTTACGCACTGGTATCCATGCAGTACTTTTACTCTTTTTTGTCTCTTTACTAAAAGTTACACATGTGTGACAATATTGAAAAGGAATCTCTGCAAGTCAGACTTTTATATTGCTTACTTCTCTCCCCATACCCCATACCCCTTACCCATCCTAAAAACAGATTATTAGGTGCTGGAATTTGTTTGAAAAATATTATCTACTCTTTGCAACTTAAAACTTTATTTAAAAATATGTCTATAAAAATAATTTACATTAATGTCAATTGCCTCAATATGGATGTCAAAAGAAATATGTTCCTTCAGTATCTGTCTATGAAGAAAATACAATTGCTCTAATCCAAGAAACTAATTGTCTTATATACTAGTAAAAATTAAAATGTTTCTACTCTTTTCCATTCCACATCTAGTGATAAGACAAAAGGTTTTTCAAAGTAATAAACAAAGTTATTCCTATAAATATCACCTCCTTATATTATAGATATATTAATTGCTATATATTGATTTTGGGCTTTATAAATTAATCTTCCATTAACATATGTAGGGTGCCTTTTTTAAATTTTTATAAAGGAATGTCCAATTCACCTCCAGAAAAATAAATTATAGGTGGTAAATTCACACCATTTTGGATCTTAATTTTGACAGATCCAGATCTTTCAACAGGAAAGATTTGGGGCTTAAAGAAAATAATAAATTTCTTGCTAAAATAAAATAACTTACATGATTCCTTTACAGTTCTTTAACGAAACAAAAAATATATTCTCGTATTGATATGATACTAGGTAACAAAGAATCAACTCCAGTCTTTTTGGATTTCAATTGTTTGGGAAGCCATGAAAGCTACAATTAGAGGAATGCTGATTAGACTCTCTTCAATTGAAAACAGAAAATGTAAATAAAAAATTAATACATTGGAAAAAAGTATTACAAATTGTATTGGAAACATCAAAACATCCCCCCAAAAATATATTTTAAAATTCAATTAAAAATCAACTTAAGGAATATTAATTGGATAGAGCTGAAAATGTTGTAAAATTTGCTCCAACAGGGGTATTATGAGACAAGGCTAACTCATTATTAGCCGCAATGCTTAAAAGAGCAGGCTTAGGGCTAGATTTACTAAACGGCGGGTTTGAAAAAGTGGAGATGTTGCCTATCGCAAACAATCAGATTCTAGCTTTAATTTATTTAGTGCATTCTACAAAATGAGAGCTAGAATCTGATTGTTGCCATAGGCAACATCTCCACTTTTTCAATCCTGCATTTTAGTAAATATACCCCTTAGTAGTTATAGCTAAGGAGGGATGCAATTCCAATAATTTTTCTAGTTTTCACCCAATATTTTTATTAAACTGGATTTAAAAATATTCTCTAAAATATTAGCAAATCAACAAGGCTCAATAATCAATTAGCAAATCAACTAGGATCAATAATCATGTGTTTCATTCATCTGGCCTTACCTCTGTCTGTTAATCAGCTGACAGTGCTAAGTGTTTGATATACTGACTGACCTAATTCATGAGGCTAATACGAAGCAATGTCATGCCCTGTTACTGACCCTTGATGCAGAAAAAGCTTTTGATAAACTTTCTTGTCCATTCTTGTTCAATACCTTAGAATGAATTGGCATATATGGAACATTTTTAAAAGGAATTGAAGCTCTTAATAGTAATCCTTCAAGTCCTTCAACTGGCTTCTTCACCCCCCCTTTACATTAAATAATGGTACCCATCAAGGATGTACTTTGTTACCTCTTCAATTTGCCCTTGTGATGAAGAGATTAGAATCTAAAATACATTTGAACTCTAACATTTCTGGAATTTATACTGGGGATAAAGAATATAAATTAAGCTTATATGCAGACATTGGTGTTTTAACCTTAAGTAATCATCTCTTCTCCCTGAGTATATTCACAATGCAGTGGCTGTTTGGTATTTCAATAATGTGCTCAGGAAATGTGTAGTGCCAGGGAAATAAAGTAGAATTAATACTTACAGTTTCTACTCAGTGTCAATGAAAACTTGCTACCCAGTATGTGTCCACTGTAATGCCGGCTGGGTACCCAGTATTCATGAATATACTCAGGTTGACTAAGAAGCAATCTGAATCGATCAGGAAATATATAGGAACAATTCATCTTTAAAATTGTTTAACACCTACTGCTGATATTCCCCTAAGCATCTGAATACCTAGGGGATTCTTTCTATGGACACTGTTGCTGCTTCAAAACGGATAACTTTGGCTGTTATCTATACTGTGTACTGGTATCAACATTTTCAGTCTGTGGTAATTCCTAAAACCGCAAAGTTCAAGTATTGTTAAATTATGATTGGACACCTTGCTGCTATTAACTAACTAATTTGGGGACCTGTAAACTTTGAACAGTGATATTTTAAGTTCTGTGGTGTGCTTTTATCGTTTGATAGTTATCGTTGATCAGTTTATTTGTACCGTTGCAGCTCATACCTTGAATTTTAATCACCTATCTGTGTTATAAAATGACATATTTTAATTTGGAGTGTTTTGTTATGTTTATGATGTAATTTATTAGGGATTGAGCAATAACCTTATAGTTTTGCCTATTAATCAGTTGCTGTTTGTCACTGTTATATCCAAGCAATAAATACTGTTCACTTCTAAACAACATTGCCACTATTTAACTGCTAGAAGGAATAGGCAAGAGTATAGGGCTGTTAATGCAATACGGTATAATATAACCTCTAAACCATACAGGCAGTAGACCACTATTAGCAACATCAATATATAAAGCAATTAGTCAATGAGCACATAACTACTATTACCTAATATTTTGGACTAAACTAACATATTGTGTATTTTTAAAAACTCACATAAATCAGACAAATGCACATCCGTATTCAACTAAGAAACGTCTCTTGTTGAATACAGGTGCCACAATGCACTGCTGAATATGTGAAATACATATATGGAATATAAAGCACCAGCAGAATTCACAGAAAAAAATCAATTAATGTCAACTGTAAATAATATAGTCATTAAGTAAAAACTTTTTGTCACAATTTTGTGTCATAAATTTATCAGGATGTTTTTAATATCTACTATACATGAAATGCATTTTTACATTTATGAACACATGTTGTAGTATGCATACGTGTGCATTCGCTACTATTGCTTGCCACTACACCTGCCATGTAGCTGGTTCAAGTGATACGTCTTAAAAACAAATATCTTAGACATTGAATCAGCTTGAATCAGATGCTGCTTCGTTTGCTCATGCTTGCCATGCCCTCTACTGTACATCGACTACATGCAAACACCCATTACTCTCTCTGTTCCACAAATGAAATTGTAGGATGTCATAAGTGTCCTTTGTGCACAAGGATGAATTCAAATACAATGGCGTATATAGCATTCACTGACGTATATAGTCAGTTTCCTTAATGAATCACCTCTATGTGTAACTGTAACCTTCAAGTATATACAAAATGTCTATGACAGTGTTTTGTTATATTTGACTAAAGCAAAATAAAACACTATGAAAATATTTATACAGATGAATGCTGAAGACTGGGGGGGGGGGGTAAGACGGTGAAAAGGTGCACCCTGTATTATATTTTGTGGTGGGGATGTCCTAAAAATAATACAAATTAGACCTGTTTAAGGATAAAACAAAAAAATCATAAATTATGTATTATGTGCAGCAAAACTCTTAATATGTTTTTTTTGACTCTTCCATTTTTAGACCGCATAACAGATGTTGTCTTAAGCTTATTTTTGATTTCCACCTCATTTAAAAAAACCATTATATATATATATATATATATATATATATATATATATATATATATATATATATATATTCATTAATTTTAGTTTTATCTTTTTAATTTAATAATAGACTTCATATATTATATAGCCTATATTATCAATTCTTTCTTAGCCTTTTCTTCCTCTTTATTCTATCACATTGAATTGTTCATACACTGATTAAGAATTATGTTAAGTACGTTAAGTGTTCTTTATGTTCAGTGTATTATTTGTTATTATTGTTATTCATAGTTTCACTTATATTTTATTTGTTGCTAAAATTCATTGCAATAAAAATGCTCTTTAAAAAAAAATACTCAAATAAAAATACTATATGCTTACCAAATACATTCTAAAAATCACCTTATAGACTTTCTTCATTGTCATTAAACACAGAGGGCTAGATTTACTAAGCTGCGGGTTTGAAAAAGTGGGGATGTTGCCTATGGCAACCAATCAGATTCTAGCTGTCATTTTGTAGAAGGTACTAAATAAATGAAAGCTAGAATCTGATTGGTTGCTATAGGCAACATCCCCACTTTTTCAAACCCGCAGCTTAGTAAATCTAGCCCAGAGAGTGGCATGGCAATTCACAATATCTTTCCAAAAGTTTGTTTTAAATCGATATGCTACTCTACATAATACAAAAGCCTGGCATTTTAATGTTAACCATTACAAATGCTGCTAAAAATAAATTCCACTATGTGTTGGGTCACACACCTGATTCTGCTGCAGCTCCTCTTCATCCTTGCTAAGGCTAGAAGCTAGAAGTTTGCCCACAGTCACTAAGAACAGCTACATTCATAATGTAAGTAAGCCTTTTCGCATGTCCTCTTATTAGTTGTCCGATTTTGATACAGTTTCCTATATATTCTAGTGGCCTAACGCAGTATAATCACCATGTATGAGCCCCAACACAAATTATGGGGTCAAGGTCTGCTGTTCTTTTTAATGGCAAGTTCAAATCATATACACGACAAAATAAAAAGAACTGTGTTTTTGGTAAATTTCCTACATAGAGATGCCAAAATTGTCAAACCGGTTAGAAATTTGATACAATTTCACTGGTTCGATGGCAGTCCATGATCATGTTTGTGTTTCACTATTCACTATAAAATTAGTGATTTAAATATTTTTATTTTTAAAAACTACTTAACTACTTATGCTGAATAGCCAGGAGCTCATGTTGCTATTGAAACGCAGGGTGAAGCATAGGTCAGTCCCGCCAGTAAGGATGAGTTGGGAGGAGATTCAGGAAGAAAATCAGTGCTGACAGGAAGAAAGGAGAGGAGAGAGAGTGTGAGGTGCTGGCAGCCAGAGGTGTGTGTGTGTGTGTGTGTGTGAGACAACATCAGCTGAATGAGAGAGGTCAGAAATCAGAGTCTGCCGAAAAGATCGAGTGTACAGAGGAAGAGTTGGATACCTAAGCTATGAAAAGAGAAGCTGGATGTAGCTTTGCACAGAAAGGTCTTGTAGCCGGATCCCTGGCAGAAAATCCACTATCAAGCAGCCTGAGGGAGATTACACAGCAAAGCGAGCCTATGTTCGGTGAGGGAATCTCCCGCTATTGGTGAATTGCGTGTGAGCAGAGAGAGACAGCTAGCAAGATCAGGCTTGCAGTTAGTACACGGCCCAACAGTTACTGAGACCTTCTTCTTCATCCAAAGGAAAAGAGATAAGAAATAACACACTAAACACTGTGACACCATTAATGTTGCATCAAAAAAGAACACTATATCTTTAATTCTACAAGTTAGACCTCTTTACATAAATCTGCACATATCCCAAAGACTGTGTTACCTGTCAGAGATATAGACAATACAAGTATCAGAGATCTAATGCAAGTTACCAACGCTTCAACAAGTGCACCAACATTAACTAGTTAACCTCACGATTTATTTAATATTGGCAGAATTGTGATTATTGCATCATTGTTGATTTATATTTTCACACCGTGTGTGAGTGAGTTGTGAGAGATTTCGGGTGCCAGTCAATGCACAGGTGGCACCATCTTGTTTATTCGCTATTATTATTCACTGTATTGTTGCCCTTGATTATTATCTTACATGTTGTCCTATTTATCGCTCAACAATCTACCCATACTTAAATCTGCGTTACCCATTTACTTTCCCCACATCAAACACCCAATTGATTGTTTGTACCCACAATGTGTGGTCTATTATTATTCAGAGGGTTAGTGTGGTCAGGTCAAGGGGCTTCCTTAGTCAACCCCTGGAGGATTCAGTCCAAGTCCACATCCCACCATACTGTGTAAAAGAATTGGGTGGAGGCACTGAAGAGAGAAAACTACTCACTACCCCTTTCAGAGTGCTAGGGGGTACTACATTTATTTCAAACTGAAAACTCCAATGTGTTCAAAGTCTGTCATTTGCCTTTGAGGTTCCTAAATTGATACATTAATATGTATCAATTTAGGCTTGAACGTGTTCAAGCCAGTACGCACATGTTTGTTCCAGCTCGGTCATATATGAACCAGCTCAACCTTGGGTGTAGCAGCTCAAACATGGTCAAACCTGTTCAACATTCTCACTTTAGCTTGAATAATAATAAGATGTATGTATGTCTTTATCAAAAGCGAGTATATTCCATATGAGTGGAGTGGTCCATCGTAGCTACCTGTTGTCTCCCGACAATGTTGTGGATAACCACACTTGCCATCACCTCCGGTGTCATTTTATCACTCCATCTTTAGATGTGTGTTAATCACCTATATGACCCCAACAGCAGCACTTCCAGCACCTTCTCATTGCTTCTAGGGTCACTCAGGACAAATGAGAACTCATTAACTGTTTATAAATATATATGGATGATTTTATATATATGATCAATGAGTGGTAGCTATATATTGTTATGCTGAAAGGAAGTGTTGGTTACGATAGAAAAGTATCGCTTACGGTAGTACTTTGTGATCTCTTCTTTCGATCTTTCAAAAATTTGCAATGCCAAGACCCACAATGTCATGCATGACATGTGAGTGTCAAAGGGTTAATCAACATAAAACTACCTGTTTTTTCTAAAAAATAATTAAAACAGCCCAAAAAATCAAACTCCTTATTAAACACATAATACTGCCACAACTAAGATTTAGTTCAGAAGCTGACTCTCTTAGAAAGTCTTCCATTACTTATCAACATAATTTAATCAGTTACTGTAAACCGAACAAATTTCTGCATTAAAATAATGTAATCTAAAAGATTTAATAGCAAAGGATAGCAGGATAACAGCAAACCATGATGATGCATGGACGTATAACAATATACAGGAAAGTATATCCAAATACATTACGCAAGCGCTCCCTGGGCCCAAGTCCAGATTCAGTCTTGCAGTCTGCAGTCAAATAAGAGATCTAATACTGGTCCAGGGGCTTGCTTACAACCAGTTTGAGTTAGCAAAGTACACAAAGATAAACTTAGGTCTTTCTTCATTGGTCCAGGGGTCAAGTCAGTCCAGTACATTGCAGATCATAGGTCAGTTCAAAGGATTTCTCTCCAAAGGTGGGGGCAGCTTACTCCAACAGCTGAACACATGTTGTGCCTGAGGGAACTGACCTAACCTAGTTTAAACCAACCTACAGACATGTGCTGACTACAGTACTGTAGAATATCAATCTTATTTTATTCATAACTAGCGATCTTTAGGTGCGATAGCCACTCTGTTAACACTGTATTTTTACTGGTGAAATTAGGAATTATATAAGACCAAACACCATACATATTTAAGATTTGAACCATAAATACTTGTAATGTAAATTTATCTTTGCACAAATAACCTTTAAGTTTTACAAATAAACTGATGTGAGTTGGAACTTTATTAAATGTGTACTATTTACAAATGTAAGTGTATATGTAAGTTTGTGTGTTGTTTTCCTGTACGATTGTTTTATTAACCCTGCTATGATGTAGCGTACTAATCGCAATCGCGCAGAAAACTATTAAAACTGATATTTGTTAATTTAGAACGACTTCATCCAATTATTTGACTTTGACGAAATGAAATAAAAAAACCAGAAATAGAAGAACTACACTCATATACTCGTTTGCATAACTGATGAAAAATGTTTCTGTAGCAGACCAAGCGACAAATATTAATATTTTCCAAAATAATTTCATTATTTATTAACCTTTTTCTTCCTTTCCCAAACCACCCTCATCTGTGACATTACCAAAAGAGGTGTTCTGCTATGATAATTTGTTTTACAACCAATTTGTTGCCCTTCTGTCCAACAGTTCAATTAATGGTTCCAAAAAATATAATATTACCTTTCTAGAACATAGCAGATATATGGTATTATTACAACTAAACATAGTTTTTGCACATATATACATAAATATGATTTATAAATTTTTATTCCTATGGGAGGCACCTCATCCTTATGGGAATCTGAAACATTTTATTTTGTTACTTTTAGTGGTCACATACAGGAGACTTCAAAAGACACCAGACCATAATAAATGACTGTGAACAGTTATATTTCCTATAAAAAATATATTAAGTACTTGGCTTATGTACCATATATGGGTCTTTCTGGCCCAAAGAATTTTAGCCATTCTTTTATGGTCTTTTGAACCCTTAACTGGATGATAACAGGGCATCTTCATGTAAATATTTAAGATGAAAGATGTTTTGCTACATTAAATATATTATTTAAGAACATCCTGAATTACTTCATAACTGGACTAGTTATCCTTGCATACTCCAGTATCACACTGCATTAGATAATTATATTATAAAGTTTGGCAGTGGATGCTTAAATTAAAAGTGAAATTAATTATTTTACCAAGAAGCTGTTTTCAAGTATGTCCTGGGTAGTGTACATCATACTCTGTTGTGACCTGTTGTAGAGAAAAGACATTACGCATTACAATTCCAAACATATCTTAAAGACAATTTTTTTTTTTAATTAATTGTACTATGTGCAATCGTGGAGGGCATATATGTACTGTCGAGAACATAGGGAACTTACAGTTATTTATAAGGGATGAATCATAACTGCAGTGTAAATATGTTATATCAAATTAATCCATTGATAAGTTCAGCTACGAAAGTGTAAAATGTGAAGACAGAAAGTCTGAAGTAAATGTATTTTATGGCTTTGCACATTCCAGTGTGAGAAGGTAGGAGTGTCACCTATGGAAGCTTCAAAGAGCTCTTGCTGTGAGATATATCCTGAAACAAGTTAGTTTTTGGACTCCTGTGGGGGCGGTCACAGCTGGACATCCTTGCAGCCCAGAGCAGCATTGAAGGCCTATACAGACATATAGATATATGAGCTTTCAAAGAAAATGCCTTCATAGTTCATATTTTGGGAAATCCGTGTGGTACTCTATACTGAGGAGCAGAAATCACACCAGGGTTGTGAATGACAAGTACGGGTGGTATCCGGGAACAGCTAAAATTACATATCTTTGGAAAAGGTATGTCACAGTGTCAAAATATCATCAAAGGGGATTTATTAATGATAAAATTGTTTCTGTGTGACGCTTCACAGAAAAGTTAGGTCACATAGTAGAATTGGCTAGTAAATCAGGCAACATGCAAATGGTGATTGAAAAAAGTGTCATAGGCCACAAATCTCTGAGGGTAGAAAGAGGTGTGGAAGTGTCTTTAAAAGGCTGAGACCAGGTATAACAAATGGTCAGACTTATTTGGGAAATCAATACCCAGATAATCTGTCTATCTTCCTAGCCAATTTCCCATGGCACAGATTATGAAACTCAAGTAAGTGCTATTCTGAATGTAACCTCTTTTATTTTAAACTGTTTTGCTTGTGTATGTCAATCTATTAATTGTTTATTAATTAATTTTTATATCTGTATGCCCTGTACTTTTGTATGTTAAAACTATAATTTAATATGTTGCGTCCTTGATACTCTAACGAATCCATTAGCCTGTTAAGAAGAAAAATAGCTCGGCCAAGTAAACCCTTTGAATGTCAGTGTGTGATTTGTTGATACATTTGATTAACAAGCTGTGTGTGCTTGCATTTACATTTGTGTAACAATCTGGAGGTGTGAAGAATTAACCATTTGCTTGCTGGTGTGGGTCTTGCTAGTCTGTGGATAGCTTGAAGCCTTGTGTGCCAGTGTGGGACAGTATATTAGGGCCCTATTATCCGTATTCAATAAGTAGTGGCAAACCTGAAATGTGTGAGGTGTGAGCAGTGTTTGGGGACGATTCAGTCGGTCTATAATCTGTGTGATAGGTAAAGAGAGTGTCACGGGCACTAGGAGTCTTTGCCCAGGATATCACCAGATGTAGTCTTACCAGAGTAGTGTATACACACAGCGGTCCTCTGATAGCAGGGTGACTAGCGGAACAGGAGAATCAGCAGATGGTGAGAGGATGCTAAAGGAAAGTCTATGACTAGCAGCAACTGGTTATGGATTAGACAATATGAACACGAGGATCTTGATGGACGTGAAGACGTGAGGAAAGTCAGTGGTCTGCGTACAGCAAGTTGTACCACTGCTTATAGTGAGTAAACTTGTAACTGGTGCCAATAGGAAACTGGGAGTCAGTGGTCTGCATTCAGCAAGTTGTACCACTGCTATAGGTGAGGATAGGCACTAGTGTAGATGAGTGGAACATAGAAGGTAACACGGAGAGCACAAGGAACTTGATCCCAAATGGTATATACAATACAATAACAAATGACAAGCGCTGCTTGAGAGATACAAAGTCACTACTGAGATCCAGGTCAAATGAGACAAAGTCAATAGCATCTATATCTTCTTAAGATAGAGGACTCCGTAGATGAGCAGGACACAGTCCAAGCGGATATGCAATAAACTGGTAAAGTCAATAGAAGGTAAGCATACCGCGATTCAGTTGAGCAGGCTGTCACGAGAGAAACACAGGGATAGCTGAGTGGCTGAACGCCGACACGAGTAGAGGCCACAGGAGAGTGGTAGCGGTAATCCGAGAACTTGACACGAGTGGAGCAATGATGATTCATGCAGAAATCAGCAGGAACTGAAGACACGATGAAACACAGGAGAGTTGAAGCGTCTGGAAACCGGCAATGCAATAGTCAGGAATCAGCTGGAACTGAAGACACGATGAAACACAGGAACACCTTTAGAGACTCACAGGGAATGAGACTCCAAGAACAGGCAACGAGGTAATGACCACAGGTGCTTTAAATACGGAGTGTTGTCTGATCAGCCAATTAACTAAAAGCAACAGGTCTGAAGGGTTCATAGAGGCTGCGCATGCGCAGACCATCAGGATGGCGGACGGCCACGGTTCCTAATAACAGGAGAAGAGGCACTCACGGTCCGGTGAGTGACAGTACCCCCCCTTTTAAAGGTGGGCACAGAACACATGGAACCGGGTTTGCCCGGAAATTTGGAATAGAACTTTTTTAGGAGAGCTGGGGCGTTGAGATACTCAGCCCTAATCCATGAACGCTCTTCAGGGCCAAAGCCCTTCCAATGAACGAGGAAACGAAGCACACCTTGCAAAATTTTTGCATCTAATTGTCACGGGCACTAGGAGTCTTTACCCAGGTATCACCAGATAATGGACTTACCAGAGCAGTATAGTTGGTAATATGGTACTCTGGTAGCGGGATAACCACGGAACAGGAGACAGCAGATGGTAAGAGAATGCTCGAGAAAAGTCTATGACTAGCAGCACTGGTAATAGGTAGATAACTGTACACGAGGAACTAGATGGACAAGGAAACGTGAGGTTAGTCAGTGGTCTGCGGATAGCAAGTTGTACCACTGCTATAGTGAGGAGGAATGTCCAGGAGTAACGAGGAGGTGGTGAGAGTCAGCGGTCTGCGTATAGCAAGTTGTACCGCTGTCTAGGTGAAGGAATGGAATCCAGGTGAAGGTATCAGGGAAGTCAGTGGTCTGCGTTAGCAAGTTGTACCACTGCTATGTGAGAGGATACTTGAAACTGGTGTCACAGGGAACAGGAGACAGTGGTCTGCATCTAGCAAGTTGTACCACTGCAATATATATGTGAGGAGGAGCACGAGGAGATGAATGCAATGCAGAGTATACACGGGCACACAGAACTTGATCCCACGATGATATGCACAATATAATAATAACTGAGCAGCACTGCACAAATATACAGAGTCACAATAACTATCCAGGCAAATAGCAAACACAGTCAAATGATAGCAATAGTCTCAGTGGATAGGAACTCCAGAGGAGAACAAACTCAGTCCAGCTAGATATACAATACACAAGCACAGTCAATGAGAAGTATGCATACTGCGGTTCAGGAGAGCAGGCTATCAGAGAGACGTGCAGGGATACCTGAGCGGCTGAAGGCCGGCAGGAGGAGAGACCACTGGAAGATGGAAGCGATAACCAAGTTGGTGCAGCGCACGGTAGATAGACCAGCAAGAACAAGGCAATACTCAGGAAGCAGTAGTATATGGAACTGGACACCTGGAGAACACGGGAGAGTTGAGGTGGTCTGATAACTAGTAGCTGAGATGAAAGCATCGGAGCGCTGACCCGATGAAGACAGGCGAGTTGAAATGAGCAGGAACCCTGTAGAAGCACGGAGACAGCGGATAGGAATCAGCTCTCTGCAGACACGATGAACACTGGAGAGTTGAGGTGAGCAGGACTCTGTAGAAGCACGTGGGCAGCGGATAGGAATCAGCTGGTGCAGTCACGATGAACACAGGAGAGTTGAAGTGAACAGGATACTGTAGAAGCACGGAGGCAGCGGATAGGAATCAGCTGGTGCAGTCACGATGAACACAGGAGAGTTGAAGTGAACAGGATACTGTAGAAGCACGGAGGCAGCGGATAGGAATCAGCTGGTGCAGTCACGATGAACACAGGAAGGTTGAAGTGGTCTGGAAACCACAAACGAACAACAGGAATCAGCAGGAGCTGAATACACGAGGAAACACAGGAACACCTTCAGAGGCTCATGGGGAATGAGACTCCAAGATCAGGCAACGAGGTATAGACCACAGGTGCTTTAAATAGGGAGTGTTGCCTGATCAGCCAATTAACTAAAAGCAACAGGTACTGAAGGTTTGAAAGGGCTGCACATGCGCAGACCCTCAGGATGGTGGACGGCCACGGTTCCTAAACACACGAGAAGCGGCACTCACAGTCCGGTGAGTGACACTAATATATGTGTGATCTCAAAATCCTCCTCTTGATGAGCTTGAACTGGCCGAGGTGCTGAAGGAGGAGCAGAGAAACGGTTGATGATGAGAGGTTTGAGCAATGACACATGGAAGGCATTGAAAATACGAAGGTTCTTAGAAAGTAGAAGTTTGAAACAAACTGGGTTTATCACTTGAATGATCCTATATGGACGAATAAAACGAGGAGCGAACTTCATAGATGGGACCTTCAAAGGAATATTTTTGGTTGATAACCATACACGATCTCCAATTTTAAGTGGTGGAATAGCCCGTCTCTTTTTATCTGCAAAGGACTTATGTCTGGCAGATGTCTTCTTTAAACAGGTTTTGACCTGAGACCAAATATTTTTGAAGGTCTGACAAACAGTCTCTACAGCAGGAACTTGGGTGGGAGGGAGGGCAGGAAATTCCGGAAAAGAAGGATGGTGACCGTAAACCACAAAAAATTTAGTTTTTGAAGATGACTCATGATACATGTTGTTATGGGCGAATTCAGCCCATGGAAGCAAATCTACCCAGTTATCTTGGTTGACTGAAGAGAACATCCTTATGAAAGTCTCAAGAACTTGATTGACCCTCTCGGTCTGTCCGTTTGATTGAGGATGGTAGGAAGATGAGAGTGATAATCGAATACCCAAGGTCTTACAAAGGGCTCGACAGAATCTGGAAACTAACTGCACCCCTCTATCTGAAACGATTTCTGAAGGACATCCATGAATACGGAAAATCTCTATAATGAAATGATCAGCCAGGGTAGATGAAGAAGGTAAACCGGTCAAAGGAACAAAATGTGCCATCTTCGAAAATCTATCTACCACTACCCAAATGGTATTACACTTTTTACTAGGAGGAAGATCAGTAACAAAGTCCATACTAATATGGGTCCAAGGCTTGGAAGGAATGGGTAGTGGTTGAAGTAGACCCGCCGGTGTTCTGCGGGGAGTCTTGAACTGGGAACACAATTCACAGGCAGCCACAAAATCTTTGACATCTTTCTTCATGGAGGGCCACCAGTAGCTTCGAGAAAGAATTTCGAAAGTCTTGCGTTCACCAGAATGTCCAGAAAAACGTGAAGAATAAAACCATGACAGGATTTTCTTCCTAAGGGATGGAGGCACGAGAGTTCTCCCAAATGGTAGCACCTTAGTGGAGGAAGCGGCCAGAAAAACACATTTGGGATCTAATATTGAGTGGTTAGGACCATCTTCAACGTCTGAGGACATCACGAATGCCCGAGATAGGGCGTCTGCTTTTTTATTTTTAGCAGCTGGTTTGATATAATCAGACGTAGCTTGAGTCTCCGGTAAATAAAGTGGATACACACGACCCCTAGGAGGAGTCTTGCCAGGTTGAAGATCAATCGGACAGTCCCAAGAACGATGAGGAGGAAGACGTTCAGACTGAAGCTTATCAAATACATCGGCAAAGGAAGCATACTGAGGAGGAAGAGCCGATGGACACGGTGAAATGGAGGATTGCTGTATCTTGAGTGGAACAACTTGAGAAAGGCAACGATGATGACACTCAGGCCCCCAAGACGTAACTTGAGGAGTGTTCCAGTCAATCTGTGGAGAATGCAGTTGAAGCCATGGAAGGCCTAGAACAATAGGACTGGTAGTAACAGGAAGAATTAGGAATGAAATTTTTTCCTGGTGTAAGGCTCCAATTTGAAGAGTCACTGGAGACGTACTCTGAGTAATGAGACCATTAATAATACGTGATCCATCGATAGCAGTAACGGTAATAGGTACCTTTAAAGAAACCACTGGTAGGGACCATTGATTCACGAGGGATTTAGAAATAAAATTTTGTGTAGCTCCAGAATCAATACGTGCTTGGGACACAAAGGATTTGGTAGCAAAGGAAACGGTAACATGAAAAGCACAAACTTTTAATTTCGTGGAACTTGGAGAGGACTCCAGGAACCCTAACTTCACCTCTCCAGAACTGGTTAGGGCCTGGCATTTCCCGACTTTTTAGGACATGAGTTGAGCATGTGAGTAGAATCAGCACAATAGATACAGAGTCTATTTTTTACTCTTACTCTTTTTCCTCTGAAGTTAATTTGGAGCGACCTATCTCCATAGGTACTACTGGAGATGGAGCTTGACGAACTTGAGGTCCTGAGCGAAGAGGTGCTTTATGGGAAGTTGTTTTTTCAGAATCTCTCTCACGAAATCTCATGTCCGCACGATGGCAAAGAGAAATCAAATCCTCCAAGGAAGAGGGTAATTCTTGTGAGGTCAGTGCATCTTTAATTTTATCAGAAAGCCCCTGCCAGAAGGCGGCAATCAAGGCTTCAGTGTTACACTGAAGTTCAGAGGCTAGTATCCGAAATTGAATGACGTACTGAGCTACAGTGCGAGATCCTTGGCGTAGACGGAGGATGCTGGATGCGGCAGAGATAACACGACCAGATTCATCAAATACACTTCGAAACGTGGAAATAAACTTGGCACTATCTTGTAACAATGGATCATTTCTTTCCCACAGAGGGGAAGCCCATGCAAGAGCCTGTCCGGAAAACAAGGAGATGAGAAAGGCCACTCTGGAACGATGAGTAGAGAAATTGTGAGGTTGAAGCTCAAAATGGACAGAGCATTGATTCAGAAAACCCCTACATGTTTCGGGGTCTCCATCATATTTTGAAGGAGTAGGCAGGTGTATCGTGGAAGCAGTAGACACCTGGGATGGCACTGGGGAAACAGGTGATGACACGGGAGTATCAACAGTGGCTGCGGTATTTTGCACAGAAGTTCCTTGGGAGGCTAAAGTCTGATAACATTGCAGCAACTGTTGTTGGCGAACATCCTGTTGTTCAATTCAGGTAACCAGATACTGCAGCATATCTTTAGCTGATGGTTCCGATCCTGGGTCTGTCATGGCCTGATCATACTGTCACGGGCACTAGGAGTCTTTGCCCAGTTTATCACCAGATGTAGTCTTACCAGAGTAGTGTATACACACAGCGGTCCTCTGATAGCAGGGTGACTAGCGGAACAGGAGAATCAGCAGATGGTGAGAGGATGCTAAAGGAAAGTCTATGACTAGCAGCAACTGGTTATGGATTAGACAATATGAACACGAGGATCTTGATGGACGTGAAGACGTGAGGAAAGTCAGTGGTCTGCGTACAGCAAGTTGTACCACTGCTTATAGTGAGTAAACTTGTAACTGGTGCCAATAGGTAACTGGGAGTCAGTGGTCTGCGTTCAGCAAGTTGTACCACTGCTATAGGTGAGGATAGGCACTAGTGTAGATGAGTGGAACATAGAAGGTAACACGGAGAGCACAAGGAACTTGATCCCAAATGGTATATACAATACAATAACAAATGACAAGCGCTGCTTGAGAGATACAAAGTCACTACTGAGATCCAGGTCAAATGAGACAAAGTCAATAGCATCTATATCTTCTTAAGATAGAGGACTCCGTAGATGAGCAGGACACAGTCCAAGCGGATATGCAATAAACTAGTAAAGTCAATAGAAGGTAAGCATACCGCGATTCAGTTGAGCAGGCTGTCACGAGAGAAACACAGGGATAGCTGAGCGGCTGAACGCCGACACGAGTAGAGGCCACAGGAGAGTGGTAGCGGTAATCCGTGTCTGTGTAGCACACAGGCAGAGAACTTGACACGAGTGGAGCAATGATGATTCATGCAGAAATCAGCAGGAACTGAAGACACAATGAAACACAGGAGAGTTGAAGCGGTCTGGAAACCGGCAATGCAATAGTCAGGAATCAGCTGGGACTGACGACACGATGAAACACAGGAGAGTTGAAGCGGTCTGGAAACCGGCAAAGCAATAGTCAGGAATCAGCTGGAACTGAAGACACGATGAAACACAGGAGAGTTGAAGCGTTCTGGAAACCGGCAATGCAATAGTCAGGAATCAGCTGGAACTGAAGACACGATGAAACACAGGAGAGTTGAAGCGTTCTGGAAACCGGCAATGCAATAGTCAGGAATCAGCTGGAACTGAAGACACGATGAAACACAGGAGAGTTGAAGCGGTCTGGAAACCGGCAATGCAATAGAGAGGAATCAGCTGGAACTGAAGACACTTTGAAACACAGGAGAGTTGAAGCGGTCTGGAAACCAGCACGTTGAAGCAGTCTGGAAACCGGCAATGCAATAGAGAGGAATCAGCTGGAACTGAAGACACGAAGAGAAACACAGGAACACCTTCAGAGACTCACATCGAATGAGACTCCAAGAACAGGCAACGAGGTAATGACCACAGGTGCTTTAAATAGGGAGTGTTGCCTGATCAGCCAATTAACTAAAAGCAACAGGTCTGAAGGGTTCATAGAGGCTGCGCATGCGCAGACCATCAGGATGGCGGACGGCCACGGTTCCTAATAACAGGAGAAGAGGCACTCACGGTCCGGTGAGTGACAGAGAGACTGCGGGCTGGAAACATGTGACCTTATACAGCAAATCACCCAAAAGTCATGGCAGCTTCGTGACATATTGGTGGCATAGCGGTGGGATTATTTAATTTGTTAGGGTATTAAGTGCATGGTTTAAGCAATTAACCCTTGCATTTACAAACTGACTGTAACCTTGCGAGGAATACAATAGTTTTACAAGGACAAAACTCAGGGCTTATTATTATTTTTGAAGACATACGTGCAAAGCAGTTCCATGCCCTCCTCTCTGTTTTTTCTTTTCCTATCTTTTATTTTGCAACGTAACTGAGGAGATGCTGGGAGCGTGTTTGTGACACGTACAAACTTCCTTGACAGTACATTTTCTCACAAACATAATACCCAATATCTTATTGTGAGTTGCTTCTGAATGTGAATAAAACACTGATTTCGCTGGATATTCTGCATTAATTTTCTGTTGTGATCTGTCTATAAAAGCTAATACAATATTTTTATATTTTACTGTGAAAAGAGTATTGTTTATCGGGTCGTGTGTCACATGTTTATGAAACATTAAATACATTTCTACAACATTTGTGAGGCCTCAAAAATGTACACAAATGATTTAGTCAAGAGATGATAAATGTTGGTAATTTATATCCATTTTTCCTAATTATCCTTACCGAATTCCTACTACCTACCTCCACCTAACCTAAAATCTGAACTTGTGTTTTACTCTGTTATGTTATTACTCCATTTGTATTGTTTCTACTATCATGCTATGTAGTGCAGTGTGGACAAGTTTCCTCATTTCTGCCATGCTCCGGTTTCCAAAGTGACTCCTTTTATATCAAATGCTAATTAAATAATAAAGAAGCAATAATGATTTCCACACTACAAAACTCGACACAAGAGATCTATCTTACTGAGCACAAGCTTTACAATATCCTTTCTAACTTTGAAATGGTTTAATATGGACAAAACCAACACCATGCGACAGGATTCCAGACTCGGCATGGCCAACCCACTTTCTCCTACACTCCCTAATCCATCCTCAGTTCATTAACTTCCATAACCATGGACAAAATCTCATAATTTCAATCCGCAAGCTGCACCCTTGACACTCACTATTCCCTCTCAACTGCCCTTCAAATACACATTGCACTAAGTGTTGTTTAAATGCTCAGAATACAGTTTTTGCAACTGCACTTAAAAGGACTTATATATGCCCTATTTTCACTGTAACAGATACCACAATATTTGTAGTGCAAAGTGTTTTAATATACTTTCAATTTGGGCCAAATTATTGCCTATCTTATAATCACCTTTATTTCATTGAAATTAATTTCCCAATAACTGTGGTTATTTTTTTTTTAATGTACTAAATATTTTTAGCTATGGCACAAAAGTGTCCAAAAGTGTACCAATTTTTTAAAGAAAATTGTCAATGTCAATGAAAATAAACGCTCCATTGCGCCATTGCTTAATTGTATTTAATATACTTTATATAACACCTGTGCCCACAAGTTTTTTTGTAGTAAAACCAGATGTTTCCTAACTCTCATGCTATATTTAAGTTTAAATAAGACTAAACTGAGTAGTATCTTAGGAGAAAACCCCAAAAGTAGAGATGCTCAGGCTCGGTTCCCCGAGAACCGAACACACCCGAGCTTAGCAGATCCTAGTACCAAGCCAAGCCGGCTCAGTAATTTTGCATGCCCTCGGAATTGAAAATGAGGCAAAACGTCATGGTTCCGTCGTCGGATCTCGGGAGTTTTGGATTCTATAAGTACCGCCCTCCGCGGTGTTCCAGCACCATTTCACAGAGGGACACAGAAGGGCTAGCACAGTTCTTGGCAGTCTCTAGTGCAGTTGGGCAGCGTCATAGGTAGAAAAGAAAAAGGAGGGGTAGCAATGTTCTTCAAAGTCTCCAGTGATATTCAGGAGAGCTCCATTGCGCCATTGCTTATTGTCATTGCTGAAATAGAAATAATAGGTCTGGCAGGCTTGGTCTTCTAAATTTGCAGTCACATTGTACTGTGTTATATAGGTAACATACAAAGAGGAGAGCTCCATTGCTCCATTGCTAATTGTCATTTCTGAAATACAAATAATAGGTCTGGCAGGCTTGGTCTTCTAAATTTGCAGTCACATTGTACTGTGTCATATAGGTAACACACAAAGAGGAGAACTCCATTGCTCCATTGCTAATTGTCATTGCTGAATTAGAAATAATAGGGCTGACAGTCTTGTTCTAAATCTGCAGTTACATTTTACTGTATCATAGCTCACTCAGAAACAGGAGAAGTGGCAGGGTTCAGAACCGAAACACAAATTGTAATAATATGGCTTTCAGTGTTCTTAAAAGTGTCTAGTGACATTCTACTGTACCATAGCTTATACAGAAACAGGAGGGGTGGCATTGTACTTGTCACTCTCCAGTCTCAGTCATGATGATACTAATCCCTCTACATCATGTGCTAAAGTCTATGTTCAAGTGCATAGTGGTTTTAAGTCAGGGAAACAAAAATATAAATAAAAAGCTTGTACCTTTTTAAAGAAAGAAACACCTTTCTAATAAAGGTGAAAGTTTACTGTAGAAAAACATAAAATTGGCCATTCTACCCAAAATATTACCAAGCATACCAGCATCAGCTAGCTACCTTTTCTCAGCTAGATCTCAGCACCTGCAATCTACACTGTCATCATATTCACCCTCATCAGTGTGTACATCATCCTCAAAAAATACTAATTCATCCATGCTGGAATCCACCGTCACAGAAGTCTCTGTACTTTGATGTAATTGCCGCTAATGGCCTTCCTCATGGAATTTTAAGTTCATTTTACGGAAGAGCTGTCACGATTGTTTTAGACCAGACCAAATGTCAAAATGTTGTGCAGACTCATCTGCATCACCACTGGGTGTTTTGGGAAAGCTAAGTTTTTTCCTAGCAGCAATTTCCAGAGAAACTGAAGGAGGAGACGTCATTGTGTCATGTACCACTTGAGTTGTCAGCTTGCTGACCAGGAGCTCATTGCATCTCTTGAGATCTGGGTCAGTTTGAAAGAAAGAAAAGACATAGCTCTTAAACCTAGAATCAAGCACAGTTGCCAAAATGTAATGATCCGATTTCAAGATGTTGATAACTCTTGGATCCTGGTGAAGCAAATAAAGAACTTAATCTACAAGTCCAACATAATTAGCGGAATTGCTTTGTTTCATTTCCTCCTTAAATTTCTTTTGCTGCTTGTCAAAAGTCTAATAAGGGGAATCACTTGACTCAAGGTAACAGTGTCTGCACTTTCTTCACAGGTGACTACTTCGAGTGGTTTCAGCACCTTGCACAACACAGAAAGTATTCTCCACTGCACTGGACTAAAGTATATTCCCCCTAAATTCTTTTCTTCTTGCAGCTGCTGCATTCTCTTACATGCTGTTGCAGAATCCCGAAAATGACCATAAATATTTTGTGACACAGACAGTATCTCCTGCATGTCATTGTCATTTTTTAAAAAGTTCTGTACCACCAAGTTGATTGTGTGAGCAAAACAGGGAATGCGATGGAAATATCCACGCTGTAATGCTCTAACAATATTTTTGGCGTTATCAGAAATCACATATCCTCAGAAGAGTCCAAGCAGGATAAGCCATGTTGCAATGACATCCCATAGTTTTTCAAACAGGTTGTCAACGGTATTACCTCTGAACTGCGCCTTGTCTCGTCTCTGATAAACACCTCTAACTCCCGCCTTCAAGATTTCTCTCCGTGCTGGTCCCCACTTATAGAATCCCCTACCACGCTCAATCAGACTTTCCCACAGCCTTCAAATCTTTAGATGCTCTTTGAAAACCCTTTTTTTTTAGAGGTGAGATTATCCTTGATAACACTATTCACACAAATGCACTCTCACAACTATCCCAATCTCCACACTGAGCCACACTCGCTCCTCTTGTTTCACCTGTGCCCTCTTACTTTTAGAATGTAACTCTCTAATGAGCAAGGTCCTCCATAACCTTTGTTTTCATGTCTCCATTCATTTTGTCTGTCTTGTCTGCTCTTGTTTTACGCATGTCTTATTTTATGTATGTCCTTGTCTTCCCTACCGAACAGCGCTGTGGAGCACTGTGGTGCCTTACAAATCTACGATAATAATAATAATAATAATAATAATAATAATATGCCTCTTAGTGAAGCAGATGATACACAGAGCAGCCTGCCTCTGAAAAATGCGACATTCTTGGGTACATGCTGCTGCTGTCCCTGCTGGGGAAGGCAAATCACCAACCCAGTGGGCTGTCACAATCATATAATCTTTAGTTTGCCCAGTTCTGCTTGTCCACATATCTGTGGTTAAGTGTACAGTGGGTAGCATGGCATTTTGTAGCCCAATAATTACATTTTTACGAACCTTCTGGTAGAGATGAGGAATAGCTTTTCTAGTAAAAAGGTGTTGTGATGGAATTTGGTAACGGGGACAGAAAACCTCAAGTAACTGTCTAAAACCAGCTGCATTAATAGTGGATATTGTACGCAGATCTAATACTAGCATAGTCGCCGTGATGTCTGTGATTCGCTTTGCTTCCTCTTGCAAAGAATTGCTTAACAGTCAATTGTTGTAAACTACTAGTAGTTTTCTTCTTGGTCTGCTTCTGGGTTGAAGAGCCACCCCCAGCAGCAGCAGCAGCAGTGGGCCTAACGCTCAAGGATTCTGCTGAGGAGTCCTAGATAGGGGAGGAGTCATCTCGCCATATTAACTTGGATGTAGGACTAACTCCGATCACTTGTGAGGATATTGATGATGAAGGTGTTTGGGGTGTAGATTGCAGGTGCTGTGATCTAGCTGAGAAAAGGGAGGTAGCTGATGTTGGACTGTTGTTGTTATTTTTTAGCATAAGTTTCTGATTTTCACAAAAGCTTGCTTCAAATGGCATAACATGGATGAGGTTCTTAGATGGTTAAGGTCTCTAACGCTACTGTCTGTGGCTTTACAATGCTACAAATGGCTAGACAACTGTTTTCAGGATTTGGGTAAAAATAATTCCACACATAAGAGGTGTAGTTTTTGGTCTTATGCCCAGGCATGACAATGGCCTTCTTCTTATCACTGGCAAGAACTGCTGCAGTCTTTGTTTGAAAGTGTATGAAAATAATATTGTGACCTGTGAGGTGGTCAAAATTGACTGCAAATGACTTGAAATTAGTGTTATTGAGGTTAATAATAATGTAGGGGATTTTTTTTTTTTAAATTATGTGATTTTCGCAATAAAATAGAGATTTTAGGAAAAAATAGGGATTCAAAAACAAAACTAAGACACGCAAGGGCGGTTTTGCCAAAACCAAAACCAAAACACAAAGTTAATCCAGGTCTAAAACCAAAACCAAAGCCAAAACCAGAGCACGGGGGTCAGTGAACATTTCTACCCAAAAGGCTTGTTTAATTGAATTGGGTGGTAGGTTGAATTTTGATATCACATTTATAGTTTTCATGGTGCACATGCTAAAGATTTGGTCCACACTTCAAGGTGCTTGTTTACCGTTCCAAGTGTGAAGATCAGGCATGCACCTTGATGTGAGATTACCCTTTAGTAAATTGCACCAAATGTACAAGGCTTATTACATTTGGTGAATGTTTTTATATTAATTAAGTGCATGTGTAACTTTAAGTGCCCCCTTTCCATTTTATTTTGGAATTATCCTCTTTTGTTTATTTAGCCCATCTTTATCTCAGTTTTTTATATTTTTCAGATAAAACAGGATATTTTTCCTGAATGGCAGATTGTGAGTTTCTACAACTATTTATAATCTCAGTACCTTATGAAGTATTTCTTGTTTATTCTGTTGCATAAGAGGGACTATGTATAAACTAAGGGCAAAATACATGCAATAGTCATTTGTAGTCAAACATGAGTGCTGACACAGACGTACTTCCCCAGAACATCTTTCACTGGCGGCTCTGCATTAATTGCTTGGAAGAAGGAACAAAGTGTAATACAAGTAACCTGTGTTCTTGCTTGCAATCACTGTAGCATGGTGACTTGCAGCATAAGCGTACGAGTTCCTTTCTCTGTATCAATCATTGTGTTTATCCTTCTCAAGTGAGCAAATGGTGACCGGGTACCCAGGACAGGGTCAGCAGTGCAAAAGTAGCCTTAGGTAGCATAGAAAAGAAGAATGACCCTGCTTCCAGTATGTTATGAAAACTGTGTTCAAAATAACATGATAATAGCACGATTCAAAGCGAAATAAAAAATATGTCAACAGGTATAAAAAGACATAGCCCTTCCTGTTCTTGAAGACATATAGCATGCTGCATGTCATAACTAAGGCTAACACACAACACAAAATGGTGCCTTGAACTGTGAACCTACATTGAAACATCTCAGGCTGAGCTTCAGCAGAATCAATAATATACAGAGCAGCAAATAAAAAATGAAATTTAGGGTAGCAAAAAAAATATTGCAGTAAGTGAAGTAGATTGAATACAGTTCAATTTACTACAGTACAATGTGCAGCCGCCTAATATTAAGAAAAATAATTGTGAACACTTCTACAAGCAAGTTTTATAGTTTAGAAAATATATCTCAATCAATTAATTAAAGTAGACACTGTAAGCATTAAAAAAGTGGAAAGTTTCCTTTACACTTCCAGGTTAGCTATATTTTCAGGTCCAAATTTACAAATTTTCACCTCCTTGATCATTTTTGTCGTGCTTACTTCTGCCCTTAAATGCCACCTTTTATATACTCCCCTCCGGGATATCCTAGAGAGGAGGCCCAAGTGGCAAGGGCAGGGGGTGAGTCATCGCGATTTGCATCATCATTGCCCCGCCTAGCTCTGGGAAAATACAAAATTTGCGGCACCACACATCGAAAACTGGGCCATGGAGACGTGATTTGCAGTGAAGCACATCATCAAGCCCCATCCCAGCCCACTTCACTAGAGAAATGGGCAGGATATGGGCAGGATTTGGGAGGCTGCATGGTGAAAAAGGGTTACTAACCACTCTGGAAGCTTTTTTTAAGATCTAATGAGCCTAGAATCTATTTAGTTGCTTTTTCAACTGCACCAGTTTTCATCAATGTCCCTCAATGTATTAAGGAGTGCAAAACCCCAGAAGTATGAAAACACATTGGTCAGACAAAGACAATTAAGGTAGGCACAATGCAAAAAGAACATAAGTACCTTTGTGATGTCACAAAAATGTATTTTTGTACTATGCACCTTTCATTAAGTATACATGCATAACAAAATTACATACATTGAAAATCAATATTGCAGAACCCATGGTGGCACAGAGATCAAGTTCTGTGTGAGGGGCAACAGTTAATGACAGCGTGAAAATAGGAGATGCAATGATTTTTGGTACTAAAACCATCTATATTGGTTTTTGTTTTTGCTTTTGGCAAAGCCACCCTCATATGTTTTGATTTTGGTTTTGGTTTTGGATTTGGATTTTATTAAAAATGGTAAAAACAGGTAATTGTGTAATTTTGAGATGATTTTGTTCTTACATTAGTATTTATGACATTAACATTCATTTACAGTCTATTTTTTAATGGCCACCTCACAAATGTCAATATTTTCACTAATATTGTCCAAAGGCTGCAGGGAGCTCACTTGCTAAACATAGCCATACCACAAACACATGGCAGTTTAAAAAATAATTTGATTTCTATAAAACATAAGATGGCAGTTTAATAACATAGGGCCTGATTTATTAAGGGAAGTTAAGTAAAAAAATTGAGTAAGTAGTCTCCTGGACAAAACCATGTTACAATGCAAGGGGTGCAAATGAGTTTTCACATAAGTTAAATACTGTCTGTTTTTTCATGTAGCATACAAATATCAACTTTAAATTTCAGTGTACAAATAAGCTATCAAGTGTTTGTGTGCTGCATGAAAAACTGACAGTATTTAACTTATGTGCAAAATAGAAAACTAATTTGCACCCCTTGCATTGTAACATGGTTTTGTCCAGGAGACTACTTACTCAATTTTTTTACTTAACTTTCCTTAATGAATCAGGCCAATAAAGGGCAACGTTAAAACATACAGGCAGAGCACTGACTGATAGGATGGCTGTTTTGTAAAATAATATATCCCAAGTTAGATCTACACCACAAGTGAAATGGTTTGAGAAAATCATCATTATTTTATTCTCAATGTTATACAGCATGTGTGACATATTGGAGACGGAGATCAGCAGTAGTAATAAAGTGTCATTTCAGAAACTAAGATACTCCAAGCTGGTCCTCACCCAGAAGTGAAATGGTTTGAAAAAGAAAATGGTCCAATTTCATTCTTAATGTTATATAGCATGTGTGACATTGAGGGGGATAGCAGTGGCAGTAATAAAAGGTCATTTTAGGAAACATAATACACAAAGATGGGCAAAGGCTATAAAGTAAAATAATGTAAAATAGTGCATGTTGGAATTGTCATCTGCACTACCCTTATGTTGTACATTAAAAATGACATGCATAGTTTAACAAGCCAAGTACTTCAGTGAAATGAAATGACTTTGTGGCTGAAATACTTGAATTGTTTGGGTCTACACAAGAGAAAACATTTTGATTGTTGGTTGTTGAATTGTAGAATGAATATGGATTTTAACAACTTGCTAACTGTTGTCATCTTTCTCAGTGTTGACAATGTGGTCACCCTCATCATCCTCATTGCGCCGGGTTCCTCGCATTGCCCCCTTAATAGCAGGAATGTAACTCTCAGCATTTTAAGTGACGCCCATCACAGTGCCAGCTTTTTCTGTTGTCGGCTTTCATAGCAAGCTTGCCGGAAATGTTCTCTGTAAGTATTATAGTTAGTCTCTACTTTCGATGTGTCTACATTAGGACAATCAGCCTTTTCATGTCGCTTTAAGTATTGACTGTATTTTCATAGTCGCAATAACGACTACCATTGAGCTCATCCCTGATGTCAATATCATCATTACATAATAATAGTCCATCCCCACTGGAATCCAGGGTTAGAGATTCTGTTTGTAATTGGTGACAACAAAGATATTCCTCATACAATTTGTAGTTCATTTTGTCGATTGCTCACAATGTTCTCGGCTGTGCTAAACATTCTTTCAGAGTACACATTAGGGGTTTCACAGCTTAAGTACACCATAGCTAGTACACCATAGCTAGGGGCTCGAAATTGCATTTTTTACTCTCAGAATTAAAAAGATCTGTCTGAGATGCTAGTTTGTACATTATCATTAAAGTAATACTCCACCATCCTACTACTAAAAATTGTATCAGATTGAAATGTGGTAGAAATGTCAATATATTTAGGCATTTATTATAAGCCTGACCAGATATCTTAATATTCTTTCACATTGGTGCGCTGTGTTGACTCATCATCAGTGTGAGAATAGGTAAGTGTTTCTCTGGCAGTAGCATTTTTATGAGAAGCTGAAGCAGGGGACGTGCCATGTTCAATTTCAGTCAACAGCTTGCGCACAAGGTGTTCTCTGCATCTCTTAAGATTTGGGTCAGTTGGAAAGAAAGACATTACATATGACGTAAATCTACAATGAAGGATGAGATCCAATTTCAAGATGTTGCAAACCTTTGGGTCCTGGCTAAGCAAATAAAGAACTTAACATACAAGGCCATCATACTTAGAAGAATTGTTTACTTACATATCCTCATTCAGCTTCACTAGCTGCTTTTCCAATAGTTTGATTAGGGGTATGACTTGACTCAGGCTGGCATTACCTGAACTCACTTTATTTGTTACAATATTAAAATTGTTTGAGTAGCTTGCAAAGTACAGTAACATGTTCCCCCTCAGTCATGGCTTAAGGTCTTGATGGCTTGTTTGCCATTCTTCCAGTCGCTGAAGCATATAAAGTGTGGAATTCCACCTCATTACCACCTCTTGCTATAGTTGGTGCTATGGCAAACCATATTTATTTGCAGCTACTGCAATCATCATGCAATTGCTGAATTCCAAAAATGCCCAGAAAGTTTAGGGGCTATAGACAGCATCTCCTGCACTGACCTCTAATTTTTTTTAGAAATTCTAAGCCACTAGGCTTATTGTCTGTAAAGCATGGCGCATGTTGAAATTCACGAGTTGTAATGCAAACAGAATTTTTGTTCTATTATCTGCAATGAGGCATCCTGAAGAGTGTCTTAGTGGGAAGAGACACTTTGCTATGACATTCCTAAATTTTTCCATCATATTGACACTGGTATGTTTCTTAGTGATGCCACCAATACAGAGAGTAGTTTGCTTGTGAATGAGCTGGCATTGTATACTAACATTACTATGCTGAAAGGATGAGGAGAATTATGGTGCTACTGGCTCTGCTGCTGCTTGATGTGATACATCTACCCAGAGAGCCATGTAGTCTTTTGTTTGACCTGTATCACTTGTTTACATATCCGTAGTTAAGTGATAATTGGTACAATGGCATTTTCTAGGGATTGAATGATTTGTGTTTAGTGATCCACTGTGCAACAGGTTGCTGACTGTCATACTTGGTTCCTCTTGCAAATTATTCTTTCAAATAAAATGTATTGTTTAACACTATGCTAGTCTTCTTGGTCCCCTTATGTATAGAGTTTTCACACCCAACAGCAGCAGCACTAGCGAGCAAGGATTCTTCTTGGGAATCATGGATTTCATTAGGGGAGTCAACTTGTATTTGCAAATTGGATGCTGAACTACATAATAATAATAATAATAATAATAATAATAATGAGGAGGACGATAAGGAAGGTGTTGACGGTGAATATTGCATGAGGTATCTATCCATTCTGATGGTAGCTGATGCTGGACTACTTGTAACTATGCATTAGTTGGTTCTACTGGTGGGTGCCTTACTTCGACATAATCAACATAATCCTCATTATCTTGTTCAAGCCCAAAACATTGTTATTGACAGATCCTCAATTATCTAACTCATTATGTTGCACATTAGCAAGTTCCAAAGCAGCATCCTCAATTTCTATGTCTAAATCATCATCATTATTATTCATCCTCACATTTCCAAATATTTGAGAAATTTTAGAAGGAGACTGCTCTATAATTACAGTGGCAGAATCTCATATTTGACCGTGTTGGGGACATCCTTTTGCAATAGGCATTGTAGTATGTGTAAGAGCAGGAGCAAGATCACTGCTAGAAAAATGTTGGCATGATCTTTACCTTTCCTTGCTACTGTGTTTGGTGTATGGATGGACATCCTATGCCACCCTGTCTGTTGTTGCTGGGGGCCAGCTTGGCTTGCCTTGTCACTGTCCCCTTTCTTTATCCCAAATTGCGCACCTCTAACCGCAGTAGGAGGGGCCTGCAGCCACCACTAGGCTCCTTTACTGATGCCTTTTGCACGTGTTCAATTCAGTCCATTGTACTGTGCTCCAACCATTTTATAAGGCCATCTTAAAAAAAAGCCAAAAAAAACAACAATTATACATAGGGTAAAATATGAGTGAACATTATATGTTAATGTACTTTTGAGAAAGCTAGTATTATAATAGTTAGGGGATAAAGAGGGAACACTTTAATTTTGAAGCAGACCGTTAATAGCAGACTTATTAATATTTTAATATCTCATGTATAGTATATTTACTGCACCTATTATTTTATATTTAGCAGCGAGAGTGGCCCCCTAGTGACAGCAAATTACTGGAAACGAATATAATCTGTGAAAGAAGCTTGGAGAAGAGAATGTGTGAAGCTCCAACGCTGCAACCTTGCATCTATCCGTTTTTTGTTCAAGTTCAGGCCCAGTCATGTCAGTGCCAGACAATATATATCCTCCCAGAGACTGAAATACAATTGGATCAATCTCGGTCGCCTGGCAACTGGCTCTTCTATAGGCAGCTTGTGTATTTTCCAGATTGTTAAAGGCTAAATCAGACCTTCACAGACACTAATAACATCCTTGAAAGCAAAGCTCTCTCCCAGAGCATACTGTCTACCTGTTACATGGCATGTTACGGAAAAAAAACACTGCTCATGATCAGCGTATTCAGGTATGTACTGTACCCGGAAATTGGATATGGGAGCAGGGTCTCAGAGCAGCATATGTGGCAGTTATATGGGGCACAGCAGCTAAAAGCAGCTGCCTCCCCAGTAGTAACACCACTGATTGTACCATATAAATATAAATATATATATATATATATATATATATATACATCTATCCTTTGAGTTAATCATTTAAGGGATCTGCTGCAGATTCTCTAATATATAAACAACACTCTTATGCTGTTACATATTTGGTGAAGGCTAACTCCACCAAATATGTAATCATGCTTCTAAGCAAAAATAACATTCCCTTAAGAGCAATGCTACCACTAGAATTATCAATGTTATACTGGATCAATAACACTCCTATGCTAACATTGTTTCCTAATGTGCATTCCATGTACTAGTTAGAGATGGGCGGGTCCGGTTCCCCCCGAGTAGGCGAACAACAGAGTTTATTTTCACAAACTGAGTTTACAATATTGTGGGGTTTATGGGTAAACTGTGTGTATACTATTAAATTTAGCCTTTGTATCCTTACTTCCAGTAAAGTATCAGGTCTACAACATATAATTTTATGTTGTAAAAAAGAAGAATATATATAATCCATTATTTTATAGTCAATTTTCCATCAAGAGTAGCCATTATCAAAATGAACTGATTTTCCTGCACATTAACTAGAGAAACAGGTTTTGGTCTTTGAAGCAGCCTACATTTACATATCAAATGCTGTGAGCCAGTCCTTGTTACACAGAACTCTCCTGCCCTTAGAAATCTGTTAAAATTAGAGATGGGCGGGTCGGGTTCCCCGAGAACCGAACCCACCGGAACTTTGGGTATCCGAGTACCGAGCTGAGTAGCTCGGTACTCTCCCGCCCGCTCGGAATCCAAATCGAGGCCGAACGTCATTGTGACGTCCTCGGATCTCGGGGCTCGGTTCTCGCGATACTTGAAGATTATAAATACACGCCTCCACAGCAATCCATTGCCATTTGACAGAGGGAGAGAGCAGAGTGTAGTCACAGGCTGATTAGAGCAGGGACAGAGAATACAATATTCTTATTCCAATTGAGCTACCAAAAATCGCTAGAAATGAGAGGAGGATAGAGGATTTTTGTTTTTTTCAATATTTGGCACTCCCCAGTGCTTTTGGGGTCTCCCCCATAATTGTGCATAAATATTTCTGGCTGTCAAAATTACTATCTGTCAGCAGCATCTTACCAAATAATTTTTAGCACTCCACAGTGCTTTGGGATCAGAATGAATTCAAAGCAGTCCACATATGATCAGAATGAGCAACCAGGTTCTGTCACCAGTCCTGATGTTAGTGTTCCCAGTATGTCATCTGGGCAAGGCGATGTCAAAGTACACAGTGTTTCGAAATCAGTCCCAAAAAAAAAAAGGAAAGATTTACTGTGTTGAAGCGAAAAAGAAGTGTTATACCACTTTCATACTGCCGCCCCGGCAATATCCCGGGTTGTTAACCCGGGTTATTGCCGGGGCACAGGGCAGTATAGATAAGAAGATTCCCGGGTCGGGCGGGTTCATACTGCACCTGCCCGACCCGGGTTTTACAAAAAAAAAGTGTAAAAAAATGATTTTAATTAATAAAAAATACATAACAAATGTTTACTTTACTTATTTTCAGCCAGCGGTGTCTCCGGTGCGTTGCCGGCTGTCAGAGGGACCTCTGGGTACTAAAATTATGTCATTTCTAATGGACTAGAAATGACGTCATTTGTTATGTATTTTTTATTAATTAAAATATTTTTTTTTTACATTGACATTTTTTTTTTTCAGTATGAATGGTGAGACCCGGGAATTACCCCTCGCAAAATCCCGGGTCTAAGTCCCAGATTTTAGACCCGGGATTTTGGGGTTGGACTATTCATACTACACCAAGACCCGGGTTTTTCAGCGTGCCCCTGCAAAAACCCGGGTTTTTGGTGCAGGAGGAGGGGAGGGCGTGGGGGCATAGATAGCCACCAAACTACCGTGGTCCATTTAATTTTACTTTCTAGTTCCACAGTCTGTGCAGGCTGCTTTTTTTATATTAAACTACAAGTGGAGGGCGGGGGCGGGGGGGGGGGGAGACATAGATAGCCACCAAACTACCGTGGTCCATTTAATTTTACTTTCTAGTTCCACAGTCTGTGCAGGCTGCTTTTTTTAATATTCAACTACAAGTGGAGGGTGTAATATACACCCAAAGACGATGGCTACATTGCCAATAATCAAAGATGGAGGAGGTAGACAACCAGGTTTGTCTGTATAATTTGCAGACAAGTGTTCGAATTAAGGACGGCCTACCAGGAATTAAACTGTTTTTTTCATAATTTATTAGCTTTAGAATTACCTCACTTATCTAAGAAACTGGTGGAGCACTAAATTAGGTTATTTTAGACCAAAAAAATTGTATTTTTTTCAAAAATAGCAAAACAAAACCAAACAAAACCAAAACCAAAACCAAAACACGCAAGGGCGGTTTTGCAAAACCAAAACCAAAACACGAAGGTAATCCAGATCCAAAACCAAATACAAAACCAAAACACGGGGCTCAGTGACCATCTCTAGTACTAGTTGTACATCTAACACATACAACCAAATTACTTATAACAACTTTGTTAGTGCTCAGCATTTGCAGAATAAAAAAAAATGTAAAGACACTTCCACTTACTGGCTTGTTCCCGACTACACCATGTAATCTTTATTATGATTTGCCTGGCTTTTAAAAGTGTTGCATATTTCTCAAAAAATTCAGTCTATTTTCTTTGCATTAGAAGTTATACATGTATTACCATATTTGCCTTCAACTCCAAATCATTTTATTTTTTTATGTCAGTCTTTATCATCCACAAGTTATTGTTATAATACAGAGAGATGATAGATTGTTGTATTGTGTATAATCAGCTCCAGCTTTGCCAGATGAAATCCATCTTCTGTTCCTAGTGACTAAAAATCATTAGCATTTGACAGCAGCTTCTAGTGTGATTTCACGTAGACCATGCTTCTAAGCAAAAATAACATTCCCTTAAGAGCAATGCTACCACTAGAATTATCAATTGTATACTGGATCAATAGCACTGCTACACTAACATTGTTTCCTAATGTGTATTCCATGTACTAGTTGTACATCTAACACATACAACCAAATATCACTTTGTTAAATTGATGTACTAAATGCTATGTCCAGGTACAGTATAACTACTGTCAATACTGTTTTTACTTCTGTGCACGCCAATGCATTTATAATATACCTGTATAATAAGATACTCACTGTTTCCTTGGAAGCTTGGTCATATCATCTTTGCAATCCTCAACAAGCATTTGCAAGGTTAAAGGTTAAAATGTTAAAACAATTTTTATCCATGTATTGTGATTTTAAATGTACTTGGGGTGGTGAGTGGTCTCTATAGGGGTGGGCTAGCTCTGATGTTAATTCTGCCCACTCCCTGCTCATCAATGTACTCCAATGTCATGGTCTCCAGGGGAATGAGGTCTAATTTGGCTGGGGTACCATCGCCTGTTGCCCTAACATGCCTGTAGTGGTTCTGAATTTTATCTTCATCCAACACTTAAGGTAGTATTGATAATGTCCAATTTTTTAAAGTTAGTAAAGATGTTGGTCATTCATACCTTTGACAATTATTTAAGGTAGGTACATTTTTCAATGATCTGCACTCGGTATGCAGTGCACAAACATTAATTTGGATTCCACACATAAAAAATTACCTTTATTTGACCATTCTGTGAATTGGAGCCATGGTGTTGACCTGCATGGTGTAGCATTTTCACCACCAACTGGACTATCACCTCCACCTCTCTTTGGGTGAAATTTGGCTGCCTCCGCTTTGATGCTGAAGTGGAGGAGCCAGAGGCTTGACTTAGCCCTATTTGCTCATGTTCTTTAAAGAAAAGTAAAAAGCCAGCCATTAATAACAATACTCAAATGGCATGTGAAGTGTCTCAGATAGGGCCTTCAATGTTTCCAAAAATAATTTTCTGATTTACTCAAACAAATGTTCCACCTCATAAGATGTAATAAACTCACAAAATGGCTGTGCTGAATAATTGTCTCTCCAGCTATTATATAAAGGAGGCAGGTGCGTTCTCCAGCAATTGCCTGTGTATGAAAGGCTAGGTTGATTTTTGTGATTATTTGACAGGTGAAAGTCAGCCATTCTTCATATTATTAATTTTTTATTTTTTTATTAATTTTTATTTATAGGGCGCCACAAAGTATCCGTAGCGCCGTACAAGGACAAACAATGGCACAGTACAAGGTGAAACAGCACAGTACAAGTAACAGTAAGCACTATAACTCTGGGGGCTCAGGCACAGCATGAAAGAGAGGGAGGGAGGGGAAAAGTGAGTACAGGCAGGTAACTATGGCCCAAGAGGGTGGGCACGGATGACAGGTTGAGAGTCACTGAGGGGAGCGGAGAGAAGCGAGAGGAGACAGAGGGCAGAGGGACTGAGAGGAGGTGAGCTGAGTAGCTGGAGAGCGCAGTTAAAAGTGATGGAAACAGGAGGTAGGAGAGCCCTGCTCAAAGGAGCGAACAATCTAAAGGGAGGGGAAGACAGACAGACACATGGATGAGACGGAGAGACGGGAGGAAGGGGGAGAAGGGAAGAAGGGATGAGAACGAGAGGTAGCCGACTGGTGGGAGTTCGGGCATGAAACTGGAAGGCTTTAAGGAAAAAGTGGGTTTTTAATGTTCGTTTGAAAGAGGACAGATTAGGGGAAGTTCTGATGGAGCGGGGGAGCGGGGGAGCTTGTTCCAATGGAGGTATTAAATGGATCTATAACTGACATGTATACTTGTTCCAATGGAGGTATTAAAGGGATCCATAACTGACATGTATACACCCATACTGTGAACCAATCAGTAATGAGAACGTTGAAAAGTCTCATTTATTTACAAACATGCATTCGACAACAATCATCCACGCCAAGCTGTGGGGACTAAATAATGGACAACTTGTATTGCCCCACAGCTCGGTACATCAGCAACGAAGACAAGATCCAGGCCTATATGGCCATCGGCAGGAGCCTGTGGTTACAATTTAACTGTTTGCATACAAGTGTGCAGCTCCAGAGGAACTGAAGTGACTTGAGGAGAAGACAGCTCGAGCACCACGCAGATTTGAGGGCTGAGATTGCTATGCATTTGTTTTCTGTTAGTTGAAATCAATTATTAATAAATAAAAATATTCCTGTTATATTTGAGTACAAAGCAATAAGGCTTGTAATAACCTTTATTGGACAAAGTGTAAGGCCTGCTATGTATTAGAAATATTTCTCAGTCAGTATGTGATTAATATAAGCCTCCTAGGTCAAGTCCATATGAAAGTGGTGTAGAGGTGTGTTTATTTGGCCAATGATGCTCCAGGTGTGGTATTTTATCTTTCACAAAATAACCTAACATTATCGGGATGTCAGGATGTCTATATGTATGTGTGAGACAGAGATAACATTTATAAATAAACTAATGTGTCATATTTATTTCAACATCATACCTCACCATCCACCACTGCATTAACCTTTATCAAAAATGACATAGTGCAAGGGTGGAGTGCATCGGGGGGGCAGAGGATGAGCAGGAGTCGGAAGAGGACCAGGAGGCTAATGAGGAACATGATTATGAGGAGCCCCAGATGGAGGAATGGAGGAGGGGGGCAGGAGCTTATTGGGACTTTACAAATAATGTATTCACAGTCTCCTGGTGGGTCGGAGCAGGAGGTGGCTGCTGAAAAATGTAAGTATTGTGATGTTATAAAGTAATATAAATTCAGTTTTTATGGCAGAATTAAAGTGTAGTCCTCAGAAAGCCTTGAGTTTACAAATGTGATTAAGCATAGGCAAAGCTTGCCATTCCACCGGTGTCTGACATGATGGGCCTAATAAGTGCTTGCTGCACAGACATTACTTCCCCCCCACACACTCAATAATTATATGCATGTGCTTCCAAAAAGTAGTAGTTCTCTAACTACTACTGTGTTAAGCATAACATGAACCTTTGCAATGGGGAAGTGGACTATATAGCATATGAAGGAGACTATGCTATGATCATACATGAACCAGACAATAACAACCTACATATAAAGAAACCATGAAGAAGTCCAGTGATGGAAAGGTAGAGTTCATTGCCCAAATCACCCTAATCCTAGCTTCAAAAATTATAAGGTTACAGTTCTTTGAAGCAGTAGGCTATCTAGTTTTCAAAATGGTAAGCCTTGTTATTCTACCATATTTTTCCTACAAATTGCATGTGTTTCATTAAAGATAGTACAAACTATCAAAAAAACCTTCATTATCATTTTCAAGTCCAAATTTTTTTTATGAAAACCTATGTGTAAAATCCTGTATTTTGCTATTTTAGAAAGATGGATTGGTGCCAAAGCAAGAGCCAAATTTGTTGGTGGTGGTTGGAAAAAAAGATACACAAGTTTGCTTTTAATTCACTTTCTTGTATCTTCAATTAGCCATTTTGGGTAGATTGTCCTTGTCATACCTAAATAAGCTCAGCACAGGTGTGAGAAAAAACGTCAGCAGCGAAGGGATTAATCTCCAAGCTGAAAGTTATTCAGAAAATTGCAGTTTCATACAAGAGATTATAACATGGACCTTCAAATAGTAGTGATCCAGATAATAAATAATATTTATGTATTGGTAGCTCTCAATAATGCTATCAAACAATTATAAGCTATCTAAAAACACATTTTACACAAATATAAACATTTCAATTTTTATATTAGTGTAAAGTGTTTGAATTGAGAACTTTATATTTTAATAAGGAGGTTGATTAATATTTTTTATTTACGTCAAACTACGAAGTGTGTTAATTGGTTGGACACCTGTTGGACATCCATTAAAACTATGCATTATAAGCAGATCCTTTATTTTTACCGATCTTAACAAATAGACTTCCTACTTAATTATCCTAGAAACTTTTATGTCTAGAAAACAATTTTCGAGGCATTCTAGAAGTTCCTTTTATCTGTTTTGGACTGTCTTCTAATCCGCTACTACTTACATACTGGCATGCCAAATAGATTTAGATGGAAATTGTTCAAATATTTTGTTGCTAAAAACTCTCAATAAGTGTCTATTAAAAAGATCTGCATTAGTAAGTTGAAGAAAACTCTATTTTAGGCTCTTTTTGATGATACAGCACTTCATCTAACATACATGGTCGGCTGCTGCAGAGTTGGCTGTATGTCCATTTGTGTAGCCTAAATTACAGAAATTTGTACTGTGCATACTATGTTCATATGTAAATTTGTTACTTACTACTCATTACATATAGAGAGGCAGAACAGTGGAGGAAAGGGGTATGCAAACATAGACTTAGTACAGTCATCGGCACTAGCTAGCTACTTCTGATTGGTTGATTGCAGATACAGCTCTGGAGCCTATAGTGCTTTCTTTATTTATCATGAATTATTTTTATGATTTTATGGGCATATTGTAAAATTAATTTTTTCTTACTTTCATTCATACACGAAAAAGAAAATTATACCTGCTTTTCTTGAAGTTATGGTTGGGTGTCACTGTATCTAGATGCAAGTTCTAGTTGTTCCAGATTGCTAGTGTTTTTGACTTAACATCACAATTTTACAATTGTGGCTTATTCCTAATTATTGGAAAGCTATGATCTGTCTTGTTCTGTTGCCTCATAAACTACTGTTTGAAACACAGACAAATATTTCCATATGATGTCTGCCTCAATATGGTGTCTTTATGGTGTCATTATTTGTAGTCATATGTGTCTATTCTGCATCCTGTTGGATACTCAAATCTGCCATGCACTACAGCTCTGTCTTCCTCTGTGAGCTGATTGGAAAACTTCACTATTTAATCCGTCATCTGTCTTGCACTCTTTGCCAGTGATAGTGTTGGACACACTAGCTTCCTGGTTCCTGCACCTGTGTTAAATTTGTTCTGTAACTTGCACCTTTTGTTCCTTGCTCTACATTCCTTAGTTTCCTCATATGTGGACTGTTTCATACAGGTCTTCTCGTTACTTTCTCTGATTTTATTTCTCTCCTCATACCTGGATTACATCTTACTGGTTTTAGACCCTGCTTATATTTGTTTCCTGGCTCCTATTTTCTGGTCTGCGTCTACAGGCTATTCATATATAGCTCAACACAGAATCCTCAAGAATGAACTGTGGTAACTATTTATGGATCGTCTAATGTTGAACCTTGCTTCCTTGCTCTTATTTCAGACTGCCTTTTTCTCTTTGGGTTCAGCCTCTTTGTACTCTACAGTCACTAGAAATTACTTACACCAGTTCACCAGTTAGAGACAGGTGTGTGAGGACAGTAGGTAAAAAATTATAGAATGGGTAGCCCATGTTGGCAGTTCAGATGTTAATGAATCTTGCTAATCTCTCTCATCCCAATTATCAAATGAAAAACAGAGCCTTTCTTTTTTATTTACACTTTTTTAATTTATTTGTATAAACATTGCTATGGGGTCTTCCTGTGGCTGAATCCTTATTCCCAGCGTCTCATTGACTTCTCATTCTGTTTGGGCTGCAAACTGCAGTTAAGTGATGACATTATGGATCTCATTTAGAACTGTGCATAAGTCTGTTCCTTTAGCACAAGATAAACACATGCGCACCAACAATGCATATGTATACATCAATATAATATATCAGTATATATCAATATATATAAATACATTTTTGTGTGTCTTTGACTTGTTTCCCCTTACTCTTGGATAGAGTGAACAAGGCTGGGCAAGGGGGGTGCGCAAGCATAGGCTGAGTACAGTAAGTATGTGACACAATTAGACATGGATGCATCCATAGATACCCCTTTTAGCATATAATGATGATGATGATGATGATGATGATGATGTCATATATCAGCAGCGCCTAAGATCTAAATATCTAGCCACTTCTGATAGGCTGATTGCATGTTGTCCTCTCTAGTATGTAAACCTTTAAGGGCTAAATTATTTTAAATTGTGTGCACCAATTCGCATTACTTATGTAACACTTACCAGTAGGGTAGGTATTTCATCTAGGATTTGACTAGTAACTCAGGATTTGAGCAATCAGGGGAAATTCCCCTTACTCAATACCAATGTATATACGCTCACAAATCACACAGATAACAATTTATAATTTAATTCCAATCAAGTAGTGTCAATGTATTATTTCTTAATAATATATAGTTAAATTAAATGATTTATTAAAACACATATGTGGAATAGGTATAGAGAGGAGGCTTATAATATAAATTAAGTGACTGTATAATGCTAGCAAATCCAAATTTATATCCAGGAATGTCTTGCTCCATTTAAAGTGTGACTAGCATAAACAAGAAGGGCGTACAACCCTTATATACCTACAAATTGGCGTCACTTATGTCTAGACCCTTTCATTTATCTTACATCTATGACAGTAAAAAAAACAACAGTTTGAACAAGCATTAGTAGGACTGACGATATTAACTGCTATAAAGCATTTTCTTGACATCAACTAGGCATTTATATTACTACAATAACATTGTATAGAATGCTTTCAATGAAACCATTAAACGCTTAGCTAGATACAGACACTTCCTGTAGTCTTTTACACAATGTATCTTCTTGTAAGGTATAGATACATTACTACATACAGTTTAGCAGAGATAAAAGAGATACATTTTAACTTAATATTGTGATTGTTCAGCTCATACTAGCTTAATATACATAAGCACAATTACGTAACAGTTTTAGGGTACAATAGTATGTGAGAGTCAGGAAGGCCAGTGAGAAGGTGGTTGCAATAATTAAGACTAGAAATGATGAGTGAATGGTCCGGGATTTTTGTTGCTTCCTGAGAGAGGAAGGGACAGGTTTTGATGATGTTATGGCAGAGGAAGTGGCAGGATTTGGTGAGGGACTGTATATAAGGGGTAAAGCTGAGGGCATAGTCAAGGTTAACTCCAAGATAATGGGCTTGGGGGACAGAAGACAGAGAGTTATTTTGCTAATCAAGAGGGATATATTGGGAGGGATAGCAACATTGGTGGGAGGAAATATGATGAGCTTGGATTTGGAGATATTGAGTTTGAGGAAGTCTTGTGACTTCCTGTGACTACCTGTGACATCCAGGTAGTAACAGCCGGGAGACAGCTAGATACTTGGGTTAGGAAGGCAAGAGAGAGGTCAGGGAGGAAAGATAGATTTGTGCGTCATCTGCATAGAGGTGGTACTTGAGGTCAAATGATTGAATAAGTTCAGAAAGTAGAGAGAGAAAAGCAGAGGGCCAAAGACAGAGCCTTGGAGGACTCCAATAGAAGTTAGAAGCAGAGATGCTAAATGAGAGGCCAGAGGCAAACCATTGTGATACAATTAATTAATTCACTACAGTTTCGTGTTTTAGATACCAACTACACCAGTATACATTTGATACATTTTTAGTGTTTCATTAATTGTGGGAATTAAGTAATCTGGTTGTAATGCTCATTTTATAAAATTAAGGTGGTAAAAGTAATAGATAAATGGAATAAAATTAAGTATTTCACTGTATATTTTGAGCTGGAGGAGCTCTGGATAACATGCACTTTTGTGGCAGCTAGCTACTATATATTTCGGGTGTTGAAAGGTTTTGCTGTCTAAGATTAAACAAAGGTCAGTATTTTGTGCTTTCCTATTTTGAGTTGTTAACCCTAGTATTTTTTTTGTTTTGCTTTTAAATAATTGCAGTTGGTGGTCAATTAGAGATATAGGAAACACATTTATTCCTGAGCAGCTTATTTGTACTTTAACTCTGTATTATGGCAAGTAAGATCTCATGTCCAATAATAAAAATATAATAATAAATGATCATGCAAAATGCATTAGTTGTAGTACAAAAACAAACTTAATATGAAAGATAATAATTAGATGGCAGTCTATTTATAAAATATGTGTCACAGTGCTATCTGCTAGCAGGAAAGAACCACTTGGCTGGGGTAGCTATCAGTGACACACCGTGACTTGTCAAGCCACTTAGTCATGAGAGGATGGTTCATGAGGGACAAAGCTGAAGTTGATGGGTTAGAAAAGGTGGAATTGTGAGGGACAAATCAAAGTTGATGTGTTAGATACTGTACATTTTTGAGGGATGAAAAGTCAATAAAAAGACAAACCAAACAAGTCTCTTTGAAGCACCAGCAGAATGAAATTCCATATTTGCTCTTGCAAATATTGGAAGGAGTCAGGACCTTATAAAGGCTGCATACTGGTGAGGTCTCCTAGTTCACTTGACTATTAGCAAAGTGCTGATTGCAGTAAGTGAAAAAGAATGTGCAGTTGTCAGTCTTGACAGTGCATTGCTGCCACCTGTTGTCTGTAGGTGCATTGCTGAAGATCCTCATATTCACACTATTTAATGCATTCCTGAACTTATGCATAAAGGAATACATATAAACTTAAAGTAAAGGAAGCATATATTGGTTTTATTGATCTATATGACAATGTTGCCTTGTTTCAATAGGTTACACTGTTTTACATATAGGACAGTGTAAACCAGGCTTGTCCAACCCGCGGCCTGCGGGCTGCATGAGGCCCAGCACGACTGTAAATGTGGCCCAGCAGGAGTTTGGGTTGTGGCAAGGGGCCAGCGCTGTTAATGAAAAAAAAATCCTGCAAAAAAAAAAAAAGGAAAGAAAATACTTACCTTGCGGTCACGCGGTCTTGTCAGCTGGTGCTCCAGCTCCATTCCTTATCTCCTCCTATGTGCGGTGCTTGCAGTGAATGGATGTCGGGCGTGACGTCATTATGCCCGACATCCATTGCGGAGCGCAGCACAGAGGAGTCACCCCCGTGAACTCGCGATCAGCAGCAGTGAAAAATTATCCAGTATCTTATTGTTGTTACTCTGAATTTGGACTTTCTGCACCATGCAATTATGAACTAGCTGTGTTCTCTGTATGTATCTAATATAAATATTAAGAGATGATTGTATTTTTAATACTTTAAAACCATTTTAAATGTGCAGTGCTGAGTAGGGTGAAAATATCACCCACTGTTACCCTCATCAGAGGCTGCTCCATTGAGCCATTTTTCCAGCCACCCTAACTTTAAATCTCTGTAGGTTTCTATTAGTCCTCCTGATGCTACCATATCAGTGACCATTTCAAACAGGTCAATAAAAAAAAATGATTCATGGGTGCAGAAAGAGAGGAAAAAAAGGTTTTGGCATTTAATTCCCCGAACCCCACTAAGGGGCAGATGCAGATAAGTTAAATTGTAGCTGTTAATGGAACTACTGCTTTAATCATGATTCTGCAACAGTTTTCCTAACTCTATGCAAAATGCATACAAGAACCACTGCTTTTATGTCACATAATTCCTTAATTACATAGAAAAGCCTTCCTGTAAGACCATTAATTGCCAACTCTCCCAGAATGCCCGGGAGAATCCCGAAATCCGGGTAGGTCTCCCGGACTCCCAGGAGAGCAGGCAAGTCTCCCGCATACTGTAGTTTGGTAACAAAAATAGGGATGTGCACCGGCCACTTTTGGTGTCTCGTTGTTTTGTGTTTTGGGTTCGGATTTGCTTGATGTTTTGGGTTCAAATTTATTTCGCAAAAAAACTGTCGAAAGGTTTTGGTTCGGATTTAAGGTTTTGGATTCGGATTTATTTTGAAAAAAGCATAAAAAGTTCCAAAATCAAGTTTTTGGGCTTATTTTCACTCCTACGCTATTTTTAACCTCAATAACATTCAATAACAATCATTTCCACTAATTTCCAGTCTATTCTGAACACCCTCACACCTCACAATATTGTTTTTAGTCCAAAAAGTTTCACTGAGGTAGCTTTCTGGACTGCATAGTGGAGTGATCCCAGTACCCAATTTGGTACCGGGGCCGCAATATATCACCCTCAACTGGTCTGAATTCCACCAACAGCAGTAGCGGCAGTAGTAGGCATAGTGCTGCAGGATCCTCTGGAAGAATCCCGGATTGAAGAGGACTCACACATGCCAGTGACATGGACTGCAGGACTATCTCCTATCGAGATCGAGGAGGAAATTGATGAGAAGGGTGTTGCTGGTGTGGATACAACAGGACCAAGGGATTTAGGTGTCCCTGGACTGCTGACGGTCCTAGCCACAGTTCCAGAACTACACACTGAATTATGAAGGTTCTTCAGGTGACATATAAGGGAGGATGTCCCTAGGTGGCCAAGATCTTTACCCCTGCTTATTTGAGCTTAAGGTACATATGGCAATAAATTTGTTGTCCGGATTGGGATAGAAATAATTCCAGACCGAAGAGGTGGATTTCTTGGTCTTCTGGCCAGGCATGACGATGTTTTTTTTCATCCCATGGACAACAACTGTTTCCCCCCCTGGTGCCTCATTTAAGATAACCACATCAGCATCCTCCTCGTCAAGTTTCTCCTCAGCGCCAGCTAAATCAATATCCTCCTCCCGGTGTACAACATTGACACCTTCATTAGCCAAATCTGTAACTGCACTGTGGGTGATCCTTCCAGCATATGCAAAGGCCATGCTGCAATTGGTGGAAGGAGCCACCTCTTCCCGTAAAGTGATGGGAAGGTCAGGCTTCGCAACCACCAACACCCTTGGACTCGCCTTGGGGATTTGTGATGCCATCTCTTTAGAAGGCAGAGTTGTTTGCTGTGTTGTTGATGACAGCTTAACTCTCTTAAATTTTTTAGAGGGGGGGGGAGGAGGAGGGCTTAGATCCTTGGGTGAAGCTGAACCACTAGTCATGAACACGGGCCAGGGCCTAAGCCGTTCCTTGTCACTCCGTGTCGTAAATGGCATATTGGCAAGTTTACGTTTCTCCTCAGATGATTTTAATTTTCTTTTTTTGCTAATTTTAGTGAACTTTGGCTTTTTGGATTTTACATGCCCTGTACTAGGAGATTGGGCATCGGGCTTGCCAGACGACGTTGATGGCATTTCATCGTCTATGTCATGACTAGTGGAAGCAGCTTCAGCATTAGGAGGAAATGGTTCTTGATCTTTCCCTACTTTATCCTCCAAATTTTTGTACTCCATTATATGCAGCACAAGCGAGCGTACCCCTAAACCACACACACCCGGCAAAGGCTTTTAAAATTATATGCTTAACAGGACAGTACCACTGGATTGGAGTTATACAGCAGTACCAATTTTTTTAGACTGCAGGAACAGTGAACGTAGTTATATATTGCAGTACTAATTCTTTTATACTGCAGGAACAGTGAACGTAGTTATATATTACAGTACAAATTCTTTTATACTGCAGGAACAGTGAACGTAGTTATATATTGCAGTACAAATTCCTTTATACTGCAGGAACAGTGAACGTAGTTATATATTGCAGTACAAATTCTTTTATACTGCAGGAACAGTGAACGTAGTTATATATTGCAGTACAAATTCTTTTATACTGCAGGAACAGTGAATATAGTTATATATTGCAGTACAAATTCCTTTATACTGCAGGAACAGTGAACGTAGTTATATATTGCAGTACAAATTCCTTTATACTGCAGGAACAGTGAACGTTGTTATATATTGCAGTACTAATTATTTTATACTGCTGGAACAGTGAACGTAGTTATATATTGCAGTACTAATTTTTTTATATTGCAGGAACAGTGAACGTAGTTAGATTGCAGTACCAATTTTTTTAGACTGCAGGAACAGTGAACGTTATTGTATAGCAGTACCAATGGAATTAGCAGGACAGACACAGCACCACTGGACTCAGCAGGATAGAGCACAGGACACAGCACCACTGGACTCAGCAGGACAGAGCACAGGACACAGCACCACTGCACTCAGCAGGACAGAGCACAGGACAAAGCACCACTGGACACAGCAGGACAGAGCACAGGACACAGCACCACTGGACTCAGCAGGACAGAGCACAGGACAAAGCACCACTGGACTCAGCAGGACAGAGCACAGGACAAAGCACCACTGGACTCAGCAGGACAGAGCACAGGACACAGCACCACTGGACTCAGCAGGACAGAGCACAGGACAAAGCACCACTGGACTCAGCAGGACAGAACCACAGGAATGACCAGGACAGAGGACACCACTAACAAAACACAACCTCCCGCTTCCCTGATCAATGCCCGAGTGAAGATGGCGGCGGCAAGCAGGGAATTTAAAGAATCCGAGTATCGCGAGATCCAACGGCGGGATTATGAGTCATAGCCTCGTTTTGAGTTTTGATAATCGGCGGGAATACCCGAACAGTGCTCGGATCGGGCTCGGATCCGCACTGTTCGGGGCTGTTCAGATTTAGTAAATCTGAGCCCGCTCATCCTTAACAGAAATACAATAGCCACACATACATTCCCCACCAGCATCTACAGTTGTTATACTGCTGCCTTATGTATCAAGTGTTTCCCACACTTCTTAGTTGTAAGCTCATTTGAACATTGTCATCTTTAACTTCTTTTTCATGTCATTGCATGTAATGTATTTGTAACCTGATAATCTCAATGTACAGAGCTTCATAAAATGTTATTTGTAAATAAGAAATAATAACTAATTTCCTTTTACTTCTATAATTTTATTAAGTAAATGGTCCTAAAGTGGAATGGACTCTGAAGTGCATATTTATGCTTTACACCATGCCACCTGAGGCTCACAATACTACAAAATGCCATGCAGAGCGCTTAGTTCCAAAATCTAGAATGAAGGTGTGCTGTGGGCACGCTCTCCATTGTGTGTCAGGAAGAGAGATTGCTGCATTTATGTAAACAGAAAAGTTTTGTGCACCTACATATTTAGTAATTATGAGATAACCTTTATTGTGTTTCTAAATTCTTTTCAAACATGATGTTTTTTCAACTTTTGTGATATTGAATCAAATTTAATACAATTTATAAAACTGTTGTGAAATGTTTTAACATTTTAGGGATGAGTATAACTTGTTCCTCCTCCTGAGGGTGAGTAGTCTTTTAGTAAGCATTTCCTAGATTTGTTGTGAAATATCATGCCTGAGAGATATCTCATTCAAAATTCCTTGTAAATATACATACACATAAGCATGAATGTATGCCCCTTTAAAACTGTTACTAACATCAATGAGCTGAAGACAGCAGCCTTTGGGACATAAATTACCATAGAGACTGCAGTATATTAACAGACATGTAGCAGTGATTTATTTAAAATCATCTCAGTTGGTTTTCAGTTCAGCGAATGTTTGAGCGACAGGATACACATATTGCTAATCAGCTTATATTTGCATCTTGGCAGGTAAGGAAGGTCTCACATGATCTGATCATTTTAAGTGTAAATGCACTATATTAATGGGAAAAACATTATTGCTAAAGAGAGCCAAACACTACCAATTTATGATACCCCTGATATGTAGCAATAGTTAATAAATATTTTTGAGTGATCATATATCTTTATACCCCAAGTCAAATGTAAGCTACTTACGAGTCAAAAAGGTGTTTGTGATTTAATTAAAAGTATTAGCTTGGTGTGGATCACAGGATATCTGAGTCTAACAATGGGATAAACCCATATAGAGGGGGAGACTAAATTACTCTAAACTTATTATCTTTGATTGTCTCTAAATTCTTGTGCTCTAGCCATGTTGTATTTATGTATGGAAAGATCCAGCTGCGTGCTCTTAGCTGCAGATCACAGTGTCCAATGCCAATTTATAGCACAGGTAGTAAATGCTAAAACTTCTTGGAATCTCTCTTCAAGCCTATATCACTTTTCATCAATAATATTCAACAACAGATGCCTCACATTCTTTATTGCTCTGTAACATGAGGCTGACCAACTGGGCTAAATTTGAAGTAAGGCAAATAAGTGAAATATATAATCTCATGTCTGATATGCAAATTAATTAATCTTATTACCTGTTGTGTGGATGTAATATCATCTTTGTAGGACCTTCTTGTACAAAGTCAGGCCAGTATGCACAATTGATAATTAGAAGGTCCTAAATACTCATTTACAATCTCACAGGCTTTTTTGTGCTGATCTCACAGTGGGGGGTTGTAAACACCTGAAGCAAACTTAATGTCCTGTAAAGTTAAAAGATTTGTTCAATGTTGGGATTAATTTCATATTGAGAATTGTTCCAGCAAATTCATCCTCTCCCAGCAGACATAAATCTAATCACGCATTTTTATATATAACTTTTGTTAATTGTTTTTTAGCTTTAGAATTGTGGATTGTGGAAATTTTACATGTGACTTTAACTAATGTAACACCCCTTTTCCTAGGATTAAGGCGTGTATGGGTTTGGGTGTGTGTGGGTGTTTTTCGGTTCCTGGACCACTAGTTTATCTTTATTCTAAGTGCGCAGTGCCTCCACCTTGGTCTTCAGAAAGTAAGCAGTTTGCGGGGTAATACTCTTGTTCAATGAAACCAGGAACCCTCCGTCCCCTTACTCTCAACCCCAGGCTTGAATACAGAAAATACACACCACTCTATAGCTAGCTTTAGAAACCACACAGTACATATATTTCTAGAGTGGTTCCCCAGGCTAGTTTTCTTCTTTTTTTTTGTAAGTTTGAATAACGAGTGCACATTTAAAATAGTATATCAGCTCACAGGTAAATGAAACACCAGATTAACTTTTAGTTTATCATATAATAACACAGTTCTTAATATCCTGAAGACTAACTTCAGAGGTACCTCTGCATCTGAACAATATTCTAGCGAGCAGTTTACACAAAACACTGACATGTAAAAACAAGGCAGCTGAAACCAATGTAACTTTCACATATAAATATGACTGTCCAATATATAACAATATGCAGCACACATCAAAAAGTGCATTTGGTATTTATGTCTACAGGCTCAGTTTGTTACTTTTCAGTAATACATATGAGTTCTCAGTAGAAATATACTGATAACTTCAATACTCCTATGGTAGAGATCCCTCCAGCAAGAAATAATGAAATAGTTATAAACACAGATCTCTCCAATGCTTTTCACATGTAGCAGAACTCCAGCCTCTCTCGAGTGGTTTTCATAACAATACGGGACTCTTATAACTAATTTCCTATATGACTCAGTCCATAAGCCTGGCTAACTATCCCTAAACTTACCCTTTAAAATGTAACTCAGTTCCGGAACATGGGTATATGCCACAAATCCTCGGGACTTCCTACCTGGTCCCTGATTAACTAAACTAATATGTACATTGGGCTCGGTCTTTCTAGTAAAACAGGAAGTATAATAAAACTAAAGGGTACTTATCAATATATTGCTTCAGGTCCAGTCCAGGAATTGGGATACAGGTATTTAAAGTGGTGTGAAAGATGTCTAATCTCTTGCTTGTCAGCTTTAATAATGTACTTTGTCTTGCGTCTGGCAATCTGATTTCTTTTTCCAACTCTGTTATTACCGCTCCTCTGTCCGTTCTCTTGCTTGTCACTTTCTTCTTCTCCTTCTCACTTAAAGCCTCCTTTCTCTCTGGCCCTCTTTTTCCAGACCAACCGCTCTCTCTTTTTTCTTCAGAGACTCACAGGTTTTTTTTTTGCTGACAACATTATACGGTTTCTCCCCTACTGACTCATAGGTTTTTTTCTGCTGACAGGGATTAGCTGACACACTGCAACTGCCAGTCTTAAAGTCATTCCTCTCCCCTAACTGTCACTTTTCTCTCACTCCCTTGGTCTCTGTGATGTCACTGTGAGCAGAGCTTTATCAATTCCTGACATTAGTGAACATGTGCGGGCCATCATGTACGTCTGCAGTACACTAAAATTTTAATTGTATTTTAGTCCAGCATATTTGCATCCTAAATATTGTTTTATCACTCATGTAATCTGCTAACCTGTACATATAAATAAGCTGTCATGTACTTTAAATTTAAAAAAAAAACAGTTTCATTCTTTAATTGACAAAGGTGAGTATATCTATTGAAATTCTAGCTTTTATTGTCAGATACAGGCCTCCTACGGTGAAAACAATGAGGATTTCTAATTAGTTAAAGATTATTTTGATAATGCCTATAATATTCATAATTATGAATTTATTCAGAATATTGTTACATTAGATTTACATCCCTCACATTTCAAAGATATGTTGAGCACATTTAATTCATTGTGCAATGTTATTCTTTTTCTGTAGGACATCTGCCATCCCTAGAAGAATCAGAGATGGATTGGGAGAAAATAAATAACCTGTGAAGTCAAAGGTTAGCAAAACATGTTGACATTAACCATCTGCCCCTCTGCATACACATAAGAATGGCTATACTTTTTTACTGATGATCAAAGAATACAAGACGTGTAAAAGATAGCTCTTTGCAAACCATATTCACATCCATTTACAGAATTACAGCTTAATGCAATATCTACTTTTGAGAGCTCCCGCAGTTTTGAGAATCCCAAATGTTTCAAATGTAATAGAAAAAAATGATCTTTCAAAAAGGATTAACACGTGAACCTGACCTAAATAGACTTCCCATGTCTGAGCACACATAGCATAGGAATTTACTCCTGGACTTCTGGACCTCAGCTAACCAAACACTTTATTTCCAGTCAAGAGGAAGCACAAAAAACTTTGTTTGGTGATGTTTTGCTAAACATGAACCTTCTCAAGAGCCTACCAAGCAAATGAAAGAATTAGTCATATTTCAGAATGACACTGACTATAGAACAGGGAGAAACTGTCATACCATTTATCAGTATGTACCCTTGGGTCTATGTTCATGGCATTCTAAAGGTCCTTATAATTTTAACTATAAAGATTATTTGCTATATAGTGTACATGTCACTAATTCATTCTACCAAATTATATGGTAGGACATTACTCATTAAAGCCTTCTCTTGATTATGAAAAAACATAGGGGCAATAATATTATTTTATTCTTGAAACAGCTTATTCTGTGTTCCTGTTTGTGACTTTTAGTATTTAGTTTGTCTAAATGTAATAAAGGTTTTGAACAAAAATAATCATTCTTGTGCACCCAATTAGTCAGGGGTAACCTCTATAATGCTTATGATGCTATATTGGAACATTCTATTCAGAAGTTGGCAGTGGATGCTTAAGGGTAAAGTTAAACATATTAGTTACCCTATACACAATCATTAAATACATATCCATACAATTTTCTTTACTGTACATTTTCTTACATGTATAATAGCCAGCAATATCCTATTCAAAATCAATTCTAAATGTAGATTACACACAGGTCATTTGCAAGGAAAGTGGGACCGGTCTATATTAGCACATGGGAATTATTTCAATCCTTTGCAACTGGTGGAACCTATTATATAGACAAAAAAAAATTAAAAGTTAAACAACATGTCAATTTGAAATTTTTAGTAAAATTGTACAAAACACCAACAGAATTGCTTACTACGGCCTTTGGGAATGACTGCCTGATTTAGCGAGGGATGTGAGAACGTCGAAGATGATGAACGCCCTGGACGACCTTACACTTCAAGAACCGAAGAAAATGTAGAAAAAATCAGTCAGGTTGTTCGAAAAGACCGCCGACTCAGTGTTCGAATGATAGCTGAATCCGTGAAAATTGAGAAAGACACCGTAAGGAAAATTTTGCGTGAGGATCTTAACATGACGAAAGTTTGTGCAAAGATGGTCCCAAGGGTTCTCACACCAGAGCAAAAAGAACGTTGCAAGGTATGTTGTGTTGACATTCTGCAGCAACTTGACACAGATCCAAACCTGTTTCATAAAGTAATCACTTGTGATGAGACCTGGATCTTCCAGTAATCCTGAAACCAAAAGACAGTCAATGCACTGGAAAACACTGTCATCACCAAGAATGAAAAAAGCTTGTCAAAGCAAATCAAAATTCAAAGCAATGCTTATTGCTTGTTTTTTTATATCAAGGGTGTAATTTTGGAAGAATGGGTTCCAGAAGGCACAACGGTTAATCAGCATTATTATAAGGAAGTTTTGAAAAAGTTGAGAGAAAAAGTCAGAAAGAAACGGCCGCAACTGTGGAAAACTGTTTTATTTTCATATATATATATATATATATATATATATATATATATATATATATATATTAGGTGGTTGCCATCCTATGGATGCCTTTAGATATATTATTTGAAATATATATCTGTAAAAAACAGTCAGTAACGTTAAGGAATAGTTCTAAACTAAGAACAGTACTGTTATATGCATACCATGTGAAAAAAGTTTAAGGGCTAGATTCTAGCTTTCATTTATTTAGTACCTTCTACAAAATGACAGCTAGAATCTGATTGGTTGCTATAGGCAACATCCCCACTTTTTCAAACCCGCAGCTTAGTAAATCTAGCCTTAAGACTTTTTTGTGTGTATGAATCCTGTAGACTTGTGCATTGTAACATCCTGGTGTTTTAAGATCTTAAAACACAGATAAAAAAAATAATCAAAACGATGGAGTATTTTGAGAGCAAAAAACCCAAATGAATTAGAAGGATAGTGGTTGTGTGTACAAGATGGAAAAGATTCCTCAGGTCTGTTATTAGTCTACGTATACTCAGGAATAGATCTTGACAAAAACACCATGTAGTGTAGTATATAAAAAACTTTTGATTTTAGTAGTAACAGATTAAAAACACCAATCCCCCTTAGGGTATTCATCCTTCCAGGGAATTAGTCTTTGGTGAAATGAGGCAATCCTAGATGTCAAAGATTCCATGGCTGGAGAAGAGGGGTTCTGACAGAAAATTAATTTTAAAGGGTCTTTATACCACTACATGTTTTGTCCTATTACTCTTCTTCCCCCTTGAGCAGAGAGTTGGGTGATTCCTAACAAAGTATAGACTAGTAAACCAGTGAAACTAGTCTAGAAGGTGCTTTCTCAGGCACATTCCTGCAGTATGGAAGAATTTTATATTTTTAATGGTATACACTCTCTTACAATTGATAAGCCATAAATGAGCCTAAACCACTCAGTATTTTAGGTGGAAAAGTTTGTTTTATTGAAAGAAGTAGTTCTAAGGGATGGTAGGAGGTTGGATTTTTAAGTCACATTTACACTTTGTTTACAATGTGCCACTGGAGATAAATTTCGGGGATCTCCTGAGATCAGAAAGTAGGCATGCACCTTTATTTGCAATGCTTGGGCCATCCAGTTGCAGCTGTGCATATACTTGATAACTTTATTTTTACACTGAAATCAAAGTTTAATCTAGGATATGCCCCATCCCAACTATAAATCTGTCCCAACATTTTAAATTTACCTCTCCCTCCCCAAGTGAGCTGCATAAATTACTGCCTCTGTCTTTTTCCATCCTTTCTATATAGTGTCTTTTAGAGTTATAGGGTCACTTGCAATGTCTTGTGGGTTCATAGATACCACAACTGTGGAGTTATCTGAATAGTTGACCATGTGTAGAAGAGAGGGTATTATAGTGTATGACGAGGTTGTGTGATGAGTTGCCTTATAACTGTGCTGTTTGAGCATACATATTCTTAAACTCAACTGCGTGTGGTTAAATATTATACTTTGCAATATATTATATTATTACACTGTATAAATAACATTACATTGCCAAGTTTGCAAGAAATAGCAATGTAAGCTAATTGATGGTATGCAGTTGAATATTTATTTTCTCTCCTTGCTTCAGAAATTCTGAAAATAATGCTTTACTAAATTAATGTATTTCTCTCCTTACTATTTATATGAGGAAAATAAATTGAAAATGACATTTTACTGTTCATTACCAATGTGGTAGTGAAAAAAACAGCACTCCTGAGAATTTAGCTTTTTGCAATATTAAAGACCCATGTGCACTATTTACTGCTTAAATGATAAGATAACAGATGAATTATTTGTGCTGACCTTTAAGAAAGCCTTATCTATAGTACTTCCCTCTCAAGGCAATATTTAGCAAAGCAATGGCTGTCACTCTTAGAGAAAGTACGTAAATTAATTACATGCACAAGCTCAAAAGTGGATTTACTGAAATGGCATAACAATTTTCTAACTTGATGCTGTAGTTTTCCTTTTTAACATTTCCCATTAAGAAGTAGTTTGCTTGGTTTAAGAGATGGGGGAATGAATGGAATATCTTATTTGTAGAGGCTGAGCTGGGTTATTAACATTTAAGTAAAATTTAACAAAAGCATACACATGATTTATATTTCATAGCATATCACATTGAATACTGTCAGGTGATATTGTTCAGTAATCAATCATATAAAGAATTAAAACACAACACACCAGACTTGTCATGTGACTAAAATTATTTGGTCAAAGTTTCAGAGGCTCATTGGGGCATATTCAATTGGCCGCGTTACTGTTAAAAGTAACGCGGCCAATAACGGTAATTACACGGTAATAATGCACGCAATTACCGTTATTACGGTAGTTCTAACGCCAGCTTTTTGCTTGCAGCTCCCTGAGCTAAGAGCTGAAAGCCGGGTTAAAACTACCATAATAACGGTAATAGTTTTAGCACGGCGGTACTTCGGGGGGAATTGAATTCTTCCCATTGATCCCTTTTCTCATCATTTCATACTATGCGGCCGTTCCGTATAACCAAAGTCCTTCGAGTTTTTATCTTTAATAAAAATGCTGTTTGAAGAAGATAACTTCAAAGTGTCGGGAATCAGCAATTTTATGGAACCACCGCATAGCAAATATACCCCTTAGTGTTTGTCCAGTAGCTTTCCCAGTGTTTTTCGGATCAACCTGGGTTATAAAATTGAACAACAGTTTGTACTGCATTTCTTCGATGCTTGTATTACACCATGACATATCGATATATTAGAGAAATAGTATAATAAATGCACACATTACAAATGCTCAAATCCCACTATCACTATAGGTAATGGATAGAATAGGAACATTCGGGGACATTTCTGAAAACTAGTGCACAGGAAAAAGTTACTGCAACTCATAACTACCAATTATACATTTGTTTACATGTATCAATCTGTACAAGAAAACTGTGATCGGTTGTTATGGTTTATAGCACCTCTTCTGTGTGCATCAGTTTTCATAAATGCCCCCCATTGTATTCATACTATGATGTGCAGAAGCATCTGTGATTACAATTATGTTATCATGCATATCATTTTTGTGGTGCACATTTCTATTGGGGGCCATGATTTATTTACCCAATTGTTTGTTTTTTCAAGGCGGCAATACTTTTTTTTCTAAATGGGACATCATTTTAATAATTAATTATTGTCACAATTCATTTATTACTTTACTATAAGCAATACAATTAGTATTTAGCTTCTGTGGTATCCACCAGCCAAGAGGCTTAGTCGAGCATCCCTGGGGTGCAGGGCCCTGAATGTTTGTTAGGGCCTTCTGTAGAGGACCTAAACCAATGCTAAGTAGTCTGTTAATAAGGGGTGGGAGGGGTTTCTATTGTCACTTTATTTTTACATGCTGACAAGCACAATAATAACTCATACTGCCTCATCTCTCACATCAACCTCTTCCTTTCACAAGATTCATAACCAGATTTTCCAACAACTAATTACCGTTGTAGAATAATTCTCCATGTTTTCCTTATATGGTGCTATAGTCTTGATATAGATAACATGCATTTACCACCATTTTACGTAATACGGCACCATGGGCCAGCTTTCAAATATTTGTCCTGGAAGCGAGACTCGGGTCAACAGCCTATTAAGAACATGTTAAAGGAAAAAAATGGAGCTAGTCCAGTTACCCAGCCAAAGGTAGCCCACTATGGGACTGGCCTGGGAGGCAGGTGACCCCTGCCCCCAACCCAGTCGGCCGCAGTACAGCACAGATAAATAGTAGTTATGAAAGTTCACCCACATATGTTCCTTAATGATGCAATAAAAACTGTAATCTCTTATAGTACTTTAATAGTTCATGTGGGTATGCTATTCATAATTTTATAAAAATATTTTCCATTCTTTCATCAAGCCGCAGTGGTGTTAGTATGCAAATTTAGCTTCCTGCTATCCACATATCATTTTCTCTCTCATCCTTGGTAACTTTAAGAGGAGGTTCCCACTTGGGGTGCATTAGCATTTTTTAATGCTAATAAGAATGTGAGTGAAAACACGTGTCAAACATAAACACGTTTGATATGCATTTTTTACTAATGTTTTTAGTAATGTTTCACGTTCACTTTGAGCTTAGGCTTTTCCAATGTGTTTGCCTGTGGTAAATGCATTGAATAGAATAAATTGTGTTCCTAAAAATGGATTTATGCTACCATAACATTGGAGAATTGTAGTAGTGGGTTTAGTAACAGTATAATGATGATGACAGCAGAAATTAAGGATTACAGTTTCAAATAAATGTAATAATTGTAATGATAAGATAGATAAATATATAGGTGAGGTGTTCTCAAATTATTAAGTTACATATGTGTGGAAGGATTGATTAAAGGGGAAATGTAAAGCAAAGGAAGATTAGTAGAATTTAGATGCAGATGTAAATAAAATAAAAAAGAAAATAATGAATTAAAGTTAGATAAATAAATACAAATACCAAAAGATATACATGACAAATATAAATCAGAACTTAAAAAAACTACACAAAATAGAAGAACAAACTATTTCTATGGTGGTGTTCTTACCAAGCGCGTTTTGTCACCCGTAGTGGCTTCTGCAGTGGATTCAAAGAGTGTCTTCTATTATTTCCCACCTTTTATACTATGCTTTCTCATATCTCAAAGCACTCAATGCAATCCGCTTTTTATAATCCTACTACCTTCTCTCACCTATCATATACAGACCCTTGGTTTACATGCCGCACCAATCTGGATATCCAAATCAGAACATCCATGTAGCGCTCCATGGCTACTGCTGTTCATTTAAATTTTATAAAGGCAAATCATTCAGGAGCCCACACAAAAATAATCTTGCAGTGGAAATCTTTTCAAAGTATATTTGCACATATTTTTATTATGGATCTTGCACCAGTAAGGTGGCTTTCCATTCTTGAAACATTTTTATAAATGTGAGCATTTCCACATTTTGGGCAATAACGGACTGTGCTTTTCTGTAACTAATATACCAGCAACAGTGAATTCAAGTTCAGATAATACACTAGAATAAGGACAGGAAAGAGTTTATGTTGCAAATGAGGATATCTGTCAACTGGTTAAGCTTATACTGCCGGACTTGAATAGGATCACAATCATCTGAAAGTGCTCTAGTTTCTGCATCATTCACATCGATAGAAACTGATTTGCGATGGTGGGGGATTTTTCTATTTCAGTGGGAGGCAATTGCGGTGACAGTTTGGTGAATAATACCGTGAGCAACTGAAGACTTAGTGTAAATATTTCTTGGAAATGCAAAAGCAAAGGCTCCCTTTCTGATGTGGCAAATATTGCCCCTTTACACTTCTATAATGGATCTATCTTTCAGTTTGAATTCATATTGACATACTGTGTGCCATTACTCCCTAGTCTTCGCCCTCTACAACATTTCTTTCTGTGATTCATCCTCATGAATTATCACACTATCGGGTACATTTACTAAACTGTGGGTTTGAAACAGTGGAGATGTTGCCTATAGCAGCCAATTAGATTCTGGGGCCTGATTAATTAAGGATCTTAACTTAAGAAACTTCTTGTTTCAGTTTCCTGGACAAAACCATGTTACAATGCAAGGGGTGCAAATTAGTATTCTGTTTTGCACATAAGTTAAATACTGCCTGTTTTTTCATGTAGCACACAAATACTTGATAGCTTATTTGTACACTGAAATTTAAAGTTGATATTTGTGTGCTACATGAAAAAACAGTCAGTATTTAACTTATGTGCAAAACAGAATACTAATTTGCACCCCTTGAATTGTAACATGGTTTTGTCCAGGAGACTGAAATAAGACGTTTCTTAAGTTAAGATCCTTAATGAATCAGGCCCCTAGTTATCATTTATTTAGTACATTTTATAAAATGACAACAAGAATTGATTGATTGCCATAAGCAACATTTACACCTTTTCAAACCCGCAGCTTAGTAAATATACCCCTATAACTCTCAGTATCATTACTAATCTTATCATCATCATTTTAGTCATCATCATCATCATCATTGTTTACCTGTTCAATGGTTTGGTTGTTAGTTTGGTGAGGACAGCAACTTGTTACAGTGGTCACCCTCATTATCTTGCTGTATACAGCTTTATGACTGCTCAAGGAAAATAGAAGAATGGGTGAAATGTTAATAAAGTCATAGTCATCTCTGCTAACAAGCATTGTTTTCCAAAACCAAACAATATAAGTAGGTGAATGGAAAACAGCTTTCAGTACTGAGGATGGGTATTATGAGTATTTTGTGATGCCCTCTAATTTATGTAATGTACCAACAACATTTCATAATTTTGTAAAAAAAAACATTTTTTGTAATCATCTGTACCATTTTTCATTGTCTGCATGAGTGTGTTTTACATTTGCTTCCAAGATTTGTTTTTTAATATCAAGACAATAATGCAAATCCTATGAGTCAACAATATCTATGCAAAATTAGAAAAGTGTATTTTTTACCAGTCACTGGTTCCATTGCTTCCTTTTGTAGACTTCATTTGAATCCAGAAAATGTTTCTGAAATGCTGAACTAGCTACAGATTGCAGCCTGGAAAACTTAAATCTTTTCAGAGCTTTTTAAGATTTAGCAACTGTCATATATTCAAACTATTCTAACGTGACTTCTCTCAATGGAGATAAGTGGTCTCCTGAAGCCACTTCAGCCTTCTTCTTAAAAAAGGCCTTGTCTACTTCTTCTGTACTTAGAGCACCAGGATGCCTCTTACCCTTTCATTTTAGATTTTGATGCTTTTTCTGTTGGGGTGGATGCAGTATAATATCAATGCAATGACACTGGTAAGAATCATTCTCGTGTAAGACATTTCTTACAACAGAAATATATTTCTCAATTAAATATTAGGAGCTGCTGGATGTAAAACTTGCATTAGAATAATGGAAGTTCTAGAGGGTGCAGTTTCTTCCACGGGTGGAACCTGGCATGGCTGGTCCCCATAGCAATATTTGGAGCAGTGCCCTGGAAAGGCATCACCACCCTCCCATGCCCCTGCTCTGCTCTCCTGAGAGCAGAGAAGAGTCTTTTGTAAGCATTTGAGGTGAAGAAACAGGCTATTTCTAGCACCAAATAAAGTAAAAGGCCAAGTCAAGCTAATAGAAGCCTTTTCCATATTGAGGGCCAGCGCATAGAGGAGCATATTAACTACACTGTCCTTGGATATCAGTTTGGTGGTTTGGAAAGCAAACAATCTATTGAGCCCATGAGCTAATATGGAAGCTAAAAGCTAGACATTCAAATTCAACAGAAATTATCATATAATTCTTGAGATGAAGTCAGTCCCTAACAGGTTTAGTATCATATTACATGAGCCAAATTAATTTCTGGGTGTATAGCAATTTATGACATGATTGAATACTGGGACAAGGTGCAATGGCAAGAACACACCACATTTGCATTATAATAGAAAACCAAGAGACTATCTTGGGCCTCTAATGATACTGTAATTATTATTATTATTTTTATTATTAATTTTTATTTATAGGGCGCCACAAAGTATCCGTAGCGCCGTACAAGGACAAACAATGGCACAGTACAAGGTGAAACAGCACAGTACAAGTAACAGTAAGCACTATAACTCTGGGGGCTCAGGCACAGCATGAAAGAGAGGGAGGGAGGGGAAAAGTGAGTACAGGCAGGTAACTATGGCCCAAGAGGGTGGGCACGGATGACAGGTTGAGAGTCACTGAGGGGAGCGGAGAGAAGCGAGAGGAGACAGAGGGCAGAGGGACTGAGAGGAGGTGAGCTGAGTAGCTGGAGAGCGCAGTTAAAAGTGATGGAAACAGAAGGTAGGAGAGCCCTGCTCAAAGGAGCAAACAATCTAAAGGGAGGGGAAGACAGACAGACACATGGATGAGACGGAGAGACGGGAGGAAGGGGGAGAAGGGAAATAGGGATGAGAAAGAGAGGTAGCCGACCGGTGGGAGTTTAGGCATGAGACTGGAAGGCTTAAAGGAAATGTAACCTCCTGTCACTGTAAAGTGTGGGGTGCAAAGATTACACAGTGCACCTCCTTCTCCAGCCCTGGCTAGCTGATGGGCATGGGTGTAAATGACCAGAGAGTCCCTGCAGGTATTTATTTGTAAGTAGTGGGACAAAGGTGATGTCACTTTGTGGTGAGTGCAATAAAAGTAAAAATAATTTGGTGCCTGACCATTTCTATCACAATCTGAACTTTTTATTTACACTCCTCTTCCTCCAGCACAATAATCATATTGCTTTCAGCAATAAAGAAATATTAAAATGCCTCTAGGGGGCGTTACAGTAAATTTTGCAAGAGCTTCATTTTACTGTCCCGAAATTTAATTTATATGAACCAGTTGAGTATTGAAAACCAAATAGATAATATGAGTTGCCCCTTATGTATGTTTTTATGTCTCCAATGACAGTTATATATTTTATTAACAAGCACTTTGAAAGGGATGATTAATATAGAGTACACCTACAAAAAAATGCTGTTTTTTCTAACTTCCCTGATCCTCACCACATGCAACAATCACCAGAGTCTGTATGAAATGAGTGACTAAGGGTTAGTCATAGCAAATCCTCCTAAGAATGGATAAAATCCCCATTTATTTATATCTTAATTTCACCGTGAATTGTCATATTCTGCCACCACCAATATTTGATGCCAAAGCTAACACCTTGCAGAAGTTATTCAGTACACCCAGACTTATATCCCACTGCAATCAAAACGTAAAGTAACCAGAGTTATCATAAACCAAACAATCCTTTGTATTTCATTTATGTAGTGTTACAATAACCAAGCTATCTAAATCCTTTAAGAACACAAACATAAAGTGGAATTTAACATGACAAAAAATGTCAGAAATGTCACAATGACAGGAAAAGGGAAAACTTGAGTAGATCTTCAATAGACATTTGAACCTCTTAGATCTGAAAATGGAAAGCAGTTTTTCATGATATCTAAACGCATTTATTTCTGCCCACCAGTCCCTTTACCTGGAGTAACTTAAGGAAGTCCTGAGAGTGGTTAATTAGCTTTACAACCTGGGTTGCTTCATTTGTGGGCAAGATCATTTCTCGTGGTGAAATCTCTATTCAATAAACAGCACAAATTTACACATGAAAATTAAATATTAATTATTTGGGGCATTACTTAATTTAAATATCTTCACTGTGAAGCTGTTATCCATGCTTGACATATGTCATGGGCAAATTTGCACTGATTACAAATACATACAAAGACATATACAAGTATTGTCCTTTAAAGCCACCATTTGAGACTTATACTATAACTTTAGTTTATGCAATCAACATCATCATCATTTATTTATATAGTACCAGAAAATTCTGTAAGCCTTTACAATTGAGAACAAGCACAGTAATAAAACAATACTGGGTAATACTGACAGACAGAGAGGTAAGAAAGCCATGCTTGCAAGCTCAAAATCTATGGGACAATCGGAGTTTGATACATGAGGTTAACTGCAACATATTGGTCCAGTGAGATTGCAAAGGTAAAAAGTGCAGTCATGTGTGATAATACATTACATTGTCATGCGTTAAAACATACAAATATTTCCTCCTTTACACTATGTATGGCATCACTGTGGTAGTCACTATTACGACTATGGAAATTCCGACACTACTTATCCCGCATGATTTCACCAAAGACCTCATCGCCGACTGAGTGGAAACACTGACAGCTTCAAAGAGAGGCTTTACTAAATTGCGGCAGCTGAAGATCCCAGCAGTATCCTATGACATCAGATTGAAGAGACACACTAAGATCCGAGCTCTTAAGGAAGTAATTTAAAGAGGCACCGCCTGTACAAGGTTGTTTAATAAGTTTAATGAGCTCAAATGACAGTATGTCCCTTCAATCTGACGTGATCGGACGCTGCCGGGTTGGGATGTCCACAGTTATTGCATAGTACCCAACCTATGGCAACAATGAAGTTTGTATAATGAAGTAGACTAAGACTAACATAATTGCCTTATGCAGCTGAATTTTGGCAGCCATAGAACTACGTTATTGATTTTTTTTTTGTCAATACATCTTGCAAAAATAATATAAGGGTCAAAAAATATAAAAAAATTATATTTATTTACTAGGTGATAAATGAAGTCTGCAATAATTTACAGTAGCAGAGATTTATTCCTTATAATACTGGTGACTGTAATGATGACATCAATACTCATCAATTATAAACAATGACATGATAAATCATTGTGTATATAGATATTACTTACAGGTGTTTCACTTATATTGTCATATATTATATTAGTGTCACCTGTGTATTACTATAATTTAAGTGACAACACAAACATTTTATATATTATTATGTTGAGTTCTGTAGGACATAAGAAGACTGCTAGTTCAGTTGGCACCTTAAACAGTAAAACGGTGGTTAGGACTACCCCAGTGTGCACAATTATATGATGTGAAAAGAAAGTCTAGACCAAGACTGGACATACTGAGAGAATAGACTAGTATGCAAAATATCACACAACTCATACTAACATCTTTTATGCTCTGTCTTTCCACATTCTTTAAAAGTACTTTATTACATCAGAGGGCAGCTTTTGAGCTTTTTACCTAATTTGAAAGATTTATATACTGCCAGGGGACAATCAGCAAAAAGTAAAGATCAATGAAACGCAAGTCAGTTTAAAGTTCAGCAAGCTCTCTGAATCCTGCCACACAAGAGCGGATCAAACATCTATCTTACATTAATTATTCATCAATGAGAATTAACCTTAGTTGCCACTCGCAGTATAGACCGAACGATGACAGAAGCTTCTTTCTTAATATTTGTAAAGCATGTGGTTTATTGATACTGTCAGCCCTCTGTATCTTACACAGATTTGTAAAAACTATTTTCACAAACTGAAGCTTTCCTCCATGTATATACATCACATCAGTAATTGTTTAATTTGTTTTAGGTATTCAAAAACTTTATTCTGAACATAATATAAACTAAGATTTGTTAAATTTTCATTACAAAAAACACACTGCTACTTAGGGGCTCATTTAAAAAAAAAAAAACACGTAGATCGTAAATTACTAATGTATTTGCCATCATTTCAATAGAAAGTGATCTATCTAAGTTCACCTATTTATCAAAGCTTGAACTAATTATTAGGGATGCTGACATTATTTGGAAAAAGAAACATGGGTAAATAAGAATTTTTATTAGAAAACTAACATTGAAGATATAAATCAGGCACATTAGGATATACTAGCCCTAACCCTAGGGCCACCTCTTACATTGCCAAAAACATACATACACTTTTGTAGACTTTTGGATAGAAATCATCATAAAACATGTATTAGTATACACTGTTACTAACACTAAAAGTCAGTGAATGCATATATACATATATTTCTTTGAGCCAGTGGAAAATTGTATTCATACAAAACAATACACCAGACCGAAGAGGAGGACAATTTTGGAGGCAAAAAGGACTGAGATATTTTGAGTTCATAAGAGGGACAGTCCCACAGAGTGGTACAATTGACAGATATATCATAGCACATAATAACACATGCAATGGTCTACAAATTGTTAAGAACTATACTGTACATAATACACTCTGTGTTACTATGGTTTCCTTTTCTATTCATTATGTCCTAGAAGATATTCACTGTATTTGTGTTTCTCTTTTGATTTTGAGCAATCATAATAAAGAGACCGTGGCTCGCTTTGTCCAGACAAACTGCCTCTGAATACTCTTTTATTGTTTAGACTAAAAACTAGACATAGAAATATTTTTATTTGCTTTATTACACTATTGTGTAATTCCAAGTATTTCTTTTTCTGTTCTTTTTAATATTGCTTTAATGAGAAGTACTTTTTAGGCCAATGAATATAATGAGCCTGTTAATAAGATATTCCAAGAACTGTCCCTCTGCAGTGTATACTATTTATATGGTATGTGCCCTATATTGCCACTTGCATATCAAACTTGCATGAACTGGGTTTCCAAATGACAAAATCATATTCTCACTGAAGATGTGTAATATCTTTTGGACTATACACATGTACAATACAACCTTCCCCTCCACTTTGATCCACCTGCAGCATACCTACAAGTGGTGGTAGTCAGCATAACGATGCTGACTACCCCGACAAGACTCACCCTGATGTGACTATTCAGAAGGAGCTGGTTCCCGACCCTGCCCGATGACGACTCCTCTTCACCATGACAGCAGCCAATGATGATGAAGCAAGAAGGTGGCTACAGCTGATGATGTCATTGAGCATGCCGACGCAATGATTGCTGTTGTTAAGGGGGTGAGGTAAGTATGCACCCAAGTGCAACGTGTTTTAGAAAGGATTATACATTGTACATGGGTGCATACTTACCTCACCACCTTAACAACAGCGATAATCCCGTCAGCATGCTCAATGACATCATCAGTTGCAGCCGCCTTCTTGTTTCATCTTCATTGGCTGCTGTCATGGTGAAGAGGAGTCGTCATCTGGCAGGGTCGGGAACCAGTTTCTTTGGAATAGTCATGTCTGGGTGAGTCTTGTCGCTCTTCTCGGCATCGATATGTCGTACCACACCCCCTACAACAATACCATTTTTCACAAGACCACCCAGACCCAGTAACAAAACTAATAATTTGGGAATGTGATTATAGAACAATGGATGGGTGAATAAGCAGGTCAGTGGTATGACCTGGCCTATTTTATCTTGATTTTGTAACTTGACATTTTGGGAGGTAGGCTTGTAGTTTCTTTAGTTTCTTTTTAACTGCCCAGCAAGTGCATGAAAAGCTCTATGAAAGGTGTTACATTTTTACATTATTACAAAATGTCATCCAGGACCTGACTCATTAAGGAAAGTAAAGCAAAACAAAATGAGTAACTTTGAACCTTGGCAAAACCATATTGTATTGGGGGGGGGATTTAAAATGTGAGGACAGATTTATAATTGGAGTAGTGCATGGCCTAGATCAACTTATAATATCAGTGTGAAAATAAACCTATCAACAGAGCCGTAACTTCGAATTCTAGTGCCCTGGGCGAGAAAGACAAATGCCGCCCCACTAGCCCTCAATTTTAACCAAATTAACCTAAAATATTCAGTGTTGCGCCCTGGGCGGTTGCCCCTGTCGCACAGCCCTAGTTACGGCCCTGCCTATCAAGTATTGTGTGCTACATGAAAAATCAGCCAGTATTTAATTTCTGTGCAAAACAATAGAAAATTTGCATTGTAACATGGTTTTGTCAACATTCAAAGTTACTCATTTTATTGCTATACTTTCCTTAATGAATCAGGCCCCCAGTGTCTAAGTATTGACACAAATAGGGAAACACAAGCCAGAGTTGCAATTACACACTGAACTTACTCAATAATTACTTTTTTCTTGCCAGTTGGTATCTGCAAGTCAAACATTTCAACAATGGCATTACAGCTCAGGGTTTAACATGACATGGTCCAACATAATGTGCTAGCTAAGGCACCATTTTGCAAGTACTACCCCATCCCTTACAAATGCAATATAATCAGTGCTGTCTAGAATACTCTTTTACGTTCTATACTGTAATTTTGTGCAAAAAAGAATATCATAGTATTATGTGTCGCTGGCGTTAAATCTAATGCAATGAGCTGGATACATTTTTATTTTATTGCTTTATAAAACATAATAACAGTGACATAAATATATGTATAAACTTCTATAAATAATATCCATATAAGCAATGAGCACTTATGTCATCACTTGTAATTGGTGAATTCTTCAATATTCATTAGGAAAACTTGTGTATTATAAGGAATAAAACACCCCTACTATAAATTATTAAGGATATTAGAAATCATTTGAATAAAATCTCTCAGCCTATAGGTTTGTAATATTATATGGTTATAGAACTCCTTAGTGACTTCTAATATCAATATAACTTACAATTGGGAGAATATTATCCCACAAACAATAATGATGCTTCTGTTTGTTTAAGTAGAGTCTAATAGAAGATTTATCACTGGTATTCTGACAAATGAATACAGCATGTAAGGTCAGAAGGGCCGATGGCAAGATGGGCTGATCCGGCCACCCACAGGCCTGAGCAGCAGCACCTCCCAGCGCCAGGGTCAGACTGGCCCACTGGGGTACCAGGGAAGTCCCCGGTGGGCCCCATGCCAAGTATCAGCCCCTTACACAGGGTTGATTGACAGGCTGGTCCTGGAAAAGTGACCAACTGTCCTATTGTTAGCGTCAACAGATCGTAATGATCTAACCCTCCCCTGCATTCCTTCTCTCTCTGGTGAACTCACCACGTAACGGCAGCAACACATGATATGTGCACCATCCCTGTGTGCTGATTGGAAGAGAGGAAGATGGAAGACCCGGCCTCTGCAGCACCAGATTAAAGAAGGTAAGCATGCAAAGGGGATTTTAAAGTACAGTTGAGTGATGAAAGCCCAAGTAGAGAATGGACAACTTAACTACTGACCTAAGGGGTCACAGGTCAGCTACAAGTCTTCCTTAAATTTCATATTGGCATAACAATATTGGTATAAAAATCTAGAGATCTACATACAAGACATTGAATGATTAATACACTTTAAGGATATTTTAGCAGCTGCAAAGTTACCCCTTAGATAACAAATATTATAAATTCTTAAAAGGAGAACATTTTAGCTTAGCTTTCCAACTTATTGCAAAATTAGTGTGATCTCAGTGAATTTTATGCTCAATTACGTGGGTATTACATGAGGTTTCCCATGAGGTGCAAAGATTTTAATAACCATTATCATGAATCCTAACAATCAATTGCAGTTAATAGGGTGTTTAAGTAATTGTTTAGGAAGATTTGATGAGCATGGGATACATAAATAATTACCACACAATCCTTGTTTGTTTTCTTAAACATCTGGTTTACATTTATCACTTACTGCTGCCTATAAAGCATTACCCAAGACAAATTGTTTCACATTGAAGTTTGTACAGTGCTATAGTTTTTCCAATAATCACCCATGTATGTTTCAAATGTCCTAATGCTGCAGATGTCACAGGTTCTTATATTCATATTTACACAAATATTAAGAGATTATTTGTTACATAGGCTGAGCAACACGGTGGCTAAAGAGGGGTTTACAGGTGGATGATACAACCCTACATATAAGGAAAGCAACTGCATCTTTGACAGCTGCCTCACCTGCCTCTGCAATAGCCCAGGACAGGGACTCAAATACTTCTTCTTATATAGATAAAATGTCAATATTTGATGTGCAGAAAAAATAAATGCAAGCACTGTTTACATAAGTCCCAATTGTCTATTAAAAAGCCCCATTAAGCCACCCCATAGCCCCTGATGAGGAAATCTATCCCCACAATTCACTGACAAGCATTTCTACAGATAATTATCACACTAAGGCGGTGGTTCCCAAACTGTGTGCCGCGGCTCCCAGGGGTGCCGCGGCGCTGTCACAGGGGTGCCGTGGGCCAGCCAGGGAAAAAACAATTAAACAAAAACTTATAAAATCCGCCGGGCGCTGGGTCCCCGGCACCCAGCGGATTTGTAAGTTTTTGTTTTGTTGTTTTTTCCCTGGCTGGCCCGCGGCACCCCTGTGGCAGAGGGCAGAGGAGGGGGACAGCGTGGCAGAGGGCAGGGGAGGGGGACAGCGTGGCAGAGGAGGGGACAATGCAGCAGAGGAGGGGGGCAGCGTGGCAGAGGACAGAGGAGGGGGACAGCATGGCAGACAGCAGAGGAGGGGGACAGCGTGGCAGAGGACACAACCTAAATACTTATTAAATTTTTTTGACCCAACTACTTCTAAAACAGGACTGCTTGGTAATAATTTTGGAGGGGTACCTTGAAAAAATTTTGGAGACTCTAAGGGTGCCGCAAACTGCAAAAGTTTGGGAACCACTGCACTAAGGACTATGTAATTAACTGTAGTTCTGTAAGTATCTTTACAATATAATGCTTATACTGTCTACTAAATATACAACTGGCTGGAGTTCAGTAGGTTGTACACCCCATTTGTCCCAATTTAGGCTAGACAGTTCTGATTTGAGGGGACTATCCTGCCATCCCATGGACCAGGACATTTGCCCCAGTTCCAGGACAGTTGGGAGATATGTCCTTGTGGGTGACTCTTCAATGTCACACTTACCAGCAGAAGGTGCATGCAGCATTGAAGGGATGGTTTTAGGGGAGGGGGGTTTTGGGATGGCCCAACACTTTGGAAAGGCTGGGTATGCACATGATAGATGGCATGACTCACACCACCGTCACTGAATTATTTTTTTATAAACACCCTTCTTATCAGTTTACTTGTTCAACACAGCTGACATCAATCATAAATTATGTGGGAACTCCAGGAGCAGAGTCTCTTGTACCCAGTGGCAAGGGTCATGTTGGAGGGTCTGCTGACATATGGTTTGTTTAAATTGGTGTAAATAGGTTCTTTATTGCAGTTCTGTGTAATGTGTTAAATATTAACTTAAGTATTTTATATAACAACTAAATTTATTTTTGGTTTGATGCTGTTGCTTATATATAGTATATTATGATTCAATAAATTACTATGGCCATTACATCTACTGTCTTATTTGGTTCAAGGGAAAGTAGCATGTGGGCAGCATGGTGGCTTAGTGGTTGGCACTTCTGCCTCACATCAGTGGGGTCATGAGTTTGACTCCCAACCATGGCCTTATCTGTGTGGAGTGTGCATGTTCTCTGCATGCTTGAGTGGGTTTCCTCCGGGTTCTCTGCTTTCCTTCCACACTCCAAAAACATATTGGTAGGTAAATTGTCTGTTATCAAATTGACCCTAGTCTCTATCTCTGTCTATGTGTGTATATGTTAAGGAACTTATACTGTAAGCTCCAATGAGGCAGCTACTGATGTGAATGAGTTCTCTGTACAGCGCTGCGGAATTAGTGGTGCTATATAAATAGCTGATGATGGACATTATACATTGTATTTTAACCATAAATAATAGGGTTTTTCCAAACATTATGGTTTTATGCATTTTCCTGCTGCTCCAAGAGAAATGATCAGGGTGGGCAGAACACGAAACGTGATTCATGTTGCACTGCCCCAGAAACGCCATATCAGTGCGCAACAATATCGTGCATGGAGCCCACAGCAGATACCTCCTAGCAAAAGAGGTAACAAAGTAGCAGAATTTGAGTCCAGATGAGAGAGGTCAAATAGAAACCGGGTCAGAACCAAGTAATGTAGCCTAGGTAGCAGAAGTAGATGAATGCTGGAGTAGGAAGGTGACTTGATACTCTGGCAGCCAAATGGTACCAGAGTCAGCTTTAAATAGAAACAGCCTGAGGCTGATTGTGTCCCCCCAGCAGTCATTTACGTCACTGAACGCCCATAGCTGAGAGAAGCGTCCCTGTCGCCTTGCAATGGGGATGCGTGCTGTACACATGCACACAGTGGAGTAGGGCCGGCAGGTAGAGGCTGTGTCTCCTTGCTGAGCAACAAGATGCTCCTGTCCGGAAAAGACAGGCGGCCATCCCTGACCAGGAAGAGAACTGTCCTAACCTCTTGGAAACATTTGATAATTTTGTTGCTAGGCAGGATCACAGCTATTAAAATAAATATACTTGTGAAATTATTATATTATTTTCAAACTCTTCTAGTAGCTGTTCCATATTCATTATTCGCTGGTATCCAAAAAGCAGTCTACAAATTGGTTTAGAAGGGGAGGTCTTTAAAAGTCAGACAGATCATTCTCCAAAAATTAATCAAAAACAGAAGCTGCGGCTTCCCAAACACCAAGCTTTATTGCGGCATTTCACACTTTGTGCAGATAGCTGAAAACTTCACTCCATCTAGCACAATTTCATGGTTGAATATAGAGATTAAACTTTTAGCCCTTTTTTTCCCTCTCATCTATATGGGGTCTCTGTAAATTGCACAGACCAACCAATATTAACTTCTTCACAATTTACAAATTTGCACTGAAACTATGGTATTTTTACATAATCAAATTAAATAATTGTATCCGTTACTCTCCTATTATCCCTATATTGGACAACCTTCATTTTCCCTCTGGCCTCACTCCCAAACTCTTTGAGGGTTGGATCCAGGAATGAATCTAATGTATCACTCAACTTATTGAAGGATCCTATTTTTCTTCATTGACTACAATCCAAGAAAAATATTCTGCACTGACTCCAAGACCCTTCAAATATTTACATATCATTTCACTCTTGTGCTTTTTCCACCTGGAATTTTTTGAGCCCTCATAAAACAATATGTCTGCAATCCCCTTTGCAATAGTCAATTCACGTACAGATCTTCAAAAACTACATTAGCAAGAGTAGGAAAAAGACCTTGGCTTCCCTCCTGAGAATTAAATGGAGAAAAAGGATAGGGAAGCTTGAGCATCAAGCTCAACCTCAAATAAAGAAACAGCATTCAAACTATGCTATAGGTGGTACTATACACCAGATAAATTTAACAAAATGATTAAATACTCCAATCCACCTTCCTGGAGTAACAGTGGCCACCGGGGAACCATTTATTACATGTGGTTTTGGGATAAAGTGCACAATCTCCTTAACTCACTGCTATAAACCCCAATTCCTAAATATTCTTTGTTTTTTTTCCATACTATTCCCCCAAAATCTATATATATATATATATATATATATATATATATATATATATATATATATATATATATATATACTAGAGATGCCCAGGCTCGGTTTTCCGAGAACCAAATATACCCGAACTAAGTAGATCCGAGTACCAAGCCTAGCTTAATGGGTACCTTCGCGCTTTTTCTTATTTGAAAATGAGGCAAAACGTCATTGTGACATCGTCGGATCTCGGGATTTTTGGAATCCTTTTTAAGATCCAACAAAACGGTGAGTGGGAAGGAGGGCGGACCCCCATTATTCTTATTCTTATTATTATTATTATTATTTCACTACTGTGAGCCATTGTGTCCTAGATGTGCTAGGAACTGCCCTGTGTCTGTGTCATTGCTCTGTCGCTTAACATCCAGCCAGGTCGCTGCAGTATTTGTACGAAAGTGTATGAAAATAATATTGTGATCTGTGAGGTAGTCAAAATTGACTGCAAATGACTTGAAATTAGTGTTATTGAGGTTAATGATAATGTAGGAACAAAAAAAAGAGCAAAATTATGTGATTTTAGCATATTTTAGGATTTTGTCTAAAAAATGCAAAACCAAAACACACGAGGGTGGTTTTGCCAAAACCAAAACCAAAAATAAAACACAAAGCTAATCCAGATCCAAAACCAGTTCCCGGGGGTGAGCATCTATAATATATATATATCTAAACACTACACAAAACTTCTCTCCCATATCATAGCTTTCCCAGCTAAGTCTATTAGAGCAATATAATGAAAAATCCTGTTTCCTTACTAAAAAGTAGTATATGACATGTTCTATTTATGCCTAAATTATTTCGTTTTTTTTAATAACGACAAGGACCATCCAGCACTACTTCCTAACTATCTATTTATTATTTATTTTAACAAGTTACTCACCGTGCCCCATGCTAATAAAATTACATACCTGAAAGCATATTTAACACAACTTCTCCCTCCTGTAGGTGCTTTCACCTTTCCATCCCCTCATTCCCCTTAATAACTATAATATATGTTCTTTTTATGTATATGTACCGTGTCTAAATTATAATGTTCTAAGGGGCATATTCAATTGTTAGCGTTAACGCTAAAAAACGAGCGCTCAAAAAATATTACCGTTTAGACGGTAATATTGCGCGCGAAAAGTGTTAATACGGTAGTTTACTCGCGAAATTTCAGCTCGCAGCTCAGGGAGCAGCGAGCTGAAATTCCGCGAGTAATTACCGTATTAACGCTAAGATTTTTTGAGCGCTCGTTTATCAGCGTTATCGCTAACAACTGAATACGCCCCTTAAACTTTGCAACACTGTTTCTTCATTTTATATATGCTGTTTTTATGTTTGTACCACATGTGTCTGTTCAAAATAAAACATTTTATTTATAAACATTCCAAAATACTGCTGTACAATAATCCATCATTTCCACCTGGACTGGGTCATAAATATTTCCACTGTTAACTATTCACAACATTAATTTCTTGTCAGATCTAACTCGGCATCCTCTGGAGCTTTTTCCAGTTTCTTCTAATCTTCGGCCTCTATGAAATTGGATCGCAGGTTATGTCTCTAGTTATAAAGTCAAATTTTAGAGGCCTCATATCAATGATCTACCATTTATTGGTCAGACAACCTGAAAAAAATATTAATGAACTTAAATTGAAGGAGGACTAGGAGAGACCCTTGAGGTAGAAGAGCACTACCGAATCACAAGGAGTTTTAATAAAAGTTCAATATCTGTTACAATAAAAGAGAACATATAAACTATTTTGTAGATGGTACATTGTTTCCTCTGACTTCACGCATTATATCACAATTCTTCTAGTGGGGGTTGGAGAAGTTACCCTGTGTCATACCTGGTGGAATTGCCCTAAAATATCTCGATTCTGGCGTGACTTCAATCAAAATGATGAAAATAGGAATTGCACTTCACTCATGCCTTTCTAATGTGCTCCATCACTGCTTTCCCCTGGAGATGCCTAAACATTCAGCGATATTCATCGGACACATCTTAAATACAGCAAAGTGTTTCATCCCACTCTCCTAGATAAAAATCGACCCAACTTCAGTTGTAGCTGTAATTAACAAGGTTTGACAAATATTTTATTGAAGAATAAAATAAGAGTTTTCCCCAAAATAATCATAGCACATAGTCCTCCTAACTTTCTTATTATGAAGCCTCTAACTAGATATCACCATGAAAATATATAGAGATTTTAATGGTCTAAACAGAGGATGTTTGAACTTATGGCTGCAAGCTGATTTCTTAGCCCAATTTTCCAATGCTAACATCCCTACCTATCCTCCCCAATCTAACTATAGATGCTCAGGCTCGGTTCCCAGAGAACCTAACACACCTGAACTTAGCATATCCGAGTACCGATCCGAGCCTGCTCGATACTTTTGCGTGCCCTCAGAATAGAAAATGAGGCAAAACATGATTGTTATGTAATCGGATGTCATGAGTTTTGGATTTTATAAGTGCCGCGCTCCATGGCGATCCAGCGCCATTATACAGAGGGACACAGAAGGAGTAGCACAGTTCTTGGCAGTCTCTAGTGCAGTTGGACATCGTCATAGGTATAAAAGAAAAAGGAGGGGAAGCAGTGTTCCTTAAAGTCTCCAGTGACATTCAGGAGAGCTCCATTGCTAATTGTCATTGCTGAAATAGAAATAATAGGTCTGGCAGGTTTGGTCTTCTAGAATCTGCAGTCACATTGTAATGTGTTATATAGGTAAAACACAAAGAGGAGAGCTCCATTGCTAATTGTCATTGCTGAAATAGAAATAAAAGGGCTGGCAGGCTTGGTCTAATAAATCTACACTCACATTGTTCTGTGTTCTATAGGTACTAACACAAAGAGGAGAGCTCCATTGCTCCATTGCTTATTGTCATTGCTGAAATAGAAATAATAAGGCTGGCTGGCTTGGTCTTCTAAATCTCCAGTCACATTGTACGGTGTTATATAGGTAAAACACAAAGAGGAGAGCTCCATTTCTCCATTGCTAATTGTCATTGCTGAAATAGAAATAATAGGGCTGGCAGGCTTGGTCTAACAAATCTACACTCACATTGTTCTGTGTTATATAGGTACTAACACAAAGAGGAGAGCTCCATTGCTAATTGTCAATGCTGAAATAGAAATAATAGGGCTGGCAGTCTTGGTCTAAATCTGCAGTCACTTTGTACTGTGTTATCAAAATGGATTAACAGCAGTACACAGAAGACTGAAGCTCTAATGAGACAGACACAAATATAGGGAAGGATACATAAATTAAGGCAAGACATTCAACAAAACTTCAAACAGTGATGGGGGAATGGGTTGGAGGGGCTAAAGAAGAGGGAGACACAAGCCCAAGGTTTTATTGAATAAACAGACACATAGGGGGAGAAGGAGAAGAGGGAGACAGAAAATGAAACATCTTCCTCTTCCCCAGGACTGTCAATGGTGTTATAGTCTCTTAGCAGGCTCTGGATCAACCTACGACTGTCCTGGAGGGTCATCTTCTCCCTTTTCAAGATGAGGCAATTCCTGGCAAGCCAAATAGCGTCCTTAAAGCAGTTCATAACGCGCCAGGCCTCCTGGATTGCCCCAATGGTGTGGATTCCAGGAAATAATCCATAAAATACCGAATTGTATGAATGGCAAGTTCTGGGCACACTGTCCTTAAATTCATGTTCCAAGACATCCAACAGTGCCTGTGCAGTGGGGCAGTCCCAAAGAATACGCTGTGCTGTTTCCCTTCTGGTGATGCAGAAGGGGCAGTGGACATATCGGCACAGGTTCCGGGAGTGCAAGAATGTCCTGAGAGGCAGACTCCCCTTGATAGCCATCCATGCAATGTCTTTATGTCTATTAGAACATGTGGGTCAGAGAACATCTCTACTTCTAACCCTATCTTGTACTCCTCAAACACCATTAGTCCTTTCTCTCTTACCCTCATTATAATGAATATAGATTGCAATTCAGTTGACTTCTGTATTATAGATGATATTGTCTTAAATATTAACACTCCAAAACATAACAACACTTGATAATAAACAACATAACCTTTGAAATTTGGGAGATTTTAAATCTCTGGCAAGAAAAAATCAAACTGTGTTCTGTTAAAACAGTACAGACTACAGACTGCCTATGAAAATAATATAACACAATTGTTGTAGCAAAGAGAAAGTTACAATAATATATCACAACAATCATTGTTAAGTACAAATGGATTTCCCCTTTGGTTACTACAGCAATGATACACAGACAGTAATTGAGATGAGTAGAAGTATGATTGCTGGTTTACCAACACCTATAATCAGCAAAATGATATTGTACTGGGTGATTCAACGACTTTTATTAGAAAAGCATCAAAAATAAATAATAGTATGTTCACTATTTTTGGATTGGTAGTGAATACAGACTGAAGCAAATAGTGATTATCCACAGCTCCAGAGGAACATGATCTTCCCAACATAACTGCAGCTACAGTTGAAACAGAAAGAGGACTTCTTAAAAATAGCTTTTTTTCTGAATTAGTAGATGCACATGCTGTAGTAGTGTGAGTTCATAATAGCAATGTAATATATATCGTACAGAGTATATGCTTTGAGTTCTCATAGCATGCATCAGCCAGAGTCACAAGATGTGCAGTTCCGTGATTAGCAGTGTAATGGAATCCGGAATCAATAATTACTTGTTAGAATATAATATCCACTTAAAATGGAATATGAACACCCAGCACACTTTTCATTGCCTCCTGGCAATTTCCTCAAAAGTGTGGTTTATTTGGTATTTCCCTTTCATTTATAGACATATAAATTTATCAGTATGAGCTTCTATCTTTGGTTCATAAAATATTGATGTAAAGTGTGCTGAAATCAACCTCTGCTTGTATGCCATCACTAACTATTGAGCTCATTTACGGCAGAATTTTGCAGACTAACGACCTGTTTGGCATATGAAATCTGAGGTTGGCAAGGGGGCATCAAAGAGTGTACACATTGGATCACTGAGCACATAGGCTGGTTTGTGATGTCTACAACCTATTTCTGTTTTACAGAGAACTGTGTAGATTTTTAGGCATTTGTCAGGGTGCAACATTTTGCATCTTTAAAAGAAGTAGCAGCAGGACAGATCAGGACAGTCCACAATGTAAAAATAAGACCTTGTTTTCCTTGGTTATTTAAATGAGACTTTAGGGAATGGAGAAGCTGCACTTAGGGCCTGTTTGCGATCTTAAATTGCCCCTGGAAAAAAATCTGAAAGTGGCATCATGTAAGCGGAACAAGAACAACTGCAGACGGAGCCAATACAAAGTAGGCGGGTTAACAGGCTATTATACCTAGGCATAATAGTGTTAAGCAGGACCGATGACTGATAGCATTACTGCTGATGGTAATCCGCCGGGGCAAATGCAGGATTTCTGAGGGGGATTTTTAAGGGGATGCCTATTAAGAAGCATTGTGGTGGTACTGCAATACCTGGTACCTGCAATATTACCTGCTCAGGATGGCAATAACAGAGTAATTTCATTTAAAAATGCTTTATTCTTTGGATATAGTATTTTTTTGATTAATTCATTTTTTAGCTTTTTTTTAATAAATTTTATGTGGTTTTTTTAAACTTTTTTTAAAAAAATCCATATTATTGGAATCGAAAGCCCAATACAGTTTACAGCTATTAAAAACTTACTTATCACTGGAGTAAGGGAAATATTGATAAATAGACCCCGGTGTCACTAATATAGTTTACAGAATTACAAACAGCCACTCCACTTTCCCAAAACATGCTGTCTGCTTCCTGCCATCTGGGAATAGGGACAGTGGGCTTAGGTGTGTGGCATTGGCTCTGCTTTGCCACACAAACACTCTGCTGTGTGAGAACTCTCCATGGGGAAACCTACTTCAGCATACTACATCTGCACAGTTGCAGAATTTTAGGAGACTGTGATTTGAGTGTGGTGGTGGGGGTTCAGGTCAATTGAAAAACACCCTAAGAGGTATATTTACAAAACTGCCAGTTTGAAAAAGTGGAGATGTTGCCTATAGCAATCAATAATATTTTAGCTATCATATTGTAGAATGTACTAAATAAATGATAACTAGAATGTGATTGGTTGCCATAGGCAACATCTCCACTTTTTCAAGCCCACAGTTTAGTAAATATACCCCTAAGTGTTCACCTTGGACACAGATGGGATGAAAGAATAAAAGTATATAGACATACATACAAAGGGGAGAAAGGAAGGCACACAAACTTAAGGATGGCAGAGAGAAACACACATAGAGAGACAGACACAGACACTTACATTGGCAGAAAGAAAGGGGCAGAACCACACAAAGCGATATGCACACACATAAAAGGGGGGTGGTTAAAGTCATATATGGGGAGACAGAGTGAGAGATAGAGAAGTACACTGTGGCGACTATGTAGTATATCTAATGACTGATTGCTATTTTCTGTTGAATTCATGTATGACAATGTATATTGTATGAAACCTTGTAGTATAATCTCAATGTGTGCTTTGCTAGATGACATGAGTTTGAACTTATGCAAGTACCAGTAATCTTTTGAAACTAGCCAGGCCCGGTATAGATAAGGGTCTTGGGGGAGTTTGAACTCAAAGTTGTAAGCCATCTAGCCCAGCAAAGAAGGAGCAGAGGTGAGAACTCAAGGTCTGGTGAACATTCCATCTTCAGACATCCCTAGCTCACTGTTAGGAACTTACCTTGTTCCGCTGCGCTGTCAGCGTGATCTGACAGCGGTGTCCGTTCCGTTCAGCGCTTCTTCTGTTAGCGCTGCCGCACTTCCGGGTTCTCCCTGCTGCCGATCATATGACTCCTGGGCGGGGAATTCAAACTCCTATATCTCCCCTGCTCTGACACGCTGCCTGTGTCAGAGCAATGTGTTTCCTGTTCCTGGCTACAGTTCCTGTGTCCTGACTCCTGTGAACCTGCTCCCTGTGTATCCCTCTATTCCTCCTACTCCTGTGTACCTACCTGGCTGTGACCTGACTATTCTTTGGCTTATCCCTGGCACTACGCAACTGGACTATCTCCTGTGTACCGACTCGGCTGTGTTACCGACTATTCTCTGGATCTCCCTCTGGCACCGTATACCTGATCTTCTGTGTACCGACTCGGCTGTGTTACCAACTATTCTCTGGATCTCCCTCTGGCACCGTATACCTGATACCTTCTGTGTACCGACTCGGCTGTGTTACCAACTATTCTCTGGATTTCCCTCTGGTACCGTATATCTGATATCACCAGTGTACTGACCCGGTCATCTCTCTGGACCCAAATCCTGCCACGCACCCATTGGCTCCGTGCATCTACCGGTTACTGTCCCAGACCTACAACGCCTGGAATTAACGGTTAGTGCCTGTACTTGCACCGCATTGTCTATTTTCTTGTCTGCCTGCCATCACTTAGAACTTTCTCCCTTACGTCAGTAGGCTAATCTGGGGGCCGCGACCTGCGGTTCTTCGGCAGCAAAGTCCACACTACCTTGCGGTGGTTCTTGGTGAAGACCGGAAGGCCGTTAGACTCCGCGCCCTAGGTAAGCCTGTGCTAATACTGACTAAGGCATCAAAATCGTAACACTCACTTTGAAGCCCTGTGACATTTGGGAGATTAATCTGTCTTAACTGACAGCTAAACCCCAAAGGTGGGGGGTGAGGGCTATGAGGAAAAAAGGATTGAAAATCTTCTGCTCTTAGACATCAAATTGTCCATTTCTTGAGGAAGGTCTGTCATGACTGAACTGTGCCAAAACTTCTCAATGTGTTTTCCTCACACGCCAATTCCTGAAACTTGTAAGTAGGGATTCTAGTTTTATTTCCTATATTATTTTCTGAAACTCATTTGTGCATTTAATGTGTGTTTATTACCTTTTTGCAAATAAGCCTTGGAAATATTTTTCAGATTAAACATATTTAAACTAGCGCATTTCTCCGTGATTCTTTGTGAACCTACAACGCCCAGGGAGGCTCATGCTACAGGTGTATGTGATTTAAGTGTGAAACATTAATAAGTGGTTCTGGTGAACGTAAGGACACCATAATAAATCCTTTGTGGTGGCAGAAAAGGTGTATTAATTGTTCATCATCATCATCATCAACATTTATTTATATAGCGGCAGAAAATTCCGTAGCGCTTTACAATTGGGAACAAACATTGATAAAACAATACTGGGTAATACATACAGACAGAGAGGTAAGAGAACCCTGCTCGCAAGCTTACAATCTATAGGAAAATGGGAGTTAGAAACACAAGGGCATGTGCTACATCATATTGCACAATGGACCAGCCAGACTGCAAAGGTAAAAGTACTGAGTGGGGTGTGTGTGTTGCAGTGTTGGTCAGAGGGTTGTTGTCTTGCATTAGCTGTGTAGAGGATGGTAATAGGCAGGGCCGGACTGGGACTAAAAATCAGCCCTGGCATTTAAAGCACACAGGCCCACCTGCTGCGGGCTCCATGCACTATATTGTTGCACACTGATGCTGGCGCAGTGCGCGTTGCTGGTGCAGTACAACATGATGTAGTGTGTGTGTGGGGGGATATTTATTTCTCCTAATGACCCTAAAACATTACATTGTTAGCACCCCAATTACATCAATAAATACCATAGCAATACATTATTAGTACCCAAATTACAGCAATAAATAACCTCCCACACATACTCATACTACATCAATACCCACCCACATTACAGCAACCGGAATCACCCCAACATTACGGCAACTAGCATTACCCCCCACATTACAGCAACCGGCATCACCCCCCACATTACAGCAACCAGCATCACCCCCACATTACAGCAACCAGCATCACCCCCCACATTACAGCAACCAGCATCACCCACCACATTACAGACACCAGCATCACCCCCCACATTACAGCAATACCCTCTCCTACTTAGTAGCAATACTAAGCCCCAAACACACTACAACATTGCCGCCACCACCACGGCACCCCATACTACAGCAATACCACCAATTATACAGGTGCCATTGTAGGAAACCAATGTTTTGCTTTTTTTTTAAATCTCCCACAAAATAGCAACAACAGAATACTTACACACATATAGGTAACAGGTACCCTTTTCCCTCAATTAAATAGTAATGGCAGAATTTTCATGAATCATTCCACATGAATGGAATGGCTCTCTCACAAATACAGGTATATCAGAAAAAACATAACTATTGAATGAACCACAGTAACTGAATATGCGTGTTTTCTATTCATTTTGAATAACACAGTATATAAATTAAGGGGGATAGAGGAGTTGGGTGAGAGATAATTGGATGTGATCCATCAGTTTGATTAGATAGGAAAAATTTAGATTATTTACCTGGAGACGTCTACCCCCTTGACTTACAGGCAGGGTCGACAAGGAATTTTGGGCCCCGGTACAGTAACTTATTTGGGTCCCCGTTATATTTAACAATGATAGACTTGACTTTGGCAGAAGTTCATATTATGCCACACCGTAGTGCTCCCAGTTTATATTATGCCACACCGTAGTGCCCCCAGTTCATATTATGCCACATCATAGTGCCCCCAGGTCATATTAGGCCACATAGTATTACCCTCAATTCATATTTGGCTATGCAGTAGTGCCCACAAATCATATTATGGCATAGTAGTGTGCCCAAATCATATACCATACAGTAGTGCCCCCAAATCATATTATGCCACAACAGTACCTCCAAATCATATTATGCCACAATAGTGCCCCCAAATAACATTATGCCATACAGTTGTGCCCCCAAATAACATTAGTGCCCAGACAAAAACTCATTCACAAATAAAAATTGGTACAGCATATCAGATAATGAGGGGCATATTCAACTCTCGGCGGAAACGCCGAAAATCCCACGTTCCGCGCACTATTACCGTTATTACCATAATAGTGCGTGGAAAAACAGTTAATACTGTAAATTTATCGCTGGATTTCAGCTCGTAGCTTCCTGAGACGCGAGCTGAAATCCAGCTAACTACTACCGTAATAACGGTAATAGTTTTTACGCTGCGGGACTTCCGGATAATTGAATATGCCCCTGAAAGTGTGAGTCCCAGGACAAGCTTAATACATCATTTACAATGCAAATCAAAATAGATATATTGACACAATCACAGATAAAGTTTATGACAAGCAATGTTTTTTCCTCTAAATTAAAAATCTCTGTACAGATAAATATGCAAGAAACATTACAGTGCAATAATGAGCAATACATAGTGTTTTAAACGTCATTGGATACACAGTAGTGCCCCCAGTTCAACAAAGGATGGTTAAAAACACATTGCACATGAGAAAATATAGGAACTTACCTAATTATGTCATCCTGTATTCTGTTCTACTACTGGGCGCGCTGAGCGAGGAGTGATCAGCAGCTGTCAGCTCACACAGCTAGTCGGGAGCAGGGACAGAGGGTAGTGGACGAAGTGGGGGTATAGAAAATATAAGTGAATGGAGTATGAAGGCTTGATTTTTTTATTTTTTTAAACTCTTGTCCCCTCTGTGCATTCCCATTCTTCATTACTACTTGTGTTTTATGATGGCTGCATCCCTGACAATCCCATTCTTAAGATGTCTCTCCCTTTACACTTTCTTTTACCTATGTCGCTGCACCATTTTCTCCTTTGTCCCTCTCACATGTCTTCCAGCACCACCTTCTCCCCTGGCTCTCTCACACCTCTTCCTGCTTCCCCTTCCCCCTGGCTCTCTCACCCCTCTTCCTGCACCCCCTACCCTCTGGGTCTCTTACCCCTCTTCCTGCACCCCCTTCCCCCTGACTCTCTCAGTTCTCTCCCTGCACCTCTTCCCCCTGGCTCTCACCCCCTCCTCGTTCCTGTTGGACATTCCTCCTCACTATAGCAGTGGTACAACTTGCTACCGCAGACCACTGACTACCCTCACGTGTCCTTTGTCCATTCAGTTCCTCGTGTATTACTACATATATATTACCAGTGCTGCTAGTCATAGACTTTCCTGAGCATCTCTATAAGATTATCGCAGTTTTGCTATATCTGAAATATTCCGTCTGCCTACATATACCTGCATTGTCTCACCCTTTCTCTACTTTCTTATGCCACCAGCGTTACAGACATATCGGAGGACATTGAACTTTATTTTTATGGAACCAACTGATTGACTTCCCCATTGGTTATTACTAGGGATACTCAGGCTCAGTTCACCGAGAACCGAATACACCTGAACTTACCAGATCCGATACCGAGCCGAGTCTGCTCCGTACTTTCGGCGCTTTTGGAATTGAAAACGAGGCAAAATGACATTTTTACGTCGTCGGATCTCACAAGTTTTGGATTCTATATGTCCCACACTCCACAGTGATCCAGCGCCAATTCACAGAGGGACACTGAAGGGGTAGCACAGTTCTTGGCAGTCTCTAGTGCAGTTGGGCAGCGTTATAGATATAAAAGAAAGAGGAGGGGTAGCAGTGTTCTTCAAAGTCTCCAGTGATATTCAGGAGAGCTCCATTGCTAATTCTCATTGCTGAGATACAAATAATGGTCTGTCAGGCTTGGTCTTCTAAATCTGCAGTCACATTGTACTGTGTTATATCGGTAACACACAAAGACGAGAGCTCCATTGCTCCATTGCTAGTTGTCATTGCTAAAATAGAAATAATAGGGCTGGCAGGCTTGGTTTCCTAAATCTGCAGTCACATTGTACTGTTTTTTGTTTTTTTTAACTCTTTATTTTTGACAACAATACAAATAATGCAAAATAGTTGTGTAACAGGGAAGGGTGATAGAAGGAAGAAATTCTGAGAATATACAATATAGGACAAAGTCTGAGAGTACAGGCAAAATTATCCTTAGTTGCGTTCTAAATTGCACACTTACTTTCCTTCAGTTCCCTAGACTATCTTTTTGTTGTTGTTTTTTTATTTTTTGGTTAAGTTATAGGAGGGGGAGAGAGGGGTAGAGAGATAGGGAGAAGGAAAGAAGAAGAGGGAGGAGAGAGAAGAGGAAGAAAAGAGGTTCAGTGGAATCCCCATGGAGGGGGTGGCCTGCGCGACCCACCTTCAGGGGGCAATATGTCTCAAAAGAGATGCTAGTGAGTAGAATGAGGAAAGAGTTGGTGTCGAACCTACCCGGTGAACTAGGGATGACTTAGTAATAGAGAAAGATCAAATCTAGAGGGGGTGGTGATACAGGGGGTTAAAAGGACGGAATGAGGAGAAGGAACAAGTTACTGGATGGCAGGCATAGGGGACTGGTGAAAGGAGTACCATGGATCCCAGGTTTTGTGGAAGTTGTTGATTTTATTATGGAGAAGGCTTGTAATGTATTCCATTGAAGCTATAAACCAAACTTGGGAGGTTATGCTATGAAGGTTCGGAAGCCAAGATGACTTCCAGTTCTTAGCTATTTGGAGGCGTGTTGCGGCACATATATTTTGTGCCAGTTTATTGCTGAACTTATTAAGTGATTTGTCTCGAGAGCATAGTAGCATAACCAATGGGTCCGGCGAAACCCCCACCTTCAGAATTTTGGAGATAAAATCGGAAACCTGTGCCCATAGATTGGATATAAAAGGGCAAAAAAGATCCCACCCCACCACATGATCTCCAGCATAAGTCTGACGTACCTGGGTAAATCTTGTGAAGTCTCGTGGGTACCAGGTACCATCTTTTGTAGACCTTAAATGTGTTTTTCTTTAATCGACGTGTTAATGGATACCTTGGAGATCCTGGTTCTGAGCCGGGACCACCCCTCCTGATCCAGAGTTTTGCCAATGTCCCGTTCCCAAGCAGTCTCGAACAGTTCGATGGGACTTATTTCTGGTTTTAGGTATACGTGATATATCAGGGAAATCAATCCCTGAGCGCCAACTCGATTAGTACAGCATTTCTCAAAGGGCGTGGGGCTACGTAGCTTGGAAGATCTGCAGTTTGACTGTATAAAGCTTCTTATTTGAATGTAAGCAAAAAACAGGGACGGCGGGAGTTTAGACTTTTCTCTCAGGTCCGAGAAGGACTGGGGGGCATATGTCCCTAAGATGTGGGTAAATTGAGTTATCCCCACTTTTTGCCAGGGTACAGCATAGGATTTGGAGTTCCCGGGGGGGAAATCTGGATTGTGCCAGAGTGGCGTGAGAGGGGAGGGAAATGAGGTGAGTTTCCATCTCCTGTGTAGTTTATCCCATAGGTCGAGTGTGAACTGTAGAGTGGGGTGAGAATAAGTCGAGGCCGGTCTCTGACTACGGGGAAGCCAGGGGAGGGAGCTGAGATTATGTTCTGCTGTGAGTGCATTTTCGAGGTCGACCCATCTCTTGAGCCCCGGGGGCGTCTGCCAAGAGACTATATGGCTTAGGTTAACCGCGTGGTAATATTTGTCAAAAAGCGGTAATCCGCAACCACCTGATCGTGAGTGCTTAACCAGACAGGATCTTTTGAGTCTCGATTTTTTTTCCCTTGCCAAATAAATCTACTACACAATAGTTGGAGATTCGCTAAGTATGCCCCTGGGACTGGTATAGGTAATGTCTGGAACAGATACAGAATTCGGGGTAAGACGTTCATTTTTATTACATTTATTCTGCCAAACCAGGAGATGAACAGTGGGTCCCATCTTATGAGGTCGCCTTTAATGGAGTTTAGAAGGGGGGAATAATTAGCGTTAAACAGTTGGCTATACTCCTTGGTTATCTGGATCCCGAGATAGCGAACCGCTGTAGGACGCCATTGGAAATTAAATGACGACTCTAGGATGCGTTTTACCGTGTCAGGCATTTGGAGCGCAAGAGCCTCAGATTTGGAATTGTTTATTTTGTAGTCTGATAGAGAACCGTATGTCTTTAGTTCCTCAAGCAAGTTTGGGAGCGAAATTAGGGGGTTGGAAAGTGTCAGAAGGACATCGTCAGCGAATAGTGAGATTTTGAAGTGTCGGGGGCCTATTTGAATCCCAGAGATGTCTGGGTTTCGTCTTATGGCGGCAGCTAAGGGTTCGATACATAGTGCGTACAGTAAGGGTGAAAAAGGGCATCCTTGTCTTGTGCCATTGCCCAGGGAGAAGGTGGGGGACAGTAATCCGTTCGTCAAAATTGACGAGGATGGGCGGTGGTATAAGGCTTGGATGGCCGACATGAATTCCCCCCTCAGACCAAATTGTTTGAGGGTGTTGAACATGAAGGGCCAGGAAAGCCTGTCAAATTCCTTTTCGGCGTCAAGGGCTAGGACCACTGTGGGAATTTTGTGCTGGTTGACATAGTTCATAATATCTATGGTGCGCCTAGTATTGTCTAGGGCTTGTCTAGAGGGGATGAAACCTACTTGGTCCGGGAATATCAGGGTCGACATGTTGTTATTTAGTCTGTTTGCCAAAACTTTAGCGAATAGCTTTACATCTGCGTTGATTAATGAGATGGGGCGAAAACTAGAGCAACAGGAAATGTCTTTGTTTGGTTTGGGGATGACCACTATGGTAGAGCGGGTGGACTCTTCGTGAAATTTACCGCCATGTAGTATGTTTTTAAATAATTGGGTCAGTTGGGGGACAAGTTCTTTAGAAAATGTTTTATAGTAGAGCATCATGAAGCCGTCGGGGCCGGGGGCTTTGGAGTTTTTTTGTGATTTCAAGGACAAGGTGTCACTCACCGGACTGTGAGTGCCATTTCTCCTGTGTTCAGGAACCGTGGCCGTCCGCCATCCTGAGTGTCTGCGCATGTGCAGCCCTTATGAAACCTTCAGTACCTGTTGCCACATGTGATCATTACCTAGTGGCCTGATCTTGGAGTCTCATTCCCCATGAGCCTCTGAAGGTGTTCCTGTGATTCCTCATGTATTCAGATCCAGCTGATTCCTGTCTACTACGATTGTGGTTTCCAGACCACTTCAACTCTCCTGTGTTCATTGTGTATGCACTTAGCTGATTCCTATCTGCTACTGCTGTCGGATCTCAGACCGTCTCAACTCTCCTGTGTTCATCGTGTCTGCACTCAGCTGATTCCTATCTGCTACTGCTGCCGGATTCCAGACCGCCTCAACTCTCCTGTGTTCAGCGTGTCTGCTCTCCGCTGCCTCCGTTACTACTGCCGGGTTCCAGACCATCTCAACTCTCCTGTGTTCATCGTGTCAGCTCTCCACTGATTCCTATCTGCTACTGCTGCCGGATTCCAGACCGTCTCTACTCTCCTGTGTTCAGCGTGTCTCCCCTCCGCTGCCTTCGCTACTACTGCTGGATTCCAGACCGCCTCTACTCTCCTGTGTTCAGCGTGCCTCCCCTCCGCTGCCTCCGCTACTACTGCCGGATACCAGGCAGCCTCAACTCTCCCGTGTTCATTATGTTTCCAGTTTTACTTACTACTGCTTCCTGAGTATTGCTCCTTTGATTACCAGTTACCTTTCGTGCGCTGCACCAACCTGATTACTGCTTCCATCCTCCAGTGGTCTCTCCTCCTGCCGGCGTTCAGCCGTTCAGGTATCCCTGCACTTCTCCTTGACAGCCTGCTCTCCTGAACCGCGGTATGCATACTTTCCATTGACTTTGCTATTGTATTGCATATCCGTCTGGACTGTGTTGTGTTCATCTCCGGAGTCTTCCATCTACTGAAGCTATTGTTACTATTGACTTTGTTTCCTATTACCTGGATCTCTATAGTGACTTTGTATACTTCAAGCAGAGCTTGTCAGTTATTATTGTATTGTGGTTATCATCGTGGGATCAAGTTCCGTGTGCCCCCGTGTATCCTCTGTATTCCATTCATCTCCTCGTGCCCCTCCTCACATATATATAGCAGTGGTACAACTTGCTGAATGCAGACCACTGACTCCTGTTTCCCATTGGCACCAGTTTCAAGTATCCTCTCACATAAGCAGTGGTACAACTTGCTGTATGCAGACCACTGACTTCCCCGTTACCTACTTGCACCTGAAACCCATTCCTTCACTATAGACAGTGGTACAACTTGCTATACGCAGACCACTGACTCTCCTCACGATTACTTGTCCATCTGGTTCCTCATGTTCATACATCTAAGTCATTACCAGTTGCTGCTAGTCATAGACTTTCCTTGAGCATTCTCTCACCATCTGCTGATTCTCCTGTTCCGTTGTCACCCTGCTACCAGAGGACCATAGTACCAGCTATATTACTCTGGTAAGAACATCATCTGGTGATATCCTGGGCAAAGACTCCTAGTGCCCGTGACACAAGTAAAATTCCTCCCCAGTAATTTCCTAATTTAAAGATGTGATTTGATGAGGGAACAGGGTGGGCAGTGAGCATTTGTCTAGGTATGATTTGATGGCCTGGGGAGAGGCTTCTGGGGTGTGTTGAGCTTTGTGCAGGTTATAGAGGTTTTCATAGTATTCATGGAAAGTGCCGTTAATGACCCTGGGATCGTAAGATATGTTTCCCTTCTTGTTTCTAATGGAAGAGATTGTTTGGGATGTCCTTTTAGCCCTAACTCTTTTGGCCAAGAGAGTGTCGGCCTTATCTCCTTTCTCGTAAAAGGATTGGTTGAGCCAGCGGAGTTGACGTTCGGTCTTCTCTGCCAATATAGCCTGAATTTCCCCTCTAATTTTTTGAATCTGCTGTCCGAGAGAACGGGAGTTAGATTGCTTATGTTGTAATTCTAGGATTTTGAGCTGGGAGAATAGCTTGTTGTATGTCTCGTTGCGTTCTTTCTTCCTACGGGAAGCGAACTGTATAATGTTTCCTCGGATTACCGCTTTATGAGCTTCCCAGATTGTTGGGATCCGAACTTCTAGGTTATTGTTGATGTCAAAATAACCTGTTAACGCTTCTGCTATTTGCTCTTTAAAGTGCGGTTGCTTAAGTAATGTCTCATTTAGTCTCCATGAAGTTCTGCCCCGGGAGTTCTGAAAAAGGTCGACCGAGAGGGAGAGTATTGAGTGGTCAGACCAGGTGTTGGGGATTATGTCAGCTTTCTTTATGTGTTGGAAGAGGTTAGTACAACACATGAACATATCTATTCTGGAATAGGATTGGTGGGGGAATGAATAGAATGTGTAGTCCCTGAAAGAGGCATAAAGTGCTCACCAAATGTCAAAAAGGCCAGCCTCAGTTGTTTGCTTGAGCAAGTTTTTGGTGTGTGGAGCTAGGGAAGAGGGGCGCCTAGAAGTTGATCTGTCCATTGAGGGGGAAATAACTGTGTTGAAGTCTCCCCCCAGGAGGACCAAATCCTTGCGTGAGCGATGTAGTTCTGTGAAGAAGTCTGTAAAAAAAGCCGCCTGACCTGTTTTGGGAGCGTAGATATTAGCAAGGGTGATGTCTAAGTGTCCAATCCTTCCCGTTAAGATCAAAAATCGTCCCTTGGGGTCGTCCCTGATCTCTGACTTAACGAAGGGAACAGAATTGCGGAGTAGGATGGCCACTCCATTTTTCTTAGTAGTATGAGATGAATAGTATGCCGTGGAGTGACTTCTGGAGTACAAGGAGGGATGACCGCCGGCCTTGAAGTGGGTCTCCTGTAGAAAAATAATATCACCTTTTAGTTTATGCATAGTGTGGTGCAACATAGAACGTTTTTGCGGAGTGTTCAGACCTTTTACATTGAGAGAGAGTGTAGTGAAAGACATAGCTGTTTTGTAGGGGGGCTAGGTTGTTTTGGGGGCAATATGTTCAGCAATTGGGGGGGAAGGAGGGACACCAAGTAGAAGAAAGGGCAGAGTATGCGCCAGGAAAGAAAGGCGTAGGAAGAAAGGGACAGTAGATAGAAAAAGTTGAAGAGGTTTTAGGGTGAGAGAGGGTAGGGGGAGTGGACTCAGGCCTCAAAGGCAGAGGAAGAATCCACAGATGAAGTGCCTGAATATCAGGATAAACTAAAGATAGGTAGAATGAACCTATAAAGTGTTACAAATTAAGGCACTTGGTGCGGGAGTGCAAAATGTTTCGTATATCCAAATGTAAATTTAGAACTATAAGTGAATAATTCCCAATATGTGTGGGTGCGTGACCAGGGGAGCAAAAGGAGTGTCCCCCGTCTGTCTTGCAAATTATCCAAGTATAATAGATTATTGGTGAAACGGCCAACCAGAAGTGATTAATACTGTAGTACAGCAAAAGTTATTTTAACAAGAACAAACCTGAGTGAACGAATGCAAACAATGCAAAAGGAAAAAAGGAAAAAACATAGTGTACAAGACAATGCAGAACATAACGTTATATGAGTTAAGAGATGCGACTAGGTATTAACATCCTCTATAGTGAGGAAGACAAAGAGTTAAATCAGGGAGGTTGTTGGCTAGATGAAATTTGCGGATCTTCTCCAGAGGATCTGTCAGAATGTGGGAGATTGAGTTTGTGGATCAAGTCTTTCCCTTCGTTGGGTGTGCGGATTGTTTCTTGATGACCTTCCACCTCAACTATTAGACGGAAGGGGAATCCCCAACGATACTTATAGCCGTTCTCCCTGAGGGTGCGTGTCACATCCCTAAGATCACGACGTTTAGCAATAGTTGATGGGGCGAGATCTTGAAACACTTGGATGCGGTTACCGTCAAAGAGTATGAAGGGAGAGTTCCTGACTGCCTTGGAGATAATGTCCTTAGTCTTGAAAGAGAGGAGGCGTAGAATCACGTCACGAGGGGGGGTCGGAGTCCTTTGGATGTGGTTTTAGAGCTCTATGGACCCTTTCTATCTGTATTGGTTGATTGGAGAGCATGGGGTCTAAAGAGGAAAAGAACTTGCATACAAAATCTTCAAGGTCCTTGGGTTAGATTTTTTCAGGGACGTTGCGCACTCGTAGGTTGTTGCGACGGTCCCAATTTTCCATATCTTCCAGTTTGTCTCTGAAGAAGTCATTTTCTTTCAGTAGGAAGTCCAAGTCCTGAGAAGCGTTATTCTGGAATTTGAGTGAGGACTCCATCTTGTTTTCTAACGTTCTAACGTTGAAGTTCTTTTAGCAATTATGACCATTTCCGTTTTGAGGTCCCCTATTGCTTTTTGCAAATCTACCGAGAAGGCGTTGGTACGATCAACAATTAAGTTTCTCAGTTCAGCAAAGTCGGCCTTAGTGGATGGATTTGACGTGCCTGATGACTCTCCACCATTGTGTGGTTCTTGAGGGGAAGGGGGAGAAGAAGATGATGAGCCAGGTTTGTCTTGACGAGAGAAATGCTGCATGATTTTGCCGGCCGTGCCCCGGCGGCCTCTACCTGCAGATCTGTTCATATTGGAGATTTTAGCTCTGGAAGACCTTTCGTCTCAATAATGAGAGTGTAACAGACAGGTGGGGGACAAGTCCATTTGGTTTAGGTGGACATTAGCCCTTTTAAGCTGTTAGAGTGGAGGGAAACAGAGGATCACCCCAGGATGTCCTCCGGGAGCTGTCCTTACAATAAGTGAGATACGGTATTTTTGTAATTAGTGCGGGACCGTATTACTGGCCTCTGCTGTTTTGGGAAGGGAATCTTCTCTCTAGTGGTGCGCAGCTTTGAGTGGGCCCAAGGCGGAGTTAGTACAACTTATGGAGATGCTGTTGGAGAATTCAACAGTGGGTTCCCCTCAATCTTCTCGGGGAGCCGTTGTGTCTTCATATCTGAGGAATGTCAGAGGGGCCCCAACCAGACCTGCGCTGTCCACCCGAATCCAGAGATGGAAGGAGGGAATGCTTGAAACTTATTTGGTGTGGACTGCTAGTACAATATGCGACAGATGGGTTACGGTGTGTGGGGGCAAGTATTCGACCACTCCGCGTCTGAGGTGTGGTGAGTGCAGAGGGTAACGTCTCCTTGGGAGCCCAGGGATTACCTCGTCGCTGGTGAGGCTGCGACTTCCGGGATCTCCAAACTTCCCAGCAGGCACTGCGAGTAGTAACAGGGCGGAAGAGAAGGGGACAATGGCGTCTGCCACTTCCGGCGAGGGGATCAACACCCTTTCCCTCCTCAGGAGCAGTTCAGCGGGGGGGTCTCCAGATGGACCGGACGTTCCCCGATCCGCTCGGGTAGAAGGTGAGGGGAGTGGGAGTGTGGAGAGCAGGAGGGCGCAAGGTCCGGATTTCAATGTCGGCAGCCGGGCAGAGGGATTCGAGCTTGTTTCCCCTAGGGCCACCGAGAGTTCCGAGACCTGGTCTCCCCGGCTTCACTGAGATGTTGGGCGGGTTCTGTGGAGTTATCTTCGGGAAAGGGATGGGATAAAGGGCACTTTTCCAGCGTTTTTCTTGAGGAGCTCACCGACTGTGCGACTTCTCCTGATGGCTGCCAAGCCACGCCCCACATTGTACTGTTTTATATAGGTAAAACACAAAGAGGAGAGCTCCAATGCTCCATTGCTAATTGTCATTCCTGAGATACAAATAATGGTCTGTCAGGCTTAGTCTTCTAAATCTGCAGTCACATTGTACTGTTTTATATAGGTAAAACACAAAGAGGAGAGCTCCAATGCTCCATTGCTAATTGTCATTGCTTATATAGAAATAATAGGGCTGGCAGTCTTGGTCTAAATCTGCAGTTACAATTTACTTTACCATAGCTCACTCAGAAACAGGAGAGGTGGCAGGGTTCAGTGCTGACACAAAAATTGTAATAATAGGGCTGTCAGTGTTCTTAAAAGTCTCCAGTGACATTCTACAGTGCCGTAGCTCATGCATAAACAGGAGGGGTGGCATTGTTCTTGTCACTCTCCAGTCTCAGTCATGATGGTACTAATTCCTCTACTTCATGTGCTAAAGTCTATGTTCTTGTGCATAGATGTTTTAAGTCAGAGAAATAAAAATTTAAAAAAAGCTTGTACCTTTGTAAATAAAAAAACACCTCTTTAATAAATGTGAAAGTTTACTGTAGAAAAACATAAAATTGCTCACATGCCATTCTGCCCAAAATATTACCAAGCATACCAGCATCAGCTAGCTCCCTTCTCTTAGCTAGATCTCAACACCTGCAATCTACACTGTCATCATATTCACCCTCATCAGTGTGTATATCATCCTTAAACAATACTTATTCATCCCCGCTGGAATCCACCATCACAGAAATCTGTGTACTTTGAAGTAATTGACGGTAATGGCCTTAATCAGAATTTGTAGTTCATTTTACAGGACGATTTTTGGGCAATTCTTTTAGACCTGACCAAATGTCAAAATGTTATGCAAACTCATCTGCATCACCACTGGGTGTCTTGGGAAAACTAAGTTTTTTCTTAGCAGCAATTTCCAGAGAAACTGAAGGAGGAGACGTCATTGTGTCATGCACTACTTGAGCTGTCAGCTTGCTGACCACTGCGCTGGACTAAAATACATTTCCCCTAAATTCTATTATTCTTGCAGCTGCTGCATTCTCTTACATGCTTTTGCAGAATCCCGAAAATGACTGTAAATATTTCGAGACACAGACAGCATTTCCTGCATGTCATTGTCATTTTTTAAAAAGATCTTTACCACCAAGTTGATTGTGTGAGCAAAACAGGGAATGTGATGGAATTCTCCCCACTGTAATGCTCTAACAATATTGGTGGCGTTATCAGAAATCACATATCCTCAGGAGAGTCCAAGCGGGATAAGCCATGTTGCAATGACATCCCTTAGTATTTCAAACAGGTTGTCAGCGGTATTACCTCTGTGCGCCTTGTCTCGTCTCTGATAACCACCTCTCACTCTCACCTTCAAGACTTCTCCCGTGCTGCTCCCCACTTATGGAATTCCCTACCACGCTCAATCAGACTTTCCCACAGCCTTCAAATCTTTACATGCTCTTTGAAAGCCCATCTCTTTTTTAGAGGAGACCTTATCCTTGATAACACTATTCACACTAATGCACCCTCACAACTATCCCAATCTTCACTCTGAGCCACACTCGCCCCCTCTTGTTTCACGTGTGCCCTCTTCCCTTTAGAATGTAAGCTCTCTAATGAGCAGGGTCCTCCATACCCTTTGTTTTCATGTCTCCATTCATTTTGTCAGCCTTTTCTGTTCTTGTTTTACGTATGTCTTGTTTTATATATGTCCTTGTCTTCCCTACTGAACGGTGCTGTGGAGCACTGTGGTGCCTTACAACTCTACGATAATAATTATAATAATAATAATAATAATAATAATAATAATAATAATAATAATAATAATATACTTCTTAGTGAAGCAAATGATACACAGAGTAGCCTGCCTCTGAAAAATGCGACATTCTTGGGTACATGCTGCTGCTGTCCCTGTTGGTGAAGGTGAATCACCAACCCAGTGGGCTGTCACAATCATGTAATCTTTAGATTGCCCAGTTCAACTTGTCCACATATCTTTGGTTCAGTGTGATCCGCTTTGCGACTGGGTGACAGCTTTCATACTTGCTTCCTCTTGCAAACGATTTTTTGACAGTCAATTGTTGTAAACTACTAGTTCTCCTTGGTCTGCTTCTGGGTTGAAGATCCACCCCCAGCAGCATCAGCAGCAGCATCAGTGGGCCTAACGCTCAAGGATTCTTCAGAGGAGTACTAGATAGGGGAGGAGTCATCTCGCCTTAGAAACTTGAATGCAGGATTAACTCCAATCACTTGTGATGATATTGATGATGAAGGTGCTGGGGGTATAGATTCCAGGTGCTGGGATCTAGCTGAGAGAAGGGAGCTACCTGATGCTGGACTGTTGTTGTTTTTTAGCGTAAGTTTCTGATTTTCACAAATGCTTTCCATGAACTTGCTTCAAATGGCATAACATATATGAGATCCCTAGATGGTTAAGGTTCCTACCTCTACTGACTGTGGTTTTGCAATGCTACAAATGGCTAGACAACTGTTGTCAGGATTTGAGTAAAAATAATTCCACACATAAGAGTTGGATTTTTTGGTGTTTTGCCCAGTCATGACAATGGCCTTCTTCTTATCACTTGCAAGAACTGCTGCGGTCTTTGTTTCAAAGTGTATGAAAATAATATTGTGACCTGTGAGGTAGTCAAAATTGACTGCAAATAACTTGAAATTAGTGTCACTGAAGTTAATAATAACATAAGGATCATCACCTTATTAGATACTCACTCATCCCCAGTTCTTTACCCTCCCTAGTGTCAAACTCTTCCAAGCTTCCTCGTACCCGCAGGAATATCAACGCTATTGATTTTCAACAGTTTTCCACCTCTCTCCAACACCTTCTCTCCCCAATTTCTACATTCTCCTCCCCTGATCGGGCAGTACCCCATTTTCATCAAACCCTAGCAACTGCCCTGGATCAAGTGGCGCCAGCGACACTACATACTTCGCGTAGAATTCGTTGCCAACCGTGGCACACTACAGTAATACGAACTCTACAAAAACTTTCTCGTAAAGCAGAACGTCACTGGCGTAAATCATTATGCCTCTAATGATTTCATTACATATACTGATATCTACCACTCCTACAGAAATGCTCTGGACACTGCTAAACAAGCATACTACCAATCTCTCATCTATGCTCAGGCTTCTAACCCCAAAAACCTCTTTAACACATTTAACTCTCTTCTAAATCCTCCCACCCCAAATCCTCCAACTAACATCAGTGCACAGGATCTTGCTTCCTATTTCAAGGACAAAATTGATAAGATCAGGCTTGAAATGGTATCTCCCTTGACAAGCAATCTGCTCAATTCCTTTGTAGCACCCTCTGACACTCTCTCTTCATTTGATGCCACAAATGAAGAGGAAGTTTCTACTCTCTTCTCATCTTCCTACTCTACCTCCTGTCCTCTTGATCCCATTCCCTCACAAATTGGTATGTCCCTGTCTCCTGTGCTCATTCCCCCTCTAACTAAAATCTGTAATCTATCTCTTTCTACTGGTATTTTTCCATCACTATTCAAGCATGCAGTGATTACTCCCATTTTAAAAAAACAGAATTCTGACCCTAACTCTCTCATAAATTACCGCCCCATCTCCCAGCTCCCATGCCCCTCCAAGCTTCTCGAGAGAATTGCCTACACCCGCCTCACACACTTTCTTACAGCAAACAACCTATTAGATCCTCTTCAGTCAGGCTTTCGCTCTCAACACTCCACAGAGACTGCGCTGACCAAAGTTGTCAATGATTTGATGACAGCAAAAAATAATAACCAATACTCTCTTCTAATTCTTCTGGATCTCTCTGCTGCATTTCACACTGTTGACCACTCTCTCCTCATACAAACGCTACAATCCCTAGGTCTTGATGGCACTGTCCTATCCTGGTTCTCATCCTACCTATCTAATCGCTCTTTCAGTGTTAATTTCTCTGGATCCACCTCTGCTCCGCTTCCTTTATCAGTTGGAGTTCCACAAGGCTCAGTCCTAGGTCCTCTGCTATTCTCTATCTACACCACTTCTCTTGGAAAACTAATAAGCTCCTTTGGATTTCAGTATCATCTCTATGCGGATGATACACAAATTTATCTATCCTCTCCTGATCTTTCGTCATCTGTATTGTCTCGCATTACTGACTGTCTTTCTGCCATTTCATCTTGGATGTCTTCTCGCCAACTCAAACTCAATCTTTCTAAAACTGAATTAATAATATTCCCACCCAAAAACAGAAGCTTCCTGCCTGACATTTATATTTCTGTTGATAACATGACCATAAATCCCACCCTGCAAGCTCGTTGCCTAGGTGTAATCCTTGATTCACAACTGTCGTTTATTCCCCACATCAACTCTATATCTAAATCATGTTACATACACCTAAAGAACATTTCCAGAATATGCACATATCTGACACAAGACACCGCAAAAACATTAATTCATGCACTCATCATCTCCCGCATCGACTATTGCAATTCCCTCCTTACTGGTCTTCCAAAAGTCAGACTTGAACCCCTACAATCTACTTTGCATGCAGCGGCTAGATTGATTTTCCTTACAAACCGTTATTCCTCTGCTGAGCCACTCTGTCAGTCTCTACATTGGCTGCCTGTATTTCAACGAATCCAATATAAAATTCTTCTACTAACATTCAAGGCCATCAACAAAATTGCACCGACATACATTTTCTCACTTATCTCGAAATATCTCCCTACTCGACACCTCCGTTCTGCACAAGATCTATGTCTCTCCTCCGCTCTCATCACATCCTCCCATTCTCGGTTACAGGATTTTTTCCGGGCTGCACCCACTTTGTGGAATTCCCTCCCACGCACAGTAAGACTTTCCTCTAGTCTTCAAACCTTCAAGCATTCACTGAAAACCCACCTCTTCAGACAAGGTTATGATATTCCTCAAAATCATCTTAATTTCCCTAGATTACCCTATTACCTCCTCTACACTGCTAACGCAAGACAACAACCTTCTGACCAACATTGCAACACACAAAGCCCACTCAGTACTTTTACCTTTGCAGTCTGGCTGGTCCATTGTGCAATATGATGTAGCACATGCCCTTGTGTTTCTAACTCCCATTGTCCTATAGATTGTAAGCTTTCGAGCAGGGTTCTCTTACCTCTCTGTCTGTATGTATTACCCAGTATTGCCTTATTAATGTTTGTTCCCAATTGTAAAGCTCTACGGAATTTGCTGGCGCTATATAAATAAATGTTGATGATGATGATGATGATGATGATATAAGGGTAAAAAATGCAAAATTGTGTGATTTTAGCCCAATTCTTTTTTCCGAAAAAAATAGGGATCCAAAACCAAAACACGCAAGGGCGGTTTTTCCAAAACCAAAATCAAAACACGAAGTTAATCCAGATCCAAAACCAAAACCAGAAAATGGGGGCCAGTGAACATCTCTATTTATTACCAGTGGCTTTGATACCATTTACTGTTCTAATACTTTAGTATTTTTTGATGATATTGAATTTGGACTTTGTTTCTATGTCGAGTTTATTTGGTTTTTGAACCAAGAACATTTTCTATTTTTTCCTGCAATTCCCACTCGGGATTCATGCATTACTGGCCTTTTTGCTATTTGCTATATGCTCACGTTAGTTTACAACCTTACCCATTAATTTTCTTCATGATCTACTCACTTCTGTGTATTATTAACATTTATTTTAATTTATGATACACCACTTATTGCATCTATTTGCGCCAAGGGGCAACACTTTTTTATTTCATTCATTCGAAGGGCTGAAACTCCCCTTCCACTTAATACCAGCCCCTTACGGCAGCATTACACTTCCACGCATATTAGAGAGCGCAGATCCCCAACACCATTTTGTTTCTATTTAATCACAGCAATGGCATGTGCGGTGTGTCACAGTAAGTGCAGTGAACATACAAGTATACATTGCTAAAATGCATTGTTAACATGAGATCAAAACAACTATTGCAATATGCTTCTCTCTTGAAAAATGTGATATATACTTAATACTTTAAGAATATAGTTGCAAGGTAGCCTCAGGTTTTGCAAAGGAGCAAGGGGGGATATTAATGTAATCTTTGCACTATGAACACTAATGTTAATGTAATCTTTGCACTATGAGCACTATTTTCTTGAAACAGCCCTGGCTGATGTCACATAAAAAAGCATGTTACATCATTATATACAGTTATTGATTATAAAGCTGGTTGCAGGCATGTAAATTAAATACTCACAAATCAGTCTGGCATCCCTACTATTCAATTTAAGTTTATCATTGATGCCATTCAGTTTGTACTCAAAATTAGTTTTGGTTTGGAGATCAATATTACAAACATGTTCAGGGTGTTAGGAACTCCCAAGTCAGTACAGTGAAACTCGGGAACTACTCTGAAGGCCAGGTGTTCGCAGGTGCCTCGGCAATGGTCGGGAGTTGGGAGGAAGTGGTGACGGGCGGGACACCAGGGCGCACGGGAAGCGAGCCGCGGCGGCTGTGAGTACCGCCGCGGCTCGTGACACAGGGCACTGCAATGAGCAGCAAAATTGTACCTAGTTATCATAACCTATTTATGGTGCATTGGGAAGATGCACACACTTGGACAAAGAACCCATTTATTGATGATCTATGTGGGTATATTTTGTATCTGGAAAGCCAATAATGACACTCAATGAAACTCAAAGCCTTTATCACCTATATTAATGATAATAGTTATACCTACAGTTTGTGCCGGGCTTACTATCCCTGAGGAAGCCCACGAGCATACAAGGGGCGAAACGCATTAGTATTCTAGTCATCCATTATCTTCTAAGACCACTAACTTCATTCACTACAGTCCCATTCTCACTGCCTGCCTAGACCTAGCCTTGTTTCATCGGAACATCACTAGAAACAACTGCCACCGGTAGCAGCTGACAGCCGGGCTTATTATCACCGCTACAACAGACGACTACACATGTGCAATGATCTACACCTCGTTCAGACCTCAGGACCACCAGTGAACACAGCCCTCCTTCACTCGGGAGAGTTGAGATGAGTTCCAGAGAAGAAAACTGAGTGGATCATGTCTACACAGCCCAATTAGGCTGCATCTCTTCACAACTGTAAGTCCCATTGCTGTGTTCCTTGAAGAATTTCCTCCATAACATTTTTTCACCTGGAATTCCATTTATGTGGGACATTTGTATGGACTAAGTTTCTATTGACTTTATACTCAGTCAGACTGTTTCCCTTTTCACTATTACCCCTTTGGACTACGGCAAGGAGCACAACTTTAGACAAGGTTAGACCCTGTTTAACTTCTACTGTTTAATCCTATTTGGATATTTGGACTTATTGGGCCTAATTCATTAAGGAACTTAGGCAAAAATTTGAGTAAGTTTTCTTACTTAGTTTTCTGGACAAAACTATGTTATAATGCAAGGGGTGTTTATTATTTTGCGAGTAAGTTAAATACTGTCTGTTTTTTCATGTAGTGCACAATTATCAACTATACATTTCAGTGTACAAATAAGCTATCAAGTATTTGTGTGCTACATGAAAAAACAGACAGTATATAACTTATGTTCAACATAATAAACTAATTTACACCCCTTGCATTGTAACATGGTTTTGTCCAGAAAACTTAAGTAAGAAAACTTACTCAATTTCTTGCCTAATGAATCAAACCACTGCGCCCTGGAACTCAATTTTGCCATACACTGATCCTACCCTGATGTAAACAACTACTATACCTTCACTATCCCCTGATTATAGCCCCCTTATCCCCTATTATCTCTTTTCTTCTCATTTATGGATGCTCATGATTCCTATGTACTCCATTATAATAATGTTATTGGTCATAGTTATGCATATATCATGCCTATTTTGACTGATATACCTAACCAGTTTTTATTCTGATAAGTTAAACTGATGTTATCATTTGTACTGTAATGCCTTAATTTGTGGAATTGTTTATATGTTCAGTGTCCTTATTGTTGTTGTTTTCTCTTCTTTAAAACCAATAAAGAAGGTCCCCAAACATTGGAAGCATTGGATTATATAAAAAACAGGATTTATGACCTGTGTATCCTCTCTCCAAGGGGCTTTAATCTTGATCTTGATTTTGACTTAGGGACTTTTCTGTATTCAAAATAAACCCATTCTTACACCTAGGCATCTATTTAGATACATTTTACCTGCAGTCAACTATATTGTTATCCGCCAAGGGTGCCTCCAGAATATTGACCCCTTTTAACATTATCTTCAGATAATCACGTGGACTAGATTTAGGGGATTATGCCCACTTGATCCTAGTACTATCTTTCAGATCAAATGAGAGAGTCTCCAGCTACCTCTTATTACCACAAGGTGGATTACCCATTACCAAAAAAGTGGATTTTATTAGAAGTGCAATATATCTCTTTTGTCCAAATATTACAGTTGGGATTAAAAAAGAAGGTCCTTTCTCAACAAGACGGATTACAGATTAGGGTGATTACACCCTGTTTTAATTATCATTGTCATTAGCAACACGAGCAGTTTTGCAATACAATATTCAGAATAAGCTATATGATTTGAGAGCAGTACGTGTGCAAGATATACCACATTTGCTGTTCATGGTTCTTTTTTGTCATTCACATTAAAATAGTATTTTCAAATGTTTTTATTTTTAAATCTAGGACCGTTTCAATAGACTTTATTTGCAGTTAGAAAAAATATTAACGTTATTTAATGTAGTTTTCTTACAGTGTTCAAGTGGTGCCTTTCACACCAAACAAACTAATGGAAGACATTACTTGTTGTTAAGTAGCCCAATGTCACACTAGGGAAAAATGTGAGAAATAAAGGACCAAAGTAGAGGTGACACTATTGTCACAGTATGCTATACAATGGATGGTCACATAGAACAAGGTTCCCAAGTGTGCACTTCACCTAGTTTAAAACTTCTGCTGGACGAGGAAACTAGGAATTATGCCAAATAGTTGTAATGATTTTTGCAAAAATTATTTAAAACAACTTTAGGTCACTGCATTTTCTGCTGTGTGATTTAAAATCATCCAAAGGTAACACATGGGAATTGCTGCAACAGACTAAACTACTCATTTATTATTTTGGAGCTTTGTTCTACAGACACTTGAATAAAATTATGAAGGTGATTTGAAATACAAAGTTCATATTAGTGTAAACAGTATTTCACAACTGTGTAATGCTAATATACCTCTACAGACCATCAAAGTCAACGCCAAATGTGTAATTGCAATATTACAGCAGTATTTGTTATACCTAAATGTTTTACTCAACATTGCACATGTAGGCCTTTTCGATAAGTGTAAGTGTGTGGTGCTAGTTGTCGGTGCACCTACCTTCCACTCAATATTCCAGCATGGGAAGTTTAATCACATCCCTGGGCTCTGTGGGCTAAAATGTAAAACTTACAAATGCAAGTTGGAAAACACGGTTGACAGTGGGATTTCACAAGTGCATCAATATAGTTTCCAATTGTTGTGGTAAATGGGCGACAGATCATCTGTCAACGAAGTCCACTCTTTTATTGAACACCTTTAGCATATATTTAGTTGCAATAAAACTTGAGAGTGTCCCTCAGTTGTTGTGCAATAGCTGACACTCCACACCTCGTGGATAATCACTCTCACTATTGTCCTCTATACAATCCTATATAATAGCACTGTTCTGATCATGCTGTATTAGGTTATCACCGCAGTCATTAAGTGTCTCTTGTCCCTTTATCTCTAGGTTTGGTTAGTATACATATTACAGATACCTGAGCTCTATAGTTATACTCAGCATCCCTTTACATAATATTACTTATAAATGGGTTGACTGATTCAGGCTTGGCACAGTTTCAGCCCCAGAATGCCCATAGATGCAATCAATGTGTCTTCAGTTTCATTTGGCTCTTGGTAGGCTTTCACTCATTACACTGCTTGCTGCATCTACAATTGCAGCTCTCTCTGTCTCTGCTGTTAGTCCTGAGCTACCATTTGACTACCAGACAAGGTCAAATTATCCCAATGGACTTTAACTCAACTTGGCTACTACTCATATTCAAACTGGCTACCTGGGAGCATGGTCAGGGTAGGATGTCAAACTACTTGAACTTAGACCTCTGCAATTCCATCTCTATTTACACTTTGAGGAAGGCATACTCTTAACTCATCTGTCACCTAGATCAGACACACACTGCTCAATCTTTTCCTGGGGTTTTCCTCTGTATCTGATTTCTTGTGCTACCCCTTGTGTCAAACACACTGAACCCTGGGATAAGATGGGACCATTTTTATATTCTTTGATTCCGCCACTAACAATCCCCTCCCCATGGCGGTGGGGTACGGAATAATGGTTGCCATTATTCCGACAATACTTACCCCGACGTGGTGACCCCGAACAGCTCCTTCCTCACCTGGCTCCAGGACGACTGCTGTGACCGGCGACTGCAAGGGATCGCAACCTATGAAGAATCCGAACAGTCTTCATGACGTCACTGCCGACTGCGATGCTCTTTCCCTTGCTGTTAAGGTGGAAATGTAAATATGCGGGCATAGACAATGTACTTTGCTTAGCGTTGTACACTGTCTATGGCCGCATACTTACATTTCCACCTTAACAGCAGGGAAAAGAGAGTCGCGGTCGGCAGTGACATCATCAAGACGAAACTTTGCAGTCACTGATCACAGCAGTCGTCCTGGAGCCAGGTTGGGAAGGAGCCATTCGAGGTCATCACATCGGGGTAAGTATTGTCATGGTAGTCAGCATCGATATGCTGACTACCACCGCCCCAGTGGTGGAACTATCAGTCACCTCTATTAAGAGGCACAACCAACTAAGTAGTGTACAGCCTAAGACGGATCACACAAACATAATGGTGCATATTCAAATCTCGCCATTTTCCATGGCGTTAAAACTATTACCGTTATTTTGGTAATAGTAAGCTGGATTTCAGCTCGCGGCTCCCTGAGCCGCGAGCTGAAATCCAGTGAGAAAACTACCATAATAACAGTATTTACGGGCACTATTACCGTAATAATGGTAAAAGTGCACGTGCCGCGAGAATTTTGGCTTTAAGAATTGAATATGCCCCAATGTGTATTATGTTGCAGTATTGCCACATTTAATGAAGAGCTTCCAATTCACCCCAGCATTGAAATAAGTGAATGTGAGTCCCTTTGAGGAAAATGAGGTCCATTTATTAAATGTGAATATGAATAATTTAATGGCACTGATGGTTGCGAGAAGTAGCATGTACATATAATAAATAATCCTATTAATTTATTGCAAGGGGTGGAGGTATCTCTATTATAATATGGGTGGATGGTAGTCTACTAATTTAATGCTGGATTGTGAGTTAGAGCTAATTTAATGGTGGATACTATTAATTTATTTGTGGGGTGATTTGGGGCTATTTAACTTAATAGTGGGGCCTATTAATTTAAGGGGAGTTGACATGACCTTTATTATAATGCTAGGGTGGTTTGGGGCTATTAATTGAATATGGGGGGGAGTTTGGGTAAGTGAGCAATTTATTAAATGTGAATATAAATTATTAAATGCAGAGGATGGTTTCGGGAAATGGTTTTATTTATTCAATATAAATGCTATTTAATTTATTCCTGGGGCTATTTGGCAGGAGGGAAATAGATTTATTTATTAAATGGGAATACTATTAATTTAATGTTGGGGCTGGTTGGAGGGAAATAGGTCTAGCTGTTAAATGTGCATGCTATTATTTTACTATTGGGGGTTGAGGGAAGCCTAATTATAAAACGTGGGTGCTATTGATTTATCTCCGGGTCTGGTTGGAATATTCTACATTTCATTTACCCATTTTTTCCCCAAATAGGGCCTCCAACATTCCAGGATCCAGCAGCAGCTGATCTAAAGACACCAGCAGACACAGGTGATAAAAGTGACAGGTAGGAAAGAGCAGGATGAGTGCTGACTCGGAGCTGGATGCTACACTCACTGTTCTCAGTCTGCACCACATGCTGACTGCCCTTAGAGCAGATCTGTTTATCAAACTTTGAGCTTCGATCGGCAGTCTGAAAACAGAAGTTGCAGAATTGGGAGCCCGAACAGATCATCTGGAGGCTAAGATGGGGGAAGTGATAACCTCACCTAATGACCTACTTACCTCTCGTGACCATTTACCAAATAAGGTCTCCTTCATCAAAGACAAGGTGGCAGATCTTGAGGACCGTTCATGCAGGAATAACATCAAGATAAGGGGCATTCAGAAAATGTCTCTGGCCCTGACCTGGAGGGCTTTGCCGCTTCACTGTTTAAAAAGTTACTACCTTCCACTGACGAAAATGATCTCTTAATTGATCATATCACCCTGGTACCTTTGCGCACGTTCAGCATCAGGCAACCAGCCCAGAGACACGCTTCTACGTATACATTTCTGTCCCATCAAGGAAGCTTTTCTTCGAGCCGTTAGGAGCACTGACAACACGGATCATGTTGGTGGTCTTCAGCTGTTCCAGGACCTTCCCCTGACAACCATCAATAAAAGCCGATCCTTCCATTAGATCACAGCTGTATTGTGAGTACACAATGTTCCATATTGATGGGGTTTTCCTGTCAAGCTGCTTAGTGGTTAGCACTTATGCCTCGCAGCACTGGGGTCATGCGTTTGATTCCCGACCATGGCTTTATCTGTGTGGAGTTTGTATGTTCTCCCCGTGTTTCAGTGGGTTTCGTCCGGGTGCTCCGGTTTCCTCCCACACTCCAAAAATATACTGGTAATTGGCTGCTATCAAAATGACCCTAGTCTCTTTCTCTCTGTCTGTGTGTGTATGTATGGGAATTTAGACTGTAAGCTGCAATGGGGCAGGGACTGATGTGAGTGAGTTCTCTGTACAGCGCTGCGGAATTAGTGGTGGTATATAAATAGCTGCTGATGATGATGGTCCACCGAGAAGGCTCCACTTACGTCATGTCTTTGATAGAAGCTGGAGGTGTGGCAGATGTCCCCTCCGTCTGGTCCAGATGAACAGCAGTCTCCTCTCCGCACAGAATTATCTCAAGTCTCAAGGAACTAGTCATCATTGTGTCCCTCTAAGGAATTGTTCCATCTCCTGCCTTTGGCTGATTGAGTGTGCTTGTTCTCATTAAGCTACATTCTGGGACCTGTTAGTTTGACAATGTACGCATCATGTATGCCCACGTGTGGCGTGGTGCTGGGCTTTTTTCTTTTTCTCTCTTGGTGTTGCCTGTTCCGCTCCCCCCATGGGGCGGCAGGGATGAGGGTTTGACTCGCCCTGCCCCCTGAAGGGGATTTGAGATATAGGCCCCTAGTTGGTTTTGCGGATGCTGGCGGGATAAACCTTGTCAACACAGCTTGGTTGTTATTTGTTTTGTTATGTAACATATAAGATTTTCTTCCTTTCATACACCAAAAGTTCTTCTCTTATTTATTGAAGTACGAATGTTTACATGTTCTTAGGTAAAAAACTTTATTTTCTGACTGTATATCTTACGTTAAATGTTAATTAGCCACATGGGTGGTGCCCAACCTTTCACCACCCCCATGTTATCTACTTTGAAACTTCCTCTCCTCTGTGGCAAATGCTCTAGCTCCATTCCTCGTGCTAGTTCTGTTTTAACCCTCTTGTTTTTTTTCTTACCCCTCCTCCCTCCCAGCCTCTTCACCTTTCAATGGTTGCTCGTGAGATACACTTCTCTAACTTATTGTCTTCAGAGTTATCTCCCAAAATATATATAAACAATGGTTAATATTTTCTTTTTGAATGTTAGCGGTTTGAACTCCCCCAACAAACACAGGTTAGCACTTACAACTTTTCATAAGCGTAAAGCAGATGTAGTAGCACTGCAGGAAACACACTTCTCCTACAGTTCCACCCCTATGTTTTGTGACTTAAGATACCCCACAGTTTACTCCGCTAGTGGACCATTTAAGAGAAATGGGGTATTCAAGAGAAATGGGGTGTTCATTTTACTTAGTACACGTTTCAATTTCTCCCTACAGACGAAGATAGAAGATATATCTGGCCGTTACCTGATACTTGTTGGGTTACTGGACCAGAGGAAAGTGACTATCGCCTCATTATATGCCAGATCCCGTTCCTAAAATTGTTATGCGAAGAGGTATCCAAAGCTCAACGGGGCCATTTGATAATACTGGGAGCTTTTAATTTAACTCTTGACCCTAAACTAGATAAATCACAAACCCCGACAACAACTAGCACACAGAGTAACTTAGGACCCTCTTTAGAGTTTCGTAATCTACTGGCGGAATATGACCTTCACAACATATGGTGGGTTAATTCTCCGGGTGCTAGGGAATGCACTTATCACTCAGCAGTCCACAATTCCTGTATCAGGTTTCAAGATTACAATCATGAAATACTAGCACAAAGAAAGAATGATACACTCACAAACTATGTATAAGAAAAAGATTTAATAATTAATATGACAATTAAAATACTTAGCTTCGATAGGTTGTTAGACACACACGTAATTCCCTGGATTTTCAGCATGGAGACCCCACATTCAAGTTGAATCGTGCATCCTAGAATACTTTAATGGAGGAGATCTGGCACAGCCTTCCTGACTCACCAGCGTGGTCTCAAGAAGGTCTGAACTATGCCATCTTATATAATCATTTTCCTTACACTAAAGTGAATGCTGATGCAACATGGGCAGTTGATGACAGTATCATTCTGAGTAAAACAGCTAAGTTTGCAAACTGAGCAATTATATCCATATATTGCTTAACAACAAACATTGCAACAAATACTTAAGAATACACAAATACTCTCTGTCTGTTGTAAAACCAACATTACCTTAAGTTGGTAAATAACCATTGTCTGAGCTGGATTGAAGGACATAGTCCACTTTACTAGGTTTAGGGAAAACATGGCTATAAAAGACAAGTAAATAATGTGATGAAACATCACAGATTTAGTATCTGTTCATAAAGAGACACAGTAATCAATGATAGACTCCATCTTGTTTCAAAATTAAAGGAAAATAATACCATACTGCTACAATTCCTATTCTAGGATTGATTATATTTTGACTGATAAGTGGACATTACAACACAATGGCTTCATAAAAATCTTACCAATTATGTGGTCCGATCATGACCCCATTAAATGGTCCTGGAACCTCCACCAAACCAGGGTTCCCCCTAGACCCTGGAGAATGCCTTCATACCTTCTTTCTAGCCTTTCAGAGGCCTTATCCCTTTATACCCAAACTAACAATCCAGATAATACGTCCTTAGCCACACCATGGTGTGCATTTAAAGCAGTTCTTAGGGGTAAAGCCATACAAATGGGCGCCCACATGAAAAAATAATATCTTCACCATCAAAAATCCTTAAATCTCAGCTAGCCATTCTAGAGGCTCAAAATCAGACATGTCCTTCTAAACCACTACAGAAAGAATGAAATGGTATAAGGAAACAACTAAACACTCTGTTCATCTCTCGTATGATTACTGCTTTAACCAAGTTATGCCAAAAATTCCATGCTTTAGGGAATAGAGCAAGCAGGTTGTTAGCCCGTAAGCTCAGAAGTAAACAAAAGCTTATAACAGAATTAAATCGCTCTATAATTCCCGTGGTACTAAATCTCATAACCCTGCTGAGATTGCACACCTCTTTACTGATTATTACACTAAATTATATAACCTGGGTGATGAAAGCAGTATTCCTCAGCCCACTCCCGATTCAATCTCTGCTTTTCTGTCTCATTTAAATCTCCCCATCCTGGATAGCGATAGTCTAACATTTCTCAATGTCCCCTTTTCCCAACAAGAAGTGGAAGCAGCTATAAAAAGTCTCCCAAAACATAATGTCTCTGTTCCGGATGGATACATGAATACCCCTCAGAATTTAAAAATTACAGTCTGATAGTTTTGCTTAAAATGATTAAAAGGATTTTTGACACACTTCTGGCTACTCGATTAAACCTATTTCTTCCCCACCTTATCCACCTGGACCAGGTAGGCTTCATACCTGGACATTAAGCATCCGATAATACTAGACGTTTCTTGAATGTGTTGAATTTTGTACAATCAACTCCAGATGAGTTGGTCCTACTTTCCCTCGACGTGGAGAAAGCCTTTGACAGGCTCCACTGGCGCTATCTGACGAAGGTCTTAGTTAAATTCGGCTTCCAAGGTAATATTCTTCACTCAACATTAGCATTATACCAGGGCCCAAAAGTCAGGATTTTTAGTAATGGATTCCTCTTCTCCCCTTTTTCTATTTTTAATGGTACTATACCAGTACTAGACAGGGTTTCCTCTGTCACCCCCTTGCTATTGAACCCCTGGCCCAAAAAATACGATCTGCACCTGACTTCCCACGGATCACTTTGTACTCAATTTCCCATAAATATTGCTTGTTTGCAGATGATGTGTTTCTATTTGTTACCAGCCTGGAGACTTCGTTGGTGGCCCTGCAACTTATCCTAGACCGATACAGTGCTGCTGTATGCTGCTATAAATTAAATGTTACTAAATCCAAAGCATTGCCTGCTAATATTCCTCCAAACCCCTTGTATCTCTGCAGCAGATATTTCCCTTTGTGTGGGTACAGAAATTCTTACCCTAGTGGGTTTTCAAGTTACCCCTAATATCCCTGACCCATGTGAAGCCAACTATGTCCCGTTACTCCAGCATATTTCATTATTGACCAAGAGCTGGGTCAACTACGAGGTTTCCTGGCTGGGTCGTATTGCGTCATTCAAGATGATGCTTCTCCCGAAATTAATGTATATCTTCTGTACTATCCCATATATGTAGTACCCAAAAGGTATCTAGATCTTTTTTATAAACTGATGACATCAATTGTTAAAGGGTTTTTACCTTCTTTTGGGTTTCAATCTCCATAATATTCTGGCAAATGTATGTATGACCATTTAATACCGTTATATATATGACTATTACCGTCAACCAACTCCTCGCAAAAGGTATTTCTAAATTGACCGAAGAAACATCATTATTATATTCCCTCATATCGACAGACTTCAAGAATAACCACAACAAAATATAAATTCATTTAAAGTGTGTTGTATTATATTATAGAACAATAAACAGCGTAACAATATTGTACACAAAATATAGATTTTGTGACATACATCATTATTATTGCCTGTAATATACATATATATGTAATTGTGTGTGTGTTGACTAACTCTTACCTAAAGGTGTAGTGTGCGTGTGTATGCTTTAAGTTATGTGTATATGAATGCATTGTGTAGTGAAGGGGGAGGGAAAGGCAATCCATACAGATACACTCACTCCATTCATCTCATTCAAAGTCCATAATGAAACTTCTTCTTACAATGTAGTCACCATCCAAAATGGCTGACTTGCCATGCTTTGTTACAAACACATGTTGGCTCACAAGGCCTCACTTACTAACAATGTGAAGTCAGTACAGACTAGAGATGGTCACTGACCCCCGTGTTTTGGTTTTGGATTCGGTTTTGGATCTGGATTACCGTCGTGTTTTGGTTTTGGTTTTGGTTTTGCAAAACCGCCATTGCGTGTTTTGGTTTTGGTTTTGGTTTTGTTTTGCTATTTTTTTGGAAAATCCATGTTTTTGGGCCTAAATTAACCCAATTTAGTGCTCCAACTGTTTTAGAGACAAGTAATCTAATTGTTGAGGTAATAAATCATCCAAAAAAACAGTTTAATTCTTCGTTAGTAGGCCTATTCTACACACAAAACAGATTGTCTTCCTCTCCATCTATGCATATTTGCAATGCAGCCATCGTCTTTGAATGTATATTACACCCTACACTTATAGTTAAATATGTAAAGAAATGGAAAAAGCCAGTTTGGTTTCTGTCTCTCAAGGCCCCCCTCCACTTGTATAAAATACCAAAAAATTCAGCCATTATAGACTGTACAATATTAATTGACATGGAGAAAGCCAGTTTGGTTTCTGTCTCTCTAGGCCCCCCTCCACTTGTATAAAATACTAAAAAATTCAGCCATTATAGACTGTACAATATTAATTGACATGGACAAAGCCAGTTTAGGGTCACTCTGTCTATGACACCCTACCCTTAAGGATAAATTGCCCTAACAGCAGCCTTTCAAGATGGTATGTGATATGGAAATGCCACAAGTCCCTTTCCTCTTTGGGGGTAGATTGCACCCTACACTTACATAGAAAGTTTTAAAAAGATGTTATCGGCATCATCTTCAGCTTAATCCTCACCCTCATCAGTGTGTACGTCATCATCACAGACTATCAATTCATCGCCGCTTGAATCCGCCATTAGAGAACAGTCAGTGCTTGGATGTCTTGGATGGTGAAGGCCTTCCTCGTGGAAGATGTAGTTCATTTTTATAAACATCATTTTCTCCACATTTTTGGGAAGTAACCTTCTACGGCGATCACTGACTAAGTTCCCTGCTGTGCTGAACACTCGTTCAGAGTACACACTGGAGGGTGGGCAGCTTAGGTATTGCAAAGCAAGTTTGTACATGGGTTTCCAAATGGCCTGCTTTTCTTCCCAGTAAGGAAAGGGACTGTCTGACATTTCCATATCAACTACCTCTTGAAAGTAATCCTCCACCATCCTTTGCATGTTTATACTCATATTGGATGGAGTTATGGGCAAAGTGACACATTTTTTTGAAAAATCCTTCAAACCAGCCCAGATGTTAAATTGTTCTGGTCTGCCCCCTGTGTCTTCCCTGCTTCTTTTTTGGAAATTTATTTTTTTACGAGCAACAGCTTGAGAAAGTGAAGGAGGACACGTCGTCAAGCCGTGGCCCAGTTCAGCGGCCAACTTGCTGAGCAATAGCTCCTTGCAAAAGTTCACATCTCGCTCATTTACAAGTAAAGACTCAATGTAGGTTTTAAACCTTGGATCAAGCACAGTGGCCAAAACGTACTGATCCGAGTTCAAGATCTTAATAACTCGAGGATCATTGTGAAGCGAATTAAGTACTTGATCGACAAGGCCAACATACTTTGCTGAATTGCTTGCTTTCAGCTCCTCCTTCATTTTCTCAAGCTGCTTTTCCAATAGTCTAATTAAAGGAATGACTTGGCTCAAACTAGCAGAGTCTGCACTGACCTCACATGTCACAACTTCAAATGGTTTCAGCACCTTGCACAGCACTGAAAGGATTCCCCACTGTGTAAGAGTGAAATACATCCCCCCTCCTTTCCCAATGTCATGACTTGTGCAATATGCTTGGATGGCTTTGCGCTGTTCCTCCATCCTCTGAAGCATGTACAGGGTGGAATTCCACCGAGTTACCACCTCTTGCTTAAGTTGGTGGCAGGGCAAGTTAAACTGCTCTTGGAGCTGCTGTAATCTCCTACATGCTGTGGCTGAATGCCTGAAATGGCCTGAAATTTTACGGGCCACCGAAAGCATCTCCTGCACCTCACGGTTATTTCGTAGGAAGCTCTGCACCACCAAGTTGATGGTGTGAGCAAAACAGGGAATATGTTGGAAATCACCCAGCTGTAATGCTCGCACTATATTGTTGGCGTTATCTGAAATGACATACCCTGGGGAGAGTCCGAGTGGTATAAGCCATGCATCAATCACATCTCTCAGTTTGCGTAACAAATTGTCAGCCGTATGCCTGTTAGTGAAGCCGGTGATACAAAGAGTGGCCTGCCTGTGACAAATGTTACGTAGTGGTGTACATGCTGCTGCTGTTCCTGCTGGTGAAGGTGAATGACCAACCCAGTGGGCTGTCACAGTCATATAGTCTTTGGTTTGGCCACTTCCACTTGTCCACATATCTGTGGTTTAGTGAACAGTGGGCAGAATGGCATTTTTCAGCGCAATCTCTACATTTTTACACACTTTTTGGTATAGTTGTGGAATAGCTTTACGGGAGAAATGGTGTCGCAATGGAATTCTGTAACGCGGACACAAAACCTCAATTAACTGTGAAAAACCAGCTGCGTTTATTGTGGAGATTGGACGCAGATCTAACACTAACATTGCAGCCATGGCGTCTGTGATTCGCTTGGCGACTGGGTGACTGCTGTCATATTTGCTTCCCCTCGCAAATGATTGTTTCACAGTTAATTGCTGAAATGTAGGACTGCTCATTTTATTAACCTGCCTCTGGGATGACGATTCACCCCCAGCAGCAGCAACAGCAGCAGCAGGACTAACGCTTTCTTCAGAGGAATCAATAATAGTGCCAGAGTCATCCAGCCTTAAGTGGGATGCCGGGCTAACTCCGAGCGCTACTGAGGATATTGATGAGGATGGTGTGGTGGGTGTATTTTGTAGCCGTCGGTATGTCGGTGAGCGGAGGGTCTTAGCTGATGAGGGAGTGCTTGTATTCTTTTGGGAAGAACTTTCAGCTTTTCCCAACACTTTGCCATGAACTCTCGTTAAATGGCGTAACATAGACGAGGTTCCAAGATGGTTAAGGTCCCTCCCTCGACTGACTGTGGCTTGACATACACTACAAATGGCTATACAATTGTTGTCTGGATTTGGGTAGAAATAATTCCACACATAAGAAGTGGATTTTTTTGTTTTATGCCCAGGCATGACGATGGCCTTTTTCTTGTCACGTGCCAGAACTGCTGCCACTGGTGCAGGACTTACACAAACAACCTCATCCTCATCAACATCCTCATTAGCGCCCTCGTCGCCTACACAAATCTCCCCCTCATCCTCTTCTAATTCCAAAGTGGCATCCTCAATTTGGGTATCACCGGCTACACTCGGGCTATTAAGGCACACATCAGCAGAATGCTCACGATTAGACATCCCACTGTTGGATGGACTCTCCACAGGGATTGTTGTCATTTGTGAATCAGAGCAAATATTCTCCTGTAATGCCTCACTGTTATCTTGCAGCTCGGCTTTGACGCGTAACAGTAGTTGTGCACCAATTGTAGGCTGGATAACTTTTTGGGATCTGCCACTAATAGCCAAAGGTGAAGGCCTCATTCTCTCTTTGCCACTGCGTGTGTAGAATGGCATGCTTGCAATTTTTTTTTTATCATCACTTAACTTTTGCTCAGTTACACTTCTTTTTCGCTTCAATACAGTAAAATTTTTTTTGGTTTTTGTTTTTTGCACTAATTTGAAAACACTCTGTTGTTTGACATCGCCTTGGCCAGATGACGTACTGGGAACACTAACATCAGGACTGGTGACAGAACCTGGTTGCTCATTCAGATCATATGTGGACTGCTTTGAATCCATTCAGAGCGCAAACCACTGGGGAGTGCTAAAAATTATTTAGTAGATACTGCTGACAGATATGACTTTTGACAGCCAGAAATATTAATGCACAATTAGGGAGGACACCCCAAAAGCACTGAGGAGTGCTAAAAATTATTTAGTAGATACTGCTGACAGATATGACTTTTGACAGCCAGAAATATTAATGCACAATTAGGGAGGACACCCCAAAAGCACTGAGGAGTGCTAAAAATTATTTAGTAGATACTGCTGACAGATATGACTTTTGACAGCCAGAAATATTAATGCACAATTAGGGAGGACACCCCAAAAGCACTGAGGAGTGCTAAAAATTATTTAGTAAATACTGCTGACAGTTATGACTTTTGACAGCCAGAAATATTAATGCACAATTAGGGAGGACACCCCAAAAGCACTGAGGAGTGCTAAAAATTATTTAGTAGATACTGCTGACAGATATGACTTTTGACAGCCAGAAATATTAATGCACAATTAGGGAGGACACCCCAAAAGCACGGAGGAGTGCTAAAAATTATTTAGTAGATACTGCTGACAGATATGACTTTTGACAGCCAGAAATATTAATGCACAATTAGGGAGGACACCCCAAAAGCACTGAGGAGTGCTAAAAATTATTTAGTAGATACTGCTGACAGATATGACTTTTGACAGCCAGAAATATTTATGCACAATTATGGGGGACACCCCAAAAGCGCTGGGTAGTGCCAAATATGAAGAAAAAATAATAAACCTCTATCCTCCTCTCTGCACTAGCGATTTTGGTTAGAGCAATTGCAAGAACAATATTGTATTCTCTGTCCCTGCTCTAATTAGCCTATGACTACACCCTGCTCTCTCCCTCTGTCAAATGGCGATGGATTGCTGTGGAGGCGTGTATTTATAAAGTTGAAGTCTCGCGAGAACCGAGCCCCGAGATCCGACGATGTCACAATGACGTTCGGCCTCGATTTGGATTCGGAACGGGCGGGAGAGTACCGAGCTGCTCAGCTCGGTACTCGGATACCCAAAGTTCGGGTGGGTTCGGTTCTCGGAGAACCGGACCCGCCCATCTCTAGTACAGACCCATTACTCATTACAAGCAGTATTAGCCAGTCCACCACAAATAGCTCTCTATTCAGCAGTTAACACACAAAATTCACTGGCCAATTTTAACACATGGTATTTCACATAAAGCACCAATGTTTCCATGACCAAAACTTAACCAACAAAGAACCATGCATAGCGCAAACGTCTCCATTTATATCAACAATTTATCCCAAACACAACAGGAATTCAAATTATGTATAGCATAAATGCTTTCATTTAAACCAACAATCTATCCCAACAAGGTATGCATTTGCCATCTGTATTCAAACTTTCATTCTCACTTAAACTTTCATATTACTTACAACAAATAATCATTCATTCCCATGTAACATTCATGTATCCTTACTCACTCACCTTTCATTACATTTAAGCTCCATCATTCACACTAGTCAGGGCCTATGTAGGCCTGTTCACCTAGGAGCAGCATGACCTCTCAGTCCGGGATTCAAGCATGGAGTGAGGGCTTATTTCTCTGTGTACAGTAAAAAACTTTGTGGGCGGAGTCTAGAACACGGCTATAGGAATTGCTCAAAGCATTCATATGCTAATTACTGACCAACTGCTCCAAAAACCTGATTATCAAGTAACAACCCATAGTCCTAGGTGGGAGTAGGATTTTTGTTCCCACTCAGTGTGCAAATTCAATTGTAGCTGAATCTGTTCATATATTATAAAATTAAACATAAATAATAGATTATTTATGTACTCTTCATCATCAATGTATGGAAACAAAAATGTCCCCTCCTGGCTTACCAATGTAGGACTCTCCCTAAACAACAGGGTAAATTGGCACTCCCAAATCTAGCCCTATACCAAGAGGCCTGCATCTTAACTTACCTTAGAGATTGGTCTCTCCCCCTAAGCCGTGGTTAGACACGGAATGGGGCTACTACTCAACCTTTCCCTTAGTGAACCTGCTGTGGACCCCTATAAATGCTCGCCTAACAACTCATAATATCTCCGTTCAGGCCCTTTCTAAATTTTTCCCTGAGCTCAACCTTACCACATGGTGCTCTAGGGGACTGACATCCCTTAAAGATATTCATGGTCCGGACTTTTTCCTATCCTTTTCCTTTATTCAGGAGCATTTTAATATCCCTAATAAAGACATGTTTAAGTGAGCTCAAATTCGCCACTGAATAAGCTCGAACGCTAAGAAACCGTACTCTTTATCCTTACCTCCTACTCCCATGGTTGACAGACTGACAAAATGCTCTAATAGGGGAGGAATAACTTTCTGGTATCAGTATTTCCAATCCCTCATAGTACCCATAAAGTCCCCATCCCAAACTAAATGGGAATTGGACCTCCACCTTAACCTTTCCCCCCAGCAGTGGGAAACTATTTATACTACTTTGCACAGTATATCTAAGTGTATCAACCATGCAGAGATGCACGTTAAACTGGATTATACCTTACCCCAGCCTGGCTCCATGTTATGTGATCAAACAGCTGATATATTTCATGTCTTTCGAATATGCCCCATCATACAGCCTCTTTGGCAAGAGGTTTCTGATTTCATTTCCACTGTTCTGAGGGGCCCGATTGACATGGATCCAGGCATGGCACTACTCCATCTTTACCCCACCTCGGTCCCTAAACAAGACTGATATCTCCTGGGTAACATCCTAATAATAGCGACCAGAGCAGCGATAGCTCAGAATTGGAAGGCTGCCACTCCCCCTACCTTGCCTAGAATCATCTCTAAGGTCCAGCACAGTTTTGAGATGGAGCCAATCGACATGCCTTATTCAACCTCTGCTTCGGCCCCCATCATGATGTGGTTTAAGTGGAACATGTATGTTACAATAGGAGCTGAGCATCTGGAGGACCCCCCTTCCCCTCTCCCACTCATTCTCCTCAAGCCTTATCTGACTGCCCTCAGGATGGATGGTAGTATAACTCTCGTGCTGTACCTAGGAGGGTCTATAATCTCACTCTGGATAATGTCAAGTCTACTTTTCATACAAAGGATTGATAATATCTTCTCTTTTCTTTTCAATATTATCTGTGAATTATGTTTTGTTGTAATGCTCATTCAGCAAATATATCCACCTCCCCCTGATGAGGGGATTCCCCTAGTCCCCAGTCCCCCCCATCTTTCCCCATGTTATTGTTTGACTCCCTTCTTATTTTCTGTACCCCATACCTTTGCAATATTCGGGAGGAGATTTGATGAACACTAAGGGCCTCATTCATTAGTGATCTTATCTGTCGTTTTTTGCTTATATTAAGCAAATCCACTCATGCCCAGAAAAGAGAGATAAGTGGTGAAATCCACTGCTTAGGTGAATAATTTCTTAAGTTAATATGAAAATCCATCTTAACTTCACTCTTATCTCCCTGTTTCTTCCTAAAATAAGCATCTTAACTTTTGCACAACATAAGATCACTAATGAATCAGGCCCTAAGTGTGCATAATGCCATTGAGAAGTTTCTCTTAACTAAGAAATAAAGACACCGGAGGCTTGCTTGAGAGAGAAAGGTTACAAAATTTAGAGAATAAATTAAATTAAGTGATGGAGAAGTCATGGAGAAGAAAAAAAAGCATTGTCAATCAGCTACCACCCATTCCTCATACCAAAATTATGGTGACCATGAACCCTCTAACGCTTCTAGGCTGCAAAGCCCAACTCTCCCTTATTTGGCTCAGTAGTTTTGGCTCATCCGCATAGATGGTGCCCCATAACCACCACAGAGGGGACGTGAGAGCTCCACCACTCAATTGAGTCATTTATGGCTGCTGATTGGCATGGTTTTCTTCCACAGCTAAACTCTCAACCTCAGGAAGAGCAGCCCACCAACCAACATGACCGCTTACCACTCCACATGACCTACTTCTTTCAAGTGCACTCTATCCGGTCTGTAACGATGATCACACCCAAATTTAGTTCTGTAGTGAACCACCACCATCCCTCATTTTCCTAATACAGATTTACCAATAGCCAAGTTTACCTTAGAACTGGTCTTATTGATACTAACTCTTCAATTGAGGCCACTCCATAATCTTCCTGGCAATGATGTCGGACTGTATTAAACGAGTACCAACTAGCCATAATCATGTTAAAATCATCCTTAATCCTCACAAACAGCTCCATGCCCTTCAACCCTTCCAAGTCATTACCTCTTAGATATATAATAATTACATCAGGAATATCAAATTTAGCTTCAGCAATGAGCAAGGTTTAAAGTTGGCAAGGCCATTGCATACACCAAAAGCGTAACCATCTAACGCCCCTAGCTCCTGGGAATATGGTAATGTTATTTGCTGAAGGGGTTTTGCTAGCCCAAAATACAAATGAATGGCTTGAAATCTCCATCTTCATGGGATCCCGGACGACCACCTGTTACATGAAGGAATAACACATTACAATTAAAACAGCCTTTTTTAATGCCATTTTTCTCACAAACTTTGTGAGATCCACAAATACATCAAAACCATGTAGTTTATTAGAGGGAGCAAATTTGAGGCCCCTTTGCAGTACACTTTTCTCTTCTTTAATTAACTGAGGTTATAGATTTTCACTGTTTCTTGATTAGATAGTTTCTGACCTGTGGTGGATTCTTCCCTTTTCCTTTTTCCCGGGATTTCTTATCTTTTTTATTTAGACCACCCCTTTTTCCCCTTTTCCTTTTAAATTTATTCAATAATCAGATCTTCCTAAAAAAGGATTTTTTTTAGGCAGATCCACATGATTAGCTGATTAGATTTTTTGCATTAATGAGTAGGTGTACAGGTGTACCTCACAAAATGAACACTGAGTGTATTTGTTAGCCGTCAATGGGTGTCGGAAAACCAGAAAGGAATCTTATTTAGCACTTGACAAGCGCCAGGTTCAGTCTCTGTGTGGGCAATTTTAAGTTAAAACAGTTATCTCCTCTTACCATAAAATCCTTATTTTAAATTTACTTCCTACTTTTCACTATACACAATCATTACAAATCGCATGATCTTTTTAAATTCTACCTATTTTATTTAGTTATAGTTATTTTCATTTTAAAAACTGCTTTTGTTTGCAGTTTTAAGTCATACATTCATAACTGTCATCCTTTCTAACACAGTCTGAGCAGAATTGGGAAAACAATATTGAGGTCAAGGTTTACTAATTCAGCAGGCACACATTTTATTGTCTTGATCCTGCTGGCTTAGACAATCACTATGAACATGACATGCTTGATTTCACAGAGAATTATAGTGCTAGAATGTTAGAGCATAAGATTTTGTTTCTATTTTAAAACATCTGTAAAGCAAGGCATTGAAGTAAACTATACTCCTGATGTAGTCGTTTGTGTTCAAAGTCATGTCAGCATGACAATTCTTAGTTACTGTTTAGAAAGTATCATTATGTATTAACAAACAATTCCAGGTCACACTGTTACAGAAACATAAATATTAGGTTAGGTCCACTATTTATCATTTCTTTAGAGTAATATTTATTCAGCAGAACAACAAAACTATTGGAGAAATTGTTATTTTGTGAACAAAAGCATGTTTTGCTTTCACATGCAAGTAAGTGCACCTCACTGAAATCTGAGTATACAATATCTCCTGATCACCAGAATCAAGATTGAGCTTTCTAAAGATTTAATTCATATGCTAAACTTGTTCAGTGCAAATATTTCTGTATAAATGTATTGGTTCTTTCTTAGAAATAAACGGCAGTTACTATTTAGTTTATAAAATGCATTCCAGGAACCAAGCACGTGTTTCCAGCAGTCTGTGATATGACATCTCTTTATACTCTATTTAATATTTTAAAAAGATTGAGTATATTCAGATAACAGTATAGCAGAGGCCAATGCCATAGGAAATGTACAGCATATGCTTTGGAACATACTTATTTCTGTACTGAAAATTGTTTCTTGCAGGTAACTGAGGCCGCAATAGGCATTCATTTGCATTTCATCAAGCAAATATGGTTAGAGGCCCTATCTATGTTCTTTGCCTGTGAGTGTGCACATAGGTTCTAAATACAGCTCATACGGTAAAACGTGCCCACCCAAGTTGCTTGAAGTGAGAGCGAGCATCTGATTGGCCAACATAACATTTGTACTGGATTGACAGCCAATCACAGGTTCCTTTAAACTTCGAGGTGGAGGCTGAGCTGGAGGGGAACATAAGTGTAGGGGTGGAAAGAAACATGTCTTCCTACATCTATGCATCTGCTTATCTAAGACCAGCAAAATAGCAGTCATAGAAGAAACAAGAAGCACAAGGAAAAAAATAGGGTTGGCATTGTCATTTTCCCATAGCACAGGTATGTAAATATAAAGGAACAATGTAATTATTATTGTTATTATTATTATTATTATTTATTTATAGGGTGCCATAAGATTTCCGCAGCGCCATACAAAATACAAACAGTGAACCATACAGGGTAAAACAGTACAGAACAATAAACGAATGATAACAGGACTCCAAAGCTCCAAGCTTAGCTAGTACAGTGAAGTTGGAGAAGAAGAATTGGTATAGAGACAGGAGGGAGAGGGCCCTGCTCATAAGAGCTTACATCCTAAAGGGGAGGGCAAACAGACAAAAGGCACAAGAGGAGTGAGTAATGGGCAGGGGGAAAGAGAGGTGAGGAGATCAAGCAGAGAGAGATGGTTAGGTGGATGGCTGGTAGGCTTTGAGGAACAGATCAGTTTTAATTGCCTGTTTGAAGGTGCACAGATTAGGGGATTGTCGGATAGAGCATGAGAGGTTGTTCTAGTGGAGGAGGGCAGCAATCATGAATTCTGAAGTGGGATGAGGTGATCAGAATGGAGGAGAGGAGACGGTCATTGGCAAACGGAAGGTAGTGTGAATGAAGAGGAGGTAAGAGATTGAATGTGTGGGGCAAAAGAGAGGGAGAAGTCAAGCGTGATGCCCACGCAGCAGAGTTGGGTAACAGGTATAATGGTGGTTTTATTGATAGTGTTAAAGTGATCAAGATGCTATAAATATCTAGAAGAAGGGAAGACAATGAGCTCGGTTTTGGCAATCTTAATTTTGAAAAAATTTGAGGACATCCAAGAGGAGATGGTGGAAAGGCAGTCAGATACATGACAGAGGAGGGGAGAGATCAGGACAAGACGTGTTGAATGTCATAGGCGTAAAGGTGATACTGGAGACCAAAGGAAGTGATGAAATCACCCAGGGAGGTAGTGTACAGTAAAAAGAGTAAACGGTCAAGAACAGAGCCATGAGGTACTCTAAAAGGGAGAGTGGAGGGAGGGGGTGAGCCAGAAGCGGATATTGAGAAGGAACGGTTGGCAAGGTAAGAGATCAACTAAGCGAGGACAGAGCCAGAGAGACAGAGAGAAAGAAGGGTCTGTAACAGGAGGGGGTGGTTCACGGTGTCGAAGGCCACGGAGAGGTCCAGGAGGATGAGCAGGGAGATGTGACCCCTGGATTTAGCCAAGAGGAGGTCATTAGTAACCTTGGCCAGTGCAGTTTCAGTGAAGTGGAGGGGGTGGAAGCTGGATTGGAGAGGGTCATGGATGGAATTGCCCGAGATGGTGCCTTGTGAGCCATTTGCAGACAATCTGTTAAAGTAATTTGGAGGCATAGGGAAGAAGTGAAATAGGGGAGAAGTAAAGTGATAATTACTCTTATCATAGGGGGTAGCTCTTTGGGTTCCAAATTTGTGCTGCTGCATGCAGAGACCTTTTTTTATCAGTCTACCTGGTGCCTGGACAAACTAACAATTAGACACTCACTGATGTCACTGAATGACTCCCTATTTGGTTTCTACTGCTGCTGAGTTTTCTGGACCCTTTATACCCACTTCACGCTGGCTGGCCACTCAGGGTTTCCTTACTATGCCAGGAAAGTATATCCAGTACCTTCTAGAAATCCTATAGTCACTCAGGCAAATGCAGAATGGTACAACAGTACATTTGTTGTAATAGAAACAATCACTAGAATTCTATATACAAACAGTAAATAAATGCCCAGGCAGGTTTACCAAATTATCTGTCCATTAAGCCACTAGCTTAAGGGGCTTCAATCACCTGCATATTCTGACTTGCTGAATCCCGACCACTTTACATGTCAAATCTCTCCTCTACCCAGTCTAGCAGAAGCCTAGACTTCAAAGCTGGAATTCTTCCCAGGATGAAAGCAAAAAGACAAAAAAACTCACCTGGCTCTCTTTTCTCTATACCCTGAGGTTTTTCCACCATCCAGGGGCTGGTTCAGAAGTGGCCTTTGATAGTGGGATCCTCTGAGAATGGCTGTCTGTCAAAAGGGGCAGTTACAGAGCCGTCCCTAGCCAGAACTAGCTTTTACCTGATCAGAACTTAGAGTAGAGAAAAGAGGTTGGAATGAATGCACCTGTCACCTGTATCCTAAAAATGGACCCCACTCACTCCTTACCCATAACCCCTGGCTTAATTAAAGAACAGTGTATAAAACTATCATTGCAATATCAGCAAAACTCATTTTTACAATGGGATACACTTAGCTAAAAGTCTCCTATATAGGTACAGTTACAATGTCCCCTAATCTGCATGTATTTAAACACTGCACTTGTTCTCTGGTGAGCTGGGGAACATTAACAGGGCTATAGAAAGTACATGGTTATTTACTCCACATTTCTTGAGCAGTGAGGGACAGGCTGGTTAAGGTGATATCAAACTTATCATCACACCGAGCCCTGCCCCCTGATAGGAGAATTATGAATACCCTGCCCCAGCACTTGCATCAGCCTGCCTCTGAGACAGAGGCATGCAGGCAGGAGCAAAAAAATGGCACAGACAGTACATGAGATTTAATATTACCTCTCTCCAGGGAGGACAAGGGGAATGATCGATCTAGGATTCTTGGCAGGTGCTTTCCAAATATCCATCTGTAATCTGATCTATTGCAGTGACTGAATTATAATAAGCCTAAATGCTGTACTTTTTTTTATAAGGATACAAATTAGAATAAATGAACATAATATGTTAAGTGATAACAAGCTCATGTCCATATTATAAAGGCTATTATATAGGCTAAATATTTTTCCATAAAAAAAACAAAAACAATGTTGATTAAATTAAATTATCAAAGGATAATCCTTAATATATTATATTCTTTTAATTAAAATGATATTTTAGCAAAATAAAAATAAAAAATACAGCTAGGTTAATCACTGGCATTTTATTATCATATTGTTTTTTATGTTAGTAAAAATGCGAGTTAACACGCATGTCAAATACAACTAGCATCCAGTGTTTTCTAGATGCTTCCACAATACTTTTCCCCATGGTAAACACATGTTGGATAGAACAAGATGCATTTTGAAAACTGGAACACTACCACAGTGCTAGCTAGTAACAGTAGTAGTGGCAATTGTGACTTTATAAACAATGATATCTAGTGTCACCCCTTTTTACATGTGTCTTCACTCGCATTTCCATAAGCGTTAAGACATGATCATTCTAAACTGGAGGTGTATTGTGAGGTGGGATCATTGCATCAAATTAAGTATCCCTAATCTCTTTGAAATGTTGGTTCTTATGACTCTCAGGGGCATATTCAATTGGCTGCGCTACTGTCTAAATTAACAAGGCCAGCACACCATTACCACTAATACAGTCATTTTAACCCTGATTTCAGAAATCAACATTAAACATTACCGTACTTACGGTAATAATGCGCACTATTACCGTAGTAATGATAATGGTGCGCCCACCGCGTTACTTTTGTCGGTAAGGCGGCCAATTGAATATGCCCCTTACTGCCACATTGTTGCTGTTACACAATCCAGCATAGTATAACTTACACAGCACATGTGAATTTCTAATTTCTGAAGCACCTACGTGCAGCATTATAATTATTATTTAACTACAGAGTGTGTATACTACCCTACACTTCAATATTCTTACATGCTGTGTGAGCAGCATTATTACTTAATGTAATTACAAATTATCAAACAATAATGTTAATCTAAGGACGTTTTATTGATAAACGTTTATTGATAAAAATTCAAAGCTGCTTTTCTAGACTCATATTTGAATGAAAAGCACATAGAAATTATTCGTCTACTCAAAAGAAAAACAGGTAGTCCACTTAGCAAAGCTCAACCTGATTTACTGCAGTTTACAATTTTTATTCACAGTGAAGTTCGAACTCTATTTCCAAAAAGTTGCACAGATTTTTTTTCCCCCCATACAGCCTGTCAAGAATTAGATTGAATACTGATTATAGGATTATCAGAAATGACATTTTTTATGTGTATATTATCAGACCTGATCACCAAAGTCTAATAGTAAGGAACAGATAAATTCATGATTGTTCATTTCTATAGCAAGACCATACCTTGTAAATAAGATATTACTGAATATTTTTTTTAAAAATTATGAATATCCTACAAATCAGCAATGAACTCAAAAAACTGTAAACTTTTTAGTTTGTTATTATTTTCATAGAAAAATACATTTTTAGAAAACTAACATTAAACGTTAATGTATGTGTCTATTTCCTAAAAATAGATGTCTTTATACCCATGTTGCAAATTACAACCACAAAAGACAATTGGTAAGGATCAAGGGGGCCTGATTCATTAAGGATCTTAAATGAAGAGGATTCTTATTTCAGTCTCCTGGACAAAACCATGTTACATTGCAAGGGGTGCAAATGAGTTTTCTGTTTTACACATAAGTTAAATACTGCCTGTTTCTTCATGTAGCACACAAATACTCTGATAGTTTATTTGTACACTGAAATTTAAAGTTGATATTTGTGTGCTACATGAAAAAACAGGCAGTATTTAACTTATGTGCAAAACAGAACACTCATTTGCACCCCTTGCAATATAACATGGTTTTGTCCAGGAGACTGAAATAAGAAACCTCTTCATTTAAGATCCTTAATGAATCAGGCCCAAGATGAGTAGAGGAATTTTACTAATGCAACAATGTATAAAGAAAATAGTTATTAGAAATACTTCATATATAAAGCATGTATGGTGTATGACATTGTCAGAAGTTCTAATATTAAATTTAAAGAATCAGTTATGCTTCCTGTAATATTACTGAAGTTGTTTGAAGTCAACCAATTTGCGGACTATGTAGAATATTTATGTTACCTAGGAGACTTTAAACTATATGCACTTGCTCTTGATTTTTACTTCAGACAAGAAAAAGACCCACAGTCCTCCCATGAAGATTTTTTTTAAATAGCATCTTCCTTTGTTTGTATAATGTCCCCTTGAGGTTTAAATCAACAGATTGGAACACCCTGTGGCATTTGGGTGATTATGACAACCCGGGGCTGTGTCTTGAAGGGTTTTGTAGGACCTGAGTAATTTGCAAGAGTATCTCAGGAGTCCTGTGGTTTCTGATGTGACTTGAAAACTGTAATAGTTGGAAGAGAAAACTGGGGCTTTGAAAGTGTAGGTTTAAGTAATCCACCAAAATAATTTGACATGAGTACCTAGTTGAATCTGAAAAGCTGCCTATCGACTATGACAGTCCTTCAGTAAATTCACTGTTATGGGATTTAGAATGTCCTTAAATTTACACCTATTTTATTAGAGCTCTGTTAGGAACAGTGGGTAACTGTTGTTTTCTTTTTGGGTGCTGAAGTGTTGTTTTCAGCCTGAGTGTGATCACCTGAACTCTGCTCACCTGCAACTCTGACACCTTCACTCTGCCTTTGCCGGTTATAGCGTTCACACGCTTGCTTCTCTGTGCTCCTGGTTCTGTGATTAGTCTGCCAGTTTCCTGATTGATACCCGTTCTGACCTCTGCCTGGATACCGACCTTGCTTGTTTGCTCGTGACCCTGACCTCTGCCTGAATTCTGACCTTGTTTGTTTACTCGTGGCCCTGACTTCTACTTGGATTCGGACTCTACCTTTTCATCTGAGAGATCGCCTCCCATCCGCAGGATCGCGGTGCCAGCTATTCGCACCATCAGACGAAAATGTGTCTGCAGTGTTTCACAGTACTGATTTACTGCTTTATCTTACTCGGGCATTTTCTCTGACACTGTGCTGCTCTCTAGCTCCATCTCCATAGCTGGTACTACACCTCTACTCCACATTGCCAATCTGTTATACTGGTGGAGGTTGGTTCTGCATCCTGTTGCTACCTCAGCGTTCATGCTTTTATCTGGTCCAAGATTATCCCTGCTCAGCATCCAACTGTCTAATCCTCTGTGGTGCATACCTACCAGAGTTGAGTTATCACTACTCGAGAATAAGTCCTAGGGACAACCGAATACTGGCAAACATATCTGGTTCTATGGTAAAGGGGGTTGCTAGAGGTGAAGCTCTCATCAGCAACAGGTTCTGATAACTCAACTCATAGAGTGGTTCATGACAAGCTCCCTTATTTTCATTTTTTCTTTTTAAATGCCAGGGCTGATTTTTAATTCCAGTCCAGCCTTCTCTAGACATGTATTTTCTGTCTAGCCACCGGCCAACTAACTAGCTTGTGTTGCCCTGCACACAACAAACAGCCTTTTTTTCTCCTCCCAAGCAGTAACTAAACTGTAAAGAAAATAATAAACTAATTACACCTATGTGGTGCACCTGTGTGTCTATGTGCTGTATGAAAGTCTGAGTGGGAATTTAACCCTCTTTTCAGCCTGTACCACAGACTCTTTGTAATTTCCCCTGTCCCTATGCAGGAGAGGTCTGACAAATAACCCTCTTTGTCACTAATATATATAAATAAATATTATATACTGTATATATGTATAGATGGTGTAATACAATCACATGAATAATAGCTGTAATAATAGCTGTAATACAATCACATGAATGCAGTGGATATATGGTGACATTTCACAACTTAATTCCCTGAGACTCCCCAAATTAAGCATTGCAGGGAATGTTGGAAGAGGGGAATGAGAGGGTGGGTCTGATTTATCAAGGCACGGATACTGAGTGCAACCTGTGTTTAGTATTAAACGCACGTATTTAGGCTTTGTGCACTCCTGAATTTGTGAAAGGACAGATTTCAAAATTACAAGACGCTACAGGATATGCCCAATACCTATGTGAATTATAAATTTTCAAAAGAACGCACTGGAAAAAAAATAAAGTTATTGAATTAATGCTACCTCTTAATAATATAGGCATTAATGATAATGCAGTAAAAAATGTTTTTGTTTTACCCATGAAATACATTTATTAGAATGTTACTACTGATCAGGACTTAGACTAACCCTTTAGCTGGAGCAAGAAATATGGCAGAAATACAAGTGACTTTGAGATGGCCCGAGCTGGATTTGGACGTGGTGCGTACGCTTGAGTTTGCCAATTGGTAAATTGACTACAGGAAAACTCTCCTTTCCTGCCCGGTTAACTCCCCAAAATTGCACGCTGTAGTAATTGTCCTATGCGTTCGAAGACGGAGCGGACAGGGCTACGTTCACAGACATTTTTCTTGGTTTTGGGCATGCATAGATAGATTTTACATACAATACGCTCTAGATCGGCAGATACGTGCCTTGATGAATCAAGCCATATGCGTTTAATTATTTAAATTAACTTGAACGTGAACTGAGCACTTTCTTTCTTGTTATGCTGGTGGCTGCTGCTCTTCCATGTCGGTGATAGGCTAGGATTGTAATGCTGTGCTATAGTACAGTACCACACTTCCAGACTGATACGTAAGAGCAGCAGCCAGCAGCATCACTGGCAGCTTGCTCCACACAAGATAAGATGTGAGGGTAGGGTGCAGCACCTGAGAGGGGTGCAGCAACTAAGAGGAAGAGGCACCTAGGGAATCTTGTACCTTCCCATCAACTCTGCTCACACTGTCCTTTCATCATCATATTTGAGAAAGTTTAATGTGCGTTCAAAACCTAATATACTGTATAATAATAATAATAATAATAATAATAATAATAATAATAAAAGATCTATTTTATTTATGCTATTCTTTATGTATTTTTAGGATAGTGTTATATTTTTGTACCTTGGCCCCCAATTACCTAGTTCTCCTAACCGTCTATGTGGATTTACATTATGGAATACTAGTTTAAGGGCCATTTTAAGAGAGTACTAAAAAAAAGTTACCAGTTAAATAACAGAGGGCTGCATAAGCCCGAAGGTGTTTAAGGTTGTGTTAGGATTTCGGAAGATGGGGGCTTAAGGGTTATAGAAGCAGCTAAATTTGTGCTGCTCGGTTGTTTGTAGGAAAGGGCCAATCAGAGTTATTATATGTTTATGCGTCGTGCACTAACATTCTTTTTTTTCAGACGGAGGACAGCAATGAGGAAAAGCATTGCAGTCATCAGACATATTTAATTCTATTTTACTGTTTCATTCTAATTCTTTGCGGCATTACACACAAGTTTAATGCTTTTCATTTTCATATCTTTACATTATAATTGTAATCCCAGTCATTATGTTTCTCTGATGCCCTATCGTTGAAACACTCTAAATTTGAGCTACTCTATGTGTCTGTTAAACTTTCATAGAAATATGATTTATTTTTTTAGAATGCAAATATTACATGTTAACACACCCTATGCATGTATTTATATCAATTCTGTAGCAGCTCAAGAATTTTACTAAAAGGACTCTCAGCTGAAATGATTTATTTTCTTCAATTTGCACAAAAGAATAATAGAGATTTACCTTGAGTAACCTCTGTATATGATCATAACATCAATGAAAACCAGCTGGCACACATTTATATAGCAGTAAAATTACTGAGTCCCATTAAAAGGTACTTTGCAAGTGATGGCAGAGGTGTCTGATACTTCTACCAGAATGCACAAATCATATCATTTAATTTTAATGGGACTAGTGCTGCACTATGAATCCTTGACCTGTGGCTGATATGATAATTCCATTATTTTTAAAGTTGCATTTTAAACATTGAAACTGCTATAGCTATATATTATTCAACTAACTCTTATTATGGTAATTCTAAAATACTTAAATATACAGTGTTCTTTTAGAATTGTTTATGGCCACTGTATTATTTTTTTTTACAAATGTTGATAAAGGTGTAGGTTTATAGCTATCCCTAATTTTAGTTCAATAAACATTCACATTACTATCATTTTATTCCAGATCTTGCCTATTAAAATAGTGATGGAAAAAAACACTGAAAAGGACACAAATCCTCCTGCAACTAAGTTAAATGCAATTCATCTGGTTTGGTGAAAGCAAAGGGTCCAACAAAAGGGGAGCCTTCTTCTGTCTGGAACAGAGAGCTCTAGTTGATACATGGTTCAGTCTCCAGAGGGACTGTGAACAGCCACCAGAGGGGCTGTGGATAGCCTCCAGAGGGACTGTACACAGCCACCAGAGGGCCTGTGGACAGCCACCAAAGAAGTGGGACCAACTGCTAGAGAGGCCATGAAATAAAGTCTTTTTTTTTGGGGGGGTACTTGTTAATTATTTGGACACCACTGCTCCTCAGCCATGTGGTGCTTAATTACAAGTGTCAAAAGAAAAAAATTAAACTTTATTCATTTAAATAAGATTAAATTTAAAAAAACAAATTTTGTTTATATATTATGCAAATTTTAAATACTTTGCATCTGAAAGGCTATTTTTATCCTAAAAAATAAAATTAATAAAATGTTTATAATTATAGAAATGTCTAAAACTATGGTACATGTAACTCATGTAAACATAGATGTAAACTCTCTCTGTTTCTCTGTTCTGTCATCTCTGTTCTGTTTCTCTATTCTGATGTCTCCAGTGCAGATATGAAAGCGGTGCAGGGAGACCAACCTGAAGTCTTGCAGAGGAGAATGATGGCAGGTGAGGTTCAGCAACAGGGGATGTCTGCCAGAAGAGTGGAGAAATGTGTTGGTGGGTCCACTGGCAGCATGGGGTGATTGGCATTGGGGACCAGTGTGGCAGCAGGGGTATGGATGGGCAGTGTGAAAGAGGGGCAGTATGGAGACAGGGAAATTAAATACCCAATGGGCCAGTTCAATCGAAAACTGGTGTTTCCCCCATCACACACACACATGACACATCAAAATACTCTACAATCATAAGTAATTCAAATATTACCTTACACTTTGAAAAAAGTCACATATTTTTCACAGTGTTAAGGATTAGCGCTGAAAACGCTTTTTTTGTTGTTTTGTAAGCAGACCATCAAAGACAAGGTATTTTCTGGGTGTGCTTTATAAATAACCTTTGCATGGATAAGTATCTGATTGATTAAAACTCTGACATAGAAAAAAAGAGAATCTTGTGATTGCTTGAAATTTTGAAGCAATTAAAGTACAGAACACTGTTTCTATAAAAGACAAGCACTGAGTCTTACTAAGTGAGTAAAGGGACACTAAAGAAAGAAGCGGCATAGAAGGACAGAAGATGGAAAAATAAGAAAGATTGGAGATGGGACACTTCAAGAAGACGGGAAATAAAATGATTTTATGCAACACTATCTCTGGGCACTCACTCATCAGGTAGAGGTCAATATTTAGAATGTTGAGTATGTGTGGTCTCACCTTTGTGTCTCTGGTGCGGTGTCTACAGCCGAACCCTCGCTGATGTCTGAAGGATGCAAAAAGCATTCTTTTGTCAGGGTTTGACTCAGAAGACCCCTTGTACCTATCACTATGCTTATTTATACAACAGCACACATAGGCAACACTTTATAAAAATGACCACACACAATTATTAAAGGGAGTGAGGATGGATTGGTAGTAAAAGGCAACTAACAAACAACAATTGTAAATATGTTGTAAATAGGAAGTAAGGAATGCAGATTGTAAATAATAAAATTGCAATCAGAACAACTGAATGAGATTATTGGTTTTACAGGTCTCTATCTGAAAAAAAAATTATGCCTCTCCAACATCCTGTCAATCACAACCGCAGACAAATCAACAATATTTAAATGCAGTTATAACTAAACAATTTGAATACAATCCTAAACAATGATAATAGTTGTACCATTGATGCACTTAATAGTTTGTAACCTGGGTTACTTATGCTGGGATTATAAAGTAAATGTGACTTCCAAATGTCCACTTTATTACTCTTAACTGACACTCAATGACTTGTGGTGGTAACAAATGTAATGAATATTGGTGTGCTGGAATATGTATAAGACTACTGTAGACACAGTTATCCGAACCAAAGGTTTACGCTGTAGGAAAGTAGGGATGCTGACAACGGTCCTCCTTGTCATCTTGATTGAAATCCTTCACAGTTCACTTGCAATTCAACAAGTTCTGGAATCTCTCTCTCAGACCACGGCTAGCTTGACTTGTAAAATCTCTGCCCACACTGATCTCTCTTCAGTGTAACTATCCCCATTTTGGGTCTCTCTTTTGATACTCGCAGCTCAACTCTTCTATCCTTGCCATTTACTTTATCTCTTTACTCTGAACTGTTAGTATTTCATTCTGCTCTCTCAGCGCTGTCAGCAGTGGCAATATGTAGCTTTCTGTCTCACTACACGAGCACTGCCTCTAAAAACTTCATCAATAGCTTCTCCATGGTTTCTCACAACAACTGCCACCTTGCTTACATTTTCGGTATCACAAAGGCAATCTGAGTTTCTTCCAGGGGTACTACTGCCAGGGCAATATTTAAAACAAGGAAAGTGGGGAGCAGCTATTTCACTAAAGTTGGTGCCATTGTATAGTAGTGTGAAATATAATGGGGGACTTTTTCCATTTTCTGAGTTCCAGTTTCATATTTTTCCCCATTCCATCACTGGCAACTTGGGGGTAAGTTCATCATCATCATTTATTTATATATATATATATATATATATATATATAGCATCAGCAGATCCATAGTGCTTTACAATTGAGAACAAACAGAAATAAAACAATACTGGGTAATACATACATACAGAGAGGTACCATACGCAATAATATTCAGCAATGTTCAATTCATCTTCGTAAGCAAAGGACACTTACTACAGCTTACAATTTCTGCAAGGGAAAGGGGCATTTGCCCATAGTCAATGTACAATAAGAGTGTGCCAAACTCGAGCGCACGCAGCTTATGGATCCATTTCAAATTATACAGAGATCTAAGAGAATATATAGTTGTAACAGTTGGCTTCATCAGTTAATTACTTTAGCCACTATTATTATTATATTATTATTATTATTAGAGCCATAGTGGTTATGTTACTTTTCAGGGTGTGTAATTAACCCCACAATCAATGGCTGAAAACCCCTATAGAGAACCTATGGCGTTGGATGTTTTTCACTTTTAGCAGCCACCTTTCCCGGAACCAGACTGTTCACTGGTACCAGTAGTGTATAGCTGTTTTCAGCCATGAGTGAGGTAGAGTCAGGGAAACTCTCAGCTATGGAGCCACAGGTAGGCACAACAAGACAGATATGACACCATAAAGAATAGTTAATAGGCAGGCTGAGTCAAAGGGCAGAAGAGGATTGCAAGGTCAATAAACAGGCAGGAGGTTCAAGGGAAGGCAGAGGTTCAACCGCAAGGTCCAATAAACAAGCCAAGGTCAAACACACTAAATCCAAAAGCAGAAGATATCACTCTATATAGAACAAAGGTACAGTAACTAGCATAGAAAAACCTAACACCAGCAAGGCAATAATGGCAATAAGTGTATTTAAGTAGGTCCTGGCCAATCAGTCCCTCTGAGCAGAGAGTGTCAGCTGATCATCTGCTAGGTAGTGAGCAGTAATGAGCTTCGCAAGAGCTGATAAATCAGCTGCAATGTGAAATCCCCGTTAGCAGCTCAGCAAGCAAGGTGAGCAAGGTGAGTATGGTTGTTTAGCACCACACAAAAACACAATAACTCTGGCATAGCATAATATGGAATGGATTCTGTGACAACAGCGCAGCAAAAGCATAATAATCTATGCAATAATCTATTTTTTATTCACTCTGTCCACATCATATGTCATATGTCACTCTGTCCACATCATACTTTAGTGAGAGGCACTAAACCTGGGAAAAGTTCTAAGCAACATCATTCACCACCACTTACTGGAGTGATGTTTAAACTCAGCTCTTTTTTGCCCATTGCTTGGCTAATAAACTATCTATGTATATTAGGGTAATAAGTGGCCAGGATCTTATGACCCCCTAGTAAGAAGACACCTAAATAGCATAATCACTAAAGTGTAGCTAAAAAATATCAAGTGAGTGAATAGAGGGAAATCATATAGCTTGTACAAAAGCATGTACTAATACCAATACTAATACTAATAGCACCTACATTATGATATACCATATTTGTACTCTTTGCTAAATCTGAAATCTGCATAGTCATTTGTCTGCATTTAACTGGAAGGTCAGGTTTTGAGTAGAATTTTAGATCTTAATATGTGTTAAACAGAGATTTTAATTCATTGTGAACTCTTTTTCTGTGGATCCAATCGTTTTTTCCCATTTTTTACTGAAGTAAATGCTACCAGATCTATATTTACAATATTTTGCCAACTACAAAAGAAGTGCATAACAAAATGTCAACTGGTTGTTAACATTCCTTGTTGTTACATTCACAATGGAAAATAGAGAAAAACAATAGACCTTGACCCCACGACTGATGGAATAAAAACATACATGCATTGTTCTTTGAGTATGAAGACCAACATAAATCACATGTGAAGAAAATGTATCTCAGACATAAAATGTCTGCCTTTGGCATCCTTCAGATGCAGAATGCTCAAATTGCTTTATTTCACTATCAATTTATAGTTCTTCAGTGTTACTGTTTCATCCACGGTTTGTTTGATCACTGAGCAAAGCATTTGTTATCTACTGAAAGAGCACACACTTAACTTGCTATATCTATTTTCAGGCTGCCCCCTGAGAGTGGTTTTAGAATGCTGGCAAATAGCATTTAAGATAGAAAAATTACCAACAGCTATAACACAATGTTCTGTTACAATTCATAACTTTACAGTGTCAAATAAACACTGTACAGTGGATATAAAAAGTCTATACACTCTTGTTGAAATTGAATGTGTTTGTGATGTAAAACCTGAAATTAAGATACATGTCAGACCTTTTTATACCTTAAATGTAACCTTGTAACCAACAAAATTTAAGTGAAAAACAAGTAGACAATTTTCAGGAAACAGAAGTGACAATCAAAAACCTACATTACCCTAAACTGATACTTTGTGGAAGCACCTTTTTCTTTTATAATAGCAGTGAGTATTTTTTAATAAGTCTCCACCAACTTTGCACACCTAGAGCTTGCAATTCTATCCCACTCTTCCCTGCAAAAAATTCAACTTCCATCAAATTGTGAGGGGATCTCAATGGGACTGAGGTCTGGCCTCTGACTGGGACATTCTAAGAAATTGATCTTGCTTTTATGAAACCATTCCTTGGTTGACTTGGGTGTGTTTTCGATCATTATCATTTTGTGAGGGAAATTCCTTTTCCTCTTCAGCTTTTTGAAAGATGCAAGCAGGTTTCTTGCCAAAATATCTTTGTTTCAATAATAATAATAATAATAACAATAATGTCTGAAGTAGTATATTCCTTATTGCCAGCCAAGGTTTGCACTGGCAGAAACGGAGGAGTGGAGTCTAATGAACCCCTGGAATTCACCAGGGTCTCCCGCAAGGAGTTTGGCCCCCTGCTGTCGAATAGTATGTAAACTCATGCGCTGCTGCATAACGGCGGAGCACCATCAATGGGATATGGCTATGCCATTAGGGGCATGGCTATGCATCATTAGAGCCGTTGAAGATGGGGTAGAATCAGCGCTCCCTATGTAGTGGTTTGTAGTAGCTGACACTTGGGAAGGGGATTGGGAACAGGATAGCAGGTAAAGGGGACAAGGTAAAGTTGGTAGGATAAAGGGTAGCTCAACCCTGTAGGCAACACAATTTGTGGTTCCCTGGCCGCTTGTGACTGATAATGGCTAATAAGCATCAATAATGGAATGACCATTTATTAATATAGCCATAAATGCGAGTTGCAACTCATGAATTAACAGACATAGGTTGTGAATAACATACAAATCAACCAAATGGTTATGGATATCAGCAATCTTAAACGGTGATAGAACAATTGCAGATAAAATGCATAAATGGTCAGACATTGTAAATCCTTGTAGGCTAATACTAAGATAGTCCATAAACAAGTGTGAACATATTAAAAGTCTATACTCGGAATCCTGGTCAGAGAATTGTCCATCGGAATCGCCAGAGATGGGAGCTGGTAAACCCTTACCCTTGTAACTGTTAGGTTGCAGCTCAACTGCAAATCAGTTGCTGTGTTCCTAGTAGACTCCAATAGTATCTGGCTGGTTGCCATGGGAACTCCAAGTGTCCTTCTGCCGAGCGAGTGTCTCTGTGCTTCCGGGTTGTGTAGCACATGCGCATGCGGCGGCTGGGTCCCGTTGTTGTGGCGGTGATGGTATATGGTCCACACATGAAGTAAGGTCACATATGGTAGTGTAGTTGGTCTCAGGAGTACATTCCAATGCGTTTCGCCCTGCTGGCTTCCTCAGGAATCGTACTTGAAGTGGGGACAATGTTGGGGATTCAAATAGGCGCCATTTCCGGTAGACTGCTGCTGATTGGTTCCTCATCTTCGTCTTACCGTTGGTCGCCTCTTGTGATGGACAGGTGTCCCGCCCTATGGGCGATGATCCATATTGTCCCCATACTAGAGCAGCTGGTGAAGGTAAATAGATGGAGCGCTCTGGTTTGAATAAAACCATTGTCACATATAGTGATCTGAGCAACAAGTCCGTTCCATTCTCTGTTGTACTAGATGTGTATAGGGCTAATAGTGCCCCTTTTTCCATAAATTTACATTTCTAGTAAGTAGATGGATAGAGTGCTGTTTAGCAGTCCAAAAACAGCTGGTCTCTTTGGGAGCAATTAAGCCATGGGTGTGGGCTGCCTCTAACAAGTTTATACATACCGCTAATGGGCATGAGTCATGGGTATATAAACCAAATACCTATCATACTTAATCCTATAAACGGTATTAATGGTGAAAGATTGCAGTAATGATAATAAACATATCTTGTAGAAAGGGGGGGGGAAATAATTACAGTGCGTTGACTAGCATCCCTCAGAGATTAGAGCCGTGCCTAGTACCTAGTAGGTGAAAAATGCTAGGCCACCCTCCTATAGAAAAATGCTTTACTCATACATCCCCCTTTGCCAAGCAGCTTTACTCACACATGTCCCCTCTGCCCACATGCTTTACACACACAAGCCCCTTCCCCATCACATAACCCTTTATTTTTACATTTTTCTCCCCCTGCTTAGAAACAGGAAGGTTCCCAACAGCCTCTTGCACAGTGTACCATGTGACTGCTGCAGCCACATGACATCACATTGACGTCTGAAGGGGATCTAGCTACTACCCTACAGAGATGTGGTGCAGGCAGTTTATGCGCTCCCTGTGGCCCCATTGCATACTACTCACTGTGGCTGCATCATCTATTCATAGAATGTTGTACTACAGCCTCTAGTAATGAGAAGGACATATTGTTGTACAATATTCTATGAATGAATGGTGCACCCACATTTAGTATCATGCGATATGGCCACCTATAACCCCATAGGCTGCCTGCATTGCATTCCCACTATACCACCAGGTGGCCCAAAATACCTTTTAATTGTGACAATTGGCAGAAGCATGTTAAAGTGTATTGGGAGCAGCATGTAAAAGTGTATGTTTTCTATATAATATGCATAAAATAAAAATATTACTTTCAAGCTGCTATCAAGAAATGTGAAAGTTATATAAGACACCTTGCATATAATGAGAAGACATGAAATCCTCCAGATCAGTGTTTTCTGTAAGTATCAGAAGTCTGGTATGATTATGGAGCAGTAAACTACCTATGAGGGTGATGCAGATACAGGATGCACCTGTACTGAGCGCACTACAGAACCTGGCAAACGTGCCTTCAAGAAAGGTAACCGCAGCGGCTTCCTGATTCAATTGGTCAGAAGTTACGGATGATACTCCCCGCAGGGCAGAGTTGCCTGTAGCTACCATTGTCAGCGTTCTCCTATTGGCTGGCAGCCAGAGACATCACAGACACCATGGCCGGATGAAGTCCAGTCAGTGAGATCAGGCACTGGGAACATCTGCTGGTGTGTGGGAGCTGGACAATTAAAATAAAAAAGCAGCCTGTCACGATCTGCCTCCTGAAGCTCCTGTTGTCAGGAGCTATGTTGGACCTTCTGGATATATATAGCCTGCAGTACCACTATGTCACCAAAGGGGCCACTGTGGCACTTGAACTGTTTCCCTTCCTACTGAGCTAAGCTTGTTTTCTCAGGATGATTTACACCTGCTGCTGCTCCTTAAAAGACAGCCTTGCCCAGCAATCTGGGCCAGATCATCCGGTCAATCAACCTGATAGGAAGCATTCGCCTTTGACTCCTGTTCCTGCTTTTTGTTGATTCATTCCAGTGCCGAAGACACAGCTTCATCTACCCTGTTCCAGAGTTATACACCTTTGTGGATCTCTATGCTTTTGCTCTCTGCAGCTCATTGCTTCTCAGTGTGACCTGTTCAGATTACTTTCACTTTTACCTGTTGTCTGCCCTCAAATATTTCAGCATTACCTGGCTACTCGCCTCACCACCATTCCAAAGGTATCCAACCCTGCAATCCGCAGGCTACTCATCTCTCCTTTCCAGAGGTATCCAACCCTGCAATCCGCAGGCTACTCATCTCTCCTTTCCAGAGGTATCCAACCCTGCAGCCTGCAGGCTACTCATCTCTCATTTCCAGAGGTCTCCAACCCTGCAGTCCGCAGCCTACTCATCCCACTACCTTTCCAGAGTTATCTGACCCTTCAATCCGCAGGCTACTTATCTCTCCTCCTCTTCCAGAGGTATCTACCCTGCAACACGCTGGCTACTCGTCTCACCACCTTTCCAGAGGTATCCAACCATGCAATCCACAGGCTACTCATCTCACTACCTTTCCAGAGGTATCCAACCCTGCAATCTGCAGGCTAATCATCTCTCCTTTCCAGAGGTCTCCAACCCTGCAGTCCGCAGCCTACTCATCTCACTACCTTTCCAGAGTTATCTGACCCTTCAATCCGCAGGCTACTTATCTCTCCTCCTCTTCCAGAGGTATCTACCCTGCAACACGCTGACTATTGCTTCTCACCATTGCTTTACAGTATTGCCTATTCCGCTGTTAAGATCTGTGGTTATATTACTGCCTTACCAGTTATTGCATCCTGAACCTGTATTACCTGTGTCTCTAATAAAACCACTTTGTTCACCTACTTTCACTCCATGGTCTTACCTTGGGAACCCTGTCACAGCCCCTCTCAGTGGCCCTGGCCATAAGGAGTCACAGGGAATGCTGGAGTAAAGGTGCAAAGTGAACCTAATTGTCACACGCTGCACTCCCGCTGTCTCCCCGCTGGGTCCCCGCCTGACTCCTCTGCTCTTTTTACTTACCTGGTTCCACGCTGCTGCAGTCCGTCCAGCGCCGCCTCTCTCATTCCTTGTTCGGCGCTTACTGGTTTTGCACATGCGCAGAACGTCCTAACTCTTTTCTGTATTCTTACTGCCCTCTATTGGCTGCCTAATTGGAACTACACTATAAAATACCTTCTGACCTGAAATCTGTGCTGGTTCTTTCAGTCAGTCTCTGACTTCCGTATTGAATACAGCTCCTGTGTCGTTCCAAGCTCCCGGGGATTCCTACTCCGCCTTTCCGAGTTCCTGCTCCTCCGGGCTCCTACGCCGCAGTCTATTCCGCTATTCACTCCAGGTGACTTCATCGCATTACTTTTGCTACCACCTCCAGTGGCAACGCGACAGGCTATTTGGTAGATCCGCTCCTAGCAACATTTCTTGGCTCATCTCCTCGCCAGTTGCCAGTAGCAATGAATACTACCTACATCTGTCTACTCTACGCTCTCTCTCTCGTGGTTCGCTGGGAACTTCCTAGGGGGCCGGGATCTGCAAGTGGAAGCAGCGAAGTCCATATTCCCTTGCGGGAATCACTGGCGAACAGCTTTCGCTTGTTAGACTCCGAGCCCCTAGCTGAAGTCACGTCAATTCCGATGAATTACCAGGATCCAGCTGTCCCTCGTTGGTACCTTGACACTAATACTCTGGCACTGAACTGTGCTTAAACAGATTCAAAACTGGCATGCTCATGATGTCAGTTGTCAAATGATCACAAATACAAATTACCTGCTTTGTCGTGCTCCCACCACTATAGAAGAGTGGGCTAGTGTCAGGGAGAAAGACAGCAGAAACAAAGTAACAGGAACTATGGGAAAGAATCCCCCTTTCCCATCCTCATAAAGGTGAATTATGTACAGCCAACAAAAAGCTTGTTAGGAAACATTTTATGACAGTGTCGAAGTCAGCAAATTGGATAAAGTCATTTCAATTAAAATCGAGAAAAATTGGTTGTCTTTGTCTGAAAAGATGCGTATGGCATGCTACGGCGTGAAAGGGCGTACGCGGCCGCAACACGTGGCATAAACAGTATTTACGCTTTTACATACATTCGCACAAACACTCACATTTGTAAATTAGTACACATTAATGGTAGTTGCAGCACATAGTTATTTATGTTGAAATATAGTAGAGTTTATGTGTAATATTATAAGTTATATGCATATCAGTAAAACATATGGTACACGTTAAAGGAATCATGTCATGTGTGGTATCATACTAATCCCCCTCACATTTGCAACTGTCCGGTTCACTCTGAAAAGGGATTGCAGAGTGCATACGCAAGTTATTAATGTTAAGGAATTATGGACTATTAGGATTAGAAATTTTGGCGGGAAGATCGGAACCCATCCCCTGGAGAGATGACCCCCACCTTTGGATTCCTGAGCTTAAACTAGCCTATGATCTGCAACCCCCTGAACCCTCCTGAAACCTGAACCAATAGAAGCAAGCCACACACTTTGCATTGTTTTACTGTATTTCAGTTTGCATATAAGCAGTAGCTCTCATCTAGTGTTCAGTCACCTTGACCACAGACTTCAGACCTGAATGACTGTTCACTGGATCCAGAGCGCCTGCGATTAAGTAACGGCTGTACTTATTATTATTTCGCTTGAATTATTCTGCTACTTTTTGAGAATAAATATTTGTGCGTTGGAAACACAAATCGAGATTCGACAATCGTTATTGGATAGTGACAAAACGCTCTTAACAATTGTCTGAAAGGATAGGAAGAATGAACGTTTGAAGCCTTGATTCAAGTATATCCCTCTGAAGCATAACCTTTCCAATCTACAAGGAATTGCAACTTGCCTTTGGAAATACAGGAGTCCATATTTTGATTAACTACATTTTCTTTTCATTACTGTACCATAATAGAGGATGGAGGAGAACTGGACGAAGAGTAGTGGTTAAAGAAAAGAAAAGGTTCAATAATTAAGCATGGAATACATGTGGAACCCATAAAAAGCTGGCAACTCCAAACTGAAGACCACTGGATTAAATATTTGTAGGATTTTAAAGGGTCTTATTTAGGTTCTGTTGGATTTCATGTTTGGGGCTGTAGGCGGATATTCTGAGTAGTCACGCAGTACTAATTTGGTTACTGTATGTATTTTTTTTAACAGAGGAGGACTTTGATGACAAGAGGCTTTTACTAAAATCTCCTTGACCCTGTCCAAATGTCTGAAATCTTCCATAAAAGTGGATCTACTGCAAGCACTTCAGAAGGTGGGAAGAAAGATTGGACTTCGGATATGTAATATAATAAAAATAATTAAATCATAAGTTGAAAATAAAAATAAGAATAGAGTTGTTTTTATTTTGTCTGATATGAGTCCTTTTTAAAACCACAGAAACTTACGGTACTTAACTCTGATTAAATAAAAAACATGTTACCATATTAAACTTTAAATCGAATGTCTTTGGGCCTGATTCACTAGCCTTCTTATCTGCCAATTTTGTGTGGATAATACAAAAATCCACTCTGCGAATGCCCAGAAGAGGGAGATAAGAAACACAATTCGTCATGTTAAGTTTTTCCTAAGTTAAGATCAAAATTCTTCTTAACTTCACTTAAGAAGCTCTCCAACCTCTTAAGAAAAAAAGGCTGGGAAAAGGCGGGGAATATACAGAGATCAGGTGAGATCAGAGGGACTTATGAAGAGTAGGCATTTACCTCTGCATCTGTCAGATAGATAAGAAGCAGTACTTAACGTTTTTCTTAAATTCATGCTTAACACTTATGGAAGCTTGGGGTCATGTTTAAATCCAAAAAAGCTATAGCAGCAGCACTGAATAACAACTCTAAACTGTTGAAAAAGCATTGCTTGTTTAAAATACCCCTACTCACAACTAAATATGCACAACAGACATTTTAATACACTTCACTCATAATATTTTTTTAAATTTTTTTTATATTAATGTCAAACATGAAACAATGTACTAGTCTGAAAAAAAAACATGGTGGATGCACAGTTTTAATAAATTGCTATGTGTAGTGGTTGATGTGTAATTTCTAATAATTATAGCCTATACCTTGTTGGATTATTTTAATGGCTAATAATACGCTAGTATAAATAAAAAGCATTACAGTTCCATTTGTTAAAACTATGTAAATAAAATGAGAGTACATAAACCATACGTACTCTTCCATAAGAGGAAAACCACACAAACATGGGGACGATATTTTAACTCCACAGAGATAAGGCCGTCACTCAGGATGCGAACACATGACTCCAATGTTGGAAGGTGGATTGTCTAACCACTAAGGCAGCATGCCGATGGAAACAATATGTGCATTATATAGACCAGAACAACAAGCTCAACAATACACCTTTGCCTGCAAGTCAAGTGCTAGTGGCAAGCTAAAGTGTTACTGAGAAACATTAACAATTGCACACACCAGCAGCGCCAAATAAGGCACAACACTAAACTGTTGTAAAACTAAGGTTTGCTTTAAATAGCTATAATCACAAAAAACTATGCACAACATACACCTGCATACACTTCTATCCTAACAAACATTTTTTTTTAATTTTTATTAATGTCAATAATTATACAATGAACTATTTTTCCCCTAAATCCATGGTAGATGCATTGTTTTATTAAATTGCAATGTAAATTCATTGACTTATAATATAATAATAGTCATAATAATAATAGTTACACTCTAATTTGTTTGTCATTTTTTCAGTTCTGCAGATTCTTTTTGTGACTTAGGTGTTATTTGCTTTTATTTGGATGTATAAATGGTATGCAAATCTGTTGTCAACCAAAATAATGTATTTCTATTTTAAAATGTGCTTTTACTAGGCTGTGGCATACCTTGTCACAAGCTTTATTATATGTAATTTTTGCCTTGGCTTGGCTGTCTATCTCTTATCTGTGGACATTTTCTATTTGTTTGGATTAACTTTATTTTGATCAGCTGCTTGTCTCTGTTGTAGCTCCACACAAATTAAAAATGTCAATTTAGGTGATAAAGGCACTAATGGCAACATGAAGGTTTAAGGATAAACAATAGAGAATTACACACACATTCTCTTATTCTCCCACATGAACAACGTGTCATGTGTAATTTTGTATTGTAAATACTGGATGTTCATTCAAAAGCTAATAATTCATAAGCATAAATAAACATAGATGATATAATACTCAGTATAAACAAAGGCATACGACATACCTGTAAACAGCATTGCATAGACCCAGCATCAGATCTCCTCCTCATCTGATACAGTGGCCCATACACCTGAACACACCTGTCTCATTGCAATCCACTATAAAAGACTGGTTCATGCACACTTGAAGTTGATTAGGAGTCTATAGTGGAGTTTACTGGTGTGGATTTGTATAGTGGACTTTTATTTGTATTAAGAGCTATATTTTCTCTTACTCTTTTATAGACACTTTAAAAGTTAGTAGTTGTAAGATATTTCATGCTCCACAATAACAGTGCATCTCTATTTTAAATTTTGACTGAAAAAAATGTTTAGCTTTGAAATCTGTAATTATTTTCTAATCGGGCTGTAAGGGCTGCCTCTTCCCCTGCTGAGCTTATCAGATGTGAGTTTTGTAGCTATAGCAGTTATAAAAATAATGTTGAAGCTTAACTGTTAGAGCTTAGCTGAAAAAAGACCAAAGTAAAGGCTTTCATTGATAAACAACTAGGCTTTAGCTGGGAGATGTCTGCCTCACCTGGAAAATATTCAGCAATCAACCATAGTCTGTATTAATCATATATCTGACTCGCTATGTGAATGTTCTTTTCTGCCCAGGTGTGAAGGAGCTCCTATATCGCCGCTGATTACATAGTCAAGGTGGGAGGAGTTTGAGCCATGCATAATGGCTACTAGCAATCCACTGCGGTTTACATGCACCGAACTTATGCACAGATTTAGATATGAACTGGCTGACTTACTGCTCTGTGTTTCTTGTTTAGATGTAACAAGTGAAAGATAAAACCATTTATGAAGAGAACGTGTGTGTTTAAATTGGAAGAATATGTGTTTTAAATGAGAAATATGTAAAGAGAAATGTGTTTAAGTGGAAGATAAAGAAAGATTAAATGAGAGAGAGAAAGACATGTCACAGGTGCTTGAGATTGGGGGAAGGGAGACTGTAAGAAGCATAGCTTTGTAATAAAAATCCAGCCTTTGTAAAAGTTACTTATAAAGATTAAGAAAGAAATAGTAGTATATAAGATGCAGGCAGATACAGACAGATAAGATAAAAGTTAGGTAACATAGAGAAGTTATTGCAGGATAAACTTACAGTGGAATGTTGCAGTGATGTCCAGTGCTTCCAGTAGTGTGTAAGATGTGTGTGTGTTCAAAAGAGACAGTTTTGTCTGCTTCTTGAGTTTATAAAACTTTACCCAGAATGCATTGCTTCAGGTGGGGGTTGTTGACCTCTGCCACACCTCCCACAACTGGACATTGCCTGCAGTGATGACTCACTGTTCTGTGTTTCTTAGCTGTAACTTCCTGTCCTGTGAGCACATGTTTTCCTTTGTTTGCAATGCTCTCTGCCAAATGCCACATGTGAAAGACAATTTCTTTGTTTGAAATGCACTGGCTTTCAGCCAGTTCATATCTTAATCTGTGCATAAGTTCGGCGCATGTAAACAGCAGTAGAATGCTAGTTGCTATTATGCATAGCTCAAGCTCCGCCCACTGCGACTGCGTCATCAGCAGCGATATAGGGATATAGGAGCTCCTTCACATTCCCCCTGTTGTTGGTAATCTGACACTACAAGTTGGAAGGTTTACTTAAAACCAATTGTCCCTATCTAATTGTATTTTGTACTATTATATACTGACTTCTGTAGTAACATAAAACATAACATTATAAGACAGTTTTTAAAGGAAGTTCCAAGGAAGTGCACAAGAATGGTTGGTAATCTTCAAAAGTCCACAATCAAAATCCTTGAGAAAGTCCATAAATAGATATCTTGCAAAGAGTTCTTGAGTAATACTTGCTTGGTGTAAATCCTGTTTAAAGTCCTAACAGAGTCCTTTTTCAAGTTATAACTAGGGGCTAGATTTACTAAGCTGCGGGTTTGAAAAAGTGGGGATGTTGCCTATAGCAACCAATCAGATTCTAGCTTTCATTTATTTAGTACCTTCTACAAAATGACTAGAATCTGATTGGTTGCTATAGGCAAAATCCCCACTTTTTCAAACCCGCAGCTTAGTAAATCTAGCCCTAAGTCTTTTCACAAGTTCTGTATATGAATTTTCGAGCAGAAATCAGATCTAAATGATTTTCTGTTTGAAGGTTAGCAAAGATTTTGAATGCTTTATTAGAGTCCAGTCCAGATGGATAAGAATCCAGGAAGAGGGAGAGTAGGACCCCAATAATCACCAACTCTCACTTGTCCTCTTCCTACCGACTATGGCGGAGATTAAAAAACCACTATGCAATTGACGATATCCCAGGAAAAACCCCCTAAGAGATCCATAGTGGAAAGATTATCCCCTCTCCCAAGGGATATTCTATGAAAATAGCAATTCTTGCACCGTTAATAGTGAAGTCCATAAAAAAAATGAGAATCTTGTCGTATCTGGTGGCACATAACAAAAATCTTCCATGTAGTAGATTTAGTAACTAGTCCATAAATGAAATAGTCCATAACAGTCCATAATCCCCCCTCCCTTAATAGTTCAACATTTGTTGTCTTCTAGTCCTTATACATTGTTCTTCTTTGTATAGTTTTACAGTGTCTTCTTTAGTCATTCTGTTTATCTTTCTGTAGACAACCAGTAGTACAATACATATGATTAATATCATCAAAACGAAAACTATTATGGGATGTATGGGAGATTGAAAAATGATGTTGCTTTTGGACTGTAACCAAATATGCTTTCCCACCAAGATACTTTGGCATCTTCCTCTATAACGTGCAGGAACTTTGTGATTTTGATTGCGTCATGTTCCAGCTTCATGGTCGCTTGTTTCTCCATCTCCTTGAGTTTCTCCAAGATGTCGTCCTCCTTCCCGAAGTCGAGCAGCTAGTTCTTGAGCTCTGTCCCGAAACCAAGTGGAATTTTCTGAAGCATCACAGGAATATCTTGGTAAATATCTAGTTGCTTCTCTGGGGTCACTGGTGTTTTTCCCATCTCGTCTGCTACATCCATACCTAGAGTGGGAATAAGAGTACAATATGCTCCTCAGGGGAGATTTCCTCTTTGGGTGCAGTTAGTAGCAAAAACAGTATACAAGACATTTTAGAATTGATACCAGCACCAGTAACCTTGACCCAGATACTTTAAATTAGATGATGGCTTTGGACTAACATCCATCAAATATGATTCTTCAGTATCCCAGCACTGCTGCCTGAGTACTCTGTCATGATTCCCATGTCACAATATAGCGCCTTCTCGCCTCCAACATCCATCCTTGTTAAATAGATATGGATGAGACCCTTCATATGTTAACGTGTGAGATTGGAGACATGGATGGAGTATTGCATCCCCTGACATCGGAAAACCTAAATTTACCGCAGTGTCCTCTCCTCAGACAGGCTATTGTTTCCAGGCCTGTATTATCCCTTAGGCCTGACCACATGTCACACACACATGTACCATGCACCCATCCTGTCTCACTCCTACTATTTACTCATACTTTCATATCTTTATATCTCTCATTTAATCTTTCCTTATCTCCCACTTAAACACATTTCTCTTTACACATTTTGCATTTGAAACACATACTCTTCCTATTTAAACACGCACGAACATGTGCCTGCTCAAACACATTCCATACATAAATGCCTTTTTATGTCTCTTGGTACATCTAATCTATACATATCGGTCTTACAGCCTAAACACTAGTATATATATATATATATATATATATATATATATATATATATATATATATATATATATATTGTGGCAAAGTGAGTGGTTTTCCACAGGCCTCTAATAGTGGAATTAGCTATGGTGCTAACTGTCTGCAGGTAAAAGGCTGCAGACCAAGTTATATACAGGTGTAGCACTGTGCTTAAGTTCAGTAATGTACAGGTCAGAGACATGTGGTAAAGTAAATGTAAAAAAGTGATTTATTTGCATGCTTTAACGTGTTTGTATCCACAGAGCTGATAGGGGTGGCTGTGCTGATTAGGCGTTACAGAACACCTGAGGAGCCATCCTTTAAAGACAAGGTGGGAGTGTCGCCTGTCAGTCATCCAAGCCTGTGGGACTCCTTTAGAAAAAATGTTTATTGAGGAAAACTGCTGTCTTGTAAAAGAAGTGTGGAATTTAAAGCAGCAGAGAGAGCAAGAAAATGTGATTTTTGAATCTGTGGAAAATGAGTTGCATGCATTGCAAAAAGTGTGTGAAGCCAGAAAAAAATCAGAGAAAGCTCTTAATGAAATAGTAGCAGAGAAAGATAGAGAAATTGCTGCTTTAGAACAGAAGATTGTCTTGGCTCAGCAAGAGGTATTCTTAGGAAGAGAGTCTGCAAGAGAGCATGAGGAGTGCAAGTTGGAGAAGCTTGTACTTGTTGAACAGCATGAAAAGCTGGAACAGTTGCTCGAAGAAGAAAAGAACGTGACCAAGCAGTGGCCTTGACATCCACTCAGAGGAGTTTGGTAAACACCAAGGATGAGAGCGTCAAAGTCGGTAAACCCAAAATCAAGGGCCTAAACAGGAACCCTGCTGCTAATTTAGGTCAAGCTGTAAGTGTGCCTGACAGGAGGTGCTTCAGGTGTGGAGAACTTGGTCACTATAAAGCCAGGTGCACTAGTCGCCAAAGCATAGTGGACTGTTCGGTTGGCCAAGCTGGGCCTGTCTTTTCTCGTTGCTGTTGCCAGAGTTTCACTAGCGGTGGTTCACCTTTGTTTAAAGTGACAATGAGTTTGAACAACAAGATTGTACATGCAGTCGTGGACTCTGGCAGTGACATTACGCTGGTTTCCAATTCTGTCCTAGCTGGGGCCAAGATCTCGTGGTTGCCCAAAATGAATATGCGCTGCACACATGGCGTAGTCAGGAGATTAAAAGGAACTCTTTTGGCCATTAGTCTGAAAGGCCAAACTGTGAAGGTAATGGCTGCTATAGCGCCCAAGCTGCCATATCCAATTGTTCTGGCGTTAGACTTCCCACTCTATAACGAGGTCCTCAGTGAGCAAATCCGGCCGGACATGCCGGCAATTGATTCACTGGTCGGAAGCACGGTCTTAAAGGATCTGCTAAAAACACCACAAAGTCTGAGCCTCAATCACTGGGAGCCGCCAAGCCGGAGTACTTTTGTGGGGGTCACGGCAGAACTTTCACAGAAAACTGGGCGAACGAAATCGGTGTTGGCGGGTGACATCGCCGATGTGCCCACCTTACCTGTTGGTGACAATATAGACTGGTCTGAATATCCTGAATTGTTATCTGAGCCAAACCTTGCACATCAACAGAAAAATGATGTAGCTTTAAAGCGTATCTTTAATTTGGCTAGTAATGTTGGGAATATATCAAAGCCTGTCAATTCAACAGACTGTGGGCCATCGTATATTGTTAAAAATAATGTGCTGTTGCATGTGACTACTGTTAAAGGGAGAAAAGTAGAACAGTTGGTAGTCCCAGAAAACCATGTACCCTTAGTGCTAGAAGCTGCACACACGCAGGGGAGTGGCAGACACTTAGGGGAAGGTAAAATGAGGGAGAAAGTTCTACGCAGATATTACTGGCCCGGAGTCTATATGGCAGTAAAAAGGTTTTGTAGGGCTTGTCCGGAATGCCAGAAGGCCTATCCCGCTGTAATAGTACAACCACAATCAGAAGGAGCTCATAGACGTCCTATTAAGAAAATAAGGGGTTATGAGTGGAGAAAGAGACAGGACGGGCTGTTTCAGAACAGGGTTCTCAGGTGTCAAGAAGAGAAGGTCACAATGAGTGCACTGGTGGGTGTGATTGTGAGGACATTTAAAGACACAATAGAACCTTCCTTGTCTCAGGCTATAAAATGTCAGGTGGACAAAATGGTCGCAGAGGCTCTCTTCCGCAGAAATGCGCTCCTCGCGAGGTCTGCGCCACCTTACATGGTGACGCTAGGGGAAGGGATATGTGGCAATGGGAGTGGTTTTCCACAGGCCTCTAATAGTGGAATTAGCTATGGTGCTAACTGTCTGCAGGTAAAAGGCTGCAGACCAAGTTATATACAGGTGTAGCACTGGCCTTAAGTTCAGTAATGTACAGGTCAGAGACATGTGGTAAAGTAAATGTAAAAAAGTGATTTATTTGCATGCTTTAACGTGTTTGTATCCACAGAGCTGATAGGAGTGGCTGTGCTGATTAGGCGTTACAGAACAACTGATAAAGCCATCCTTTAAGGACAAAGTGGGAGTGTCGCCTGTCAGTCATCCAAGCCTGTGGGAGGAGACATGTGTACTTAAACCTGGAGTTGTGCTCTTGTCAGAGGTGACTGATGCTGAACCAGTTGGCCAGTCAGTAGAGAGATGTACTGTGTCTAGTTAGTGTTTAGAGTCACCAGGAGGTGCACGTAAAAGGTAGTTGCTTGCTGGTGTCATCCTGACGGAAGTTGTACAATTTATTGTGATGGAAAACAATAAATATATTTGATTTATAAAAGAAGTTTTCCAGTTGCTGATGTCTACTGGGTATTCTTGCAACAGAAGGTGACAAAAGTGCCAAGAGAAGGGTGCGGTTTTGTTACAAGATATATATATATACACACACACACACACACACACAAGGGAAACTCTGGACTTAAATATACAAATGAGGATTGCTAAGGCATAAGGTTAATAACAACTACAACAGAATAGGATATTATATATCCACTTTTGAAGTATTAACATCATGCCTGTTGAATCTATAATGTATTATCTGTAGGTATTTATTTAGCAATTAACACATAATGGTGGGCTATCTGACATGGAGGTTAATAGATATGTAATGCTTAGGCGTATGTAGCCTTGTCAAACAGAATGATCGCGTAAGCCGTTCTTATGGATTTCTAGTTGGGATGCGTAAGCAGAACAACTGGGATACCTTGTTTACAGTTGGCATGGTAAGAGGCGAAAGCTCAAAAGGTTCTGTGAAATAATGCCTCTAAAGTACATCTGGGATGTCATGGGTGACTAAAATAGCGAAAAAGATGCAAATTGCATTATATCCCAATATTTAATGAGATTAGTTATTAATAAGATCAAAGGCATGGTATCATTATTATGGCGGAACATAGGATCCTATAACACCAGGTCATGTACAGCAAGTAAGTGTTGTGTCTGAATATTGATTTTAAGTCACTGATTTGTCAATGTGTTCTAATGGAGATACCTTACATTATCTTTCATTTTGTTGGTGAGAAACAGACGCCATTTTAGTAAATAGCTAAATGTGTGTAATTTATTCCAACAGACCTTATGACCCAGCTGTCAATTTGAGAACCAAGCAGGTGTGGCCAGGATCATGTCATGAAGGAGGAGGCATGCTAATTTTTCATTTTTTATTTTATTTTAAACAGCTCAAGAAGACATCCAGGCTGTGGGGGAAAATCCACCTTCAAAAGAAGAACTAATTAATGATTTGTTAAAATATATAAAAAAAATGTTAAAAATATTCAAAATGAATGAGTTAAAAATTAAATATGTTTAAACAATATTATTTGTAAAAAAATAATTTGATAATGTTTTCGTTTGATCTTTTATTGTTAAAATATTTGTTATAAAAATTAAAAATAAATTGGTGTGTGTGTCTTTTGTAATATAATTACAATAAATGTGTTAAAGTTATTTTAGTCATTGGTCCCTTCCTACTCGATAATCATTTCGTAATTTATTTGATTATGATGGCACCAGCAATTCACCGGTGCTGTATAGAGAACACAATCCCTGGCCCAATAGAGCTTACAGTCTAACAATCCCCAAACACACACACACACACACACACACAGACTATGGTCAATTTGATATCAGCCAAATAACCTGCTAATATGTATTTTGATTGATGAAGTCAAATGGAGTTCACGGAGGAAAAACAAGCAAACATGGGGAGAACATACAGGGCAAAAATGTTTAAGAAAATTTAGGCAATAAAATAAGTAACTTTGCCAAAGCATGTTGCATTGGAGGTATATTGAAAAAGTTGGTATATAATTATATTTGGGGTAAGGCATGTCCTAGATTAACTTTTAATGTATCTGTGTGGTACTTGAAAAAACAGCCAATAGTTTATTTAGGTCCTAAAAATTCAACTATTTTTTATCGCTTTTGCAAGGTTCAAATTTCTTCTTTTTTGGACTTTACTTTGCTTAATGGCCCACAAAGTGCACGAATATAAGGCCATGGTTGGGTAACAAATTTATGACCCCAGTGCTGTAAGGCAGAAGAGCTAGCCACTAAGCCACTGTGCTACTCAAGTGTTGTCTGCATTGATTTGTAGGGAAGCAGAGTACATAACATACAAACGGTAGATGAATAAAAAATATAAGGTCTGCAGAAAATAGTTGCATTAAACTCAAAGGATCATGTCCCATCCAAATCAACCTGGAGGCATGCATTCATTTTGGATATAAAAACATTGCAATAAATAAAAAATGCACCTTGGCCTAACCAAATTGCATTTGAGGGGGGTATCGAAGTCGTATAATTGGATGAACGAAAGTATATTGGTTTAATATTGGTTTGCCGTGCGATTGCGAAGCGTACGCCACGTAACACGTGGCGTGATGCGATTGCAACAGTAAAATATGCATTCACACACTCGCATTACAACATTTAGTTATTTATATAATTCATATTCATATTGGTTCCATCACACTGTAATTTAGGAGCAGATAGTATTTGGTGTATTATTAGTCTATATATATATATATATATATATATATATATATATATATAAATATATATAGTGATTATATGTACACTTCAGTGATATTCAAGGTTCAGGTTATAGGAAAGGTACCACGCCTGGTGTCATATTAAAGCCCTATTCATCAGCAGCTGTCCGGTGCAGTCAGCGAAGAGATCGCACATTGCATACTTTAGTTATTGATATTAGAGAATAAACCTTTGTATGATGCTGGCTATGAAAGGAGCAGACCCCCTGGAGAGACGACCCCCTCCTTTGGATTCCTTAGATTGAATCAGCCTATGATCTGTTTACCCTGAACCCACCCAACGTCTGGACCTATAGAAGCAAGCTACGTCATCTCTATTGTTCACAATGAAACACTGACTGTATATATAATAGCTGCATCCCCCACCAGCCTCAGTCACTTCTGACACAGTATTCTAAGCAGATATACTGTCCATTGGGTCCCGTGGTTGCGCAGCGAGCGTAATGCGATAAGAGCGCAGTATGTATGTATGTAACTTTTGGTATTGGCTGTACTGTACTTTATCATAATATAATAATGTATTGAATTGTTGACTATTTACATCTGCTAAAATAAATCACTTTGTGCTTTAGAAACATATACAATTGATTGGGCAATGCTTATTTTAAAACGATAGAATTACTTTAATAGGGGAGATAAACTTAAAATATGAAAATAGATTTATAATTGGGGTAGAGCATGTCATAGGTACACTTTGAATGTCAGAGTAAAAATCAAGTGATCAAGTGTTTGTGTGTTATATGGAAATATAACACACATTGCTAATTTTGCTAATGTTAACAATCTGGTTTGGACACAGTTAATCTTTGGCCCTTTCCTTAATTAAGTAGGACCACAAACTGCACACAGATGCTAAGTCCATGTTCGGTATTCGACCTCATGACGCCAATGCTGTGAGACAGAAGTACAAACCACTAAGGTAACCATGCAGACCTTAACTGGCATATATTTTTTTGTAATAAAGAAGAGTACCTGTGTTGTGGTTTTTTTTTAAAAACGTATAATTAGGTAATAACAGTTCTGCACAACACACTCTGATTGTATTTTTAAATTTGTAAACAAACCCTTCACACCTCCCACATTTTCCGCTATGTAACACCGTCTTATCTTTAAGTAACAAGCGGATCTTAATTTAAGATGAACTGACTGCTTAAGATCTGCCCTTGTACGGAACTTCGTGTTGCATCCTATTTTACGTTGCATAAATGACTTAAGATGGGAGAGTATCTTAAGTTCCGTCTGTTGTTGATTCGCTCCTTACTTATCTCCCGACTTTTTCTTAAAATACGTATCGCAACTTTCGCAGAAGATAAGACCGCTAATGAATCAGGCCCTATCTCAACAATAAATGACAACAAATAAATCAATAGACTAAGTTGATTTCAAATGGTGTTAACATACAATAGATATTATAAATAAATTCATTACTAATCATCCAACATATCAGAATAACCCTAGTTATAGATTTGGAAGCGAAACCAAAGGTGGTTTTTAAGAAAAACAATAACTTGAAAAACTTACTCGCTCCTAGTTCACAAAAAAACAATAAAAAACCCAGAAGAGACCGATTTTTGGTTACTACCGAAACCGAATGGGTGTTTCTGGTGTAATAAGAACACTAATTTGACCTGCAAGTCTATTGCAAATGGTATTGCTTATAAGATTACACATTTCATTAATTGGGAAACAGCCCCTTTCATATACATACTAAAGTGCACATGTGGCCTTCAGTATGTAGGGAGAACTACTCGACTTTTAAAGGTTCAGCTCAGAGAACATAGACTAAATATAAAAAAAGGTTTATTAACACAGTATTTCCAGAGGCTTTTGAAATGGGGTAATCTTTCCGGTCTTATGGTGATGGGGGTAGACAACTTTGATTTAACATCCAGAGGTGGAGATAAGTATAAAAACTTATACCGAGGTGAAGCCGTTTGGATATTTAAACTACAGACACTACCTCCAGATAGCTTGAATTTAATTTAATGACTGGTATTTGTGAATGAGATGTTTCTTTATACATTTGTGGAGAATGTTAATTTACATTTATTAAAGTATTCATTGTATATGATATATGCATGCTTACCTCTTCAGTTAATATGGAGTTGCTCTATAAATCCTTGCATTATTTATTTATATATGTATTAGAGTCGCAGCTACTGATAATTGAGCTATTAGAAGTCTTAACCTATAGCAGCTGCTTTTCCCATAAAACTATACACGTTCGTCAGTACCCGGATGCCCCCAGGACACACTATGGTAGTAGAGGCTTATTAGGATAACCACGGTGTAGGATAAGGTAACTGGAAGACTGGAGCCGGAGGTCGGGGCCAGACCTAGGTAGCAGAAACCGTGGACAGAAGAAGGATCAGAATACAGGCCGAGGGTCAGGGCTGGCAGCAATCAAGCAGGTCCATAATTCAGGTGAAGGTCAGGGTCACAGGAAAAGAAGCAATATCTAAAATCCAGGAAAAAGGACAGAGCAACAGGCAATCAGGCAAAGTCCAAGAGATCAGGTAAGGTCACAACGAAGAATCCATCAGGATTGTCAGGAAACAAGCAGGTCAGCAACACACAGGCAGCAGACGCTATTACCGGCAGGGAGGGCTTCCTGCCTTAAATAAATTGAAGGGCCAATAAGAAACAGGGAGGCACTGGAGGGGGAATTAGCCATAGCAGTGATTTAATTAATTAGTTGACATTGTGCACGCAACAGATGCCCAGCTGGTCGGGTCGAGGCGGTGAAACGAAGAGCATCCTGGGCCGAAAACCGGAAATGATGTCCAGGTCGTCATGACGATAACCAGGATACAGCCAGGTTGCTGGAGCAATATGCGGTGGCTCAGCATCACTGCGACTCATGACAATATGTTTGTATTTGCATACTTAACATATAAATATACTGGAGTTGATTAAAATATCTTTGTGTCACGAGTCGCCGCACTACTAGTGACCTCAAGGCTGTCTCCTTAACTCGCGCCTCGGCTGCCTGTCAGACAGCCAGGACATCATTTCCGGCCAGGACGTCCAGGTTGCCTGGACAGCAGCTGGGTCCCTCCTTTCAGATTTGCCGTGTCCCAGCACTTGGGCAAGTTGCTGGGGCATGAACGTGGGGGCATGATTAATGTGTTTTTCACTGCCTGTGGCGAAATTCAGGCACTCCCTGGCCCCTATCTGATATAATCTTAACACTATTTAAGACAGGGTATATAAAATGATTTTAGGGTGTATCAACATGTGGCTTTGATACAGTTTGCGAATAGGGAATGAAATGCGTCAGTCAGTGCTAAGACCGAAAGTTACATTGTGGATCCAGATACCTTATTTATTTTACTGCCCGGGCAGTAAAACAGGTGCGCACCAACTTTGTTGGACCTGCTGCTATCGGAGAGCTGACACAGATGGCAGCAGTGTGGAGATTTTTGGGCGTAATCAATACCCTGTGTTGTTGTTTGATACACTATATCAGCCATGGATGTTTAGAATCATATATTATGTGCAATATCGTTCCTTTTTTCATAGGAATTATAGTACACTTTGGTTTGTATGTCGGTTTTTATATATATTTTCTATGTATTGTATTGTTAAACATTATGAGGAAGCATTTTTTACCACAGCGATTTCCTTATTCTTTCTCATTATTGGATTTTCTATAATATATGTTATAAATTCAATTTCAACAATTCTTGTAGATCTTTTATTTGTGCTGATCTTTCAAATTTATAGTTTATTCTCTTTTTTTGGAATTGACGCATTCCTTTTACAGCTGCAGCAGAGGTTTACAGGAGTGCAAACACAATTTTTTTATATCCATTTCAGCACCTGATTATTATTTTTACATTTTATAGATAGATGGGTCTAGGGTCTGGCAGACATGGGTAGTGAGAGCAAAGAAGCCGGAGTACTCTGTGATGGAACTTTGTGTTAGAAACAGACTGCGTACAAACTGTAAAAAATTCCTTCATGTCCCGGTGGAGTGTGGGACACCAGTAATTCCAAGAGGTAAACACTTGAATATAGCAATACTGGTCATAAGTCCAATGGCCAAGCAGATATACATGTGAATAGTCAGACATTTTCCGGGTCGGTACACAAGTGAGTAGTCAGACCTTTGACGGGCAGCAGGAGCTAAGCAGGCAGAACACTCAAGCAAAGTTCTGATCCAGGAAGTGCCTATTATAGGCCCAAACAGAAACATGAAAGACAGGATGAACCCTCATCAATCCTGGGAGTTTAGGTCGAAAGGCAGATGAACTGACTTGTGCCACAATTTTAAAGGGACCAATATATTTTGGTCCTAGTTTAGGAGTAGGTATGCTTACTTTTAGAAAGACCAACATTGTCGCCAATGCTTGAAACTGGTGCAGCATTATGATTCCTGTCTGCCTTGAGGATAAAAGGAAGCTCTTGGTTGGTATATATTATCATGGCATCTGTAGTATACTTTGTTTTAAGCAAACAGCTTCAGCTTCTGGAGACCAATGGAAAGATGATCCCTTCTTGATTAGTTGAGTGATTGGTGTCACAATTTTGGAGAAGTGTTTAGTGAAGTCTATAGAAGTTCGCAAATCCTATGAACCTTTGTACCTCTGTAATATTCTTTGCCAATCTACTATAGTCTGGACCTTGCTAGGGTCCATTCTCAAACCTTGAGGTAAGATAATATAGCCCAAGCACTGAACCTGTGTTTGGTGGAATTCATACTTTTCCAAGTGCTGTTTGCGAAGACGTTTCACTACCATTCAAATTTGTTTTTGAGAAGGTTAGTATGAGTAAGGATTGTATATTGGATGGAGATACTAACTGGTATTAGCGCTGAACAAGGAGGCATGGAGTCTAATGCACCCCTGGTTTTCACCAGGGATCCCCCAAGGAGGTTTGAGCTTGACTGTAAGAGGTGTGCAGGTTGCGGTTCCCCAGGACAGTTGCCAGTGTAGTAGTCATGAGAGTAGTCAAATGATATGGGTCAAGCCAAGCAGGAGAAGCAGTACCAAGGAGAATTCCAAGACCAGAGCAGCCAAGTTCAAACCAGATATGAAACTGAGCCAAATCAGTATCCAGGAGAATGGTTAGGTAACAAGCAGGGTCAAACCAGAAGTGCAACAGAACCAAATCAGTATCCAGGAGAATGGTCAGGAAAAAACAGTCAACACAGGAACAACAAAAGCAGGAACAAAAAAAATAGGTGCGACTGCTGGAGATGTGAAGAGACAAATAAAACCCTTTTCTAAACTTTAATCCACATAATCTTTGAGGATTTTTAACTCAGTTTCGGCTAATGGATAAAAGTGTCCAAAGGGTATGGCAGACCAAGGTAACAAATCCACCAGGCAAACATAGGGTCTGTCAGGTGGTAATTTGTCAGCATTCTTCTTATTAAAGACATCAGAAAAGTCTTTATATTGTAGAGGTAACTCTTATAATACTTGTCACGGGCACTAGGAGTCTTGCCCAGGAATTCACCAGATGACTGGGCTTACCAGAGTAGTGAAGTTCACACAACGGTCCTCTGGTAGCGGGGTGACTAGCGGAACAGATATCACAACAGATGGAGAGAGAATGCCAATAAATAATAGGAAAGTCAGTGACTTGCAGCAATCTTTGGTCAATGAATCAGCGACTAGCTGATATAGTGGAAAGGCAGATTTGAACACGGAGATCAGGATGGACGTGAGTAGATGCAGGGAGGTAGCAGGGAAGTCAGTGGTCTGCGTACAGCAAGTTGTACCACTGCTTATGGTGAAGAGACTTGTCCAGGTGCAGGTAGGTAGCGGGGAAGTCAGTGGTCTGCGTATAGCAAGTTGTACCACTGCTTATGGTGAGAAGACTTGTCCAGGTGCAGGTAGGTAGCGGGGAAGTCAGTGGTCTGCGTATAGCAAGTTGTACCACTGCTTATGGTGAGAAGACTTGTCCAGGTGCAGGTAGGTAGCGGGGAAGTCAGTGGTCTGCGTATAGCAAGTTGTACCACTGCTTAATAGGTGAGGATGTGTACAAGTATTGATGAGTGGAAGCATACAAAGATAATAGGATGCAGACACTGAGAGCACAGAGGAACTTGATCCCAATAGGTATGCAGCGTATCCAACAAAGTCTATATAACTGTATGTGTGGCGCTGCTTGGTAGAGACTTGCTCAGCACAGATATGCAGGCCAATAATGGATAGTCAATCACAGTTATGCATATAACGACTAAGTAGTACGGTTAATTCCAAACAGGTATGCAGCTTAACAATAACAGTCTATAGCGGGTATGGATACAGCTGCTGAGCGTGGAAACTTGTCCTAGCGGATATGCAGAGTAAACGTAGAAAGTCAATAACAGATAGGCATACCGCTATTCAGTAGAACAGTCTGTCCACAGGGAGATGCAGGAACTGCAGAGACGCTGGACGGCAGAGACGAGTGTAGGAACCACAGGTGAGTAGATCCGGTAATCAGAGTCCAGCTGAGGACACAGGCAGGAAACAGGAGACTGTAGCAGGTATGGAAACCAGCAATGAGTAGCACAGGGAATCCACAGAAACTGAAGACACTAGTAGTACACAGGAGATAGTAGCGGGTATGGAAACCAGCGATGAGTAGATCAGGAATCAGCAGGAAACTGAAGACACTAGTAGAACACAGGGGACACCTTCAGAGACTCACAGGGAATGAGACTCCAAGATCAGGCAATGAGGTAATGCACACAGGTGCCTTAAATAGGGAGTTGCCTGATCAACCAATTTGGATTAAAAGCAACAGTCACAAGAGTTCTTGGGAGCTGCGCATGCGCAGACCATCAGGATGGCGGACGGCCGCAGTTCAGGATAGGTGCCGGCAGGAAGGCTAGGGAGCCACGCACCAGCGCAGAGGCACTCACGGTCCGGTGAGTGACAACACTTGAGACAAGGAACTACATAACTCACTCACCTCTTCAAGAGTGGGTTAGGATTTAGTCTCGGGAGCATGTGTTTTTTGTGAAAATTAAAGTGTCTTTGATTACCAGCTAACGGATGGATTATTTGCAGCCAACCAAGGAATTCCCAAAATAATAGGAAATTAAGTAGAGATCAGTAAGAAAGTCTCATGGTGATTGGGCTCAATTATAAGGTCCAGGCAGTTTGGACTGACCTGCCGTGGTGCCGGGGAATTCCCTGGTGGGCCCCTATGTCTCATAGTCACACCCTTTTTAGTGGAGGGGCGGAGCAAGTTAAAGCTAGTATCGAGCTCGTCGATGACTTTGCATCGCTGTGGGCTTACAAAACCCGCCCATTGGAGGAGGAGCTGCCTCCAAAGCTAGTACTACAGCGCTAAGCCTCTCATAGTAACAGGGAGAGGGAGGTGGGAGAGGGATTGGTTTCTGACAAAATAAAAAAAGCACTACTTGTAAACATAACATTTATACTGGAAGAATATGGTTCAATTAGCTTATAATATATACCAACACAGTGATCAGGTTGCAGATATATATGTTCTTTATTTACTTCATTTTTAGTAAATCAGGTGGTGACAAAGCCCTCTTATAGCAACGATTTTGGCTCTCTTTAGTCTGCCAGTGGCTCCTTTAGGAATCTATTATCACATCTTAATGTTCTGACATAAGCTAGCCAATGAACAAATATTAAAAAGAACTACTAGTAAACATTATATATACTGTTATGGGGGCTGGGGAGAATACACATCTACAAAAATTAAAGTCGCACTCCTAAATACTATATACATCATTATTAGGGATGGGGGGTTCTGGACTTTCTGGTCTGATTATCCAATAGGCTGAATAGACTGCAGCCTATGGTGCAAAATTATGACAGAGAGGTATCAACTGAATTTTCAAATATAAGAGAATATTTGTTCTCCAAAGTAAAAAGAAAATCTGAAAGAAGAATGTAGTAAGGTTTAATCTTGACGTATTTCCATGGTAAAGGATGAAAACAATGAGTCAACCTTGGGCCGGTGATAGTCATTTAATCGGCACTGTAAATGCTGACACCGTTTAGAACTACAAAAAAATAGCGATTACCATAACAGCGACAAGCTTAAAATTTCTACTTAACATATAACAGACAGGCAATCTGTCCAGCAGCTTGAATCACCTCCACATGTAAAATATGACTTGAAGAAATATGTACACTGAGAAATGACTTGGAATTGCCAAACTAAAACATTGCTTTTAAAGCAACAGTGGCCAGACCCACCACCTGTGGTGGGGGGTGCACTCATACAATAAGTATATGTTTATATACTTATTGTATGAGTGCACTCATACAATAAGTATATGTTTATTACACAGTCTCTTTGCTTTAAGTGCAGTGACCACATAAGCTTGATCATGTAAACTGCCAAATTAAATCCCTTTATATGCTTTTATTGTATATATGTTTTATTTGGGTTATCACACAGTTTTATGTTCAGGGTTTTTATATTTTTGGCAATCAATTATCAGCAGCAGCAGCTATTTATACAGCACCACTAACTCTGCAGTGCTGTACAGAGAACTCAATCACTTCATTCCCTGCCCAATTGGAGCTTACAGTCTAAGTTCCCTAACATACACACACAGACCGAGAGAGACTAAGGTCAATTTGATAGCAGCCAATTAACATACTAGTATGTTTTTTGCGTGTGGGAACAGCCTGAAGCAAACACGGGGAGAACATACAGATTAGGCCATGGTCGGAATCAACTCATGATCCCAGAGCTGTGAGGCAGAAGTGCTAATTACCACATTCTAGGGAATGGTTATATTGTGCTGCCATGACAGTGCAATTTTATTTGTTATTTCTTTAACTAATATAAGAACTGTTTTTGCAGTAAAATAAAATAAGAGCACACTTAAAGAAACTATTCAGAGTACTGAAGTTTTTTCAGTTAGAAGAGAAAATAATCAATTTAACTCTAGGCCGGTATCTATACAAGTCAAAAAGTCAAAGTGTGACAAAAAGTGGTATTTTGTAAGCATGAACCCATACATATTAGAGATGCTCAGGCTCGGTTCCCAGAGAAATTAACACATCTGAACTTAGCAGATCCGAGTACCAAGCCGAGCCAGCTCTGTACATTAGCACGCCCTCGGAATTGAAAACGAGGCAAAACATCATTGTTACATCATCGGATCTCGCAAGTTTTGGATTCTATAAGTATCGCCCCCCTCGGCGAACCAACGCCATTTCACAGAGGGACACAGAAGGGGTAGCACAGTTCTTGGCAGTCTCTAGTGCAGTTGGGCAGGGTCATAGGTAGAAAAGAAAGAGGAGGGGTAGCAGTGTTATTCAAAATCTCCAGTGATATTCAGGAGAACTCCATTGCTCCATTGCTAAGTGTCATTGATGAAATAGAAATAATAGGTCTGGCAGGCTTGGTCTTCTAAATCTGAAGTCACATTGTACTGTGTTATATACATAACACTCAAAGAGGAGAGCTCCATTGCTAATTGTCATTGCTGAAATAGAAATATTAGGGCTGGCAGTTTTGTTCTTAATATGCAGTCACATTGTACTGTGTTATCAAAATGGATTCACAGCAGTACACAGAAGACCAGGAGCACCAAGCAGCTGCTGGCACCAATCATGATGATAGTAATCCCTCTATGTCATCTGCTAAAGCCTATGTTAAAGTGCATAGTGTTTTTAAGTCAGGGAAACAAAAATGTAAAAAACACCTTTCACCTTAGTCAAGAAAAAAAGACCTGTAATCCAGGCAAAGTTATCTGCAGAAAAGAAAAAAATTGCTAACATGCCATTCTACACACACTGTGGCAAGGTAAGAATGAGGCCTTCGCCTTTCTCTATGAGTGCTAGTTCTGCAGCTGTCACTGAGGCATCTTCTTGTAAGGTCATGACCAAGCAAGACATTGTCATTCGGACTCCAAAAGTGCTGTCCAAATACTTTACGTGTAAAAGCTGAACTGGAAGAAAACAGTAAGGCATTAGAGGAAAATGTATGTTCAGATTCAGAAATGACGCAAATTCCTGAGGAGAGTCTATCCACGAGTGCTATGTGTAAAACTCACCTTTCTGGTAGTGTACCCATAAAGAAGGCCCCTTTCAGCATTTCTGCAGATATTTGCATGAACAGCCCAAGTGTAGCTGGTGATACTCAAATTGAGGAAGCCACTTTGGAATTGCAACAGGATGAGGGGAATATTTGTGTAGCTGACGAGGGCGCTAATGAGGATGTTGATGAGGATGATGTTGTTTGTGTAAGTCCTACACCAGTGGAAACAGTTCTTGCATATGATGAGAAGAAGGCCATTGTCATGCCGGTTCATTATTTATTATTTTTACCCAAATCCTGACAACAGTTGTCTAGCCATTTGTAGCATTTGTAAATCCACAGTCAGTAGTGGTAGGGACCTTAACCATCTAGGAACCTTATGCCATTTGACGCAAGTTCATGGCAAGGTATTGGGAAAATCAGAAAGTTATGCTAAAAAAATAACAACAAGCAGTCCATCATCAGCTAGGACCCTTCTCTCACCTCCATCCCAACGCCTGCACTCTACACCCACAACACCATCCTCATCAATATCCTGAGTAGCGATCAGAGTTAGTCCTGCATCCAAGTTGCTAAGGCTAGATGACTCCTCCATTATCCTGGATTCCTCAGAAGAATTCTTGAGCGTTTGTCCCACTGCTGCTGCTGCTGCTGGGGGTGACTCTTCATCCCAGAAGCAGACCAAGAAGAAGACTACTAATAGTATACAACAATTGACTGTTAAACATTCCTTTGCAAGAGGAAGCAAGTATGAAAGCTGTCACCCAGTATTAGTGCTAGTATTAGATCTGCGTCCAATATCCACTATTAATGCAGCTGGTTTTTAGACAGTTACTTGAAGTCTTGTGTCGCCATTACCAAATTCCATCACAACACCATTACAGTAGAAAAGCTATTCCCCACCTCTACCAAAAGGTTCGTAAAAATTTTATTATTATGCTGTAAAATGCCATTCTACCCACTGTACACTTAACCACAGATATGTGGACAAGCAGAACTGTTGCAAACTAAAGCTTATATGACTGTGACAGCACACTAAATTGGTGACTCACCTTCACCAGCAGGAACAGCAGCAGCATGTACACAAGTACGTCACATTTGTCAGAGGCAGGCTACTCTGTGTATCACCGGCTTTACTAAGAGGCATACAGCTGACAATCTGTTACAAAAACTAAGGCATGTCATTGCAACATGGCTTATCCCGCTTTGACTCTACCTCAGGCTATGTCATTTCTGATAACGCCACCAATATTGTGAGAGCATTACAGCTGGGTGAATTCCATCACATTCCCTCTTTTGCTACACAATAAACTTGGTGGTGCAGAGCTTTTAAAAAAATGACAGGGGCGTGCAGGATATACTGTCTGTGGCCCATAAAATATCTGGACATTTCCGGCATTCGGCAACAGCGTGTAGGAGATTGCAGCAGCTGCAAGAGCAATTTAATTTGCCCTGCCACCAAGTGAAGCAAGAGGTAGTGACAAGGCGGAATTCCACCCTGTATATGCTTCTGCGGATGGAGGAACAGCGAAAATCCATCCAGGCTTACTCCACAAGCCATGACATCGGGAAATGAGGGGGGATGTATTTTAGTCAAGCGCAGTGGAGAATACTTTCCATGTTATGCAAGGTGCTGAAACCATTCAAAGTAGTCACCTGTGAAGTGAGTTCAGACATTGCTAGCTTGAGTCAAGTGATTCCCTTAATTAGACTTTTGGAAAAGCAGCTTGAGAAACTGAAGAAGGAGATTAAACAAAGCAATTACGCTAAGCATGTCGGACTTGTAGATCAAGTACTTTATTCGCTTTGCCAGCATCCAAGAGCTATCAAAATCTTGAAATCGGATCACAACATTTTGGCGACTGTGCTTGATAATCGGTTTAAGAGCTATGTCTTCTCTTTGTTTCCAACTGACCCAGATCTGAAGAGATGCAAGGAGCTCCTGGTGAGCAAGATGACAGCTCAAGTGGTACGTGACAGGATGGCGTCTCCTCTTTCAGTTTCTCACTCAACTGCTGCTAGGAAAATCCAAAACCAAAACACAATGTTAATCCAGATCCAAAACCAAAACCAAAACCAGAACCAAAACACTGGAGTCAGTGAACATCTCTAATACATATACAGCACAAATGAGACAATAGCTATATGAAAATGGCATCTAAAAGAGAAGTAGATGTATTTTTCACAGCTTGCAATTTAAAGGTAAATTTGTAAGCAGATAATCTACATTTTGTTCTTAGTTCTCATATTTTCAGTGCCTTAAAATAGTGCCCCAAATTCATCAACATCTGACTTCTGCATCAAACACTGAGAACCTACCCCAATTATGGAGTTTACGCAGTATTTTTGATTGGCACTTAAGAAAAGTAAAACTGTATTGTTCATTAAAAAATATAGATTATTCTGCACAAATGTCTTAACTCCAGAAGCCTTATAATAAAAATAAAATACAAAAATGCAAGTACTTAAAACCATACAACAATTTCACAACAAAATGATTTACATGTATTGCTCTTTCTCCTGAAAATAATAGTAAACACTGTCTCCTGCCAAGGAAGATTTATTGTGGCTGATACCAGACAGAGCTGCAATGTCTGCAGCAAGACTTCAGTGTGCATGTCCAGAACTGAATAGAGTTAGTTTATGCCTGCTTCTGAGTGACAGCAGGAGAACTGTGCGTTTAATGTCCCTAAAAGTCCCTGACAAAGTCTAATCAGAGATAGCTCTCCCTCATTACACAAAATCGCAGACACACTCCTAGTCTGGCACTATATGTGAAGGTTTGGAAAACAAAAGAAATGTTCGGAATACAGAGAAAAGTGGGACGTGTGGGTTGAATTTTATATACGTTTGTGGAATTTTTTTTGCGAAAGCATCTGTGATAAAATGTTCTTGTATATTATGTCAGGAATTACTGCCTCTGCCAGTTGCCTGGTTTAAAATCGTATCATATATTCAAACAGTCAAACAATATATCACCTCTATTTTGTCAGGAAACTTCTAACTACCTTTGCCTGTCACAAAATGCACTCTGCGCACTCATGACTTTGAAGTGTTCACTGTATGGGGTTACACACGATTCCAGCACTCAGTCTTTCTCTCACCTATCATACAGGTTACAGATTTGCCAAATCACCCCCAAACAGCACTCTCACAACCACACCCACTTTGGTTCCACAACTACCTATTGAATAAGGGCAATAGGGCAGCACGGTGGCGTAGTGGTAGCACTTCTGCCTCACAGCACTGGGGTCATGAGTTCAATTCCCGACCATGGCCTTATCTGTGTGGAGTTTGTATGTGGGTTTCCTCCGGGTGCTCCGGTTTCCTCCCACACTCCAAAAACATACTAGTAGGTTAATTGGCTGCTATCAAAATTGACCCTAGTCTGTCTGTCTCCCTCTCTGTCTCTCTGTCTGTCTGTCTGTATGAGTCTGTGTGTGAGTGTGTGTCTATATTAGGGAATTTAGACTGTAAGCTCCAATGGGGCAGCGACAGATGTGAATGAGTTCTCTGTACAGCGCTGCGGAATCAGTGGCGCTATATAAATATATGGTGGTGATGATGATGATGAATAGGACCCTAATATCCTGTCCCACCCAGGCACAACATGATCCTTACTACACCCATGTTAGCAAGGGACACAACAGCAATCAAAGGGTTAACGCTTTAACACCTCCAGACTCTATTACACAAATCTAGATGTAGGCACACACTATGCTGGGTAGACAAATGTATTAACAATTCACATTACAGCAATCAAAGGGTTAATATGATCAAGCTATACTCTTCATAAAAGGCTAATGGATTTGTTTAGAGCAATAAGGACAGCAATTATTAAATGTTAGATTTAATAAGCAAAAAAGTACAATGATTACAGGTTAGTAAAAAAATTAATAAAAGTGACAAAATATACAGCAAAACAGATTTAAAAATAAAAAGGACAAAGTTTCAGAATATAAACTTACATATGAGTTGCATAATCTGTGCAAGGGAAATTGGCTTGGAAGATGGACAGCTTTAAAATGTTGATTGATTTCCCAAAAGATTAACAATATCTTGTAAGTGGTTTCAACTTTTTAAAGACACTTTTTCCACTTTCCCCCTCCTACTGGGATGTGGTCACCAGTGGGGCCTGTGACAACGTTTTACAACCATAATTTACATCTCTATTTAATACCCATTGCTAAAATGTAACATAAGAGAAAATTGGGGTGTGTAGGGTTCAATTTTGTGTACGTTTGTGGAAATTCTATTGAAAGCATTTTTGATGATTGTTGCTATATGTTACAATACAGAAAACACACTTGGCCCCATTTGCAAACTGGAAAAAAATTTGAAAAACCAGATCAGGCCTAAATTCAGCAGCTACTAAATTGAGAATCCAGGATCAATCAGAGATACAGATACTCATTATTTACAGGTAGGAATACAATTCTTTAAATTTATATTTTTTTAACTCGAAAATATTTTTATTAAAGTTTCCCAAAAAAAATAGTATACATAGACAGTCACAGTTCAAATGGCACTTATACTAATATTTTTAATGTTTGTAAAGATTTAATTTTTAACAAGCTAATCAGAAAATGTATAATATGTTTGCATGACATGATTAAAACTGCTTTGCTAATGGAATAGCATTATTATAATGAGATGATATCATGTTCATACTTATGTGATCATTGGAGGGAATTAATATACTTTGAGGGAATGGCATGATGATTAGTTTGTTTCTAATGAAGAGATTATTGGATGACAGGCTAATGATAAAGAGGAGATATAAGAAATTGGCATACATGACTGAGGTAAACAGCGTTGGAACTATCTGCAGACATGGCTTTAAACGATCTTCAGTGGGCATCACTGATGAGAAAAATATTGTTTGTGTTGTCGCTAGGCACTATAAAATATCTTGAAAAATAAGTTCAATTTCAGAAGATAAAATCCAGGTGGAGGTGCCTAAAAATAAGTAATATAAAAGACAGTGTAACCAAATGAAGCAGGGTGAGATAACGACAGAAGTTTGGAGAACTGTTGCTGATTTGGCAGAGGTAGACATTGTTCAGCTTGAAGCAGAGCTTCTAAATTGTGTGCAGAATTATTTAGTGCTTAAAAATCAATTTTTTGACTCAGACAACAAGTGTTAGTGCAGAAGAAACAAACGATGCAGAAACAATGCCCAGTGATATGAATAATAAAGCATGTGAAAACTAGAGATGGGCGGGCTCAGTTTCCTGAAAACCGAACCCACCCGAACTTTGGGAATCCGAGTACCGTGACGAGTCGGCTCGGTACTTTAATGCTAATTCGGATTCCAAAACGAGGCAAAACGTCATTGTGACGTCGTCGGATCTCGGATCTCACTTTTTAGCTGCCATTTGAGAGAGGGATACAGAAGGGGTAGGATAGAGTGGCAAAGAGAAGAGCTCCATTGCTGAAATACTAATCTACCAGGCCATGCAGGCTTTTATTCTGAATTTGCACCAAAAAGTGTAGAGTGTTATATTCATCCAAAGACAAGAGCTCCATTGCTGAATTTGTCATTGCTGAAATACAAATATAATATACTAGTCCTCCTTGCAACCTTTTTTTCGGAATTTGCAGCAAAAAGTGTAGGGTGTTATATACATCCAAAGATGAATGCTCCATTGCTAAGAGTCATTGATGAATAGGAAAGCAAGCAGGCTTGTCTTCTGAATTGCAGCCAAATTCTACTGCATTATAAAGGAAACAGACAAAGAGGAGTGCTCCATTGCTAAGAGTCTTTGATGAATAGGAAGGCAAGCAGGCTTGTCTTCTGAATTTGCAGGCAAATTCTACTGCGTTATATAGGTAACAGACAAAGAGGAGTGATTTATTGCTAAGAGTCATTGATGAATAGGAAGGCAATCAGGCTTGTCTTCTGAATTTGCAGGCAAATTCTACTGTGTTATATAGGTTACACACAAAGAGAAGAGCTCCATTGCTAAGAGTCATTGCTGAAATAGAAATTATAGGCCTGGCTGGCTTGGTCTAAATCTGCAGTTACATTGTATTGTACGTTTCTCCGTCTGTCCACCCCTCCCCTTAGATTGTACGCTCCTCTGAGCAGGGCCATCTCTCCTCCTGTTTCCACCACTTCTAACTCTGCTCTCCAGCTACTTTGCTCTCCTCCTCGAGGGCCCTCCTCCCCCCTCTGAGGGTCTCCCTGTCTTCCGCGCCCTCCTCTTGGGCCCCGTCATTTGCGGATACTCCCCCCGCCCTCACTAGCTATGCATTGAGCTTACTGAGTTACTGTGCTTTATGTTTACTGTACTCTGCTGTCTCACCTTGTATTGTAATTCGTTTTTGTCCCTGTACGGCACCACGCACACCTTGTGGCGCCCTATAAATAAAAATTAATAATAATAATAATACCATAGCTCACTCAGAAACAGGAGAGGTGGCTAGGTTCAGTGCTGAAACAGAAATTGTAATAATAGGGCTGTTAGTGTTCTTAAAAGTCTCCAGTGACATTGTACTGTGCTATAGCTCATACAGAAACAGGAGGGGTGACATTGTTGTTGTCACTCTCCAGTCTCAGTCACTATTATACTAATCCCTCTACCTCATGTGCTAAAGCCTATGTTCAAGTGCATAGCGGTTTTAAGTCAGGGAAACAAAAATGTAAATAAAAAGCTTTTACCTTTTTAAAGAAAAATAACCTCTCTAAAAAGGTGAAAGTTTACTATAGAAAACATGAAATTGCCAAGATGCCATTCTACCCAAAATATTACCAGGAATATCAGCATCAGGTAGTTCCCTTCTCTTAGCTAGATTTCAGAACTTGTAATCTACAGTGTCATAATATTCACCCTCAACATTGTGTACATCTTCCTCAAACAATACAAATTCATCCCCGCTGGAATCCACCATCACAGAAGTTTCATGATCAGAAGGATCAAAGAAGTGAGAACAAGTGCCTGTTTTAGTATTCTTAGCACCGGATCAATATGTGAATAATACTGAAGCAACAAAATAATATGAACCTTAGCATTGATGTAAGGGTAGGGCTGTTTAAAGATAGTGGAGATTTTCATGGTCTGTATAGACATTGACTGGGAAAGTGGCTCCCTCAAGAAGATATCTCCACTGCTCCAGAACTAATTTACTTAAAAGAAGAGGCTTGCTGAGACAATGGATGGATGAGGCATCACACTTGAGGAAGAAGGGGTGGGTGGTATCTGGTTGTTTAAGAATAAGAGCAGAAATAAAAACTTGCATCAAAAAGTTGAAGGCTTCAGATACCCCGGGATGCCACACATTTGTGTAAAGGGTTTTCCAGGTAATTGATGTGATATGTGTAACTACGTTGGAGTATTCCTTAATAAAATGGTTATAGTAATTTATCAACCTTAATAAGTTTTGTAATGATTTAAGTCCAGAGGTTTGGAGACAGTTTTTGATTGCATCTACCTTTTCTAAATCCATTTGGAGGCTAGATGTTTAGATTATATATACCAGGAAAATTCCCTGGAATAGGATCAAACCAGATTGAGCATTCATTCAAGAACCCTTTACCAGCTTTAGGATCCCCATCATATTTAGGTGGGTTTGGAATACGAAGCTGGAACAGTACATTGGGTACTTTAGTCGTAGCGGGTAAATTAACCTGACCACCAAGGTATGCTGGAGTATATCCATGAGGAGGAGAGACACTACATGTCAGGTGCCGTCTCCGCACTGACACTTGGTGCAGGAGACGGACGCCTGCACCTTCCAAGCAACCACGTCCTGTTGCCTAGTAGCGGGACACTATCTCTGCTCACCTGTCTACAGCCAGCATGTCTTACCGCCAAAATCTCCCTAACCCTATCAGGAGGCACCTTAGGGTATATAAGGCAGCCTCTGACACATGTCTAGTGCCAGAGTATTTGGTCTTCAGCCTTGCTCCAGCGTTTGTTCCTGTGTTGCTGTTATTTGGATTCTGACCCCGGCTTGTTTCTGACTTCTCCTTGGTTCCTGATTCTGGCTTAGACTGATATTTGGTATTGACCCGGCTTCCTGACCATTCTCCTGCTTCTGATTTGGCTATATCCGTTCCTCTGGTTTTGACCCGGCTTGCTGACTACTCTTCCATCCTGCATCCTGGTGGGCTCTCACCGCTGCCTCAATTGTTACCTCGCCAGCTGACTGATACTGAGGGGCGCGACCTGCACGTCCCTTGCAGCGAAGTCCATACCTCCTTGCGGGGGTTCCTGGTGAAAACCAGGGACGTGTTAGACTCCGCGCCTCAGTACTCAGTAGCGCGAACTGCTGGCAGGTATCATCAATTCCACCTAGTGATTCTGACAGTATACTCTGGCCATGTCAAATGTTGAAGGCACCGGTGATCTCTCTGCTATTGACCTCCTGCAGCACCTGACTCGCCGAGTTGATCAACAAGAGGTTAACCAGACTCAGCTTCTGCAATGCCTTCAGGGACTGACTACGCACATGGATACCCTTCAGAGAACCCTGACTCCTCCCGGAGTATCTGTTGCTCCCGCACCCCCCGTTGTCGGCTCTCCTGCTGCAGCTGCACCTAATTCTACCTGAGGAGCCTATGCAGATCTGGCTTTCACGTCTAACTGTGGAGGAGTGGGAACGAAGGTTTAAAAACCATCTATGCCTCTACTGCGCTGACCCCTCTCACATTCTATCTCAGTGTTCCAAGAGACCAGGGAAACACCAGATCCTAGTCTGTGCCAGGAAAGCCGGTCTAGGACTGAGTACATCTTCCCCTTATTCCCCAGACAAGACAGACTTTTGATGCCCATCATCATCCATGCTTCCCAGGGTCCGGTCTCCCTTTGGGCCTTCGTGGATTTAGGGGCAGCTGGAAACTTTATTTCTGCATCCTTAGCAGCTAACCTTCATCTCCCCCTGGAATCATTATTGCAACCCTTGGTTCTGACAGCGGTGGATGATAACAGAGTGGCCAATGGATCTAACTCTCAGGCCACCCGGCCGATCCGACTGCAAGTTGGTCTCCTCCATTTTGAATGGATCTCGTTTCTAGTCCTTCCACAGACTGTCAGAATCACTAGGTGGAATTGATGATACCTGCCAGCAGTTGGCGCTACTGAGTACTGAGGCGCGGAGTCTAACACGCCCCTGGTTTTCACCAGGAACCCCTGCAAGGAGGTATGGACTTCGCTGCAAGGGACATGCAGGTCGCGGCCCTCAGTATCAGTCAGCTGGCGAGGTAACAATTGAGGCAGCAGTGAGAGCCCACCAGGATGCAGGATGGAAGAGTAGTCAGCAAGCCGGGTCAAAACCAGAGGAGCGGATATAGCCATATCAGAAGCAGGAGAATGGTCAGTAAGCCGGGTCAATACCAAATATCAGTCTAAGCCAGAATCAGGAACCAAGGAGAAGTCAGGAACAAGCCGGGGTCAGAATCCAAATAACAGCAACACAGGAACAAACGCTGGAGCAAGGCTGAAGACCAAATACTCTGGCACTAGACATGTGTCAGAGGCTGCCTTATATACCCTAAGGTGCCTCCTGATAGGATTAGGGAGATTTTGGTGGTAAGACATGCTGACTGCAGACAGGTGAGCAGAGATAGCGTCCCGCTGCTAGGCAACAGGACGTGGTTGCTTGGGAAGTGCAGGCGTCCGTCTCCTGCACCAAGTGTCAGTGCGGAAACGGCGCCTGACACTACAACAATAAATTGATTGAGTGTATCCTGATTTGCTTCTTGTTTCTCAATTCTACACACAAGTTGTTGTAGGAGATCTCAAATAGAGGGGTTAACTGTGTAAGCAGTGGCCAGATTATACAGTAATGGTAATGTCCTAAATAGTGGATTTCTTATTGCCAGCCAAGGTTTGTAAAGGCAGAAACAGAGGAGTAGAGTCTAAAGAGCTAGAATGAGTATTCACCAGGGTCCGCTGCAAGAAGATTTGTGCTTTGCCATTGGTGGGTTCGCAGGTTGCGGAATTTTGTGCTGCCCTGTAACGTGACAGGATGGTGTGAAGGAGACAGGTCAACTAGTTGGGGTCTGGTACATGATCGGATTGTGGAGTTCCAAATAAAAGACAGACGGAGAGTCAATACAAATCAAGTCAGGAATAAACAGCAGTACTGAATGTGAAGAACAAAAGAAATGACAGTCTGAGTCTTTTACACATGGATCATCCACAAGATGTCACAGGGAACACTGAAGCTCAGGTATAAAGTGAGTCTATTACTGTGGCTCTGAATTGTAGACAGAGAAGTGCTTAAATAGGCAGCACTGTGGCTTGATGGTTAGCACTTCTGCCTCAAAGCAGTGGGGTCATGAGTTTGATTCCCAACTATGGCCTTAACTGTGTGGAGTTTATATGTTCTCCCTGTGTTTGCGTGGGTTTACTCCGGATGCTCCGTTTTCCTCCCACACTCCAAAAAACATACTGGTAGGTTAATTGGCTGCTATTAAATTGCCCTTAGTCTCTCTCGGTCTGTGTGTGTGTGTGTATGCATGTTAGGGAATTTAGACTGTAAGCTCCAATGGGGCAGGGACTGATGTGGAATTAGTGGCGCTCTATAAATAAATAGATGATGATGATTATGCTCTGACAGATTCAAAATGAGTATGCCTATGATGTTGGTGTTCATATGATAGCTAGAACAAATTTCCTGCTCTGCCATTTGCCCACTACTATAAGAGAGCAGGACATTCATTATATCCTCTTTCATTTATAGAAACCATGTCTCATCTGAAATGAAGCAACCCCAAAGCATGAAGCTGCCACCAATATGCTTTAGAGTACGTATGGTATTATTTGGATGATGAGCTATGTCACAATGTAACCAAACATATTTTTTTGAATTTGTGCTGAAAAGTGCAACCTAGTTCTCGTCAGACCACAAGACATTTTGCACATGGTTTGAATGTATTTTTTTGCCAAATGTACACTGACTTGGATGTTCTATTTTTGGGAGAAATAGTTTCCATCTTGCCATAGCCCAGACATGTGCATAAATGGGGAGATTATTGTCACATGCAGGGAATGACCAATTCCTGAAATAATTTCCTACGGCGTCTTTAATATATAATGTTCCTATCATCAAATTTTGAGGGATGTCCTAATATAGGCCTAATTTTCACCTATTTGGAATAAATCATAGTCATAGCCTTTTGTTTATCTATCACTTACATTTGAAACTCGGAACTCTTACTTATTCACATGCAATAACTACCATCTATCATTGGACGTCGTGTACAGTTTCATATGCTGGCTTTCATTGCTTTATTGTTGTATGCTATGCTTATGCTTGCTTCTGGCCAGGAGCATTGAATTTGTTTTTATATTGCTTTGAAATTCTTACTATCTCTTAGTGTATTTGAATTTCGATACTATAAACGATACTGATGTACATTATAGCGCCTGGAGATTTTTTCTGTGTATCTATATCTATTGTGGTAGGTTTATGTTTCCCTACTTTTTCTCCTTCCTGGTTGCTTTACACATACCTATTTGAGGGTAGCGCAGATAAGATCCTTTGTTATATCAATTCTCTAAATTAGCTATTTCTTCATTATTGTTAGCTCTAATAATGGTGAAAGTGACTCAATTTGCCTTTTAAAGTCTTCATTTACCTAATACAAATGCTTAAATCTTATTGTGGCCATGGTGATAGGGATATCAGTTCAATTACAATCTCAGGTGATAAAATCACAAAGCACATCCTTGCCTGGGGGTAATTTTTCTGTTGTCATATCAGCAACATGTACAATCTAGTTTTAGATGAATTTTAGTATGGTAAGTTTAAATCTGCAGTTCATCCGATACTTTGGAGACATGAAGTCTCCAGTGGTCCTGCTGCATTCTAATTACGCTCAACTTATTCACACAGTGTCGTCATATTACTAGAGACACAGTCACAAAAAATTTTTAATGATGATTTGGGTTTTATTTGCAATATAATTTTAATAAAGCTAGTCTGAATTAGCAGTATCAAAATGGTCAGGTAGCTTGAAAAGTTTAATTGCTGTCAAAAGCAATAGAGATTTGGTGCAAAGATAAGGATATAGGAGCCTACTTCACATGAACAGCCCATTTAATATATAATATATATATATATGTGTATATATATATATATATATATATATATATATATATATATATATATATATATATACATACAGTGCATCCGGAAAGTATTCACAGTCTTTCACTTTTTCCACATTTTGCTATGTTACAGCCTTATTTCAAAATGGAATAAATTCCTTTTTCTTTCAAAATTCTACACACAATACCCCATAATTACAACGTAAAAAAAGATTTTTGAGATTTTTGCAAATTTATTAAAAATAAAAAACTAAGAAATCACATGTACATAAGTATATTCACAGCCTATGCTCAATACTTTGTTAATGCACCTTTGGCAACCATTACAGCCTCAACTCTTTTTGAATATGATGTCATAAGCTTGGCACACTGGTCTTTGGACAGTTTCGCCCATTCCTCTTTGCAGCACCTCTTAAACTCTATCATGTTGGATGGGAAGTGTCGGCGCACAGCCATTTTCAGATCTCTCCAGAGATGTTTAATTGGATTCAAGCCTGGGAACTGGCTGGGCCACTCAAGGACATTCACAGAGTTGTCCTGAAGCCACTCGTTTGATATCTTGTCTGTGTGCTAAGGGTCGTTGTCCTCCTGAAAAGATGAACCATAGCCCCAGTCTGAGGTAAAGAGCGCTCTGGAGCAGGTTTTCATCCAGGATGTCTCTGTACATTGCTGCATTAATCTTTCCCTCTATCCTGACTAGTCTCCCAGTTCCTGCTGCTGACAAACATCTCTACAGCATGATGCTGCCACCACCATGCTTTACTATAGGGATGGTATTGGCCTGGTGATGAGCGGTGCCTGGTTTCCTCCAAACAGGACACCTGGCATTCACACCAAAGAGTTTAATTTTTGTCTTATCAGACCAGAGAATTTTGTTTCTCATGGACTCAGAGTCCTTTAGGTGTATTTTGGCAACCTTCAGGCAGCCTGCCATGTGCTTTTTACTAAGCAGTGGCTTCCGTCTGGCCTTTCTACCATACTGGCTTGATTGGTGGATTTCTCCAGTCCTTCTGGAAGGTTCTCCTCTCTCCACAGAGGAATGTTGTAGCTCTGACAGAGGGACCATCAGGTTCTTGGTCACCTCCCTGACTAGGGCCCTTATCCCCCGATTGCTCAGTTTAGACAGCCAGTCAGCTCTAGGAAGAGTCCTGGTGGTTCCAAACTTCTTCCATTTACAGATGATGGAGGCCACTGTGCTCATTGGGACCTTTAAAGAAGCAGATATTTTTCTATACCCTTCCCCAGATTTGTGCCTCGAGACAATCATGTCTCCGAGGTCTACAGACAATTTCTTTGACTTCATGCTTGGTTTGTGCTCTGACATGCACTGTCAAGTGCGGGACCTTATGTAGACTGGTGGTAGTCAGTAAGACGGTATTGACTACCCCGACAGAAGACATGACGACACAAGGACTCCGACTGAAGAGGAGGGCGACCTGCCAAAAGAAGTACTTACCGGAATGCAGATGTCTTCAGATGATGACTTGCTATCTTGTCGGCTCCCGAAAATGACATCATCCTCAAGCGCGACTGTCCTTTAAGGCGGCGATGGCCGGAGGCGCATGTCATTTATGACAGGTAAGTACTATTTTAGGGGTTAGGGGTTTTAGGGATATTAGGGTTAAGATTAGGGTTACCTCTGATAAAACCATCATTTACGATGGAGAAACGCGTCATTGACCTAATTTCCGGAATTCCGATTGGCAGCAAGAGGATTGCAAGCTGTCTACAAACTTTACTACATCTGCTCTCTGCATCAACAGGCTGCTGCAGCGGATGTGTATACACAGAAGGCACCTCAAATCTAAGTTTCTGCGTTTGTAGACATTCAGATTTTTATATGTAAGATGTCCTAATGATTGTTTTGCTGGAGGCTGGATCTGTCACAGAAGACCTCTTTGCCATATTTACTATATCCATCATTCATATGGATACCTTTGTGTTCTAATATACATGGCACTAAGAGAAGAAGTATAGATCCTGTTTAAACCGGATATTTTGAGCTGTGGGTTAATTGATCATGAATTAATGTATTCCTGTATGTTTAATTGTTTTTAATCCTATATAGGTTTTATGGTGTAAATATCTCTCAATAAATTTTACATTAACTATTTTTTCAGCGCCTCCCTATATAGTTTATATTTCCATTTTTGAGTGGGCAACTTCAGCAGGTTGCCTAGTGGAAGTTGCAGAAAATTAGCCAGATAATCGGAGAATACTGATCCAATAGCGCCCTTGTCTGTGTATATATATATATATATATATATATATATATATACATATATACTGGACTCTGGCTAGTTGAACATATCTAGCTGGCCAGCGTAGTACAAATACAAAAACCTTTTAAATCTTGCAATAGATCAAGGCAATTCGATCGGCAACATGGATATCTTATTCAGAGGAAACAAAATTAGCAAATATAGACAAACTCATTGACACATTTGCCAAGTGTGAAATAGGCATATTGATTTTTAGCTGTCAGCAATTGTAGTTACATGAGAAGATCAAAGGACTGCAGTTGTGATATGTGCGCACATACTGACCCCTTTGGAACCTTGGAAATGGATTGTTTGGTAGCTGTAAATTTAGAACTCATAGAAGAAATTAGAGGTAGCTCTGAAGACATTACTTGAGACAGACACTTAGCAGGATTACTCTTTGTTGCTCATGTTTGTTTTCAATATTACCGGAGCATAAACAAACCCTTTGGAAATGCAAATCATTTTAATCTATTAAACATGTGCATTTAGGGGATAAGTATATCTAAATTAGGGATGTGCACCGGCGACTTTTGAGGTCTCGTGTTTTGTGTTTTGGATCCGGATTTTCGTTATTTTTGGGGTTCGGATTTGTCTCGCAAAACACTTGACGAAAGGTCTCGGTTCGGATTTAAGGTTTTGGATTCGGATTTTTTTTGAAAAAAACATAAAAAGTTTAAAAATCAAGTTTTTGGGCTTATTTTCACTCCTAGGCTATTATTAACCTCAATAACATTCAATAACAAGCATTTCCACTAATTTACAGTGTATTCTGAACACCTCACAATATAGTTATTAGTCCAAAACGTTGCAACAAGGTATCTTTCTGGACTGCGTAGAGGAGTGGGTCACCACAATATATATTAAAAACCCTGAACTTTTATGATTCGCACCAATAAATGTACCTGGACTGCGTAGAGGAGTGGGTCACCACAATATATATTAAAAACCCTGAACTTTTATGATTCGCACCAATAAATGTACCTGGACTGCGTAGAGGAGTGGGTCACCACAATATATATTAAAAACCCTGAACTTTTATGAATCGCACCAATAAATGTACCTGGACTGCGTAGAGGAGTGGGTCACCACAATATATATAATAAGAAAACCATCAACTTGTTTGATTCGCACCAATAAATGTACCTGGACTGCGTAGAGGAGTGGGTCACCACAATATATTAAAAACCCTGAACTTTTATGAATCGCACCAATAAATGTACCTGGACTGCGTAGAGGAGTGGGTCACCACAATATATTAAAAACCCTGAACTTTTATGAATCGCACCAATAAATGTACCTGGACTGCGTAGAGGAGTGGGTCGCCACAATATATTAAAAACCCTGAACTTTTATGAATCGCACCAATAAATGTACCTGGACTGCGTAGAGGAGTGGGTCACCACAATATATTAAAAACCCTGAACTTTTATGAATCGCACCAATAAATGTACCTGGACTGCGTAGAGGAGTGGGTCACCACAATATATATAATAAGAAAACCATCAACTTGTTTGATTCGCACCAATAAATGTACCTGGACTGCGTAGAGGAGTGGGTCACCACAATATATTAAAAACCCTGAACTTTTATGAATCGCACCAATAAATGTACCTGGACTGCGTAGAGGAGTGGGTCACCACAATATATTAAAAACCCTGAACTTTTATGAATCGCACCAATAAATGTACCTGGACTGCCTAGAGGAGTGGGCACTGGGCACCACAATAAAATATATAAAAAACCTTCAACAGGTCTGCATTACACTACACATACGGCTGCTCCTCCATCCTCTCCATCATATACATGTTAGAGTTTTAGCGTGTGACAACCTCTTGTTTTTGATAATGTCAGTGCATTTTGAATATTTTTCAATTTGCCCCACACCACTGAATGTACTTTATCTATGATACGCATCTATCTATCTTGACTGCGTAGTGTGATGGCCCCGGTACACAATTTGGTACCGAGGCCACAATATAATTAAAAAACCCTCCACGTGTCAGAATTCCACCAAACAAGTATCTGGACTGCGTAGTGGGGTGGCACCGGTACCCAATTTGATACCGGGGCCACAATACCTCCTCCAAACATGGTACAGACAATTCGTCATTGAGATCCCATCAAGTATGTTAAAGACAGACAGGGTCCAAGTGTTATTGGTTGACTTTGTAAACAAAAAACTGTCCCTGTTGCACATAGTCGTGCAATGAAGACTGACTTTTTCATTTAAAGGCACCATCTTTCAAGTGTAGTGTTTGTAAGTCTAAGTCATATTATACTTTTGGTAAAATTGGTTTATTTTGTTCCTCTTTATGGTAACTACTAATAGAATTAAAGTATTAAATAGAAGCGGCAGTTCCTCTTTATGGTAATTAGTAATAGAATTAAAGTATTAAATAGAATTAAAGTATGAAATAGAATTAAAGTATTAAATAGAATTAAAGTATGAAATAGAATTAAAGTATTAAATAGAATTAAAGTATTAAATAGGGTGGTATAGAGTTGTAGTGTGGTATAGATAGAGTGGTCCCCACAATATAATAATAAAACCCTCAACTGGTCTGAATTCCACCAAACAAGTATCTGGACTGCGTATAGTGGTGGCCCCGGTACACAATTTGGTACCGAGGCCACAATATAATTAAAAAATTGGGCATCAGCTGTCACCGTTGTTTAATATCTGATACACCTAAATATGGACTGCACAGTGGAGTGGCCCCGGTAGTAAATTTGGTGCCGGGGCCACAATACCTCCTCCAACTTCCAAGTGTAGTGTTTATAAAGACAGACAGCGTCGAAGTGTTATTAGTTGACTTTCTTAACCCTAAAATTGTCCCTGTTGCAAATATTCGTGCAATGGACAGTTACTTTTTTATTGAAAGACTCAAGCTTTCAAGTGTAGTGTTTATAAAATATAAACAACAATACAGTAGTTTTAGAGCACGTCAATACCTCTTGTTTTAAATTATGACACGGCATTTTACTTTTGGTTTAATTTCTTGAATTTTTTTAAATTTGGTTTTACTTTTTGAACATGGCAAACGACTGTTGATTGGTCATATAATGCAAAAAAAAAAGTTCCAAGATGGAATTGTCCTTGGGCCCTCACACCCACCCTTATGTTGTTGAAATAGGACATGCACACTTTAACAAACCAATCATTTCAGCGACAGGGCCTACCAAACAACTTTGGCTGAAATGATTGGTTTGTTTGGGCCCCCACACCAAAAAAGCTATTCATCTCTCCCTGTACAGACTAAACAGGCTCTACTGAGGCAAGATGTCGTCCTCATCCTCAACCTCTGATTCTTCTCCCCCTACAGTGTGTACTTCCTCCTCATCACACATTATCAATTCGTCCCCGCTGGACTCCACAACCACAGGTCCCTCTGTAGTATCTGGAGGGCAGTGCTGTACTTCATTGAGGAATTGATTATTCATTTTTATAAACATCATTTTTTCAACGTTGTGAGGAAGCAACCTCCTTCGCCGCTCACTGACCAGGTTCCCCGCTGCACTAAAAACTCTTTCCGAGTACACACTGGAGGGGGGACAACTCAGGTAAAATAGAGCCAGTTTGTACAGGGGCTTCCAAACTGCCTTTTGGAGTTCTACCACGTCACTACCTCTAGTTAATTTAGATTGCAAGGCTTGTAAATATAAATACTTTGAAGATAAAAAAAAGCAGGCTGCACAGACTGTGGAGCTAGAAAGTGAAATTAAATGGACCACGTTACTTTGGTGGCTATCTATGCCCCCCCCGCCCTACACTTGTAGTTGAATATAAATAAAGCAGCCTGCATAGACTGTAGAACTAGCAATTCAAATATACAAAGAAATGGACAAAGGCAGTTTGGTATCTGTCTGCATCAGATCCCCTCTCCACTAGGAGTAAAACAGAAAACTTTTCAGCCGTTATATAATCTAGAATATAAATAGAAATTGAGAAATGCAATTTGGTATCTGTCTGCATCATAATCATCAACATCCTCCTCAGCGCCAGCTACATCAATATCCTCCTCCCAGTGTACAACATTCACACCTTCATTAGCCAAATCTGTAACTGGACTGTGGGTGATCCTTCCAGCATATGCAGAGGGCGTGCTGCAAATGCTGGATGGAGTCACCTCTTCCCGTACAGTGATGGGAAGGTCAGGGTTCACAACCAACAACACCCTTGGACTCGCCTTGGGGATTTGTGATGTCATCTGTTTAGAAGGCAGAGTTCTTTGCTGTTTTGTTGTTGTTGCTGACAGCATAACTCTCTTAAATTTTTTGTAGGGGGGGGGAGGAGGGCTTAGATCCTTGGGTGAAGCTGGACCACTAGTAATGAACACGGGACAGGGCCTAAGCCGTTCCTTGCCACTACTTGTCGTAATTGGCATATTGCCAACTTTACGTTTCTCCTCAGATGATTTTAAGTTTCTTTTTTTGCTGTTTTTTGAGAACTTGGGCTTTTTGGATTTTACATGCCCTGTACTAGGAGATTGGGCATCGTGCTTGCCAGACGACGTTGATGGCATTTCATCGTCTATGTCATGACTAGTGGCAGCAGCTTCAGCATTAGGAGGAAGTGGGTCTTGATCTTTCCCTTCTTTATCCTCCAAATTTTTGGTCTCCATTATATGTAGCACAAGATACTGCAGAATGTGTGAACTTGGTAATATTGCAGTACCAATGGACTTATACTGCTGTATTGGTTTTGCAAATTTGGTTATAATTATTATATATTTTTTTTTTTTTAAATTTTTTATTTTTTTTTACTTTTTTTTTATTTTTAAAAAACTTGGGAATAGTGGGGAAATAACTATGCCCTTGGAAGCACAGAGCACAGGACACAGCACCACTGGACTGAACAGGACACGGCACAGGACCCAGCAGCACTACGGAACTCAGCAGGACAGAGCACAGGACACAGCACCACTGGACTGATACTGCAGAATGTGTGAACTTTGTAATATTGCAGTACCAATGGACTTATACTGCTGGATTGGTTTTGCAAATTTGGTTATAATTATTATATATTTTTTTTTTTTTTTTTAATTTTTTTTTTTTTTTTACTTTTTTTTTATTTTTTAAAAACTTGGGAATAATGGGGAAATAACTATGCCCTTAGAAGCACAGAGCACAGGACACAGCACCACTGGACTGAACAGGACACGGCACAGGACCCAGCAGCACTACGGAACTCAGCAGGACAGAGCACAGGACACAGCACCACTGGACTGATACTGCAGAATGTGTAAACTTTGTAATATTGCAGTACCACTGGACTTTTACTGCTGAATGTGTGAACTTGGTAATATTGCAGTACCAATGGGCTTATACTGCAGGATTGGTTGTGCAAATTTTGTGGTAATTAAAAAAAATTAAAGTAGTTTTTGATATTTTTTTAAAAAACTTTTTTTTATTTTTTTAAACACAGGGGAATATTGGGGAAATAACTATGCCCTTAGAAGCACAGAGCACAGGACACAGCACCACTGGACTGAACAGGACACAGCACAGGACCCAGCAGCACCACTGACCTCAGAAGGACAGAGCACAGCACACAGCACCACTGGACTGATACTGCAGAACACAGCACAGCACAGCACAGCACAGCACAGCACAGCACAGAACAGCACAGAACTAAACAGCACAGCACAGAACTAAACAGCACAGCACGAGATCTACCAGGACAGAGGACCACCTAACACACCCTCCCTCTACCCTGATCAATGCCCGAGTGAAGATGGCGGCGACTAGCGGGGAATTTATAGGATCCGAGTATCGCGAGATCCGACAACGGGATTATGAGTCAGAGCCTCAGTTTCACATTTGAATTTGGCGCCAATACCCGGATCTGTCTCGGATCCGACTCGGATCCGCAACATTCGGGTGGGCTCGGATTTCATAAATCCGAGTGCGCTCATCCCTAATCTAAATAACTTAAGAATAAGCAATATCAATTCATCCTGCAATGTGAATAATACCAATGAACTCATCAATATTAGCATCAATATTATGTATACATACGTATTTCCATCATTCAGATATGCAAAACTGTAGTGATCATTTTCACTGCCAGATTTTAGCTGATGTTAACAGATTTTCTATGTGACAGCTGGTGACACCTGGGGCTCTTAATGTGCCGAATGTTGCATGTGCAACGAGTACATGAGTAACACAGCAATAGTATAAGAAGTCATGTCTTGCCATTATTGATAGATATGGGTAATTGTTAAGTAATGCAAAGCAATACTGTATACAATCAAAGACACTGGGCATTTATGTTGCACATTATATATTACAGGACACTAATACATTTTGTATTTATGTATTTATTTTCATTATCTTTTAAGACCACTTATTTTGTATGTCTTTAATGGAGATGTGTGCAGACAAAAATCTTCATGTGTTTTAGTTTTGGATCTAGAGTAAATTAAAAATTGAGAAACAGAGAAAATCATATGATTTTGAGCTGTTTTTGTTCCTACATTATTATTTATAGCATTAATAGTCATTTAGAGTCTATTTTCTAATGATCTCTTCACAACTGCCTCTCTAAATCTGAAATAGTTTGAGAAAATCACTAAAGCATAGAAAGTGTGGAATTCTACCTTGCTACTAGTTATTGCTGGGCATTATACATATTTTCAACAGTTACATGACCATTATTTATATGGTCAACACCATAATATAAACAGGGTTGGAAAGTCGACAATAAAGACATTGGGCCTGATTCATTAAGGATCTTAACTTGAGAAACTTCTTATTTCAGTCTCCTGGACAAAACCATGTTACAATGCAATGGGTGCAAATTAGATTTTGCTTTGCACATAAGTTAAATACTGACTGTTTTTCATGTAGCACACAAATATCAACTTTAAATTTCAGTGTACAAATAAGCTATCAAGTATTTGTGTGCTACGTGAAAAAACAGTCAGTATATAACTTATGTGCAAAACAGAATACTAATTTGCACCCCTTGCATTGTAACATGGTTTTGTCCAGGAGACTGAAATAAGAAGTTTCTCAAGTTAAGATCCTTAATGAATCAGGCCCATTGACAGTATTATATTAGGTCAACAATTAAATGGAGACAGTATTTTTAGGTTGACAAAAATATCCTTAACTTTATCCCTAACCTTAATCCTAACACTATCCTTAACCCTAACACTAAATATATAATACTGTCCACATTTTAATTGTCAACCTAATAATACTATCGACTATGTGAATTGTCGACCTAATAATACTATCGACTATGTGAATTGTCGACCTAATAATACTATTGACACTTGCATTGTAGACCTTATATTAATCATACAAAAAAGAAGAAAATAAAGTTCTGATATTGGAGGCATTGTCAATTTATAACCAGTGCTTATACAAGTATTTAATCAATTATTATGTCATAAAAACAAAACGCTGTGGATACCTTGTGGTGCCTTATAAATAAAATTAATAATAATAATACTTAAAATTACAATTATATCTATTTGTCCTATAATATAATAATGAGCTCTCTCTGTGAAATATAATCCAATAAAAAAATGAAAATGTGATCAAAGATTGAAATTCAATGTAAATAAAATTAGAAGGGGGAAAGGGACAATATTCACCTATTGGGTCTTCTTTATTACTAAATATTTGTTGTATAACTATAAGTTCTATCTCATAATCACTTAATTATACCTTAATTTGATTCCTCAATGAGGCCAGAGTGGAGTTTATATTATGAAGAATTATAATTGTTCTTAATACTTACGATTAGTATATTTTTAGTTTTTTTTAAGTGAACTTTATGTGAATTCATTTTGTTCATATCACCACTAATGTATACCCTATATATAAGGGCTAAAGCATCTTTACTGGCAGGATTTGTACCAATTATAGTGATTATTTATTTCTTAGGTGTAACATTCAGGATCTCAGGCTTTACATGCACATATGTAGGTTGTATTATCTCACATATTCTAAATCCCTATGAGAATTATAGATGTTGCATACAACAGAAGGTTATTCATACCCTTTTACATAAATCATTTGCATGGCATATGTGCTGTTTAGTGGTTATTGCTAGTGTTATGCATGCACCCACACTGAGATGAAATTTCTACTAGTACCAGATGATACTTTACCTATTCATCTGATTTTGTTTGTTCTTATTTTAGAGCATTCATCATTTTGCACATATGAATAGAGTCAGTTTTGCTGTGAGCTAAGATTGCTAAGATAGTGTTAAGTATAGTTCTGACAAGTGCCACAATCCTTCTCTTCATTGTGCAACTAGGACAGACTGAACAGTCTGAGCACTGCTAGTGTTAATTGCTAGGTTTATAGGTTTGTATAGCATTCCTAGTGGACCATACACTGCTAACATAAGGTACCAGCTGATCGTTGCTGTTCCCACACTAGTTCAGGCTTCAGTGCTAAGATTTCTCAATAAGAGAGAAGATCACCTATTACACCATAGGGGGATCTAGCTCTTAGAATGTCCATGCGGCCTGCAATACATCAGCAGCACTATTAGGAGTTTTAACGTGAGAGTTACTGAGCACTGTAGGAATATCAAGATCAAGCTTGAAACTCATAGTCTATCAAATCCCTACGCAAGGACACATAATGCTGATCCCTCAAGCCTCAAGTTCATAGGCATAAAAGGGATTAAGAAATCCTGGAGAGGTGGCGATTTCCTTACTAAACTATCCAGAGAGAAAGCAAAATGGATATTTGAGCTTTCTATCTTGGCCCAAAAAGGGTTAAATGTAGATTTTGATTTGGAGAGTTTTCAAGATAAATAAGGACAGTGACCATAAGTTATATGTAACATCTCAACTTAAATAACTTGACATATGGTATATATATAAATTGGATAAATAGATACTGGTTGGAAGACTGGAATACCAGAATGTCATGTTACAGAAGTACAATGAATTATGAGCCGAGATTTTAAAATTAGAGAATATTGGGTAGAGTGAAAAGTGATATTGGAATTATACTTTGGTTGTCCTAATATGGTTTGATTTATTTCCAAAAAGAGTATGGTATGGAAATGACTCCTAATGAGATAATCAAATAAACACATCAGAATGTCGACATTAATATTTGGAACAATGATATCAGAATGCTGACATTGATATGCGTAATGGAACAGCTATGCGCAAAGCTTTGTCTGGATAACATTGATTATATTAACAACAGATATGACATACCAGATATATGTAAAGCTTTGTCTGGGTCAATCCTGTCTGAATGATGTGCTGATAGACCTATCACATACTCTTTATTCTAATATATTGTCAAATATCAATGGACTCGTGGTTTTGTTTATATAATCATAATTTGAAAGCATGTCATGTATGCTTTATATGTTTCAACAATTGGAAATATCCAATGTATGCAAGGACCTACGATTGGTTAAGCATAACTAAAGAGCATATTCAAGCCCCAAATGGATTGGAGGAATAACAAACTGAGCACTATTTAAATAAACAGGATATGAGGGAATCTCTATCTCTAATGATACCATACTGGTGAAACGCAGTTGAGAGATAAAGATTCCACATATACTGTGCTGAATTTCAACCTGTACGGAGATATGAGATGCATCCCTCAGGTTTCTGTTAGGCTGCCGCTGCACAATATCAGATAGAAATAGGTTATAGGGCCTATTTCTTAAATAGTCATAGATAGGAAAAGCAGATATCCAGGCTGCTGTAAAATTGACAAAATCTACAAAAAACAAACTCCCTGGCGCCACATGTATAACAGTAGTTATATGTTGACATTGTGGATTCAGATTAAGTCCAACAAATTCTGTAATCAATTGTTCAGTATCATGCAAGTATAGATAAAAATATAACCCATACTACATTTCATCTGTAGTGTAACACAATGAACAGTGTGCATTCCACACGCCAAAGCCATATACCGGAAGTGTGGCTTTTGGAATGCAAGATGCATTCCAACATACAGGAAGTCAATCAGGACAGTTGCAAACAGAAGTGCTCCATAGCAGTCAGGGACAGGACAGAAAACATATATTAGAAGGACCCATTAAAGAATATCTACTTAAACGTTGGAACTCACTCAACTTTTGCATGCATCGATCGGACTATTACATTTGGAAAAACTTTGATGATTCCAATTATTACACACCACTGACCACTGCGTGTGGATATAGAATAAATAATTAGGGATGTGCACCGGCGACTTTTGAGGTCTCGTGTTTTGTGTTTTGGATCCGGATTTTCATTATTTTTGGGGTTCGGATTTGTCTCGCAAAACACTTGACGAAAGGTCTCGGTTCGGATTTAAGGTTTTGGATTCGGATTTTTTTTGGAAAAAACATAAAAAGTTTAAAAATCAAGTTTTTGGGCTTATTTTCACTCCTATGCTATTAGTAACCTCAATAACATTCAATAACAAGCATTTCCACTAATTTACAGTGTATTCTGAACACCTCACAATATAGTTATTAGTCCAAAACGTTGCAACGAGGTATCTTTCTGGACTGCGTAGAGGAGTGGGTCACCACAATATATATAATAAGAAAACCATCAACTTGTATGATTCGCACCAATAAATGTACCTGGACTGCGTAGAGGAGTGGGTCACCACAATATATATTAAAAACCCTGAACTTTTATGATTCGCACCAATAAATGTATCTGGACTGCGTAGAGGAGTGGGTCACCACAATATATATAATAAGAAAACCATCAACTTGTATGATTCGCACCAATAAATGTACCTGGACTGCGTAGAGGAGTGGGTCACCACAATATATATTAAAAACCCTGAACTTTTATGATTCGCACCAATAAATGTATCTGGACTGCGTAGAGGAGTGGGTCACCACAATATATATAATAAGAAAACCATCAACTTGTATGATTCGCACCAATAAATGTACCTGGACTGCGTAGAGGAGTGGGTCACCACAATATATATAATAAGAAAACCATCAACTTGTATGATTCGCACCAATAAATGTACCTGGACTGCGTAGAGGAGTGGGTCACCACAATATATATTAAAAACCCTGAACTTGTATGATTCGCACCAATAAATGTACCTGGACTGCGTAGAGGAGTGGGTCACCACAATATATATTAAAAACCCTGAACTTGTATGATTCGCACCAATAAATGTACCTGGACTGCGTAGAGGAGTGGGTCACCACAATATATATTAAAAACCCTGAACTTTTATGATTCGCACCAATAAATGTATCTGGACTGCGTAGAAGAGTGGGTCACCACAATATATATAATAAGAAAACCATCAACTTGTATGATTCGCACCAATAAATGTACCTGGACTGCGTAGAGGAGTGGGTCACCACAATATATATAATAAGAAAACCATCAACTTGTATGATTCGCACCAATAAATGTACCTGGACTGCGTAGAGGAGTGGGTCACCACAATATATATTAAAAACCCTGAACTTGTATGATTCGCACCAATAAATGTACCTGGACTGCGTAGAGGAGTGGGTCACCACAATATATATTAAAAACCCTGAACTTTTATGATTCGCACCAATAAATGTATCTGGACTGCGTAGAGGAGTGGGTCACCACAATATATATAATAAGAAAACCATCAACTTGTATGATTCGCACCAATAAATGTACCTGGACTGCGTAGAGGAGTGGGTCACCACAATATATATTAAAAACCCTGAACTTTTATGATTCGCACCAATCAATGTACCTGGACTGCGTAGAGGAGTGGGTCACCACAATATATATAATAAGAAAACCATCAACTTGTATGATTCGCACCAATAAATGTACCTGGACTGCATAGAGGAGTGGGTCACCACAATATATATTAAAAACCCTGAACTTTTATGATTCGCACCAATAAATGTATCTGGACTGCGTAGAGGAGTGGGCACTGGGCACCACAATAAAATATATAAAAAATCTTCAACAGGTCTGCATTACACTGCACATACGGCTGGTCCTCCATCCTCTCCATCATATACATGTTGGAGTTTTAGCGTGTGACAACCTCTTGTTTTTGATAATGTCAGTGCATTTTGAATATTTTTCAATTTGCCCCACACCACTGAATGTACTTTATCTATGATACGCATCTATCTATCTTGACTGCGTAGTGTGGTGGCCCCGGTACACAATTTGGTACCGAGGCCACAATATAATTAAAAAACCCTCCACGGGTCAGAATTCCACCAAAAAAGGGTATGGACTGCGTAGTGTGGTGGCCCCGGTACACAATTTGGTACCGAGGCCACAATATAATTAAAAAATTGGGCATCAACTGTCACCGTTGTTTAATATCTGATACACCTAAATATGGACTGCACAGTGGAGTGGCCCCGGTAGTAAATTTGGTGCCGGGGCCACAATACCTCCTCCAACTTCCAAGTGTAGTGTTTATAAAGACAGACAGCGTCGAAGTGTTATTAGTTGACTTTCTTAACCCTAAAATTGTCCCTGTTGCAAATATTCGTGCAATGGAGTTACTTTTTTATTGAAAGACTCAAGCTTTCAAGTGTAGTGTTTATAAAATATAAACAACAATACAGTAGTTTTAGGGCACGTCAATACCTCTTCTTTTAAATTATGACAGGGCATTTTACTTTTGGTTTAATTTCTTGAATTTGTTTAAATTTGGTTTTACTTTTTGAACATGGCAAACGACTGTTGATTGGTCATATAATGCAAAAAAAAAAGTTCCAAGATGGAATTGTCCTTGGGCCCTCACACCCACCCTTATGTTGTTGAAATAGGACATGCACACTTTAACAAACCAATCATTTCAGCGACAGGGCCTACCAAACAACTTTGGCTGAAATGATTGGTTTGTTTGGGCCCCCACACCAAAAAAGCTATTCATCTCTCCCTGTACAGACTAAACAGGCTCTACTGAGGCAAGATGTCGTCCTCATCCTCAACCTCTGATTCCTCTCCCCCTACAGTGTGTACTTCCTCCTCATCACACATTATCAATTCGTCCCCGCTGGACTCCACAACCACAGGTCCCTCTGTAGTATCTGGAGGGCAGTGCTGTACTTCATTGAGGAATTGATTATTCATTTGTATAAACATAATTTTTTCAACGTTATGAGGAAGCAACCTCCTTCGCCGCTCACTGACCAGGTTCCCCGCTGCACTAAAAACTCTTTCCGAGTACACACTGGAGGGGGGACAACTCAGGTAAAATAGAGCCAGTTTGTACAGGGGCTTCCAAACTGCCTTTTTTTCCTGCCAGTAACAATATGGACTGTCTGACATGTCTACTTGGATGGTGTCAGCAAAGTAATCATCCACAATTTTTTCTATTGTGACAGCATCCAATGCAGCGAGAGTAGACATGTCTGCAATGGTTGGCAGGTCCTTCAGTCCGGACCAGATGTTATCAGCATCCCCGCCAGTGCCTCTTTTGGGAAAACTGAGCTTTTTCCTCGCAGCCATAGATGTGGAAGAAAATGAGGGTGGAGCTGTTGGCATGTCACGGTCCTCTTCAGAGGACAATCTCCTGACCAGCAGGTCTTTGCACCGCTGTAGACTTGTGTCCGCCGGAAACAGAGACACAACATACGCTTTAAACCGAGGATCGAGCACGGTGGCCAGAATGTATTCCTCTGACTTTAAAAGAGTGACCACCCTCGGATCCTGGCAAAGCGTACGAAGGGCTACATCCACAAGAGCTACATGCTTGGTGTAATCGCAATGGCTTACCAGCTCGTCCCTCACTTTCTCCAGCTGCTTCTGCAACAGCCTGATCAGGGGAATGACCTGACTCAAGCTGGCAGTGTCGGAACTGACTTCTCGTGTGGCAAGTTCAAATGGCTGCAGAACCTTGCACAACACGGAAATCAGTCTCCACTGCGCTTGACTGAGGCGCATCCCCACTCCTTTGCCTATGTCGTAGGTGGCTGTGTAGGCCTGAATGGCCTTTTGCTGCTCCTCCATCCTCTGCAGCATATAGAGGGTGGAGTTCCAGCGCGTCATAACCTCTTGTTTGAGGTGATGGCAGGGCAGGTTCATGCTTTTTTGATGTGCCTCTAGTCTGAGGTAGGCACTGGCTGAATGCCGAAAGTGTCCAGCAATTTTGCGCGCCACCGCAAGCATCTCCTGCACACCCCTGTCACTCTTGAGGTAATGCTGCACCACCAAATTAATGGTGTGGGCAAAACATGGGACGTGCTGGAAATTGCCCATATTTAATGCCCGCACAATGTTACTGGCATTGTCTGACACCACAAATCCCCATGAGAGTTTAAATGGGGTAAGCCACTGGGAGATAATTTCCCTCATTTTCTCTAATATGTTGTCAGCGTTGTGCCTCTTATTAAAGCCTGTAATACACAATGTTGCCTGCCTTTGCACGAGCAGCCATTTTGTAGTTGCTGCTACTGATGCAGCTGTTGATGTTGCTGCGGAAGGGGATGCATCTACCCAGTGGGCTGTCACAGTCATATAGTCCTTCGTTTGCCCAGAACCACTTGTCCACATGTCCGTGGTTAAGTGGACAGTGGGTACAACCGCATTTTTTAGAGCACTGAGGACACTTGATCGTACTTCTCTGTACATTTTTGGTATCGCCTGCCTAGTGAAGTGGAATCTCGACGGGATTTGGTACCGGGGACACAATACCTCCATCAACCCTCTAAATCCCACTCCACTGATGGCGGACACCGGGCGCACGTCTAACACCAACATTGCAGTTACAGCCGCAGTTATACGCTTTGCAATAGGGTGACTACTATCGTATTTTGTGGTCATGGCAAACGACTGTTGGACGGTCAATTGTTTTGTGAAAGACTTAGCGGTCTTACGACTTCCCCTCTGGGAAGATGACCGACTAACAGCAGCAACAGCAGCAGTGGCAGTAGTAGGCGTACCACTGCAGGATTCCTCGGATGAATCCCGTATTGAGGAGGACTCAGTCTGGCTGCTGACTTGGGCTGCAGGACTGAATCTGATGGAGATTGTGGAGGAAGTTGACGAGGAGGGTGTTGCTGGTGTGTATCCAACTGGACCACGGGATTTAGGTGTCCCTGTACCGATGAGGGTCCTAGCCCCAGTTCCTGAACTAACCACTGAACTATGAAGGTTATTCAGGTGACGTATAAGGGAGGATGTTCCTAGGTGGGCAAGATACTTACCCCTGCTTATTTGAGCTTTACATAAGCTACATATGGCCATACATTGGTTGTCTGGATTTGGATAAAAATAACTCCAGACCGAAGAGGTGCATTTTTTGGTCTTCTGACCAGGCATGACGATGGGCTTTTTCATCCCATGGACATCAGCTGTTTCCCCCCCTGGTGCCTCATTTACAATAACCACATCACCATCCTCATCATCAAGTTCCTCCACAGCGCCAGCTACATCATCAATAGCCTCCTCCCGAGCCACCTCTTCCCGTACAGTGATGGGAAGGTCAGGCTTGACAACCACCAACATCCTTGGACTCGCCTTGTGGATTTGTGATAATTTCTCTTTAGAAGGCAGAGTTGTTTGCTGTTTTGTTGCTGACAGCATAACTCTCTTCAATTTTTTGTAGGGGGGGGAGGAGGAGGAGGGCTAAGATCCGTGGGTGAAGCTGAACCACTAGTCATGAACACGGGCCAGGGCCTAAGCCGTTCCTTGCCACTCCGTGTCGTAAATGGCATATTGGCAACTTTACGTTTCTCCTCAGATGATTTTAAGTTTCTCTTTTTGCTACTTTTTCTTAACTTGGGCTTTTTGGATTTTACATGCCCGGTACTACGAGATTGGGCATCGGGCTTGGAAGACGACGTTGATGGCATTTCATCGTCTATGTCATGCCTAGTGGCAGCAGCTTCAGCATTAGGAGGAAGTGGGTCTTGATCTTTCCCTACTTTATCCTCCAAATTTTTGGTCTCCATTATATGTAGCACAAGATACTGCAGAATGTGTGAACTTGGTAATATTGCAGTACTAATGGACTTATACTGCTGGATTGGTTTTGCAAATTTGGTTATAATTATATATATTTTTTTTAATTTTTAATTTTTTATTTTTTTTTACTTTTTTTTTATTTTTTAAAAACTTGGGAATAATGGGGAAATAACTATGCCCTTAGAAGCACAGAGCACAGGACACAGCACCACTGGACTGAACAGGACACGGCACAGGACCCAGCAGCACTATGGAACTCAGCAGGACAGAGCACAGGACACAGCACCACTGGACTGATACTGCAGAATGTGTGAACTTTGTAATATTGCAGTACCAATGGACTTATACTGCTGGATTGGTTTTGCAAATTTGGTTATAATTATATATATTTTTTTTAATTTTTAATTTTTTATTTTTTTTTACTTTTTTTTTATTTTTTAAAAACTTGGGAATAATGGGGAAATAACTATGCCCTTAGAAGCACAGAGCACAGGACACAGCACCACTGGACTGAACAGGACACGGCACAGGACCCAGCAGCACTACGGAACTCAGCAGGACAGAGCACAGGACACAGCACCACTAGACTGATACTGCAGAATGTGTGAACTTTGTAATATTGCAGTACCAATGGACTTATACTGCTGGATTGGTTTTGCAAATTTGGTTATAATTATATATTTTTTTTTTAATTTTTAATTTTTAATTTTTTTTTTACTTTTTTTTTATTTTTTAAAAACTTGGGAATAATGGGGAAATAACTATGCCCTTAGAAGCACAGAGCACAGGACACAGCACCACTGGACTGAACAGGACACGGCACAGGACCCAACAGCACTACGGAACTCAGCAGGACAGAGCACAGGACACAGCACCACTGGACTGATACTGCAGAATGTGTGAACTTTGTAATATTGCAGTACCTCTGGACTTTTACTGCTGAATGTGTGAACTTGGTAATATTGCAGTACCAATGGACTTATACTGCAGAATGTGTGAACTTGGTAATATTGCAGTACCAATGGGCTTATACTGCAGGATTGGTTGTGCAAATTTTGTGGTAATTAAAAAAAATTAAATTAGTTTTTGGTATTTTTTTAAATAACTTTTTTTATTTTTTTAAACACAGGGGAATATTGGGGAAATAACTATGCCCTTAGAAGCACAGAGCACAGGACACAGCACCACTGGACTGAACAGGACACAGCACAGGACCCAGCAGCACCACTGACCTCAGAAGGACAGAGCACAGCACACAGCACCGCTGGACTGATACTGCAGAACACAGCACAGCACAGCATAGCACAGAACTAAACAGCACAGCACAGAACTAAACAGCACAGCACGAGATCTACCAGGACAGAGGACCACCTAACACACCCTCCCTCTACCCTGATCAATGCCCGAGTGAAGATGGCGGCGACTAGCGGGGAATTTATAGGATCCGAGTATCGCGAGATCCGACAACGGGATTATGAGTCAGAGCCTCAGTTTCAGATTTGAATTTGGCTCCAATACCCGGATCTGTCTCGGATCCGACTCGGATCGGCAACGTTCGGGTGGGCTCGGATTTCAGAAATCCGAGTGCGCTCATCTCTATAAATAATAGACTAGTTTAAACTTGACTGCAAATTAAAGGCTCTTAAGTCAAGACCGGTTGGTACTTTGAAACAAGAAACTGTTTGCTGCGAATGGACTTTTAAATTGCAGGGTCTTTGAGAATCCTTGCCATTGGTTTATATTTTTTATCTATACTTGCATGATACTGAACAATTGATTACATTTTTTAAAGAATTTGTTGGACTTAATCTGAATTCACATTGTCAACATATAACTACTGTTATACATGTGACGACTGGGAGTTTGTGTTTTGTAGATTTTGTCAATTTTACAGCAGCCTGCATATCTGCTATTTCTATGCATGGCAGCCTAACAGAAACCTGAGGGAAGCACTTTTCTTTTCTTTGTTATTGTAGACTAAGGGCTAGATTTACTAAACGGCGGGTTTGGAAAAGTGGAGATGTTGCCTATAGCAACCAATCAGATTCTAGCTGTGATTTTGTAGAATGTACTAAATAAATGAAAGCTAGAATCTGATTGGTTGCTATAGGCAACATCTCCACTTTTCCAAACCCGCTGTTTAGTAAATATACCCCTAAGTGCATGATTCATTAAGGATCTTAACTTAAGAAACTTCTTATTTCAGTCTCCTGGACAAAACCATGTTACAATGCAAGGGGTGCAAATAAGTATTCTGTTTTGCACATAAGTTAAATACTGACTGTTTTTTCATGTAGCACAAAAATACTTGATAGCTTATTTGTATACTGAAATTTAAAGTTGATATTTGTGTGCTACATGAAAAAACAGTCAGTATTTAACTTATGTACAAAACAGATGGGTCAACACTGCAAATATTGACTCTTTGCATAAACTTAATGTAATTGTCAATAAAAGCCTTTGACACTTATGAAACGCTTGTAATTTTACTTCAGTATACCATAGCAACATCTGAAAAAAAGGTCTAACAACACTGAAACTTTCTGAAAACCAATATTTGTGTCATTCTCAAAACTTTTGGCCATGATTGCAGACTTATCCATGGTTGGCAAGAGGAGTAAAACTACTTACAGTTGGAGCTACTTGTTGCTGCCACCACACCAGGTAAATCCCAGATGAGATATAGAGGGAATGTTAGTCTACAATATATTTCAAATTTAAACAATTTGTTTTTGGGGTGTGCTGCTCACAGTCAAGAAGCACCCCACTTAATGGCTGCTTACTAAATATGTCACTAATACTACCACTCACACAATTGCATTCAGCTTGAAATACTTGGGATTTTAGAAGCAAGTGATATATTTGTTTATTGGGCTGTGCTGCTCATAATCAGAGAATACATGGGCCTGCGTTATTAACGAGCGTATCTGCAGGGAGTAGAAATACCCCACGCAAATAGGCTCTGCATACACCCATAGTCACCAAGGAACGGATCTCAAGATACGCCAAACCCAGGCTGGTCAGCAGGGGGCTCGATTCCCTAAGGAACTGGGGTCTGCAAAAGAAAAAGATGTGGGATAAGAGAAGTGTTTTAAATTATCCCGACTCCATTTTATGTTTGTGCACTACAAGTCCCAGCAAGCCCAGGTTGCCATTAAAAGTCTCTGCATGCTAGTATTTGGGGAACCACAAGTGTGAGCATGCCCTGGCACCCAGGACCCCCATGACCTGTTGTGCCCCAACACAAAATTTGAATAAACCAGACACCTCTATGCCACCACCAAATGTATTTACAAACAAACAACCGCAGTAATGCTTAACAACATCTGTGTTCTTCATCTGTAAACGATCCATATCCTTTAAGCTTTTAATCCAAATGGCATTTTAAAAAAAACATAAAAATGAATACAAGCGTGTTTAAAAAAATCTTCTTGTCCTTCAGCTTGAAACAACCTGGTTAATCCTGTGGAACTTGCATGGCAGAAAAAAAAAACCCATCTAAGATGACCCAAACTTGCATCTGCATGCAGATGCAGCCACCGCAAAATGAAAAATATGAAAGACCAAAGGTCTATTTATAACCTGGGACAGTCCCACAATGTCAGGGATTTTTCTTGGCAGCACAAGGGTTAATCTGATAGGGAAGGAAGCTGTTTTTTAAAAAATATATTTATTTAAACATTGTCTAGTGCTGCCGGGTCCGGGGGACTAGAACTTAGCTGGAGGAGCAGATACGGCAGAAATCGAGCGCACTAGCTTGGATATTTCTGCACGGGAACACCCTTACAGTATAATGCCTACATAAATCTGCCTCACTCCCTTAAATCATAGACTGTAGTAAGTTTTTTTTTTCACTACTAAACCAGCAGCAGACTGATTTTGTGGAGGATACGCTCAAAAATGCCAGATACATTACTTAATGACTCAGGCTCCTTTGTTTTGGCCACTTACTAAAGATGTCATTGATACTGCCCTTCACACAATTGCATTAAGTTTGAAACTCTTGGGATTTTAAAAGCAAGAAATATATTTGTTGTGCTGCTCATAGTCAAAGAACACACTGTTTTTTGGCTGCTTACTAAAGATGTCAGTGGTATTACTACTCACATAATTGCTTTCAGATTTAAACACTTTTAAAAGAAAGAAATATAATTATTTTTTGGGGTGTGCTGCTTACAGTCATACAGATATACCTGCTTTTTCTCTACTAAATAGTTCATATGTCTGTACTATATATACTATAATATACTATTACAACCAGTGCATACTGCTTGTTTACTCTTCACTCTCTCATACCCAATTGTTCAACATACAATTCCAGCAGACTGATCTCTAAATAATCTCTAAAAATTTCTGCAGTAAAATCCCAGGTATTGCAATATAAATTGCCCCTGTCCAACCCTCTACAAGCAATTTTCTGAGCACAGAATTGCAGCAAACCTCTTACCCACATGCTATCACTTTTAAAATGGCAGGTGAGAACAGGGTGGAGGGCTATACATAGAAGATATCAATAGAAAAACTCGCAAGATCTGACATTTTTACCCGGAAAAGAGGTTTTGCTTTGATTTCTGATCTGAATTTGTCACCGCAATTCTGATCTATCTAATTTCTCTGAAACCGAACCGATTATCTCTCGTTTTTAACAAGTATAATTTTGAAAAATACTACCACGATGCAATGGAATTAAGTCTGAAACTATCGTTTAAAAATAAAGATTCTCCAATGCCTTTGTTCCTGCTCTGTACCATGCCGCCTCGCTCCTTTCCTATACCTGTCCTCTCCCCTAGCACCCTTCTCTGGCCCAACTCTCACCCTCCCCCTCGCTCCATCAACAAAGACAATCTCATCCACATCTCCCCAGCTCTCTCCCTCCCTTTTTCATGTGCCCTCTGGAACTCCAGGTCCATCCGAAACAAACTATCCTCCATCCACGACCTCTTCATCTCCAACTCTCTTAATCTTCTTGCCATCACCGAAACCTGGCTTACATCTTCTGACACTGCCTCACCTGCAGCTCTCTCCTATGGGGGCCTCTCCTTCACCCACTCCACCAGACCGGATGAGCGTCCAGGAGGTGGAGTGGGCCTCCTCCTGTCTCCTAACTGAACTTTTCGGGTCCTTCCCACCTTACCTTCCCTCTCCTTCTCCTCCTTTGAAGTTCACTCCATCCGTCTCTTCTCCCCTATTCACCTCCGTGTCTCCGTCATCTACCGTCCCCCTGGCCCCACCTCCCTTTTCCTCGACAACTTCGCCACCTGGCTCCCCCACTACCTTTCCTCTGACCTCCCCTCCATCATACTTGGCGACTTTAATATCCCCATCGACAACTGTTCTGACCCCGCCACCATCAAACTTCTCGCTCTTTCCTCCTCTCTTGGCCTTACTCAGTGGACCTCCTCCCCCACCCACTGTCTTGGTCACTCCCTCGACCTTGTCTTCTCTCACCTCTGTGATCTCTCTGACTTCTCCAACTCTCCCTTCCCACTCTCTGACTACCATCTCCTCTCCTTCACTCTCTCCTCCTCCCCTTCTCCCACCCCGCCTAAGGCCACCCTCACTAGGCGCAACCTGGACGCTATCGACCCTACCTCTTTCTCCTCCTCCATTGAAACTCTCCTATCACCCCTTCCCTCTCTGGCCTGTCCTGACCAGGCGTCCTCTCTCTATAACCTCTCCCTCACTACTGCCCTTGACGCGGTCGCCCCGGCCTCCTCTATCCGCCGATGCCGCCTTATTCCCCAACCATGGCACTCCAAACTCACCCGCTTCCTCCAAAAGTGCTCTCGCACTGCTGAACACCTCTGGAGAAAATCTCGTTCCCTGGCTGACTTCCTTCACTTCAAATTCATCCTCTCCTCTTTCTGCTCTGCCCTCTCCCTCGCTAAACAAACCTTCTTTGAGTCCCTCATTTCTTCTCAGTCCTCCCATCCCCGCCGCCTCTTTGCCACCTTTAACTCCCTACTCTCTCCCCCCCCCCTCTGTCCCGCCCTCCCTCTCCGCTTCTGACTTCGCCACCTTTTTCTCGTCCAAAATTGAGGCCATCAGACTGAACACCTCCTCCTCCCCTTCCCCCGCCACCCTCATTGCTTCACCTCCCCCCAACAACCAACTCTGGTGCTCCTTTTGCCCCACTACAGGTGAAGAAGTCTGCTCCCTTATTCTCTCCTCCCCACCCTCTACCTGTCCTCTCGACCCCATCCCCTCTCACCTCCTTCGCTCTCTCTCTCCCACAGCCTGTTCTTACCTCGCTCACCTCTTCAACTTATCACTCTCCTCTGGTATAGTCCCCTCCTCTTTTAAACACGCTCTTATCTTCCCTATCCTCAAAAAATCCAATCTCGACCCCACCTCTCTTGCTAACTATCGCCCTGTCTCACTACTCCCCTTCGCCTCCAAAGTTCTCGAGCGGATTGTCTGCAGCCGCCTCGCCAAACATCTCTCTGACTATTCCCTCCTTGACCCTCTACAATCCGGCTACCGTCCCCTCCACTCCACCGAAACTGCCCTGGCCAAGGTTACTAATGATCTCCTAATGGCCAAGTCCAAGGGTCACTTCTCTATACTTATTCTCCTCGACCTCTCCGCAGCCTTTGACACAGTGGACCACCCCCTCCTGCTGCAAACCCTTCTCTCTCTTGGCCTCTCTGGATCTGTCCTTGCCTGGTTCACCTCATACCTTGCTAACCGCTCCTTCTCTGTATCAACATCTGGCTCCTCCTCCTCCCCCCACCCTCTCCCTGTTGGAGTCCCGCAGGGCTCTGTTCTCAGTCCTTTACTCTTCTCGCTCTATACTTCCTCACTTGGCGCTCTCATCTCCTCCTTTGGTCTTCAGTATCACCTCTATGCTGACGACATCCAACTCTACATCTCTTCACCTGATCTTTCCCCCACCCTCCTCGCTCAGGTATCTGACTGCCTCTCCGCCATCTCCTCCTGGATGTCGGAGCGCTTTCTCAAAATCAACATTTCCAAAACTGAACTCATTGTCTTTCCTCCTCCCAACCACCCATCCCACCATGACCTCTCCATTGTCGTTAACAGCACTACCATCTCCTCCGTCACCCAACTCCGCTGCTTGGGTGTCACCCTTGACTCCTCTCTCTCTTTTGCCCCCCACATTCATTCCCTTGCCCAAGCCTGTCGCTTCCAACTACGCAACATCGCCCGCATCCGTCCCTTTCTCTCTCAGGAGGCCACCAAAACCATCATACACGCACTCATCATCTCCCGCCTGGATTACTGCAACCTCCTCCTCACCGGCCTCCCCCACTCTCGTCTCTCCCCACTCCGCTCTATTCTCAACGCGGCCGCAAGACTCATCTACCTCTCACGCCGCTCCTCCTCTGCCTCCCCTCTCTGCCTTGCCCTTCACTGGCTCCCCTTCCCCTACAGAATTCTTTTCAAACTCCTCACCACCACTTACAAGGCGCTCTCCCACTCTACTGCCCCTTATATCTCCAACCTCCTCTCCATTCACACTTCCGCCCGCTCCCTGCGCTCGGCCAATGACCGTCGCCTCTCCTCCACTCTGATCACCTCTTCCCATTCCAGAATCCAGGACTTTTCCCGTGCAGCCCCCCTTCACTGGAATGACCTCCCTCGCTCCATCCGCCTCTCTCCCACTCTGTGCTCCTTCAAACGTGCACTCAAAACTCACCTCTTTCTCAAAGCCTACCACCCATCCACTTAACCCCTATTTCCTCCGCTCATTCTCCCCTCTCTCCCATTGCCTCAACCGGCTCCTCTTGTGCCTGGTCTGTCAACCCTCCCTTAGGATGTAAGCTCGAATGAGCAGGGCCCTCTTCCCTCCTGTCTCCTCACCTGTTCTTCTGCTCCATGCTTATTGCAGCAGCCTGCCTGGAGTTTCTGAAGTATTGGTATTTTTGTTTCTTGTTCTGTACTGTTTCACCCTGTATAGTCTACTGTTTGTACTGTGTACGGCGCTGCGGAAATCTTGTGGCGCCTAACAAATAAATGATAATAATGATAATAATAATAATGCGATCGCTGTAGTTCCAAAGCACACAGGTTTTTTTTCGCAAACAGAATACAAGACAAAGTTTGGTATACATAAGATTGCGCCTTCTAGCACTAGCACAAGCTTCTATCGGAATGCTCTGGTTTTCAAAGCCAGGACTCAACAATTTTATACACTGTACAGCTGTAAAAGGCAGTGACACGCACAGATACACAATTAGAGTGTTAAGGTCTTCATTCATAGGTTGAAGGGTCTTGACTTCCCAGGAACTCAATTTGGCATTGGTAGAGTCCTCTGATCATTGTTCCTTAAAACTGCCAAGTGTACTTCTCCAGATTCCCACCTCTAGACATTTATTAACTAGTTTTTATGATCACTGTGAGCTGGCTATCTAGTGTATGAAAAAGTAATATTATTTATAAACAGCGTTCGCAAAGTATAAACGCTACATAAATAATATCAGAAACGCTCTAATGGAATTGCAAACAGAATGATATCAAACTCAATGTAATTTGTATGTTGTAACCTTTATTTAGCCTCTTTACCAGTTTATATTTTATATTAACTAAAATAAATAGATTAAACTTATTTGCATGTTATTTGCAATAATAATTATTTGATTGTGTACTAATCTCATCACAACTAATTGTAGAATACAGAAAATATTGATTACCACCTTCATCTAATTATTAAACTTCAACAGAATGCAATGCAATAAAAATTCAAATGGTTATAAAAATACTAGAAACATTTTTTCCTGGTGTCAGTGGGTATAAGGCCCAACCATTAACAGAATCTAGAAGCTGGAAGGAAGGTGGTTGGCTCTCTAAGGATTAGTTCTACTAAACTGCGGGCTTGAAAAAGTGGAGATGTTGCCTATAGCAACCAATCACATTCTAGTTACCATTTATTCAGTACATTCTACAAGATGACAGCTAGAATCTGATTGGTTGCTATAGGCAACATCTCCACTTTTTCAAACCCGCAGTTTAATAAATCTAGCCCTAAATCTCTACAACTGCAACATGTTTTTTATTACTATTAAATGCAGTGAATGTACTATTTTTCTTTCAGTTATAAAATAAGACATCCTATATACAGTTATATTCTAGTTTGCAAAAATAGTTCAATTAACTTAGGTTTAATGTTTCAAAACAATAGGCCATTTAAAGACCAATTACATAAACCAATCAGAAAAAAACTGGTGAGCTGGGGAGAATTCTGCATTTCAAGAGAATGAGCTCTTAAGATAGAAGAACATATTACTAGGCATTGAGAACATCTGCACTATGAGCCAAACAATACTGTGGATAATTGGACAATCACAGACTGTCAGGCGTTTGTAAATGAAGCTGTTGTAATTAGAGCCCAGAGATCTCAGTAAAAACTTGCCTAGCAAGAAAATAAAATAATGGAAAGCTATCCATTTTTATACTATAAGAGCCTGTGGATAACTTTAGAACAAGAGTAAAGCTGTGACTCAACTCGCTTGTCTTCCTATGTACCTCCGGGTTATATTACAAGTAAAACATCATAAACCAAAACTGATTGCCGTCTTTAAATGTGCGCTGAAATTCATTTAATGGGTCCTTTACATTAATCATTTATGCAATCAACTGTTCAGAATAACCCCCTGCATATGTAATATGCATATACTAATTAACTTGTAAATTTCTTCTACAAGTGAATTTTCTTGTTCACTGCTATGGGAAAATTATAAGCATATTAGTAAGTGATTTGCATTTGCTGTTCTCAGAAGCAGACAATAACAACCATAGTTTTGATTTCTCAGGTGGTTTGCATCCAATTTTTCCCAACTAGTCTAATGACTGAATTTGATTTAACTTGTCCGCAGATATATCATATCATCTATTCTTTTAGGACTGTTTTTCTGGGTTCCTTAAATTAATCAGTCTTTGCAAGTTATCTAATATTTTATCTCCTTAAACATTGTATGATTGCAGTAATATCGCAAGTAGGTGTAACCCAAGAGTACTGATATGCAAATACAATATAAGCAAAAATAATTGTGGAGGGAAATATTTTTTAGAAGACCTTCTTTTTAAGAGAATATGATTACTGTAGTCCACCCTGTTAAAAATACTTTACTACATGAATTTGCCTACTCTTATGGAAGGACATTGCTACATTTAATGCCATTTGAGGTGCACCCTCCCTACCCATGCGCACTTTGCCTCATCCCATGATGGCGAGACTGTCGCAACATTGATTATATAAAATATGCATGAGATAAAGCACACAATGAAATTCAGACCAATCACCATATGCTGTACAAGGGAGGGTGGACACTATGTAAATAGAATTTCCCAGAAGTTTATTCAAATGAATCGTATAGCGTTAAAAATCTCTCTAATGCTAATTGTTTCAGTGCAGCGATCTAAAACATTGCTTTTTGCAACATAAGCTTTCTCTTTAAAAATGATGAGGTAAAACATTGGGAAGACAAAAAGTAAGAGATAATTTGAACTGAATATACAGTAAGAGCCTGAGTCATTATGGAAATAAAGCAAAAAAGAGAAGTAACTTTGCTTCTGGAGAAACCATGTTAGAATGCAAGGGATGCAAATTAGTTTTTTGCACATAAAGAAAACGCTGGCTGTTTTTTTCATGTAGCACACAAATACTTGATAGCATTTTTACACTGATATTTAAAGTTGATCTAGGACATGCCCTACCCCAGCTATAAATCTGTTCCCACATTTTAAATGTACCCCCCCCCCTCCAATGCAACGTGGTTTTGCCAAGGTGCAAAGTTACTCCTTTTTTGTCTTAATGACTCAGTCGCTAAATCTCCAAAAGGTCATTAACTTTCACAATGTATGCTTGCAAACAATAGAGTGATTTATTGTCATTAACTATTGATTTCTTACAATAGTAGCTGAAAGGCTGGGCCATTATTTAATTACTTTATTTCAGGTCACTTTATTTCTAGTTTGTTTCTTTTGGGGGGTTTTTGTGTGTGAACAATTTGTGTAGGTCGGCCCTTGTGAGCTTCTGCTCCTATTTCTATGGGGGTTGGTGTTTCCACTATGTTGCCACCATCCTGGTACACTTAGAGGCTCCCTCTTGGAGAAAGCTTTGTCTGAACCCAGAGGGAAAAGGCTCTCCATAGCATTGTAGTGAAATAGAGCCTAAAAACCCCTAACCAAGAAAAGGCGTTATGGTTCTGGGGTGAGGAAAAAAAGCGTACTCTTAGCCATGCTGAAAAGGGGGCCAAAATACTCTTGCTTCCTATGGTGTCTTTTGGTTCCACGGGTCAGGGAGCAAAAGGCCCTCTCCTTCATAGTATTAATGGCATAATAATGGAAACTACTGAAGAGGAAAGGGATCTAGGAGTCACTATTTCGGTGATTTGAAGGCAGGTAAGCAATGTAACAAAGCAGTGAGGAAAGCAAGTCAGATGCTTGGTTGCATGAGGAAAGCAATCAGTAGCAGAAAGAAAGAAGTCATGATGCCACTGTATAGGTCATTGGTACGGCCTCATCTAGATAACTGTGTTCAATTCTGGAGGCCAAATCTCCATAAGGATATAAATACATCAGAGACTGTACAAAGAAGGGCAGCTAAAATGGTACATGGCCTACAGCCCAAAACTTATCCGGAAAGACTAAAAGCTCTTAATATGTATACTTTGGAGCAGAGAAGGGAAAGGGGGGACATGATAGAAACTTCCAAATATATCAAGGGTTTGAATAAGGTACAGGAGGGAAACATTCTTCAAAGGAAGAAAAGTATTAGAACACGATAACATGCACTGAAACTGGATGGAAGTAGGTTCAGAGAAAATTTGAGGAAAAACTACTTCACAGAAAGGGTAGTGAATAAGTGGAATAGCCTCCCATCAGAGGTGGTAGGGGCTAATACAGTACAGCGGTTTAAACATGCTTGGGATAGACATAAGAATATCCTTATAAAGAATAGGCATCTGATTCATTAAGGGAAGTTAAGTAAAAACATTAAGTAGTCTCCTGGACAAAACCATGTTACAATGCAAGGGGTACAAATTAGTTTTCTATTTTGCACATAAGTTAAATACTGTGTGTGTTTTTTCATGTAGCACACAAATACTTGATAGCTTATTTGTACACTGACATTTAAAGTTGATATTTGTGTGCTACATGAAAAACAGACAGTATTTAACTTATGTGCAAAATAGAAAACTAATTTGCACCCCTTGCATTGTAACATGGTTTTGTCCAGGAGACTACTTACTCAATTTTTTTACTTAACTTCCCTTAATGAATCAGACCCTAAGTGATCAAATAGGGTTTAAGGTACTATAGGTTAATAAAAAAAATAATGGGCAGACTAGATGAGCCAAGCGGTTCTTATCTGCCGTGTAATTCTATGTTTCTATGTAGTAAGTGAAAAGGTGCCAAGAAGTAAAAGGAGGAGCCACCTAAGAAGAAGCAGAGAGGAATCCAATGCTAAGTTTACTTATTGAGGGTTTGGAAAGAATTGGGAAGTGGTAGCTTGTTAGAGAGAACCTTTGGGAGGAGATTTGGGGATTTGGTGCAGAGAAGAATGTATGGGGAAGAAGGAGGGCTCATTATGTAATGTGCATAGGGTGAGTGGGCTTATTATTTAATGATAAAGGTAAGGGCTTGTCATTAACAGAGGGTGAGAGTTACTAATGTATTAGTAAGGCGATTTGAGAGCTACGTAATTTAATAGGGGGATCATGGTAGTGCCTATTTATTTAAAATGAAGTGATTGGACTATTTATTTAATGCAAGGGTGGTTTGGTGGCTGATAATTGAATGTGGGGCTGATTTGGGGATTTTTTTTATATAGCTGGGGGGGTATTTATTAAGTGTGAATACAATTAATTTAATTCCAGTACAAGTTGGGAAGAATTAGGTATATTTATTAATTGTGAATAATATTAATTTAATGTCAAGGCTAGCTGGGAGAAAATAGGACTATTTATTAAATGTGAATACAATTAATTTAATGACAGAGTTGGGTGCAGGTAGGGAGATCTATTTATTCAACATGACTGCTATTGATTTAACATTGGGCCTGGCTTAGTTCAGGGAGGCTTAGGGGGCTCATTCATTGCTAGACTTTCCGTATTTCATGTACCTTTCCTTTTGCCAAACAAGACCAAAATATTCAAGGATCCAGGAAATGAGCTAAAGACACCAACAGCAACACTAGTAAAATCTGCAAGAAGAGATAGGAGAGTAAGGACAGTCTGCCAACTGTCCTGATTTTGTTGGAGCAGTCCTTATTTTGGATGACTGATTTTATCCCCACTGCAGGGACAGTTGGGAGATATGTCACACTTCATACTGCTCCGTTCGTGAATGGAAAGCTGTGTGCACATAACAGTAGGACACTCAACATTGCCTAAAATTGAATAGCCACAACCCACAAACACTGTGCTAGAAGGAAAGAAGAATTACTCAGGTGTCGTGGCAGGGGCAGTTATTCTTCTTTACTTCTTCTGCACCCTCTAATCGCTGGCCATTTATCTCTGGCAGCTGGCATGCACCTTCATCAATGTGCTGTCACTTTGTGACACCTCACTCTTTTTTTGTGGGCCTCTACTAATGCATTTCCCAGAGGACTGTTTATGCGCCTGTCCACCATTGTTTAAATGCTCCGTCCTTCCCCTGTTCTGCTTATTCAATTGTAAGGGGCTGCAAGTGGTTGTAAATGCAAGATGCGACATCAGTCTTCATATGGCCACAACCATAAATAGTGCTTTGTGAGCATTCATAGAACAAAAAAGCGTATTATAAGTAGAGATGAGCGGGCTCGGATATCTGAAATCCGAGCCCACCTGAACGTTGCCGATCTGAGCCGGATCCGAGACAGATCCGGGTATTCCCGCCAATTGCAAAACTGAAACCGATATATTACAAAGTATAAGTCCAGTGGTACTGATATATTACAAAGTTCACTGATTCAGCAGTATAAGTCCAGTGGTACTGATATATTACAAAGTTCACTGATTCAGCAGTATAAGTCCAGTGGTACTGCTATTACAAAGTTCACTGATTCAGCAGTATAAGTCCAGTGGTACTGCTATTACAAAGTTCACTGATTCAGCAGTATAAGTCCAGTGGTACTGATATATTACAAAGTTCACTGATTCAGCAGTATAAGTCCAGTGGTACTGATATATTACAAAGTTCACTGATTCAGCAGTATAAGTCCAGTGGTACTGCTATTACAAAGTTCACTGATTCAGCAGTATAAGTCCAGTGGTACTGCTATTACAAAGTTCACTGATTCAGCAGTATAAGTCCAGTGGTACTGATATATTACAAAGTTCACTGATTCAGCAGTATAAGTCCAGTGGTACTGATATATTACAAAGTTCACTGATTCCGCAGTATAAGTCCAGTGGTACTGATATATTACAAAGTTCACTGATTCAGCAGTATAAGTCCAGTGGTACTGCTATTACAAAGTTCACTGGTTCAGCAGTATAAGTCCAGTGGTACTGATATATTACAAAGTTCGCTGATTCAGTAGTATAAGTCCAGTGGTACTGATATATTACAAAGTTCACTGATTCAGCAGTATAAGTCCAGTGGTACTCTCCTGTGCCGCATATAATTTTTAAAGGCTTTGCCGAGTGTGTGTGGCTTAGGGGCATAGACAATGAAATGCCATCAACGTCGTCTGGCAAGCCCGATGCCCAATCTCCTAGTACAGAGCATGTAAAATCCAAAAAGCCCAAGTTCTCAAAAAGTAGCAAAAAGAGAAACTTAAAATCATCTGAGGAGAAACGTAAAGTTGCCAATATGCCATTTACGACACGTAGTGGCAAGGAACGGCTTAGGCCCTGGCTCGTGTTCATGACTAGTGGTCCAGCTTCACCCAAGGATCTAAGCCCTCCTCCTCCCCCCCCCTACAAAAAATTGAAGAGAGTTATGCTGTCAGCAACAACAACAAAACAGCAAAGAACTCTGCCTTCTAAACAGATGACATCACAAATCCCCAAGGCGAGTCCAAGGGTGTTGGTGGTTGTGAAGCCTGACCTTCCCATCACTGTACGGGAAGAGGCGACTCCATCCAGCATTTGCAGCACGCCCTCTGCATATGCTGGAAGGATCACCCACAGTCCAGTTACAGATTTGGCTAATGAAGGTGTGAATGTTGTACACCGGGAGGAGGATATTGATGTAGCTGGCGCTGAGGAGGATGTTGATGATTATGATGCAGACAGATACCAAATTGCCTTTCTCAAATTCTATTTATATTCTAGATTATATAACAGCTGAATAGTTTTCTATTTTACTCCTAGTGGAGAGGGGATCTGATGCAGACAGATACCAAACTGCCTTTGTCCATTTCTTTGTATATTTGAATTTCTAGTTCTACAGTCTATGCAGGCTGCTTTTTTTATATTCAACTACAAGTGTAGGGCGGGGGGGAGGTTTTTTTATTATATTGTGGCCCCGGTATCAAATTGGGTACCGGGGCCACTCCACTACGCAGTCCAGATACTTGTTTGGTGGAATTGAGACCAGTTGAGGTTTTTTTTTATTAGATTGTGGGGACCACTCCACTACGCAGTCCAGATACTTGTTTGGTAAAATTGAGACCAGTTGAGTTTTTTTTTTATTATATTGTGGGGACCACTCCATCCACTACGCAGTGCAGATACTTGTTTGGTGGAATTCAGACCAGTTGAGTTTTTTTTTTATTATATTGTGGGGACCACTCCGTCCACTACGCAGTCCAGATACTTGTTTGGTGGAATTCAGACCAGTTGCGGGTTTTTTTTATTATATTGTGGGGACCACTCCGTCCACTACGCAGTCCAGATACTTGTTTGGTGGAATTCAGACCAGTTGAGGGTTTTTTTATTATATTGTGGGGACCACTCCACTACGCAGTCCAGATACTTTTTTGGTGGAATTCAGACCAGTTGAGGTTTTTTTTATTATATTGTGGGAACCACTCCGTCCACTACGCAGTCCAGATACTTGTTTGGTGGAATTCAGACCAGTTGAGGGTTTTTTTATTAGATTGTGGGGACCACTCCACTACGCAGTCCAGATACTTGTTTGGTAAAATTGAGACCAGTTGAGTTTTTTTTTTATTATATTGTGGGGACCACTCCGTCCACTACGCAGTGCAGATACTTGTTTGGTGGAATTCAGACCAGTTGAGTTTTTTTTTTATTATATTGTGGGGACCACTCCGTCCACTACGCAGTCCAGATACTTGTTTGGTGGAATTCAGACCAGTTGAGGGTTTTTTTTATTATATTGTGGGGACCACTCCGTCCACTACGCAGTCCAGATACTTGTTTGGTGGAATTCAGACCAGTTGAGGGTTTTTTTATTATATTGTGGGGACCACTCCACTACGCAGTCCAGATACTTTTTTGGTGGAATTCAGACCAGTTGAGGTTTTTTTATTATATTGTGGGGACCACTCCACTACACAGTCCAGATACTTTTTTGGTAAAATTCAGACCAGTTGAGGTTTTTTTTATTATATTGTGGGAACCACTCCGTCCACTACGCAGTCCAGATACTTGTTTGGTGGAATTCAGACCAGTTGAGGGTTTTTTTATTATATTGTGGGAACCACTCCGTCCACTACGCAGTCCAGATACTTGTTTGGTGGAATTCAGACCAGTTGAGGGGTTTTTTATTATATTGTAGGGACCACTCCACTACGCAGTCCAGATACTTTTTTCGTGGAATTCAGACCAGTTGAGGGTTTTTTTATTATATTGTGGGGACCACTCCACTACACAGTCCAGATACTTTTTTGGTGGAATTGAGACCAGTTGAGGGTGATATATTGTGGCCCCGGTACCAAATTGTGTACCGGGACCACTGCACTATGCAGTCCAGAAAGCTACCTCGGTGAAACGTTTTGGACTAAAAACAATATTGTGAGGTCTGAGGTGTTCAGAATAGACTGGGAATTAGTGGAAATGATTGCTATTGAATGTTATTGAGGTTAATAATAGCGTAGGAGTGAAAATAAACCCAAAAAACTTGATTTTAACACTTTTTATGTTTTTTTCAAAATAAATCCGAATTCAAAACCTTAAATCCGAACCAAAACCTTTCGTCAGGTGTTTTGCGAAACAAATCCGAACCCAAAACCTCAAGCAAATCCGAATCCAAAACACAAAACATGAGACACCAAAAGTGGCCGGTGCACATCCCTAATTATAAGCAGCATACTGCTCCGTGCATCCAACTCTACATGACCCCCTTAGTGACTAGAGAGCACATAACTCAGGCTTGTTTTCTAACAAAATAGGAAGATTTTTTTTTTAATAAACAGTGGTGCTCAAATAATAAATATAATATTTAAGAATAATTAACATTAAAATGATCTACAGATGTTTACATTAGTAAACTGCAGTAATTCCTTTCTCTAAAAAAACATACTAGATTTAGAGGTAATCAGAATAAGATTTTACTTCAAGCAGAGATAATTAATTATAATAACTCTTTATCTCACTCACTGCAGTCAGCTAATGAGCACATACGTAGACACCATCCAATCACAACATTAAAACCACTGACAATGGAAGTGAATAACATTGACTATCTCAATTCAATGGCACCTGTCATGGGAAATGATACACCATATGGAGAAAAGTATTTGGATGCTTGGCGATTAAACCAAAAATAACTGTAATTACATTGTATTCAAATACATATACCTTAATATGGAAATTGTCCCCCTTTTGCAGTGATAACAGCTTCCACTCTTCTTGGAATGCTTTCCAGAAGATGTTGAAGTGTTTATGTGGGAATTTGTGCCCATTCATTCTGTACAGCATTTATGAAGTCAGGCACTGATTTTGAATGAGAAGGCCGGGCTCACAATCTCCGTTCCAGTTCATCCCAAAGGTGTTCGATGGGGTTAAAGTCAGGGCTCTGTGCGGTCCAGTCAAGTTCTTCCACAGCAAACTCATCAAACTATGTCTTTGCAGTCCTTGCTTTGTGCCTTGGGGCACAGTCATGTTGGAATCGAAAAGGATCTTCCACAAAGTTGGAAGTCCAAAATGACTTGGTATACTGAAGCATTAAGATTGCTCTTCACTGGAGATAAGGGGGCCTAGCCAAACCCTGAAAAACAGCCCCGTACCATTATCTCTTCTCCACCAAACTTCACAGTTGGCATAATGCAATCAGGCAGGTAACTTTTTCCAAGCATCCGCCAACCCAGACTCGCCCATCTGGCTGCCAAACAGAGAAGCGTGATTCATCACTCCACAGAACACGTTTACACCACTCCATCCGATGCTTGCCATTGGTATTGGTGATGTGAGGCTTGCATACAGATGCTCGGCCATGGAAACCCATTCTATTAAGCACCCTTCCACACAATTTTTGTACTTACATTAATGCCAGTGGAAGTTCGGAACTTTTCAGCTATGAAATCAGCGTTGGCGACTTGCACGCACCATGCGCCTTATCAGTTGTTGACCCCGCTTTTTTATTTAACATGGTTTTCCGCTTTGTGGCTGAGTTGCTGTTGTTACTAAATGCTTTCAATTTCTAATAATATCACTTACAGTTGACCGTGAAATATCCAGCAGGGATGAAATTTCACAAACCGTCTTATTGCAAAGGTGGCATCCTATCACAGTACCACTCTTGAAGTCACTGAGCTTTTCAGAATGACCCATTTTGTATCATAAATGTTTGCAAATGGAGACTGCATAGCTAGGTGCTTGATTTTATACAGCTCTGGCAACGGGTCTGATTAAAACACCTCAAACCAATAATTAACAGGTGAGGTCAAATACTTTTGTTCATATAGTGTATATTAGGCAGCATGTGAACAGTCATTTCTTGAAGTTGATGTGTTGGAAATAGGAAAAATGGGCAAGCGTAAGGATCTGCACAACTTTGACAAGGGCCATATTGGGATGGCTAGAGGACTGGATCAGAGCATCTCCAAAATAGCAGGTCTTATGGGGTGTTACTGGCGTTCAGTGGTTAGTACCTACCAAAAGTGGTCCAAGGAAGGACAAGCGGTGAACCGGCGACAAGGTCATGGGCACCCATGACTCATCGGTGCACGTGGACAATAAAGGCTAGCCAGTCTGTTCCAATCCCACATAAGAGCTGCTATACAAATTGCTGAAAAAGTTAATGCTGGCTATGGTACAAAGGTGTCAGAGACACAGTGCATTGCAGCTTGCTGCGTATGGGATTGCGCAGCTGCAGACTGGTCAGAGAGCCCATGTTGACCCCTGTCCAACCCCGAAAGGTCCTACATGAGCAACAGAACTTGATCATGGAGTAATGGAAGTGTCATGGTCACTAAGGTTCTCGACCCAGAATTCTGCCAGTAATTGTCACTACCCTCGAGTCTAAGGCAGCGGCTGGTCTTCTCCAGTGACCCCCGCAAGAGGGTTTGTGTTTTAGCGGCACCACTGCGCAGGTCGCGGCCCTCAAAAGAGTGCGGCAGAGCAACGGAATACAGTAGAGGGATAGGAGAATAGGACAATCAGGACAATGGCACGTGATGTGGCGTTCAGGAGATGTAGATAAGTTCAATGAACGGCAGGTATTTACCACCGTGGTGGCGATAATTATGCGGCCAGTGGATGAGATAACAAGAGGTGTAATTATATTCAGCGAATGGCTGGGATTTGCCACAGAGGTGGCGATGATTATCCGGCCAGTGGATGAGATAATAAGATATGTAGTTATATTCAGCGGATGGCTGGGATTTACCACAGAGGTGGTGTGATTATCCGGCCAGTGGATGAGATTATAGGAGGTGTAGTTATATTCAGCGGATGGCTGGGATTTACCACGGAGCTGGCGATGATTATCCGGCCAGTGGATGAGATAATAGGAGGTGTAGTTATATTAAGCGGGTGGCTGGAATTTACCACGGACGTGGCAGAGAATTATCCGGCCAACAGGTGAGGGAGAGCAGGTACTGCGATTATCAGCAAGAGGCAGATTTACCACGGACGTGGCAGAGAAGTATCCGACCAGCAGGTGAGATGTAGCAGGTGCTGCGATGAACAGCGAGAGAAAGGTTTACTATGGACATGGCTGTGAGTTATCCGGCCAGCAGGTGAGAGGCAGCAGGTGCTGCGATGAACAGCGAGAGGCAGGTTTACCACGGACGTGGCTACGAGTTATCTGACCAGCAGGTGAGATGTAGCAGGTGCTGCGATGAACAGCGAGAGGAAGGTTTACTATGGACGTGGCTGTGAGTTATCCGGCCAGCAGGTGAGAGGTAGCAGGAACCACAGGAGAGTAGATCACAGCTACCACAGCGAAGTGAGAATCAAGAACAGACAATTAGGAAGGGGTCACTGGTGCCTTAAATAGGGGAAGGCTAACGGGTAACCAATACGAAGTGAGGAAAGGTAATAAAGTTCCCTCTGGTCTGCACATGCGCAGAAGTACTCTCAAGATGGTGGACAGCCGCGGCGCTGTACAGGCGCCGGCAGAGAGGTGAGTGGCCTGGATCTAGGTCCAGAGATCCGGCGAGTGACAGGAAGAAGGTGGCCTGGTCTGATGAATCACACTTTCTTTTACATCATGGGGACAGCTGTGTGCGTGTGCATTGTTTACCTGTGAAGCAAATGTCATCAGGATGCACTAAGGGAAGAAAGCAAGCCAGTGAGGACAGCATGATGCTCTGGGTAATTTTCTACTGGGAAACATTGGGTCCTGGCATTTATGTGGATGATACTTTGACAGCTCCCTAAATATTGTTGCAGACCAAGGACACTGCTTCATGACAGCAGTATTTACTAATGGCAGTGTTTTCTTTCAGTAGGGTAATGTGCCCTGTCACATGGCTAAAATTGTTTAGGAATGGTTTGAGGAACAGGACAGAGTTGCAGGTGTTTAAATACAAACTGTGGAGGCCCCACATCACAACATACAGAACTTAAAGGATCTGCTGTTAACACCTTTGTGTCAGATACCACAGGACACTTTCAGAGGTCTTGTGTAATCCATGCCTTGACGGGTCAGAGCTTTTTTGGCAGCACGAGGGTGAACTAAACAATATTAGGCAGTTTTAATGTTGTGACTGAGCCCTATATAGTGTCCGGAGTGTGAACATCTTTCCACAGACATTTATGTCATAATTTATGAAACGTTAAATGTCATGATTCAACAACATCTTGCAGTTTTAAAGAAACAAAGTGAGGTTTAAATGATGTGGTTTATAATTTCTTTGAAGATGGAAGTGGAAACCCTTTTCATTTATTGTAGTTTTTTTTATTAATTCAAGAAATATTGGTCAGCGTGATTAAATTATAATATACTGATTATACTGGACACCTCAGCACTACAGCAGTTAAATACCTCAACTGTCATTACAAGCACAAACAGCCAATCAAGAATTATTAGTAGCACATCAATCAGATTTGTCATGTGTAATTTGAGTTTTGACTAGTTATAAATGAGTGATTTAGGGACTAATATGATATGAAGATTAGTTAAATTATATAGATTACATGCTGATTTCTGTGTACACTGAATGTATTGATTTCTGGGATGTACTGTATGATATTCACTACTGTTATTATTGCTTATTGTTTCAATACTTTCCATTGCTATAATCAAAAATATAATATAACACATATTTCTGGTTGCTGTGTGAGTCTATCAGATTAAATCTTTACCAGGGAACTATAGGGAGGGGTTTTCTGAATCAACTCTGGCACTTATATCTCAATATTTACCCTAATCGTAGTATAAATTCAGGTGGAGCCACTAACGGCTCAATAATACCTAGTAAGAAGGTGTTACACAGGGATGATTATGTTTCCTGGATATTGTAAAATCATAGACCACGTACGTTTTAAGCGCAGACTTTCACACATAGAAGATGTTCCATATCAATATAGATTCCTCCCACTTGATGATAATTATTCCGTGTCTATGGATGGATATACCAAACCTATAACGAACTCGAACGACACAAGAAACAGGGACAATAATAGTGCAGTATGTTCACAAATTAATAATAATAGTCCCAAAAGAAGTCCCAAAGGTAGATTGTTTATATTCATTCACTTTGTGCAGGGAACGGAAACGACACCAAAAGAGAATCCTGTGTTGTTCATATCCAACTCCCCCAATGGTATTATGCTTACAAGAATGTAACAGGTATTGGGCATCTCGTGAATATATATTCAGAAAACTCTCCTTAACATCCCATCTCAGGGTACACTCCACCGATTAGATGATGCAAAATAAAATAATAAAACACAATCTGGTGCATTAACTTTAAAAAAACATGTTTATTACATAACCAACATGTCATGCTTCACAAATTAAAACATGTATAAAAGATAATGCATATATTCGTACCAGATTTAGCTGTGATCAAACGTATCTGTTCAAACGTCGATTCTATCCAAAAAACGTCAGGTAACAGGAACACAAATCAGCTTACATCCTACGCGTTTCGACTCAAGACAAGAGTCTTTCTCAAGGTAAGCTAATCTCTTCTAAAACTTCATCTTTTATACTCACTAAACTCCGGGGACGAATAGTCACTTCCGCCCTATGGTTGTTCTAGTTAGAGTGAAAATGAGGCTTGGCACTCGCAGTACCTGACGTTTTTTGGATAGAATCGACGTTTGAACAGATACGTTTGATCACAGCTAAATCTGGTACGAATATATGCATTATCTTTTATACATGTTTTAATTTGTGAAGCATGACATGTTGGTTATGTAATAAACATGTTTTTTTAAAGTTAATGCACCAGATTGTGTTTTATTATTTTATTTTGCATCATCTAATCGGTGGAGTGTACCCTGAGATGGGATGTTAAGGAGAGTTTTCTGAATATATTTTCACGAGATGCCCAATACCTGTTACATTCTTGTAAGCATAATACCATTGGGGGAGTTGGATATGAACAACACAGGATTCTCTTTTGGTGTCGTTTCCGTTCCCTGCACAAAGTGAATGAATATAAACAATCTACCTTTGGGACTTCTTTTGGGACTATTATTATTAATTTGTGAACATACTGCACTATTATTGTCCCTGTTTCTTGTGTCGTTCGAGTTCGTTATAGGTTTGGTATATCCATCCATAGACACGGAATAATTATCATCAAGTGGGAGGAAACGTACGTGGTCTATGATTTTACAATATTACATTTTGGAGAGAGGTGGACTCTCCACACCACGTATTAGGCTGCAATTCTAGTGAAGCGCCACATCACCCTATATTGTGTACAACATGTTTCCTGGATATGGATACAGTGAATACCATGATTTTTTCCTATGAAGTTCTTTTCACTTAGATAGCTTATTTTATATACCACCGTGTTTATAATATTATTTGAATTCTTTATCTGCACATTAAAATGTATAAATCTCATGATATGTGTCATTGTGGTTAGAACAGGTAGAAATAACTTATTGTAGAAATGTATTTCAATTAGTGGCGCAGGTGCCTCTGTATATTTTTGCTAATGTACTAACTTTTGGTATTAGAAATGTATCTGATACAATAGGCATATGTTGGAGGAAATGTGTTTCTGTAACTGTCTGAAGGAAGGATTTCATGCTAATTAGGACTTTACATTTGTGAATGGTCAACACTTTTTTAGCCTGAACACACAGCAGAAGGCTGTTACCTTTCTTTCCTGTGTGGCTTTTCATCCTGTATCTTAGAACCTTTCTGAATAATATGAACAGCAAGTGATTTAGGAAATCACAGACTGGTGTAAATTTTGTTAAGCATAAATGGCATTTAAAATCCAAGTTTAAAGAACATATTGTATTCTGAGGCTAACCTTTGAATGGTAATATCTCAGACTTTTTGGTGCCTGGTCAGAAAAGGGGCTGGTTTAGCCCCTGCCAACATATGAGTCAGAAACTGTAAAAAGAGCACTGTTTGTCCATGTTTTGTATCATTCCATCTGTAACTTCTGGATCACTAGTACCTCAAACTAGCGTGTAACTGTCCTTATTAGGACTACTTGAGCTAATAAAACATCACTGCTTAAAGATCTTGCTTTGATGCCTACTTACCTGCTGTAATTCCTGTAACCTACAGATTAAACCAATCTAATTCTGTTATCCCTTTGTTCAGAGGTTGGGACCCAGCATCCAGTATCAACGCTCTGCCCGCTACCCTGCAACTCTGGCCAGTGTGATAGGCAAGGTGGAACCATCTACAACAACCCTGATCTGGAAGAGGTCAGACGTACCAGCCCAGATGCACAGCAAGGGTGTACACTAGCAGAAAGAGTTGCCCAGAAGGAAGCGATTCTAGGCACTGGGGAAGGAGCCTAGTGGTGGAAGCAGGCCCCTCCTACTGCTTTTAGAGCGGTGCAATTGGCATAAAGAAAGAGAATGGTGACAAGGCAAGCCCAGCCAGTCCCCAGCAACATGGATAGGGTAGCATAGGAGGTCCATCCTGTCACAGTCATAATGTCACCCTCGTTGTAATATTGGTTTTGGTTTGATGAATTGAAAGCCAGAAAAGAAAAATGTCAAGGTTTGCAGAACTGTTTCAAGATCAAGGTGCAGACCAAGACCAGAACTACGGAATTATAACAAAGTCATGACAACACAAAAAAATGGCAATAAGGCAAAGCAAGGTACCATTTACCACAATAGCACATTTGTTGGGCAGTGAATATTGGAAAAGTGAAGCCATATAAAAGGAATTATGATGACATCACTAGTGAGTATCTAGGAGACAATTATTTTAAAATGTAGGAAAAAGGAGTAGTGTGGAGAAACCTTCCTGCAAGGATTATTCCTATTACAGCCTAAAAGAGACATCCTAAAAATAGTGTCCGTTTATATATTCTTTGTAAAAAGGACGCATCTCAGGTTTCATTTTTTATATTGCATATTTTAATTTGGGGGATTGATTTATTAAAACTTCTAACAAGCAAAGTGCAGTTGTTGCCCATAGCAACAAATAAGAATTCTAGCTGTTATTTTCCATAATTTTCTAGATATAGAATTTTGTATGAGCTGGAATCGTATTGATTGCTATGGGCAACTCATCCACTTTTACTTTTTAGAACTCTTAGTAAATCTACCCCTTGGTCTTTTTTTCTTCCTGGCAATGGACTATTTGAGGAAATACACTTTGCTCATTTGAAATATTTTGCTCCTTCACATGTGTGCCTTTTTTCCACCTGGTTAGAAATACTGCATACCTAAAATTAATAAATCAATCTTTATCAGAAATTAAAACCAGAGTTGCTGCTGAACATTTCCTATACTAGTTATGTGTCAGACTTCACCAGTGTCTGTTTCTTGCTAAGATTCTTGTAATTGCTAGAGATGCACGGGCTTGGTTCTCGGAGAACCAAACTCACCCAAACTTTGCCGATCAGGCTTGGCTCTGTACTTTCACGCGCCCTTGGAAGTGAAAACATCATTGTTGCATTGCCAGATCTCGCGAGTTTTGGATTCTATAAATACCACCCTTCATGGCGATCCAGCGCCATTTCACAGAGAGACACAGAAGGGGTAGCATGGTTTGCTTAGTGCAGTTGGGCAGCATCATATCTAAAACATAAAGAGGAGGGGTGGCAGTTTTCTTTTTTTTCTTTTTTTTAATTTTTATTTTTGGAAGGTCAAATAACAAACAAAACCGATATGCAGTGTCAGCAAGAAAAAAAAACACATCACATAAAACATGATATAAAATCAACAGAATATCGTAAAAAAATCAGTGCAAAGAGGTTAAATTACGTGTATAAAGAATGACCAGAATTTTTTATTTTTTTTAAAAGATGTAAGGGAGAGAGCAAAATGCCACGAAAGAGGAGGGCATAACGCAGGGAGAGAGGAGAAGAGAGACCAGAACAGAGCAGAAAAGGAAAGGAAGAAAGGGGTTCTCGAAAAGAGGATGGATATATGTAGGTATAGAGTCAAGTGAAAGGGGAGTAAGCCTGAAAAAACGAGAGCCATGGGCTCCATAACTTAGTGAATGATCCTTATGTCCTATTGATGATGCTGGTCATGTATTCCAGGCGCTGAACCTGCCAAACTCTGTTAATAACGGCCTGAAGCGAAGGTGGAGATTGCTGCCTCCAGTCTGCTGCGATTTGGCAGGTAGCTGCCGACAGGATATGCCTAGCTAACTTGTTTTGGTGTCGAGTCGCCGCTGGCGCTCCCAAGGGCAAGAGAAAAAATTTAGGCTCTAATGGTATTGCTATCTGGAGAATCGATTGGATCAGGTGTTTAATCTCGGCCCAAAAGTTTGATAATTTGGGACAAGTCCACCATATATGGATAAAGTTACCCTCATGGGAGCACCCACGCCAACAGCGATCAGAAGAGTCTGGGAGGATTTTATGAATCCGGGAGGGAACGTAGTACCAACGGTACAATACCTTATAAACATTCTCTTTTATTTTAACGCAGATTGAGCTGGAGGCAGCATTCTCATATATCTCCGACCATTCCTCGCTCAAAAGAACTTCACCCAGGTCACGTTCCCAGGCCAGTTCATGCGAAACTCTAAGGTCTGTGGAAGGTGGGGCAAGTTCATAGTATAATGTTGAAATAAGGCCTTTCGTGGAGGACTGACGGAGACAAAGATGTTCAAATGTGGTAAGGGGACGGGAGGAGAGGCGAGTTTTGGCAGTATGGTGAAATTGGCGGAGCTGGAGGAATTGGTAGAATAATTTAGTGGGAATATTTATTTGCGATTGGATGTCAGAAAACGAGGGGAACATAGCCATAGAGGTGAGATCGTTTAAGAAACTGTCCCCTTGTGAGGTCCACGAGGAGAATGCTTTAGGAGTTAGGCCTGGAGCAAAGTCTGAGGAGTTAAACAAAGGAATTAGGGAAGCGGGATGGGGGAGAGGCCAAATTTCTGAGAGCATGAGTCCCAGACCGCCAGGGAATGTGTAATGAGCGGATAAAGGGAGATACGTTTTGGTCGACGAGCCCGTGGGAGCCATAGGAGAGTAGATAGGGAAAGCATACCCAGACTTTCAGCCTCAATCTCGGCCCAGACCCTGGAGGGAGTTAAACTACACCACAGAACGCATTGAGCAAGCTGAGCGGAGAGGTAATAGCGTCGAAAATCAGGGATTCCCAGTCCCCCTCCCCGCGGGGCTCTCTGTAAAAGCTTGAAACGGACTCGGGGGCGCTTACCTGCCCAGATGAATTTAGATACATGGAAATGGAGAAACTTGAAAACGTAGGGGGGGACCCGGATGGGGAGGGTTTGAAAAAGGTAGAGAAGTCTAGGGAGTATGTTCATCTTGACCGCATTAATATGACCTATCCAGGAGATGTATAATTGCGACCGCGAAACAAGATCCGACTTAATTTGAGCAAGGATGCGAGGAAAGTTGGCCTGAAAAAGCTGGTGAAGTTGCTTAGTCAAGTATACCCCAAGGTACTTAAGTTTTTGAAGACGCCAGTTAAATGGGAAGGAACTTTCTAAAGACACCTTGTCTGCTGGGGAAACATAAAAGTCTAAGACTTCTGTCTTGTCAGTGTTAACTTTATATCCCGAGAAGTGGCCATAGAGATTTAATTTGTCTACAAGAGGAGGAACGGAAAGATTTGGGTTAGCAATAGTTAACAGGACGTCATCCGCATATAATGCTATCTTATGAGAAGAACTACCCACCGGGATGCCTAGTATCTGCTGGTTAGCCCGGATTCTAGCTGCTAATGGCTCTATGATAAGGGCAAAAATGAGCGGGGAGAGGGGGCAGCCCTGCCGTGTGCCATTGGAAATAGTGAAGGGGACTGACGTCAGACCATTTGCAGAGACTGTGGCCGATGGGGACCGGTACAAGGCTGAGATGGCAGTCATAAATTTGCCAGAGAAACCCATCGCTCCCATCACCCCAACCATAAATGACCAGGAGATGCGGTCGAACGCCTTCTCAGCATCTAATGACATAAGGAGGGAGGGGAGCTTACCCCTGTGAATTGTATAGATCAGGTCAATTGTTCTCCTAGTGTTGTCCGGGGCTTGACACCCCGGGATAAATCCCACCTGGTTGGGATGGATGAGGGAAGGGAGGAGGGGATTCAATCTAGAGGCCCAAATTTTTGCATACATTTTAAGGTCCACATTGAGGAGGGATATTGGTCTATAGCTAGAGCAGAGAGTTGGGTCCTTCCCTGGCTTTGGAATGACAATGATGTTAGCTCTGGTTGTGGCTGCATCAAACGTGGCACCAAGATCTCGTTAAAAAAAGATGTCAGATGGGGGCCTAGTACTGCAGCGAAATTCTTATAATATTGTGGGGTGAAACCATCAGGGCCTGGAGCTGAAGAGGGTTTCAGGGATTTAATAGCCACCAAAACCTCGGTCAGGGTAATGTCTTCATTCAGGGACTCTATGTGAGGTGGAGTGAGCCTAGGGAGGGGGGGTGGCGGTTAGATATTCGTCTAGAGATGGCACCATATGAGCTCTTAGAAGGGTGGGTGGTGGGGCTAAGTTATAAAGGGAGGAATAAAATTCCTGAAACATCTGGACTATCTCCTTAGGGTTATATGTAACTCTGCTCGCTTGTGGGTTGTAAATTTTATCGATGTGACCTAGAGCCATCTTCTTACGAAGCTTTCTGGCTAGCACAGAATCTGCTTTGTCAGATTTATCGTAGTACCGTTGCTGTAATTTCTGCATGGTAATAGCAGCCCTACGGGAGAGAAGAGAGCAGGGATCACCTTACCAAAAGTAAAACACAAGAGATTATAGCAGCAACAGGATACTTTAAATTTAATGCCATGTCAAATAAATACCACTATAAATATACTAACAAACTGGCAACATAGAAAAACTAATATATCTATAGATGAAGACAAGGAGCTCAGAGCTCCAACCCGTATAGGAAGTCCACCTGTTGGATGAAACGTTAGCAAAGGAAATGATCAGTAACAATAAAAGACACGTCATGGCGGCGTAGCATCTCGGACTTTGCGGCGGGAGGAACGGGTCCAATCTGGTTGTGGAGGCGCTGATCGTTGGGCCTTCGGAGAGCCGGTCTGCGAAGCAATCGTTACGGGAAGGATGTCCAATTTCGCCAATAGTTCCTGTCCTTGGTCCACCGTTTTAATATAATACGATGAGTTGGTTGCAAACACCTAAAGTTGAAACGGGAAGCACCAGCGATACCGGAAATTATGTTGTCGCAGAATCCTAGTAACAGGCTGCAAGTTTCTCCGTTTCTGAATTGTGGAGGGAGCAAGATCCTGAAACAGCTGGATGTCCATGTTCCGGAAAGAGAGAGCAGATTGATCTCTAGTCGCAAAGAGAATTCGGTCCCTTGTGCGGAAATAGTGCAGGCGCACAATAATGTCTCGAGGAGGCAGGCCATTGGCAGGACAGGCCCGAAGAGCCCTATGAGCACAATCCATCAAACAGTCAGTGTCAGAAAGCTCTGGAAGGATATGTTGAAAAAGGTCTTTAAGAAAAGCTTGAAGATCCACTGGAGAGATTTCTTCAGCGACATTTCGGATACGGATATTGTTACGACGAGATCGGTTCTCAGAGTCCTCCTGCTGTTCCTTGAGAGTCTCAACTTCGTCACGAAGACGGGTAAGTTCGTTGTCCATCGTAGTTTGTGAGCGGCAGAGGTCGTCTGTTTTTGACCCCAGCGCGTCAGATCTGTTGCCCAGTGAGTTTAGTTTGGTTTTAAAGTCATTAACAACTTTGGAGAGTTCTTGGTGGAATGTTTGCTTGACTCCTTCTAGTAGACTGGTCATTATGGCTAGGATCTGTGGGTCCAGCTCAACTTCAGCAGGCGGCTGGGAGCCAGGCACTTCTGTACGAGTCGAAGGCGGGGAAGACGGTTTATTCTTTGAACCAAAAAAATTAGCAGAGGACCCGGAGGTCACTTTCTTTGGTTTGTTGGACATGACGGAAAAGCTGGGAGCCGTCGGCCAGTTGAGAAGGATGAAGGAGGCAGAGGAAGGCTGGGATGAGGAAAGGAGGCGAAAAAGGGACACACTTTTACATTGTCAGTATTATAGGGGTCAGTCCCGGTCCAGCCTGAATGGAGGAGGTCACATATTCAGCGACCGGATAAGGGCCAGCATATGGGTGTCAGCGTGTAAAGAGACTGTGATTTGACGCTGATCCTTCAAATAGACATTAGCTAGATGAAAATAGTTGCAACAGCAATAAACAGTGGATGTAGTATTTTTTAGCCACCCCAAGAGGGCAGTATTATTCCACAATACTACAATCTAATCGGGCCAATCAGATTGCCACTCCAGGTTGGGGCAATGGAGTTATATACTTTGATCTCACTTACTTTAGGCACTGCGAGTGAGGCAAGGTGTGGAGAGGTGCCGAGGGCCTTAATGAGGAAGACACCGAGACTTCAATGATGTGAGCCCACAGACAGCGTCCCTGTGGCGAACCGGATGTACGGGTGTCCAAGACCTCCGGTTTTCGCCTGCAATGGGTGTTTGAGGAGGTCCTCTCCCACACTGGTGGTGCCCAAGGAGTCTCCAACTTTAGGCCGGGGATCTGGCCTCCGTTTTCCGTGGATCGGAAGTGCCCCGCCGCGGACCGGAAGTGGCTAATTTTCGGTCTTCTCACTCGGTTCAAGCTCCAGCACAGACCTACATCCGGCGGGGAGGCACCAAGAGCAGGGCAGGAGGCCAAAGAACCATGCAGCTATCCTCGGAAAGGTAGGATGGGTGACACCATACACACCAGCCGGGCTGCAGCACTTCCCTGTGCAAGGAGCCACCGGATCTGCCTCAAATGCAGCACTTGTAGGTTTCAGCCGTGCCCACGGCACTTAGGCAGCCCTCTGGACAGAAATAGGTAGATAACGGGCCCCAAAAGGTGATATTCAGGGTCCCGGGACACAGAGCTCCAAGCCTGCACGTCCTTCCAAAATGGCAGTTAGGCCACACCCTGGGGTGGCAGTTTTCTTAAAAGTCTCCAGTGACATTCTATTGAGTTATAGTACACACAGAAACAGAAGAGGTCCATTGCTTCATTGCTAATTGTCATTGCTGAAATATAAATAATAGGGCTGGTAGAGTTCTTCACAATCTGCAGTCACATTGTACTGTGTTATTATAGCTCACACAGAAACAGGATAGGTCCCAGCAATCTTACCCACTCATGGGTGTGGTAAAGGCTTCTGTTGCTTCTGTTGCATCCTCTTGGCTGGCTTGGGCTGCAGGGCAGGAGCAGGTCCACCTTCTAGTATTCCTTTATCAGCTGCTGCAACGTAGATTCTGGCCCTCTGGGGGCAGTCCCTGTAGAAGTGGCTGGCCAGGCCACAGAGGTTGCAAGATGTCTTCCTTAGGCAATCCTTGGTCTCGTGCCCTGCCACTCTGCAGTTCCTGCAGGCTGAAACATTGCAGCTTCTCGACATGTGTTCAGCTTCCCCGAACTTCCTGCAGTTCCTTGGCTGATCCCTATAGTTAAGAAGGCCGGCAGAGCCGCCCAGGGCAAAGCATGATGGCAGGCGCTGGAGACCGTTTGTTGCAGTGTCGTTTCTTCCCAGCCTGAAAATGATGGACCACTTGCCTGTCCAGAAACAGTTGGCATCCAGGATCTTGGAGGTGTCCTTGACCACAGAGCAAAAGCGGTTCAGGAAGTTAGCGATATCCTTGTAGAGGATTCCTCGTAGAGACCGTCACTCTTCTTTACTCTCTCTGGATGGGACAGTTCCCCACAAATCGAGAAAATTGAGATTCCGGTCTTGCTGACTTCACCACCTCCTAGTATCTCTTACAGATCGCTATGGAGGCAAAGGTGATGTAGAAGATCCCCTTGATGTAGGTCTGAATGCTGAGGGTTTCAGCCTTCGAGAAGCCTTTTTCAAGGACCATCTTCTTCCTAAAGGTCTCAGCCCTCAGATCTGGAACTGTTCCGTCCACTTCCTTTAGCTGCAGGACGAGGGTCTGCCTCATCCAGGGTTAAAGGATGGGAGTTCTCTGGGAGGTATCCTGGTTGGGCTTCCCTTGTCCAGAAGCAGCTGGAGCGGTGGAGGCAGGTTTTCCGGCCTCAGGGAGAGGCTTTGGTTCAGAGGTCTTTTCTCCCTTCTTCCTAGGGAGAGGAGCAGGGGTGGAGACAGGAGCTGCAGCAGCTGAGGTCATCTTCCTGGCTCTTTTTCCCATGGCAGAAGTGCTTGAATAGCTGGTCTGGAGGGCAATCTTCTTCAAGGGGGTGGAGCTATGCAGATTTCTTCCCACTGGGAAGAGAAGAGCAGGGTCTTCCGCTGAGAAGAGGGGTTCTTCCGTCGGGGTTGATCCTGAAGGCTTCCCAAGCAGGGAAGAGCAGGGCAGGATCTCCAGAAGAAAAGAAGGCTTCTTCGGCAGGGGTTGATCACAAAGTTTTCTTCCAGCAGGCAGGATCTAGCAGAATTTCTTTCCCCAAAGTCGATCTTCCTCATTGTCTTCCTGCTTCTGGCCAGCGTAAGAATCAGGTGCAGACCCCCTTTAGCAGTTTGAACCCTCACCAGTGTTAGATCATGCTATGGAAGAGCCACAATCAGCATTATGACCACTGGGTGTTGGACCTGAAAAGGACAGGTTGTACACCAGTGCAGCAGAGTCTTAAACAGTTTGAACCCTCACCAGTGTTAGATCATGCTATGGAAGAGCCATGAATCAGCATTACGACCACCGGGTTTTGGGCCTAACAAGAACAGATTCTACACTTGATCTTAGCCAAAAGGCTGAGAAGAGATTGGAGGAGATGAAACAAAACAATTATGCCAAGTACTTTATCTGCTTCCCCAGGATCCAAGAGTTATCAAAATCTTGAAATCGGATCACTACCTTTTGGCGACTGTGCTTCATCCTAGGTTTAAGAGCTATGTCTTCTCTTTGCTTACTACTGACCCAGATCTCAAGAGATGCAAGGAGCTCCTGGTGAGCAAGATGACAGCTCAAGTGTTACATGACAGGACAACGTTTCCTCCTTCAGTTTGTCAGTCAACTGCTGCTCAGAAAAACTTAGCTTTCCCAAGAGACAGTGATGATGCAGATGACTGAGCACAACATATTGACGTCTGGTCTAAAAGAATTGACCAAAAAACGTGACACCTCTGCTGGAACTCCACTTGATTCTACTATCAACATTCAAAGGAAGGTGGAGGATTATTTTAACGACAGAATAGAAATAAACACATCAGACAGTCCCTTTACATACTGGGAGAAAATAAGGGCAATTTGGATGTACCAACTCGCTTTGCACTACCTAAGCTGCCCACCCTCCAATGTGCACTCAGAAAGAGTTTTCAGCACAGCCGGGAACCTTGACAGCGATCGGCGTAGGAGACTATTTCATCAAAATGTGGAAAAAGATGATGTTCATCAAAATCAACTACCATTTTCACGAGGAAGGCCTTTCCCGCCAATTACATCAAAGTCCAGAGACTTCTGTATTGATGGATTCCAGCAGGGATGAATTAATAATGTGTGAGGATTTTGTACACACTGATGAGGGTGGGGATGAGGTTGAGGATGATGACAACAACATCTTGCCACAGTAGAGTTCATTAACAGCTTAGTGTAACATTAATTAACATTAATTAGCCTAGGTGCCTTAAGGCCATTGTTAGCTTGTTTTGTGGGGGCCCAAACAAACCAAGCACTTCAGCCACAAAAGTGGCACTCCTTGTCACTGAAGTGCTTGGTTTGTTAAAGTGTGCATGTCCTTTTTAAGATCCAACATAAGGGTGGATGGGAGGGCCCAAGCACAATTCCTCTTGCACCACTTTTCCTTTCAGCTACCTCTGTGTGCCAATGTTACCTACATGTGCTATATACTGTTGTGTGCTTTGCAAAACTAAAAGACACCCATTGATTATGAGATGACTCAGCACAACATTTTGACATCTGATCTGGTTTACTGTAAAAAAAATTGACCAAAATTAGTGACACCTCTGCTGTAACTCCACCTGATCCTACTAGCAACTATCAACATCCAAAGAATGGTGGAGGATTATTATTTTTTTTTTTGAACAGTATAAAAACAATAGTTTTATTAACAAAGAACAGAAGTAATGTATGCATGAATGTCTAAATAGACGCATACATATATTATCCACTTTGCTACTGTTTCATGTTCAGTGTTTGTAATCTGCACTTGTCAAATGTACCTAGCTATATTTAAATTTTTGGGGAATTGGGCCTGATTCGAAGCTCAGTGATGAACTTGCTTTTTGCTGTGAATTTCACTGGCTCTTTTTACTACACTGTCTGGAGCAAGATTCAATATACTCATGTCAGAGTGATCACAGCCAATTTTTGGACACCTGGCGGATTTACTTTTCTGAAGTTTGTTTTCATTCAGTCTTTAAATTGCTTCTCTCTCATACGTGTGAACACATACTTTATGTTTCACTGGGTCCACCATCTACAACTGTGTTATAGGAGTCTTCTGGGTGACAGCAATCTCCTCATCTTCATCTTCCAAAGCTTAGTCTGCAGGGGCCGGTGACACACCCATTTGTTTTCTCAGGTCTCTTAGCTGTTCTTTAAACTGGACATATTTATCGTCCTGCCTCAGGGCCTCCTCTGTATTATTCTTCTGATGCGCGGTGTAACTCTCATGTACAAACTCTCTTAAATATGTGATCTCATCCGGTTGGTCAAGTTTTAACTTAAGTACGGTCTCCTCAACTGCATCTATATATTGGTTTGAATCTCTGTTCAATGCAGCGTATTCCAACATGAAAGATTTCATGCTGCCCCTATGTTCCGTGTCACAGTCTGTCTGAAGCAGATGTAATTCCACTCCAGTTGTAGTTTCCATTTCTGTGCCTACATAAGTTTGGCAGTTCCTCAGGGATGAGAGGGAGGTATCCACATAGGAGAAGGATATTAAAGATGCAGCACAAGCAGACATGGTGTAATAATGTACAGTTAATTAACAGCACTGTTAGGCTTAAGGCAGCTAAGCTATTGGTAGCATGTTTTGTGGGGGCTCAAACAAACCAAGCACTTCAGACACAAAGTGGCCTTGCTTGTCGCTGTAGTGCTTGGTTTGTTAAACTGTACATGTCGTACATGTCCTTTTCAATATCTTACATAAGGGTGGGTGGGAGGGCCCAAGGACAATTCCATCTTGCACCACTTTTCTTTTCTGCCACTGCTGTGTGGCAATGTTTCCTAGATGTGCTGTGAACTGCCATGTGTTTGTGTCATTGCTCTGTGGCTTAGCATCCAGCCCGGTCGCTGCAGTCTTTGTCCAAAAGTGGATGGAAATAATATTGTGATCTGTGAGGTGGTCAAACTTTACTGCAAATGACTGGAAATAAGTGTTATTGAGGTTAAAAATAATGTAGGATCAAAAAAGAGCAAAGTTATGTGATTTTAGCATATTTTAGCTAAAATATACAGATCCAAAACCAAAACACGCTAGGGCGGTTTTGCCAAAACCAAAACTAAAACAAAAACACAAACTTAATCCAGATCCAAAACCAAAACACGGGGGTCAGTGAACATCTCTAGTAATTGTGCTCTCTGGTTTCTGCCTATACCTGAAAAAAGAAGCTGAATTAGACTGGTATATGGTGTTATACCATACTGCCACTTCTCCTATTGTACTCATTGTAAAATTATCAAATTACATTCACTTACATTTTCCATACCGCCACTTCTAAATTTTTACTTCGAATTGACCAATTGCACAATTATAATCCTGGTTTTCTGCATGTTAGATTTATGCGATTTCAAAGCACAGTATGTTGTTTTGCAGAAGTGTGATGTTTCAATGATACAATTGTCTGGTTCTGATTTTGCTTTGCTATTCTGTGGAATGGCCATTTCACACTGTATTTGTACATATTCATTTTGCAGAATTTAGAAGTCTATGAATAGAACTGAGATGATGACAGTCATCTGCTGTTCTCAGAGTATGACGGGAAAACCTTAAGGGAAAATTTCGCAAGTGAAACTTGATAATGTTTGCAAAAAAATGGAATTAGGTGAATCTTCAACTGAACAATTTGAAATTTCACTCGTCTCTAATGTCTTTCTTACTCCAACCATGATTGTTACAAAAGTGGAAGCTGCTCAAATCAATTTATAGGCCATAACAGGTGCTTGCAAGGGTGGGGTTATCCTGCAAGGAAACTACACACAACATTTTTTCCCCCAGCACACTGCAATAGCCAGCAACAGATCTGCCATTTCTACTGTAGATAAAAATGCAAAAGTCTTTGTTGCACACATTTGCAAATGTATGTTTAAGCCATCCGCCACGCCAAGGCGCTTTTGCTAATAGGATGGTCCTACTCTAAACAATGAGAGTCCCATATATTTGGGCCATACATATGTGTTTTTAAATTGAGAGCCAACTTACCAAAGAGGTACCCCAGAAGCCTCCAAACAGCAATTCAGTGCCAGTACCCCCTCTCAGCTACTGACACCAACATGCCTCTCAGACAAATACAAAAGTGGAAGTTGCTCAAATCAATTTATAGGCCATAACAGGTGCTTGAAAGGGTGGGGTTATCCTGCAAGAAAACTACACGCAACATTTTTTCCCCCAGCACACTGCAATAGCCAGCAACAGATCTGCCATTTCTACTGTAGATAAAAATGCAAAAGTCTTTGTTGCACACATTTGCAAATGTATGTTTAAGCCATCCGCCACGCCAAGGCGCTTTTTCTAATAGGATGGCCCTGCTCTAAACAATGAGAGTCCCATATATTTGGGCCATACATATGTGTTTTTAAATTGAGAGCCAACTTACCAAAGAGGTACCCCAGAAGCCTCCAAACAGCAATTCAGTGCCAGTACCCCCTCTCAGCTACTGACGCCAACATGCCTCTCAGACAAATACAAAAGTGGAAGCTGCTCAAATCAATTTATAGGCCATAACAGGTGCTTGAAAGGGTGGGGTTATCCTGCAAGGAAACTACACACAACATTTTTTCCCCCATGATTGTTGCCAGGGCCAGTAAAAAGCTTTCTAGGCACCCTAGGCAAAGCTTTAACCTATTGCCTTTCTTGCTACCCCCAATAGCCTCTTCCCAGCCACTCATACACAGACTTGACTTTTGAAAATAATATGAATTCTGCCTTTATTATTCAGGGGATGTTTAGAGAGGAGTTCTCAGGCCAGGCCAGCAGAGTGGGCAAAACCAGCAGGCAAGGGACATAGCTATAATTTTAGCCAGTCCTAGGCCACAAACCAACATCTTGCCATCTCCTTCAAATACACAGGCAATGCTGCATGCACTATTGTCAGGAACACGAAGCTCCCCCTTCACGAGCAGAACAGTGAGGCATAACATACCTCTCAGTCCTGCTCTATCCTACCTGTTCTTGCCACTGTAACTACCTGCTGCTACTTGTGTCTTGAGCTCAGTTGCTGCTTGTCTGGATCCTGAAATGTTGAGGTTCTGTTTGGAAAAAGGAATATGTACATGAAATATGGAAAACATGGCAATAGCTGAACATTCTAGGCCTCCCTTCACCCAACCAACCACAATGTTAAATTAATAGCACCCACATTTAATAACTTAATGGAAAACAGGAAATAGGAGAAATGGAGCCAAGAGCACGCTGCCCACATCGACTCAGGAGGCAGTAATAATTTAATTACCGCTGCTTGCCATGCCATTAGTTAGGGATTAGGGATGCAGCAGCAGTGTGAGTTGTACCGGCCCTGGCATTAGAGTGAGTACACTCCTTCTTGGGGACCTCATCTGCAGCAACTCTCAGGTAGTCCCCCTTACCCTGGGGTTGGACGAAGCTTTCCCCGGGGAATGATTTTTTAGCCCTCACGCCCCATAAATCTTTATGAGTCTCCTGGTTTGATTCAGAAGGACAGTATGACAGCACAGAGCATATAAGTAAAACAGGATAAGGAAAGCCCTGCTCTTGGCTACCGAAGAGTGCACTGTCCATCAAAATATGTATTGTGTATGTAGTCTTTTAAAGCTTTTATTATGGTTGCCAGCCACCTTTATCTCTCAGCATCCTCATTTATTTTGTACAGTGGCAAGGTAAGGAAAGCCCTGCTCTTGGCAATGGATTAATACTCTGGCAATTATTGTATTGTATGCCTAATCTTTGAATTTTTGTAGTATTGGTGCAGGCCACCTTCATCTCTCAGCATCCTCATTTATTTATATAGTGGCAAGGTAGATAAAGCCCTGCTCTTGGCTACAATGAATACTATGGTAATGTTTTGTATTATGTGCATAGTCTTTGAAGACTTTTAGTATGGCTGCAGGCCACCTTTGTCTCAGTATACTCATTTATTTATATAAGGCAGCACTTTGCAATTGGGTATCTACTTGTCTAAATATCTACTGATCCCTCTGTCCATTTAAATACCTGATTGTTACTGCCTCCTATGGTGATTCCATCTCCAGTTGCCAATATTTTATTTTCATACTTCTCCAACCCATCATTCGGTTCCACTTGGTATACTTACATTGAATCCTAAATATTTTTTTATTCAGTGCATATTTTCAACATGCACAAGATGGTCAAAAGAACAATATATATGGATCAGATCCTGGTGATCAACAGATAATAACAGGAGAAATCTCACCCAATGATTTAGTACAACTGCAGCCCGAGGGTGCATGAACACAGATCCGTGTATAGATAGTAAAAGCGCTAAGGTATTAACGCTGAGGATCACGCTAGATCATATTACGGATCTGTGTTCATGCACCCTCGCGCTGCAGCTGTACTAAATCATTGGATGAGATCTCTCCTGTTATTACCTGTTGATCATCAGGACCTGATCCATATATATTGTTTTTATGATATAGTGTACTGGCCAGACATTTATTATTACTCATTTTTACCCACTCATTGGGAATGTGTTTATTGTAACATCGTATCGGGTATTACTCGTTCTATCATCTGTATGACACACATGTAAATTCGGCTATATATATTTCTATACATTTTTTTGTAATAAATATTTTTAAACCCTCTTTGGATGCACCCTGTCTATCATTGTGGTTCTATATACATTTTGGAGATTGGCAATCTCATATAGGGTATGCGACAAGAGGATATATGAATTTTTGTATGATATATTATATATAATATGTTGAGGTGACACATACGGTTGTAGCACAGTAAGCCAGTTTGTCTTTGAGTCACAAGATGGTCAAAGTTTGATGTTATACGATTTTCCACGATATCAGACGTAGTGACTTCAATACACAATTTATGCTAAGAATATGCATTATAAATATTTCTATTAATGTTGTATAATTGCAGGAACAAATAGAAGTGAGCATTAATATCCTAATGCACTGCAGTCATGTCAATGAGTGATAATATGGGAGATATTCATTGTTATTACCATGTTTCCCCAAAAATGGGTTGACAGGCTCCCAATTCTGGTTTCAGGACAGAATGTAATAAAGCTGCTCTCAGTTCCGAAACTTCAGGATGGAACCGCAAAAACTATGGCAAAGGCAATGGTGGAAACCATAGAGGAGTGGGGATTGCTACCAGGGACGGATTAAGGGGGGGGCACAGGGGGCACGTGCCCCGGGCCCCCATCTCTCAGGGCGCCCCCTGGACCAGCTGTGGCTCTTTTTGCTGCCCCCAAATGTCAGTCTACAGGGGGCAGCACAGGGTTCAGTTTTTAAGTGCTCTGTCGGCACTATAAGCACAAGCATGCTTTTGCTTTTTTTTTTGAGTCTTCTGGGCTTCCTTAGCTGCCGTGTAGATGACAGTGTGAGGAGGAGCAAAGAAGAGCTGCCCTGCCTGTCAGGCATAAGGTAAGGTAATATCAGCTGTGTGTGTGACTTTCTGTCTGTGTGTGTGACTGTGTGTGTGTGTGACTGTGTGTGTCACTGTGTGTGTCACTGTGTGTGTCACTGTGTGTGTGTGTGTGTGTGTGTATGTGTGTGTGTGTGTGTGTTACTTTCTGTCTGTGTGTGTGACTGCGTGTGTGTGTGTGTCACTGTGTCTGTGTGTGTGTGTGTGTGTGTGTGTGTGTGTGTGTGTGACTGTGTCTGTCTGTGTTTCAGCCAGAGGAGGAGGTGGTTATGAAAATGAAGTGGATAATTGTGGACAAGAAGGGGGTGATTTATGGACAAGGAGGGGGTGATTTATGGACAAGAAGGGGGTGATTTATGGACAAGGAGGGGGTAATTTATGGACAAGGAGAGGGTGATTTATGAACAAGGAGGGGGTGGTTTATGAACAAGGAGGGAGTGATTTATGGACAAGGAGGGGGTGATTTATGGACAAGGAGGGGGTGATTTATGGACAAGGAGGGGGTGATTTATGGACAAGGAGGGGGTGATTTATGGACAAGGAGAGGGTGATTTATGGACAAGGAGGGGGTGATTTATGGACAAGGAGAGGGTGATTTATGGACAAGGAAGGGGTGATTTATGGACAAGGAGGGGGTGATTATACACATAGAGGGGGTTGCAGAGTGACAACCCAGGAAGGGAAACCAATGCTGATGAGAAGGGGGTTGAAGATGCTAAGTAGGTGGGGAATGAGGAGTGAGAGGGAAGATAGAGGATTAAGATGAAGAAGAGGATTGAGGAGTGGGATGTTGGGATATAAATGGAGAACAGAGAAGTACAATGTGCTCAGATCTAGATTTTCTACTTATTGTGGACCCTCTCTCCATGCCCCAGGGAAGTAGCATTTCTAAAAGTGGGCATTATTGGAAAAATGACAAAATTAAGGCCACTCATTCTGTTAGCTCTCCTCAGCTGGACATACACTTACTTTATATGGAAACGTATAATGTACAAAATGTACAATGCCTCCATGCTAGCTCTGTTGCCTTGCCACAAATTCAGGCCTGCTAGTGCTTAGCTGGACTAGGCTGTTAGGGATAACCAATATATACTTAAATATAGTAAGGTTATTTTGTTAATTATTTGTGGAGTGATTGTGAGGAATTTAATGTGTGCTTGAGTTTGGGGAGAATGTGCTATTTATTAAATGTGAATATGAATTATAAAATGTTGGCAATGGTTTTGAGAAATAGGTTTATTTATTACATGTAAATGCTATTCATTTATACCAGGCTGTTTGGTGGGGAGGGAAATAAGTTTATTAAATGTGTACGCTATTAATTTAATGTCGGGGCTGCTTGGGGAAAATAGTTCTATTATTAAAAGTGAATAGTATTAATTTAATTTAATTCCAAATTTGGGGCTGGTTGCAGGGAGGGAGGCCTAATTATTAAAGGGGGATGCTATTGATTTATTGACAGGACTGTTTGGGGACTCCTAAACTTTATGTACCGGTTTTTGTTTCAAAATAGGGCCCCGACATCCCAGAATCTACACAAGCAGCAACTGAGCTTAAGACACCAGCAGCCACAGGTGGTGAAAGTGACAACAGCAGGTAGGAGAGAGCAGGACCATCTTCCAACTGTTCTCAATATGGTGGGACTGTCCAGAATTTGGGTGACTGTCTCACTTAGTCGGGATTTGGTCTGACTACAAGGACAGTTGGGAGGTATGTCCTACTTCACACTGTTATGCTTGTGAAGGCAGAGCTGCATGCACCTAACAGTAGTGCACACAGCATTGCCTGTTTATTTGTTTAAAATGAATACCATATTCGACAATATGGGGCCCCCCTGTCTTAAGTGCCCCGGGCCCCCCAGAACCTTAATCCAGCTCTGATTGCTACTGGAGTTTGAGATTGGCCGACCACTACTAAATAAATACTACTACATATATATACAAAAAAATCTGGAAATTATGTTTTGCCTCGTTCTGAGGTCTCAATTTGTCATGCGAAACCCATCCACAACCCGTTTTCACTCGGACCCCAACATCCGATCTTATCAGATTTCAAATAATCCTAACCAATCATATCTACTGTTTACCCATTTAGCACTTTACATGTAGAATGGGTATATACTACAGCTCATAAATTATGCCTTTTTAATAGCTTTACTGGCAGTCCAGTGCACAGATCTGCACTTATAGGACCGCTAAACCCCCAGAATTGAATCTTTCATGTATGATCCATAAAGGTAAAATACATGACTCAGTATTAACCTAACATTTCATTGCACCAGTGCTTAAAAAGTAAAGTATTAAACACCATATCAGTACTCCATTACAGACAGCTAAAGCTGTCTAGACAGTATGGGATACAAAAATACTAATGAAACCAGTGTGTTATCTACTTTTTGGGTTTTTTCACACATGTATGTCTTCCAGGATCAGTATATAGCATTAAGAACCTTTATATCAACCATAAACCATACTTAGCTACTCACCCAGGATGTCCGGGAGACTCCCAAATTTGGGTAGTTCTCCCACACCCCACAAAAACAGGCATTGCTCCCCAGATCCTGCCCACTTCCTTGTAAAGTGGGATGGATGGCGGCACAAATTGTATCATTTTGTCCACTTCCCTGAGGCGCACTGACACGATCACGTCATTGTGCAGTGGGGCCAAAACTGATATGATTTGCAGCACTATGCCACCCCTGCACTTGCCACTTAACTTCCCCTCCAGGATCTCCCAAAGGGGAGATTTTAGAGGTTGGCAAGTATGCCATAAACTGAGAATTTTCTACATTTTGCATACTTGCCTAGTTCCAGAACATGGTGACCATCCGAACTATGAAATAATTAAAATCCATGTGAAAACAGACATAATTTCTACTATATCTGAACATAACAAGAAAATCTATCTCATATAGAAGGAGCTATAAGAAATGAAACATTCATTCATATGTGCTAGGACCAAGTTAAAACCAATATTACACCATTGACAACTGTTTGTTCTGGTTTTAATGCATGAGAAATGCAATGAGCTTTTAATGTAAACTGTGCTGATTTCTGCAAGGGTTATATAACTATCCTCATGTTAGAATGTATTGATCATCATTTGACTGTTTGCTGAAGAGGTTCAAGCCACAAAAATCCTTACCAATGATAATGGATCCAGTGCTTTGAAAGTGCTCTTGCACTTTCAGGTTGAGAAAAGAGACAGACTAGTGTTTGTACCATGTACAACACTCCTACTTCATCCACAGAAATGACGGCTGCGCTGACTCTCTTTTTGTAGACTCTGAAATCTGTCTCTCCCCCTTCTTCACTTACCTTCTATAAATACAGGGCTGTAGATGGTCAGCAGGGGAGAGAGAGCACATCTAACGGGTCCAGCAGGCCATCATAACTCTTTGCTTTCTTCAGGGATGGAACTTGTGTGACTGGCAGGAGAGGGGAGCGGTGCCACAGCCTGTCCATGATGAAAGTCAGGAACGGATGGGTAATAAAAAGCTGTGAGGCCACCAGAATGAAACAAGTATGTCTCTTTTAAAAATGCACGTCATTTTATTGTCCATCCCCAGTGGTGTCTCCTAAGTCCCGAAGCCCTAGGCAGCTGCCTAAAGCTGTCTAATGGTAGCAGCGAACCTGCCTGAGTTGTACATTGAGTTTTGGTCTACTTGCTGACTACTCTTCAGCTTTCATAACATTAGTATTTGTCTTTTTCAACTACAGTGGGTAATTGTATTAAAGAGCGATCTTTGCAAATCGTCGATATTTGACAACTTTGACAGGTAAATTTAAATATTCCCACATAAAGTTATGGGTCATTTTCTTTACAGATTCAGTAAGGGAGCAGACAGCATATTAATAAGGGGAGCAATTCTATATACAATTCTACACAGATGATATAATTTAGCCCATTTCAGATGATTTCATGCCTGGTCATTAGACAGAAACTGATGAAATTAAAAGCCAGTCATGTTGAAGGTGTATGTTTATTTTTTGATTCAGTCAGCTAGAAGATTACGCTTTCTCAGCTGCAATATGGAGAGCCAGCTGTCTACCATTTATGCTGCTAATTCATTAAAGCCAGTTATTCATCCTCCCTGGAAATCACTGCAGTCCTGCAAACTGGCAGACAATAATGTACTAGTGTTTTCCGGCTGCAATTGCTGACAATATCAATTATTTAGTTTTCTGTCAATTCCCATTAGACATTTTTAACTGGAGAATTTATACTGAGTTATTGAATTACAAACAGCTAAAAGCTTTAGGGAATCTAAACTAATTAGCAAGTGTTTGTAAACCCCTTTGTTCCTGGTAATTTGTTTACAAGAGTAACTCAACCTTTTAATTACGGGTGAATGCCAGGCCACATAGCATTACAGTCATTTTTGTTTAATACAAGAAAGCTCACTATAGAGTGTGGACATAGTCACCCTTTGCTTTTAATGAGCTGTGATAACCCAACATGCTATTATGATGTGACCTAAAGTAAAAGGCTGTCTGTAATTGTAACTGAGAAAGGAAGAATACAGTAGCTCCTGCTGCTTTAGGTTGACATACATGCAACTCCAAGCTCACACTTATGTGCCTAGGCTGGGGATTAATTGGCTTACATTAATTTTACATTAAAAGTAATTGCTCACAGTTACCATTTGCCAATTCTAATTTGCAATGGTTCAAATATGCAGACATCATTTCTTTATAGTTTCCCACCCTCGACAGATGCAAAGTGAATTTTCTGCTATACAATCTTTGAATTATGATTTAGCTTCAGCATTCTGTAGAATACTTTCTGTACTGTGTTAGTTCATTTGCATTTCACTGAATTTATACAGTAGTCTATGAATTAAGCTGGAACTGCGGTGGTCATTGAAGTCTGCTGTGCTGTGCTGTTGGGATAGATTTGGGAAAACTTAAGGCCAAATTCAGCTTGGGACAAATGCTAAATTTTGTGGTGAAATGGTGCCAGAGCAAGCCAAATATTTAGTGAAACAGGTTTGAACTTTTCGACTTTCTAGTTAATACATTATACATTATGCTCACTATAATGCTTATGCACCCTGGTATTTTCCAGTTAATTATTAGCTTTTGGATGGGTAAGAGTCAATGCAAGTGCTTATGCAGTGCTAGACATGCCAATGAAACAGTTTATCTTCATACTTTTATCACTATGTGGCTGGTTTAGAGTTAGGTGCAAAATATGCCTGGGTACACAGTTTAGTTTGTGTTTTGTTAATATACTTGTAAATCAGTTCATCAGGACACTGAAGCATGGGTGGGCACTGCTGAGCTCTTTATTCAGCCATTTGCAGACTCTGGGTACATTGCACACTGGCCACACCCACTTCCCAGCATTCCCCATGGTCTTAGGGACCATCACTAAAGATTCAAGCTTAAACATATAAGGGAGTGTCTACAAACATTAAGCATATCTAATGCAATAACATCACATCTTCTTTTCTTTAAAGATAAGCCCTGTATCCTTCAGTATAACAATTTAACAATATAACATTAAGAACATCATCTAACACGTTTCAATGAGTCTCTCAGGTCTGCGTATTTCTCTTATGGGTCTTTCACACAAAGTCTGTGTATCGTCAACCATGTTGGACCTTTCTTCCATCATGGTTTGTTCACCATTATCAAGTCCATCATACATGTCAGATGAAGGGTATTCTTCAGTCGTGTTGCCATCACTATGGTTGGGTTGAGATCTTAAATCGACCCGATTTCTTCTTACTTCTGTTCCACGATCTGTACGTACAATATAAGATCTTGGTGCTACTTGTGCTTGCACAATACCTTTCTGCATCCAAATGCCTTTCTCATGATCTCGGAGACGGACTTGGTCACCTGATCTTAGATCAGATAAGCTTTTTGCTCGCCTATCATGGTACAGTTTCTGTTTCTCCTGTTGACGTACCTTACTCAGTCTCACCAATGCTGAGTTATGCGTATTAAGCAGTTCGTCACTTATCGGAAGATTTGCTCTAATCCTCCTTCCCATCAGCATTTGTGCAGGAGAGAGTCCATTCTGTAAAGGTGTACTGCGGTAGATTAAAAGACTTTTGTAGAAATCTTCTTTGCCGGCTTGTGCTTTTTTCATTAGACTCTTTACAGTTTTTACTGAACTTTCCACCAACCCATTTGACTGTGGATAGTGGGGACTCGATGTTGCATGGACAAATTCCCACTCTTCAGCAAACTGTCTAAATTCAGCGCTGGAAAACTGAGGTCCATTGTCAGTGAACACTTCCATAGGAACACCATGCCTTGCAAAGATTGACTTCATGCAACTGATTACGGCTTTACTAGTAGTTGTAGGTAGAGTCTGCACCTCAGGGTAATTAGAATAATAATCAGTCACGACAATGTGTGTTTTTCCAATACAATCAAACAAATCTGCGCCTACCTTCTGGTATGGTCTCTCTGGCACTGCATGAGGACTCAGCGGCTCGACTTGTTGCTTTGGTCTGTACGTAAGACACAGTTCACATGTAGCTGTTGTCTGTGCTATGTCCTGGTTCATTCTTGGCCAATACATCACTTCACGCGCCCTCCGTTTACATTTCTCTTCTCCTAAGTGGCCTTCATGTATCTTGCACAGCATAATTTTTCTTAGTCGTGCAGGTATAATAATTCTATTGCCTTTGTAAATAATACCATTGACAACCGTAAGGTCAGTGCGGTACATCCAATAATCATGAATAGACAGTGGGCACGCATTTTTTTCTGCTGGCCATCCTTTCAGAATGATGTCTTGTAACACTTTCATTGTGATGTCTGTCTCTGTTTCTTTTCTTATCTGTTCTTGTCTTGCAAGAGACACAGGTAGAGAAGCTACAATCAAATTAACATATGCGTCTATCTCTTTATCCATCAGACTTTCAGAACCTTCACTTTTGTTCACAGCACGGGAAAGTGTGTCAGCAATGTACATGTATTTACCAGGACAGTACAGCAATTGGACATCATATTTCTGTAGTCTTATAAGCATTCTTTGAATTCTCATGGGACAGTCATGTAACGATTTAGCCATGATAGCTACCAATGGCTTGTGGTCAGTTTCCACTGTAAACGCTTGACCATACACAAATTGATGAAATCGCTCACATGCATATGTGATTGCTAGAAGTTCTTTTTCTATCTGAGCATATCTTGTTTCAGCACTTGTCAATGCTCTTGATGCATAGATTACCGGTTGCCATGTATCCTCATGTTCTTGTAACAACACTGAGCCTAGGCCAAATTGCGAGGCATCTGCTGAAATTCTTATACTTTTTGTAGGATCAAAGAATCTTAGTACCGGTTGCTCTGTGATGGTCCATTTCAAGTTTTGCCAACTTTCTTCTTGTTCATGTGACCACATCCACTCATTATTTTTGTCCAACAACCATCTTAGAGGTGCTGTTTGTTTGGAGAGTTGAGAAATAAACTTTCCTAAGTAAGTAATCATTCCTAGGAATCTTCTCACGTCGTCTTTGTTGTTAGGACGTTCCATGTTTATTATGGCTGATATTTTCCTCGGGTCAGGCTTCACACCTTCCTCCGAGACCACGTCACCCATAAAGGTAAGTGTTTTCACACCAAATTCACATTTGTCCTTGTTCAGCTTTAGATTCACCTTCTTGATAAGTTCCATTACTTGTCTCAGTCTAGAATCATGTTCTTCTTTTGTAGATCCCCAGACAATAATGTCATCCATCATTGTTTCAACACCTGGAATGTGTTCAAAAATCATGTGTATCCTTTTGTGATATACTTCTGGAGCAGACAATATCCCATATGGTAGTCGAAGGAATCTGTATCGACCTTCTGGGGTATTAAATGTACACAGCATTGAGCTGGCTTCATCTAGCTTCATTTGCCAGAATCCTGAAGATGCATCCAATTTACTGAACCATTTTGCTCCCGCAAACTGTGACATGATTTCATCTCTGGTTGGTAGTTTGAAATGTTCTCTTTTAATAGCCTTATTTAAATCTCTTGGATCCAGACATATTCTGAGTTGTCCATTTTTCTTTTCAACAATTACTAAGGAGCTCACCCATTCAGTAGGCTCATCAACTTTCTGTATCACACCCAAAGCTTCCATGCGGTTTAACTCCTGTTTGAGTTTTTCTCTTAGCGCAAATGGCACTTTTCTACAGGGGTGTATCACTGGAGGAACTTGCGTGTCTAGATTTATCTTATGCTCGCCAGGCAGACAACCTAAACCTTCAAACATGTCTCTGTATTCTGTAAACACTGATTTGCATTCATCTTCTACTTGTGATGTCACCATGAAAACTTTCTTTATCAAGTTAAGCTTCTCACATGAACTTAATCCTAGAATCGGTTGTACATCTTTATCCACAATCAGTAGCGATGTTTTGAACTTTTGTCCTTTGTAGCTCAGGGTCACTAGGCATGTACCTTTCACAGGAATTTCCTCCCCAGTGTAGCCTGTAACTTTCACATTGGCTGGATGAATTTTAGGTTTTACTCTAAAAGTCTTATAGTCTTGAAACGATATCAAATTCACCTGCGCACCAGTATCAAGCTTAAAGGGAATGACAATCTCGTTCACTGTTAAAGGAACAATCCATTCTTTCTTGTCTGTACTGCAAAGTTCAATACAATTCACAAAAAAATCTTCAGACGTAGCTTGTTCAACGGCATGCACTTTGTTTGTTTCACTATTGGTTCTACAGCATTTGGCAAAGTGATTAAGTCCACCACATTTCATGCAGGTTTTACCATAAGCAGGGCACATTTTAGGATTGTGAGTATTTCCACATCTACTGCAGATTTTCCTATTAGATTGCATTTTAGACTGCTTCATTTTAGAGAATGGTGGTTTGCTTGGCTCTGTTTTCTTCACCACATGTACAGTAGTATCAGATTCCTTGTGTAACTGTTTGGCTTGCAGTCTGGTCATTTCTGTAGATCTGCACATAGTCATTGCCTTGTCAAGTTCTAGGTCTTGCTCTCTCAGCAATCTTTCTCTGAGTCCATTATCAGGTATTCCACAGACAATACGATCTCTAATCAGTGAGTCCTTTAAATCACCAAACTCACAGGTTTTGCTGAGTGATTGCAGTTCTGTAACATACTGATCAAATCCTTCTCCAGACTTCTGATCACAGGTGAAAAACTTATATCTTTCATATGTCACATTTTTCCTTGGCACAAAGTAATCTTCAAACTTTTGCATTATAGAAGATAGCACCATATTCTGCCCTTCAGCAAACTGAAAACTGTTATAAATGTCCAGCACATCCTCTCCTATCACATGGAGGAAGATGGATGACTTTGTTTTATCCTCCATTGCATCAGCTCCACATGCAGCAAGATATATATTAAACCTTTGTTTAAATCTTTTCCAGTTTTCAGACAAGTTGCCAGACATGAGCATGCCTGCTGGAGGAGACAGCCTATCCATAGTTACTCACTGTTTGATGTGACCAGAGCACAAGGCAGATATTCAGACACTGCGTGTCACAGCTTTACAGACTTCTGCAGGATCCTTTCACACTCTGAGCTCTAGCAGTCCAGTTAAAACTTCTTCTGACACCATGTTTTGTTAATATACTTGTAAATCAGTTCATCAGGACACTGAAGCATGGGTGGGCACTGCTGAGCTCTTTATTCAGCCATTTGCAGACTCTGGGTACATTGCACACTGGCCACACCCACTTCCCAGCATTCCCCATGGTCTTAGGGACCATCACTAAAGATTCAAGCTTAAACATATAAGGGAGTGTCTACAAACATTAAGCATATCTAATGCAATAACATCACAGTTTGCAGTTGAGAAAAAGCATGTTGTACTGCAAGGGGTCCATATACAAATGTTTCTGCATGTATTGCATTCTGCAAACTCTGCAAACACATGCTGATCAGTTCTTTTTTTAAACTGCATTTAGATCTGGACTTGTCCATGAACCCTCCCCCCTTCCTTTTACAACCCTAAATTAGGGATGAGCGCACTCGGATTTATGAAATCCGAGCCCACCCGAACGTTGCGGATCCGGGTCGGATCCGAGACAGATCCGGGTATTGGCGCCAAATTCAAAAGTGAAACTGAGGCTCTGACTCATAATCCCGTTGTCGGATCTCGCGATACTCGGATCCTATAAATTCCCCGCTAGTCGCCGCCATCTTCACTCGGGCATTGATCAGGGTAGAGGGAGGGTGTGTTAGGTGGTCCTCTGTGCTGTTTAGTTCTGTGCTGTTTAGTTCTGTGCTGTTTAGTTCTGTGCTGTTTAGTTCTGTGCTGTTTAGTTCTGTGCTGTTTAGTGCTGTGCTGTTTAGTGCTGTGCTGTTTAGTGCTGTGCTGTGCTGTGCTGTGCTGTGCTGTGCTGTGTTCTGCAGTATCAGTCCAGTGGTGCTGTGTGCTGTGCTCTGTCCTTCTGAGGTCAGTGGTGCTGCTGGGTCCTGTGCTGTGTCCTGTTCAGTCCAGTGGTGCTGTGTCCTGTGCTCTGTGCTTCTAAGGGCATAGTTATTTCCCCAATATTCCCCTGTGTTTAAATAAAATAAAAAAAAGTTTTTTTAAAAAATACCAAAAACTAGTTTAATTTTTTTTAATTACAACAAAATTTGCACAACCAATCCTGCAGTATAAGCCCATTGGTACTGCAATATTACCAAGTTCACACATTCAGCAGTAAAAGTCCAGTGGTACTGCAATATTACAAAGTTTACACATTCTGCAGTATCAGTCCAGTGGTGCTGTGTCCTGTGCTCTGTCCTGCTGAGTTCCGTAGTGCTGCTGGGTCCTGTGCCGTGTCCTGTTCAGTCCAGTGGTGCTGTGTCCTGTGCTCTGTGCTTCTAAGGGCATAGTTATTTCCCCACTATTCCCAAGTTTTTTAAAAATAAAAAAAAAGTAAAAAAAAATAAAAAATTTAAAAAAAAATAAATATATAATAATTATAACCAAATTTGCAAAACCAATCCAGCAGTATAAGTCCATTGGTACTGCAATATTACCAAGTTCACACATTCTGCAGTATCTTGTGCTACATATAATGGAGACCAAAAATTTGGAGGATAAAGTAGGGAAAGATCAAGACCCACTTCCTCCTAATGCTGAAGCTGCTGCCACTAGTCATGACATAGACGATGAAATGCCATCAACGTCGTCTTCCAAGCCCGATGCCCAATCTCGTAGTACCGGGCATGTAAAATCCAAAAAGCCCAAGTTAAGAAAAAGTAGCAAAAAGAGAAACTTTAAATCATCTGAGGAGAAACGTAAAGTTGCCAATATGCCATTTACGACACGGAGTGGCAAGGAACGGCTTAGGCCCTGGCCCGTGTTCATGACTAGTGGTTCAGCTTCACACACGGATCTTAGCCTTCCTCCTCCTCCCCCCCCCTACAAAAAATTGAAGAGAGTTATGCTGTCAGCAACAAAACAGCAAACAACTCTGCCTTCTAAAGAGAAATTATCACAAATCCCCAAGGCGAGTCCAAGGGTGTTGGTGGTTGTCAAGCCTGACCTTCCCATCACTGTACGGGAAGAGGTGGCTCGGGAGGAGGCTATTGATGATGTAGCTGGCACTGTGGAGGAACTTGATGATGAGGATGGTGATGTGGTTATTGTAAATGAGGCACCAGGGGGGGAAACAGCTGATGTCCATGGGATGAAAAAGCCCATCGTCATGCCTGGTCAGAAGACCAAAAAATGCACCTCTTCGGTCTGGAGTTATTTTTATCCAAATCCAGACAACCAATGTATGGCCATATGTAGCTTATGTAAAGCTTATGTAAAGCTCGAATAAGCAGGGGTAAGGATCTTGCCCACCTAGGAACATCCTCCCTTATACGTCACCTGAATAACCTTCATAGTT